>NW_020954610.1:3991425-4062684 GCF_900497805.2 Vombatus ursinus | reverse complement strand
GGTAGATGGTCAAAAAAGTAATCTCTAAGGTCCCTTCCCACTCCAAGACTGTGGTCCTTCTGCTCACCCCAAGCTAAAGAGATGTTTCATCCTCTCTTCAATTATCTGAACCACTCTTTGACATTTAGCATAATCTTTGCATTATGCCTGGAAATAAGGTCACATGTGGGCTGCTGAGTTGTAGGAACACAGACTTGGAAAGAGTCTAAGGAAAGGTCAGCCCTCTTCTGACTTGCAATTGTATGAATGAGGGAGGAAAGAAAACTCTCAGTCTGGTGTTATAGAAATAGTTGGTCAGGTACCTGAGATAAGGAATGTGAAATAAAGGATAAAGAATAAGGAGGAGAAACTGTTGCTCTCATTTTTTATCATTACTATTTGATTATGTTGATTTAGGAACTGCTCAGAGTCATTCTATCTTGATTCTGGAGTGTAGAGTTGTTGAACGTAAGTTTCTACTCCCGAGGCCTTATACAACAATGACCCTGTCAGTAATGTTACTTTTTGATTGATGTCTTTGCAAATGAAACATGGTAGGCTTTCCCCTGTTTCTGCATTATTTCATTAACATAAATGTACCTTAGTTTCATTAAAACACTCTTGTATTCATTAAATGCAAAGGACATTCTCACATTAATTAAATCAACTGCTATTTTTTAAAAGTGTTTTAGACAAAGTGCATGATGAAATCCTATAGTTGTTGGTAAGCACAGGTGAACACATAGCCATGTGGAGCAGGAGCCCTCTAAATCTATAGAAGAGTTGTCCTTATGAGTAGTGAGTACATCAATACATAGAAATACAGACTAATTGTCAGGGGACGGCAGATGATAATTCCACCTCCAGGAGTTATTTATAAGCAGCCACCAAATTCTACTGGAATTTGTGATTGTTGAAACCAGCTGGATTACTTTTGGCTAACTAAAGCCCACAGAGGTTCATTTTCAGTTGGTAGGTTGAGGAAGAATGAAGGACTAGGGGTGATGATTTCTCATGCCCATGGTGACATAGAGTTCTTTTTCTTCTTTCACTTCTTGTGAGAGTTTTCTATAACTCTCTTTGGTTTACTGCTATGAGCATCACCTAGAGGGATTAAGCCCTGTCTGCAAATGGTTCAGGGGAACGAAGTATTGGGAGCAGGGCGGCACAGAGAGAGGTAAAGTTTAGTGGTCTATAAAGGCCCATGGGGTCGCAGAATCACAGAGCCACAAAATCAGACTTTCATTTATAAAGTCCTCAGAGGTCATTTTGTCCAACCTGTTCTTGAACAAGGGTCCCTTTTTCAATACACTTGAGAAGGGAGCAGAAAGCTTTTTCACCACTTGCATGGTGCCTGGCACATAGCAAGCATTTACTAAATGCTTGTTGCTGACCAAAAGATCCCCAGGGACAGAGTATTCACTATCTCCCAAGGCATCCTGTTCCAATTTAGGATAAATCTATTAGGAGGTTTTCCCCTCCTTCTTTTCCACATATCTAAAGGGAAAGATTAAGAAGCTGGAAAGATGGCCACAGCCAGATAACCCACATTGGAAATTGCCTGGTAGGATCACCCATGGCAGTTTTTGCTTACTAGCACATACCAGAGAATATCTGATGAAATACTCTTTTCTTTGTCTGGAGAATGATAGCAGAGGAAATACTTGAAAGAAGAGTTCAAAGTAACTAAAACTTTTAACAAGTAGATATTAATAAACTTTGCCCAGATGCAGTCAATCAGTGTGAGGGTTTTGTTTTGTTTTGGTTTGCTTTTTTTTTCAGGTCCTCAGGAGTTTCACCTTCCAGAGATAATAGCCTACTAAAGAGACTTTCTTAACCCAGATGATTCAAATTTGGGGTCTAGGAATCCTCTGCAAAATCTGACTAAAGGAACTGGTGGCACATAACTTCTGGCTCAAAACAACAACTGCAGTCAATCTTTGTTTTTCCATGTTTTGCTTTGTTAGAAGTACTTGGGCTATCCTTCAAAAGTAAAATGCCCCGAGTTTGTCAACCTAGCCATACAAGAAGGCAGGTGTGTTTTTAACATGCAATCAAAAGTGAAGAAGCAACAGAAGGTATTATCCCATCTAGATACATAACTCGAACATTTCTGTCCATCACATTTATTTCCATTTTTGCACAGTCAAATTTTTAATAAGTATAATTTTCGAAATAGTTTCTCATGCTTGAATTTGGTTTAGCTCCTGGGGCAGGATGGGTTGTAAAAATGACAACCTGTGAGTGTTTCCAATCTTTTCTCAGACCCAATCCTTCCTTATCTCTCTATAGCTTTGTAAACTATAGACCACAACTGAATACTTTCTCCTTCCTGGGTTTTCATGACATTAATGTTTCTTGGTTCTTTTCTGACCTCTCTTTCATTTCTTTTCCTGTATCATCATCCATGCCCCATCTCCTTAGCATAGGTGCAGCCCAGTATTCTGTCTCAATCCCTCTTCTTTATTCTCTCTATATCTTCTCTTGTGATGATCGTCTAGCTCCCATCCTTTCAATTGTTATTTCTATGCAGATAGCTTCCAAATTTATATATCTAACCCTGTTGTCTCCAGAGGTCCAGTCCTGACTCACCAACTATCTTCTAGACAACTCCATTTGTGTGTCTCATAAGAGTATTAAATTCAACAAGTCCAAACAGTAGGCATTTTCTTTTTCCCTAAACCAACCCATCCTCCTAAATTCCATATTTCTGTTGAGGGGCACCACTATCATTTGAAGAGTCCAGGATACCATCCCAGTCATTAACTAATATCATTAATTCAACCAATTAATATGTATTTTGCTATCAACTACTATGTGCTAAGATCTGTGTTAGGCACTAGTGATAAAATTGCAAAGGATGAAACAAAATCTACTCACTAAGACCTTACATTCTAATGTGGGATAAAACTATTTCACACACACACACATACATACACACACACATAACACACAAAACCAAGAGGGTAATCAATAGGCCTCAAACCTGTTGACGAGTTAGGAGGGTGTCTATCCCAAGCATGTGAAGACTTTTTAGCAGAATAGGCAGATGAGAAAAATTTGTTCCAATGGCCACAAAGGTGGCTGAAGCAGGCGCTGTGGAGCGCTTAGAGCTTGGTCAGGCATAGAAGATGGCAAGTTCATCCACTGCATACCAGGCCCACACCAGTCATCCTGACTTTTGTCTTGCCACTGGACTTCAATGACTTAGGAAGAGAGAGTGAGGCTGAGGCCTTTGTGCAACTCTGCCTTACTTAAAAACAATTAACATGCAAGTCAAGACATTAATTCATGACATTATTGGTTCTTTTTGAAAACAAAGGATAATATGCACATATATGCACATGTGTGTATTTATTTATCACAAATATAAATTAAGTAAATATAAATATAATCAAAGTAATTGTATACACATTTTGAAGGAAGAATGCTACACTTGGGGGATCAGGAAAGGTTTCATGCAGAATGAATGAATGAAGCATTTATTAAGTACTTACTGTGTGCAAAGCCCTGTGTAAGTTACTGGAAATACAAAATAGTAAAAAAAAATTAGTAAGACAGTCCCAGTACTAAAAGAGTTCACATTTTAATCAGTGAGACAATGCAAAAGAAAATCTGAGGTACAAGCCAGATGGAAAAGTCCCGTGATTGTTAGGTTGTAGCAGCAAAGCAGATGTTCATGCTTCTTCTTTAATATCATTTCTCCTGATAAAATCATATCAATTTCTGATGTTGAACCATTTGACGTTGCCAAGGACTTTGATGGCAAGAACTTCCCTTTCTAAGGCTTTAGCAGCTATGGCTAAAACATTTGCTGATACAATGATCCAAGACAATTCCGAAGGACTTAGGATGAAAAGTGCTATCCATCAACAGAGAAAGAACTGATGGAGTCTGAATGCAGATCAGAACACACTTTTTCTTTTCTTTCTTGCTTTTCTCGGAGATTTTGTCTGTCTTCTTTCACAACATGACTAACATGGAAATGTGTTTTGCATGACTGCACATGTATAATTTATATTAAATTGTTTGCCTTCTCAACGAGTGGGGAGGAAACAGAGAGAGAAAGAGAATTTGCAACTTAAAAAATTTTTTTAAATGAATGTTAAAGATTATTTTACATGTAATTGGGGGAAGTAAAATATTAATTTTTTAAAAATTTAAAAAGATTGCAGGAGCATTTTCCAGAAAATAACATGAGTTGCATTTTAAAGGAAGGATTCCATGAGGTACAGGTAAGGAGGGAATGCATTTTGGGAATGTGGGATAGCCAGTACAAAGGCACAGAGATAGAAAATTGCCTGTTCTATATAAGGAACATGAAGAAGGGCAGTTTGGATAGATCAGAGACTATGAGAGAGGGAGATTAATGTCCAGGGAGAGTAGAAATATGGGTTGAGGCTAGATAATGTAGTCCTCTAAAAGCTGAACAGAAAAGCTTGTATTTTATTTGAGCAGCAATAAGAAATCACTGGAATTGAGGAGCCACATAGTAAGATTTGTTTAAGGAAAATTCCTTAAATAGCACTGTATTGGATGGACTGGGGAAGGAGAGATGAAGCAGGAGACCAGTTAGGAGGCTGTTGCAATAATATAGGTGAGATCATCCTTCATGCTCCACTACCTCCCCATATCCAATCAGTTCCTAAGTCTTATTGATTTGTCTCCACAGGGTTGTTCGTGCCCTTCTCACTACTTATATACCATAGAATGATAGTCGCATTCCAAAAGGAATCCCCAGCATAACATATCCAACTTAATGTCATTTAGCTTCTGTTAGAAGAGCTCCAATGAGTGAGATCCTCTGAAGTGCACCATTCCACTTTTAGTCAGCTTTAATAGTCAGGGAATCTTCCTGACATCAGACCTAAATTCCCTTCTTTGCAACTGCTGACCATTGTCTCTGGTTTGGTTCATTAAGGCAAAACAATACAAATCTAATTCCTCTTCCACCAGACATCATTTGAAATACTTGAAGACAGTTATCATGTTTCTCTCTCCCTCTCCCATCTCATCCTCTTTTCCAGGCTTAATATCCTCAGTTCTTCCCACTAATCCTACGAGGTATGGACTCAAAGTCCTTCACCATCTGAACTGCCTTCCTTCAGATGCTGTCTAGCTTATCCACCAAACTGTGGTGGCCAGAACTGAGTAGAATGCTCCAGATATGTCTGACCAGGGCAGGATAAAGAAGGACCAATGCCTTTGTGCTCATGGACACTATGTAACATAAGATAACATTAAGTTTTTTGGTTGCTATCACCATGTTTCAGGTCCTGACCATCTCTACCCCGAACTATTGCAACAGCTGCATAATTTGCATTTTCCTCTCTCCAATCCATCCTCCACACAGATTCCAAATTAATATTCCTAAAACAAAGGTCTGACCATGTCATTAAAGAAGCTTCAGTGGCTTTCTACTTCCTCCAAAGTCTATGTCATCTAAAGTCTTCATAATCTGACTTCTTCCTATCTTTCCAAACTTATTTACTATTACCCACCCCCCATGCACTGTACTGGTCTAACTCCTATTAGGATATGGCATTGCCTCTTCCTGTTAGTATCTCTGGCTCCCTTCTAGGGTTAACTTAGATGCCACTTGCTACATAAAACCTTTTCTGATTCTTCTAGTTGTTAGCCCACCACTGACCACTGCATTTCTTTCCATATACCTTATATCTACATAACTGCAAATGAGAAATCTAAAGGTTGCATCCCATCTACTGGAGTAGAATGTAAATCTAGCTGAAGGAACATGGTATTCTGGGCTCTCTCAGGAGGTGGCATGTGAAGGTGAGTTCATACCACCTCCACTATGAGCCTGATGGAAATAGCCCAGGATCCTGAACTCAAGAGCATTGGGAAGAATAGCTCTTCCCATGATACCATTTCCACTCTAGTCCAGCCCAGTTCCCCCCAAAAAAATCACCCATAGAATCAACTGTTGTGAAGATGCAAACTGGCAAGTGTTTCTGTGGATATTACTGAAGACCTAGCAAAGAAAGGTCCTGCCACTAAATTCCTTGGCAAATTGTTCAATATCAGAAACCGATATTTGATATCATAACATTAGAGACACATTAAAGTACATATTTATAGATATTAAACATTAAAGTACATATTTACATTTGTACCTGTCTCTCCCATTAAAATGTAACCTCCTTGTGAAAAGGAATTGTTTCATTCTTTATACTTATATTTTCAGTGCCAAGCACAATACCAAGCACAATTTAATGAGTAATGGTGATTAAAAATGTGTGTTGTCATCTGCTTGCCACAACACCCTAAGGACCACTGAGCTTTTCCATCTGAATTGAAGCTGATGCCTCCAGTTTGAGTTATCTCTTCCATTTTTTGGAATGAGACTTCCTTAAGGGCAGGGACTATTTTGCTTTTCAATTTTTTTTTTAGCAATTCGATCAGTGCTTTTTGCATAGTAAGCATTTAATAAATATTTTTTCATTCATTGAGGACAGAAATTATTTCATTTTTATGTTTGGACTCCTGAAACTCAGAAAATGTCTTATATGCATTATCTTATATATCTTATACATTAGTGGCAGCTAGGTGACACAATGGATAGAGTACTGGAGCTGTGTGATTTAATCTCTTTCTACCTCAGTTTTCTCAACTGTAAAATGAGGATTATAAGAGAACCTACCTCCAAGGGTTGTTGGGACAAGATGAGAAATTTGTAAAGTACTTTGCAAACTTTCAAGCAAAATGTAAATGCTGGCTGTTAAAGTCCCTTGAGGCTCATGCCTACACAGTGTGCCATAATTTCCAAAGCACTTTTCATCCAACAACCTCATGCAATAAGTAATAACAATTATAAACTCACTCTACAAATGGGGAAATTGAGGCACAGAGACACTGGATGACTTGCCCATTATCATATATCTAGCAAATCATCAGAGCATGGGTTTGAATGCAGTGCTCCTGTTTCTAAGTCCAGAATGATATCTATTCTAGCACTGCTATGACTGCTTAATAAATGCAAGTTGACTGTCTCTGTAAAGAATGCTACCATTTATCACCTCTCTCTTGATGTCTTCCCTTAAGACTCCATGCAATATAATCTGCTAAAGAGAAAACACATTTTGGTCTCAGAGAAAGTATTTTGGTTTATTCTCTCTAACTTAAACTATCTAATTCATTGACCCAAATTAGCATCTGAAATTATCTAATGCAAAAATGAATTCTCGAACACTGACATTTACTGCTTGTTAAAGTGATTTCAGTTGGCTGTTCAATCTGAAATTCATTGCTGCCTTTTTCATTAAATGCCTTAACTTTATTTGGGTGATTTTGTTTCCCACACAGGAAAGGAAAAAAAAATTCTTGCTTGAATATAAATTCAGTAATAATGTTGAAACCTCAAAAACAGTGTTACTAAAATTGATTTACATTACCTCTGTAGGAACCTTGATTTGTAATGACTCTACTGCTCAAGTACCACCAACTTGAGTTCTCTAAGGGACACAGTTCAGTCCAGGAGTATTCAGCAATTCAACATTTAGTTGAGGGGAAGTAATGTCTGTAGCTACCCAAATCTAAAACAAAATCTTCCCACATTGATCAGGGCAAAATTGATGACTTTCTTCAATAATTCAATAAATTCATTTCAACAAACATTTATTAAGTGCCTACTACATGCCAGGCATCATGCAAAGTGAAAGAGTTACAAATATTAAAAAGACAGTCCCTGCTGTCAAGAAACACAGAATCTAACATAAGGAGACAACCCACAGAAGGAAACTGAAAAGAACTGGGGAGGCTACCATGGGGTACCAAGCAAAAGGACATGATGTTCCATAAAGTCCAAACCAAGTAGAGCTGCTGATGGAAAGTGGAGAGTGCTTTCATCTCATTCTTAGCAACCTGCCCACAAAACTATCAGGGCTACCTTCTCCATTGACCCTCCCGAATTGGTATATGCATACAAGTTGGCCCAATGCCTAAGCAGAATAAGAATAAGTGTGACACACATTCATGCCCCAAATGTTTTCACCAGCTCATAGTTCCTATTTTCAGCGACAACCCAAAGGAGTGATTCAATATCTACAACGGCCTTTAAACCACGGGTATATTATATCATATAGTCTGACCTTGAGTAAATCACTTAACTTCAATTTTAAATGAGATTGAATATACCTATCAAATGAATGTAATAATGCCTAATGGGGCTATCCCACAAAGTTGTGAGTATAAAATGAGGAAAATATACATGAATGTATTTTGTTAACTACAAAGTACTATAGAAATATGAACCATTATTGTCATGGGATGCTACCATGGGTACCTGAACAGCTGGGGTGTAATAAATTCCAGGGAAGAGAGAAATGAACACTAAGTCCCGTGAGCAGTTTATTCATCATGTTAGAGCCTAAGACCCCCTTTGATTATATGATGTGTATGAAATTTAGAACACAAAGACAATGGATACAAAAGGGGGACAAGAGATATACATAGGACAAAATTCACCTTCATTAAAAATTTTCCCCAAGGTTGGTTCTGCCTATACTGTCTAGACTCTTGTCACCTTCTCCTCAACTACAGGTGCCCTTAAGCTCAGGGATTGTTGGGTTGTCTTCTTGTCCTATTCACCTACTCATTTGGTACATCTATTCTTCTATCTGTGTATCCCCCTTGTATAATATAATATTCTTGAGGACATAGACTTTTTATTTTTCTCCTTACATCCCCAGTGCCTAGAAGAATGATAAGCACATAATTGGTGCTTAATAAATGTTCATTGAATTTAATTTTTTGAATGTGCTCCATATTATCCTAGCCTAGAATAAAAACTCCAAAATGACAGGGTCCTTGCCTTCTCCTGCAACTAACAAAGCACACTTTGGGACATTTTAGCATTTGTGATGTAAAAGTGGGTCAGGAGTACAGGCTCTTTTCTTCCTTTTGCTTCTTTTAAATAAATAAGTAGGGGCAGCTAGGTGGCACAATGGATAGAGCACCAACCCTGGAGTCAGGAGGAACTGAGTTCAAATCTGGTCTCAGACACTTGACACTCACTAGCTATGTGACCTTGGGCAAGTCACTTAATCCCAGTTACCTCATAAAAAAAAGTAGATGATTTATTTGAAACTTAACTTTAAACATTAAGAGCGATGAAATTTGTTTTAGAGTTATTTGCATTTGAAGAAATGAATTTCAACAATAAGATTACCATAAACACTTGGTAGTCATTAATTTTGTATCCCTATTAACTTCCTATGTTTTTCAATTCATTCCTATACTTTTTTTATAAGATCACAGCGTATACATTTTTCTGTGCATTATTCTATGTGTCTACATATTTCCTTATATGCCTCATATTTATCAATATTAATTATATTATTTATATCACTATTTATTCAACCAATCTCTTTTATTAGGCATTCAGATGAGTTCTCATTTTTTGTAACTGCAAGTAATTTTGCCATACATATATTTAAATAGAAATATTTTCTTCTTTTTTTTGAAAACATTTTGGGATATATTTCTACCAATGGAATTATTAGGTCAAAAGTCTGACTATTTTCAATCATTTTTAAAGTATACTGTCAGATTGCTTTCCAAAGATTCTATATTTCTGCAATTCTACTAGCAATGTATGAATACAGCTAGATAGATTTTTTTTTAATTATCATTATTTTTCTAATTTCGTGAGTATGTAACAGTAGTTTATGACATAGTGATTGACAAACTACAAAAATTAAAATTGGAAGGGGCCTCAAAAGTCATTGAATTATCTCTGACCTGGAGCAAGAACATTACCTATCACATCCCTGACAAATGGATAACCAGTCTTTGCTTTAGTACCTCCAATTTTAGATATGACTGATAAATTAGATGGTAAAAGATCTAAGGATAGCATAACAAACTTTATTATCACTGTTTAGTTTTAAATATGGACTTGATGTGTGATGTGAAAATGAGAATAGTGAACATGTCAAAAAATACAAAATAAAGGTCATTGTTATATTTTAAGACATAGTCCCATAACTCTTACCAGAAAACAAGTTCTTCTGTATCACTGTTAGTGATGAAACTAATATTTTAATAGTCCAAATGCTGTGAAGGTAATCTCCTAGAGCAACTCATTTATTTTTTTTTCTAAGTCTCTTGGTTAGGAAGTTTCTTTTTCTAGTGCACTAAAACCTCTCTCCCTGTGACTTTCACTCATGTGTCCTAGATCCTGCTCCCTTAGGAGACAAGCAAAATAAATATAATCCCTTTCCCATGTGACAATCCCAAATATCTCTGAAGACAGTAATCACATAGGAGAGATGTTATGCTGTTCTGAACATGGAATATATTTGTCATATGAAGCACCTATAGAGACAATGTGGCCTAGAGGATGAGTGTTGGACTTGGACTCAGAAAGAACTAGGTCTGAATCCTACCTGTGACATTTATTTGCTATTTGACCCCAGGGATGTCAGTTAACCTCAACAGATCTCAAGCAATTCTGTAGGACTTATTTAGTAAATCATAGACAGGTTGTTACCAGTTTTGATGGGGAGGAAGTTTCCACATTGGGAATATTTCACACTAATAAAATTATCATAGGTCTCTGCTATATTTTCTGTGTGTATGGTGTATATATATATATTTGTACACAAACACACACCTCCCTAGGAGACACCCAGGAATTCAGATATTTGCCTTTCATTGTTCTCTGTACCCTTTGAACCCAGCCCTTAAAGCAAAAGGGTCCTTCCTATTCTGTTTGCATTTCTTATAGACCATTTATCTTTTCTTAGAAAGGAACTTAACCCACATTACCTTGGCTTCAATTTCAAGGACCTTACTAGGAACATTGAGAAGCTAAACACTTGGTGAACATACATGTAGATTTGTTGTCCTTATTTTTTTTTAATGCAACTTTGACTATTTTAGAATCAAAAAGCTCCCAATGGAAGTAATGTTCTTAAAGCTCCTCTTTGAATCCTCATTTGAAACAGAGTTTAAATAACCCCCAGGTGGAGAGTCAGAATTTAAACCCCCTTTTAGCCACTGGTGAAAGGAAATGAATTTTGCCACCCTGAATGGAAATTTAACGCCTGAGTATATTTACCACTAACATTTTTATATCGCCTCTGAAGTTGTTATCAGAGGTAGTCTTGATCACTTTATGGCCTGGCGTCCAAGTGGATATACTAACATGTCAGCCAGAGTAAATATCTAGCACTTTGAGTTTTATCAAGGTACGTACATCCTCAAATAAAACATTTCTTTGTGTGGCTGCCCAGTGCTGTTTCCATCTACAAAGTACGAACACAAAGATAGAGAAATACATGGCTGTGATGATTCAGTGCTTGTATTGCTTGACTTTAAAAAAAAAAAGAAGACAAAAAACAAACAAGTAGAAAAGAAAAGGGTTGTTTTATAGAGGAGAGTGTTACTTCTTTCCCCATTGTTTTAGTAGCTCATATATATGTGTGTGTGTGTTCATATATATGTGTATATATACATATATACACATACATATGTATGTACATGCATATATGTGTGTGTGTGTGTGTGTGTGTATATATATATATATATATATATGAAAGTGGGGTTGATAATTTTCAGATCAGTTTAATCAAGCATCAATATATCTTTGCTCAGGTTGACAGATTTCAGTCTACTCCAAATTAATTGGATCCCTCACCTACCAATTATCATCATTATTACTGATGATAGCGATGACTAGTGTATCTATATAGCTGGCTGCTAGGTCAGCACAGTGGATAGGAGTGCTAGGCTTGGAATCAGGAAGACTCATGTTCATGAGTTCAAATCTGGCCTCAGACACTTACTAGCTGTGTGACCCTGGACAAGTCATTCAACCCTGTCTGTCTCAGTTTCTTCACCTGTAAAATGAGCTGGAGAAGGAGATGGCAAACCACTCCAGTATCCTTGCCAAGAAAACCCCTAATGAGGTCATGAAGAGTCAGGCACGACCAAAACGACTAAACAACAAAAATTATGGCACTCTAAGGTTTGCGAAACATCTTATACATGTTATGTCAATTGATCCTTACAACAACACTATGAGGTAGATACTATTATTATCCCCATTTTACAGATGATACAACTGAGACTTAGAGAGACTATTGCAAGGCAAGATTTGAATTCAGGCTTTCCTGATTCCAGATCTGGTGCTCTATCCTCTACTATACGATCTTGCTGATTCCAGAGATTTTCTCCGAGAACCAAAATATGCCCTCATGAATATTTTCTCGACCATTCTTTCCTCTTCTCCTTTGTTCTCTAAGTTAATCTTGAAAGAGAAAATGGGCCTATCAGAAAATGTGCTGCAGATCCTGCCCACATTTTCCTGCTTAGTCTATTAATAATAAGGGCATAGCTGGTGACAGCTCCCGTCACTGATTCACAATTCATATGCCTGTGAAAGTGTTTCTGATTCAATGAGTTACACCAAAATCATTCTATCATTCTGCATTTGCCCATGTTGTCAGAGTTGGCCAGAATAAAACCACAGCTACTTTCTTTACAGCACTGAGGAATTTTTTTAAATGGTTCCTTGGCAGGCAAAATACCTGCAATGACTACAAAAGATTAGTTCTTACCCAACTTGAGTCATATGGCATCATTCACTGCCTGGCCACGCCAATGATATGCATCCCATGACAACATAGCAGGATGTCTACCAGCTTAGCACAGTTTGGGGGGGACATTCTTTGCTTGCAAAAGGATTTGGGGGAGTGGTTCAATTTTTAAAGCAATTTTAAACCTTTCCATTTAAGTGAATAGGCTCATCAATCAGAAAATCCTAAGACAAATGGGGGCTAGGGGCCCAGAGGGTGAGGAAGGCAAGACTTTTTTTTATTAAAGCAAGAGAAATAATATCTGAGGCCTGAAGCTCAATTTGTGAAGAGCATGAACCACATGACTCCTGTTAAAGGCTGTCTGCTGCTCAGGTACTTTAAAAGATCATCTTCATTGCAGAACAATTGCATGACCCAGTTTCCTGGTCAGCAGCAAGCTTTTGTAGAAACTTCAGGAGCTGATGAAAAAGCTCAGCAAAGTTAGCATGTGTACTTTTATCCTCGACTATAAGGAGGGGAACATATGAAACAGTTTCTAGTACCTTAGATTTAGCTCAGTGAGGTCAGCGAACTCACAACCAAAGAATGAAACAAGAAAGGAAGGAAAAAAAAATCTCAATAAAATCACTGTCTAACCTGGCCAACAAGCTTTTTTCTAAAACCGAATGGTTGATATCTATTAATATTTTGGCCTATCATAATATTTTGATAACATAATAAAACTATGCTCTTAAATTCATGTTGATCATAGAGATTTGCTGCCCCTATAGAGAGGTGTTTCACTCCCCCGTCTTCAGTCTCCTTGAACAAAAAACATTCTTTGTACATACACATCTAAACAATATTTAATTCAAAATTCTGACATGCATCATAAAACTAGTGTAAAGGGCAACAGTGTATGTTTTAATGATATTGAAGGGGAAATCATTTTTTTTCTATGAAAGGGATCTCAGTTAAAGAATCCATCCTTCATGGTCTCCTAGGAAATATTAGATCTTCTACTGAAGCAAGTGTGTGGTCAGCTTTGTTTTAAGTGTCTCGGCACTCTCTGTTAACCAGTAGAAAGGCTTTACAAAGAATCATTGACTTTCAGAATTATTCACCCTTTCTCCCTTTGCTCTCCCTTTCCCCCTTTTCCTCCCTCTCCCCTTCCCTCTTTATCTGCTTCCTTCCCTCTTCTGTGTTTCTGTTATCATCTTCCTCGGTCTCTCTGTCTGTCTCTGCCTCTGTCTCTTTTCGTCTCTCTGTCCTTCTCTCTGTCTGTCTGTCTGCTTCTCTCTCAGTCTTTCCCCCCACTTCCCTCATTTCTTCTCCATTTCTTTTTGCCTCTCTCCATATCCCTCTGCTTTCCTCTCTCTCCCTATCTCTGACCCACCCTCTGTCTTTTGTAGGTCACTTCAAATCAACTAAGCATTCATTGAATGACTGCTGTAAACCTGATACTATATTGGATACTTTAAGTAAACTATCTCACTTCCTTGGTATATAATTCTCATTAAGGTGACCCAATTGTTAATAAACTGGGGACAGAGTGAGTGGAAGCAGGGTTAGAAAAACAAAACAGAGCCAATGCAAACTATTATCCTCAGGTATTATTCTACTAACCCCCTAGATTGATACTTCTTTATCTTCTCTTCTATACTTTTCAACTCAGCTTAAACCAGAAACTATTTTGCTTTTCAATTTGTATTAGCAACTATACCCAAAGGGCTATAAAACCTTGCATATGTTTTGATACTAAGTCTGTAACCCAAAGAGATTTTTAAAAAAGGAAAAGGACCTATGCCTACAAAAAAAATATTTATAGTAGCCCTTTTTGTGGTGGTAAAGAACTGGAAATTGAAGAGATGCCCATCAATTGGGAAATGGCTGAGTAAGTTGTAGTATATGATTGTGATGTAATACTATTGTGCTATAAGAAATGATGAGCAAGATGCTTTCCAAAAAACTTGAAAATGCTTGAAAAAGCTTGAACTGATGCAAAGTGAAGTGAGCAGAACCAGGAGAACAGTGTACACAGTAACAGCAGTTTTGTGCAATGGTCAACTGTGAATGACTTAGTTATTCTCAGCAATACAAAAATCCAAAACAATTTTAAAGAATTCATGATGAAAATTGCTATTCACCTTTAGAGAAAGAACTGATAGAGTCTGATTGCAGATTGAAGAATACATTTTTTTTACTTGTTTCTTTTTTGGTCTATTTTCTTTCATAACATGATTAATATGGAAATATGTTTTGCATGACTGCACACATATAATCTATATCGTATTGCTTGCCTTCTCAATGAGGGGTGATGGGGGGAAGGAAGGAAAAGAATTTGAAATACAAGATTAAAAAAAATGTCAAAAATTGTTTTTACTTGTAATTGAAAAAAAATAAAATGTTAAGAATTTTTTAAAAGCCTTTCAAAAAAATAAAAATAACACACACACTTGAACAAACCAGCTAGGTATTCTAGAGAGTTCTTCAGGAGTAACAAGAAAAGACTTTCTTGATAGGCTTGATATTTTATAACATTTTTATATTTATAAGTACTAATGACCTCTGGTTCACTGTTTATTATTAAGCAGTTTTTCAGTTACATCCAACTCTCTGTGACCCCATTTGGGATTTTCTTGGCAAAGATACTGGAATGATCTGCCATTTCCTTCTCCAGTTCACTTTACAACTGAGAAACTGAGGCAAACAGGGTTAAGTGATTTCCCTAGGACTATCCCACCTGACCCAAATTTTAGTATTAGGATTATCCATGATCAGTATATATTAATAGACTGATAGATGAAATTTCACCTTATCCTGCTAAGTCCCAGCCTCCACCCCACTTTTTTGCTGCCCCTCCCCCCTGTTTTCAAAGTACCTGTTTATGTTTTATCTTCCCTTATTAGAATATAAGCTCATAAAGTAGTCTCTTACTTGCTTATATCTGTGTCCTAAGTGCTCAGCACAGCGCCTGGTACATAATAAGTGTTTCATCCATCTTCCTGACTTTTATTGATTTGTTAATTCCAATCAAGGGAAAATGATAGAATGACTGAGAACATGCTGGTGTGTGTGACTTAAGATTCATCTCCACAGCATTTGAACAGCAAGCATGAATCTACTGCTCCCACCTGGTGAGGGCATTTTCTTTGATGGAAACCTACAAAAGAGGGTGGGTGGCTGAGGAGTCACAACTACAAAAGCTTCTGTGTAAAAACCATTCTTTTGAGAGATGCAGAAAGTGAGTCTAAAATAAAGCTGTTTACCAACTTGTCTTGGATGAGAGCAGGAACAATAGTACCAAAACCAGACTTTCCCTTTTCTGAGCTCTTTCCTTCTGATGCAGCCTCAGCTATCCATTGGCAGAATGTCTGAAAGACTCTTTTCCAACCCAGATGCCCTCCCATTTAAAACTACCTGTCTCTGGGACCAGATGCTGCCATAAGTCTGGGTGCTGGCATGTTCTGCTATAGAGGGATTTTTCCTCATGAACTCTGCTTTATGAGGCATATCTTTCACAGAGGAAGCACTTCAGAATAAAGAAAGCCCAAACAGGGAGTAAAGCAGCAGACATAAGCCAAGACTCCTGGTACAAGGCACAAGACATTTAAAAGATAAAGGTTCTTTGTGTATGAGCTGATCTCCATCCTTAGACAGGCAGAGGAATTTTCCCAGGGAAGGAAACTGTGCCAAGTGGGGAAAGGGAAAGCCCTGTCTTTAAAAGAAGGGAACAGGAAATTATGCCTCTCTTCATCTTTAGTTAAATTGAGAGGCATGCATAGCTTCCAGGAATAAGGAAAGGGTAGTCCTTCTGACTATTCTGTACCAGCCAAATGACACCTAGAATAATGTGATCATTTCTGGGAACCATGCTTTAGGGAGAACGTTGGTAAGCTAAAATGTCCAGAGGAAGGAAATTAGAATGATGAAGGACTTGAATTATGACTGAAGGAACTGAGGATGCTTAGGCAGAATAAGGGAAGCCTGGAGGAACAGGAGAGCTGCCTTCAAAGATTGAAAGACTTTCATGATGAAAATTTGATTTATTTCATTTGGCCTCAGAGGGCAAAACTACATTTAGCCCCAAAGGAGGAAGGGGGAAGGTTGGAAAGAGGCAACTGTTGACTTGGTTTCAGGACAAACTTCCTAACAATTAGAGTTATCCAAAAGTGGAATGGGCTACCTAAGGAGATTGGGGTTCCCCCACACTGGAATTTTTCAAGCAAAGGGTAGATGCCTACTTTTCTAATATATTACAGAAAGGATTATGGTTCACATAAAGGTCATGCTAAGTGACCTCTGAGGTTCCTTCAAATTCTAAAATTCTATCATATTGAAATTTTGAGAAAAGCGAAATTCCAACGTGAAGGAAATGGAATTCAGTAGGCAGGTACTTGAAGAAATTCAAGCAAATAGTTCACAAAGAGGTCGTTCTGTTGGCTTAAGGGAATAAGTAGACAAGGACAACAGAGTGAAAGGTACACACTGGTTGGAATAGAGGTCTAGAGGCAAATGAGAACACTCTCCTCTAAGATTACTTTCCATTTCCATTGTATATTTTTAGATGTAATTTTGTGTGTGGTATTTTGTCTGCCCCACTAAAACTGAGAGCTCTTTGAGAGTCAAGACCATATGTTTGCCATTTTCTGCAAAAGCAGCATTTGACACAGTGCCAGGTACATAGTTAGCCTTGACTAGCCATTCTTCTTCCAAAAGTTTCCCAAATACTCCCAAACAGGTAGCTGTCGGTCAAGATTTTGCATAGGTCTTTCTATCAGGAAAGGAGTTCTTTTATTTGCCTTGGTGATTCATTCCTGTGCTGGATGTATTTGCACTTACCCCTCTCTGGGTAAGGGAGAAGAGAAAGGGGTTAAAAGTGGTATTATTACTCCTTTGGGCAGCAAGGTGGTACAGTGGATAGAGTGCCAGGCCAGAAGTCAGAAGTCTCATTTTCCTGAGTTCAAATCTGGCCTCAGATCCTTACTAGCTATGTGACCATAAGCAAGTCACTTAACCTTGTTTGCCTCAGTTTCCTCATCTGTTGGAGAAAGACGAGTTGGAGAAATGAGTTGGAGGAAGAAATGGCAAACTACTGCAGTGTCTTTGCCAAGAAAACACCATATGGGGTCATGAAGAGTCAAACACGGCTGAAACGACTGAACAACAACAATGGCAATGCTCTTAAGCTATGTGATACCTACAATGTATAAAAAGCCTGGGCCGCTAGAGAGTGCCTCCTTGGGAGATGAGAGATCATTTAATTCTTCAAGGAGCTATTTTTCCTTGTCCTGCAATTGAAACCTCCAGAAGCAGAGAAGGAAGACAGATCCATGAAAGTGTCGTATATATTGGTTTTGGTTTTTTTCTTTTTTTGGTGAGGCAATCAGGGTTAAGTGATTTCCCCAGGGTCACACAGCTAGTAAGTGTTAAGTGTCGGAGGCTGGATTTGAACTTGGGTCCTGCTGACTCCAAGGCCAGAACTCTATTCACTGCACCACCTAGCGGCCCCAATGTCACATATATTGTTGAAGTACATTCTCAGATAGAAAGTTTTTAGAAGAGAAGACAGAAAAATGGAGAGTCAGAAGCTCCTTAATATTGTTAACTTCAAGGATAGGAGTCCCTCCTAAGGATCAGCATGATTCCAACTTTAACTCTAATTATTGGTGTCAGATTTAAAGATTATTTAGCATCTCAAAAATTAAATAAATGTGTATGTATATAGCCTAGGGGTGGGGAACCTGCAGTCTCGAGGCCACATGTGGCCTTCTAGGTCCCTGGGTACAGCCTTTTGGCTAAGTCTAAGTTTTACAGAACAAATTCATTTACTAAGGGAATTTGTTCTGTGAAGTTTGGATTCAGCCAAAGGGCCGCACTTGAGGTTCTAGAAGGCCACGTGTGGCTCAAGGCTGCAGGTTTCCCACCCCTTGTATAGCCTTTCAGAGCTTGAGTTCTTAAAGATCAAGGAACATACCATGTGAATTTTCAGTAACTTCCCAGTGACTTGGGACAATGTCAAACACTCAATGGGTGCTGAATTAATAACACTGATTTTTATTTATGATTTCTCCCCTAAAATCAATCTATCTCCCATTCAAATCCCTTATATCTTCATATTCCCACAGATGTCTTCCATGACAGAACAGTGACATGAAATTAAGTAGACAAAATTTCACTAAGAAGCCAGATCACAAAGAAAAAGCTATTCTCCAAAGAAAACACCCAAGAACTCTGTTAACATAGGGTTTACCCAACATTCCCTAATACCGCTTGTCAGAAAAGGCTTTTCTAAAAATGTATTAATATCATAAGGTAAGAACATTATATGAACATGTACTATATATATATATATAAGTTTTTATAAATGATGGCCTGCTACATAATATGTAAAGTTTCATGTTTTTTAAAAAGTAATATTGCCTAGCAATCATCTTACTGCCTCATTCTTTTCAGCAGAGGCATTTCAGCATCAAGTATCTAAATCTTTTAATTCAATAAATCCTTACTGAGTGCCAAATATGTGCATTGTACTGGGTGAGGCAATGAGGTGACTGATGGTAGGCAGTGTGGAAAGAAGACTGGAGTCCATAAAGCAAGTTTCAAATACCAGCTTCAGCATGTGCTACCTTTGGGGCTTTGGACAAGAAACTTCCCCTCTCTGGACCTCAGTTGTCACATCTATAAAATGAAAGGGTTAGATCAGATGACAGCTAAGGTCCCTTCCATATTCAGATCCTAAATGATTTTCTAATTACAGAAATGATTAGGGTATCTCCTGTCCTCAAGGAACTTAAAATTTATAAGGAGACCTAAGACATTTATGCAAATGATAGGATAATTTAATTATTATATAAAATATAATATATAACAAAATATTAATGATTCACAGCAGAATGGGGTCTTTCATAAGAGAAGCATGAACAAAAGTAAGTTCAAAAGAGGATGACATGTCTTCTGATTGCAATAATCAGGGTGGGCTTCAAGCTTTAGGGAGGTTTAGATTTGGGCCTAGAAGAACGAGTAGAGTTTCTACCAATGAAAAAATAGAAGCAAAGGCATTCCAAGTAGAAAAAATACGATAAGCAAAGCATAGCGACCTTGTCTAAGAAAAGGCAAATAGCTTCTATTTGGTAAATTCATGAAGTATTTGTATAATAACAAAAGATAAAGTTGCTGTGGGTTGTTGTTGTTGTTTTTGGGTGGGCCATGGAAGATTTTTTAATATTACTAGAGCAGTATAATTACAGTTAATAAAAATAATCTGCCCATCCATATATGGGATGGATTGAAGATAAGAGAGAATGGACATGGGGAAGCTATTATAACAGTAAAGGTGAGAGACAATAAAGACCTAGTTTACTGTGGTGGCAGTGGGAATGAAAAGAAGAAGATATAAGGCATATTATAGAAACAGAACCGATAGTACTCAGAGGTTGGCTACTGAGAAGCAAAGGACCGGGACAATTCAGGGATAAATGAAGTATCAGGTATGTAATGGACAGCTGGGTGGCATAGTGGATGGAGTGGCAGGACTGGAGGCAGGAAGAACTGAGTTCAAATGAGACACTTAATAGATGTGCAGCCCCATGGAAGTCACGTAACCCTATTTGCCTCAGTTTCCTCATCTGTTAATTGAGTTGAAGAAGGAAATGGCAAACCACTCCAGTATCTCTGCCAAGAAAACCCCAAAAGGGGTCGTGAAGAGTGGGACACGACTGAAACCACAGAAGAACAACCACAAGTAGGTGATTAGAAGAATGATGATGCTTCTAACAGAAACAGGAAGTCAGGGGGAAGAGTCGGTCTGTGGGCAGGGAAATGGTGTTTGGTTTGGATGTGTTGAATAAAGAGCACTGGAAGGGCATCAGAGTAGAGGTAGTTAGAAAGGTGAGCCCGGAACTTGGAAGAAAAATTGAACCTGGAGGGAAAAGTCTGGAGGAAAAATGTCACCATTTAGCATACCTGGGTACCAAGAAAACCTACCACATATGTGCTAACATGATCATATTACTAATTTGTCATCCACGCAGGGTATTTCCACCCAAGAATTTCCATTACTAGCTGCACCTTTCAGTGACAGCAACTAAGGCTGAAGAACCATGTCAGGATTGCTAGATATAGCATAGAGCAAGGGAAGAACTAGGAACAGCACCTATGCCACTTGAAAAATGGTGTAAGGAAACACCAACACCACCTTTATCATTTTGCAGAATTGGGGTGACTTCCCAGTTGGAGACTACCATAGTTGGACAGACTACTCGGCAAGGGCCAATTTTTTACTCTGTTTCTCTAATATAACAATATTCTTTTTACTGTATCTTTTGTCAGTGTGCATAATATATGCCTCCTCCAGATTTCCAGAAAAGAACACACAGTTCTCATTCTCTATCTTATTCTTTTGGGGACAATTTCTCTCAATCTATGCAAATCTGTAGGGAGTTACATGGCATGAGAAACTGACCCTTTGAGATTAAAAATAATTCATGACTATCTTATGTTTGATCAAAGGTTTGAATTGTGAGGTGACTCACAAAGAAAGGAGTTGGTGTAGGGCTTCTTATATACTTTCTTGTCATTTTTTTGTTGTTGTTTTCTCCTAAGACACATTTTGCACATATGAATGCAAATGTGCTTGAGGATATGTGACTACACATACCTTTGGATGAAAGGCACTCAATGCTCTACCTGTTTCTATTTCAAAACCCTCACAGTTCCCACCTAAGTGTAGGATCAAAGACTCTAGACCTTCAAAGCAATCCCCTCTAACAACATGAGAGAAAAGGTGACTGTGTGCTGGCAAGTGCCAAGCGCCATGTAGTTAACTAAATATATGTAGTATGGGAATAGTGAATACCTCTCAATAACAAATGAGTCAAAACAAAAGAATAGGAAAAATAGTTTCTGCATGTCTAGATGTTCTCGGGTACTGCTATTGTCAATGAGTGAATAATGAACAAATACATTTTGTATATAATATTATATATTAATATTATATATACTATATATGTGTCGTATCTTTAAATGAATTTAATAATTACTTATACATTAATAGATGAGATACATATATGTAATAGAGAGGTTTGAGAGAAGGATAAAGGAAGGGAAAGGGAAAAAAAGAAGAGAGAGAAGAGGAAGATAGATGGGGAGCTGGAGAGGGAAAGGAAGGAGGAGGGGAAAGAGAAGGGGTGAGGGAACAGAGAGTTTTCTCTTTCATGAAGAAAAATCCCTCTACCAAAGTAGGTTGGTACCTTCTCAGAAATTTATAGTCTTAGAGGATTGTTTAAGGTACCAAAAAGTTAAGTGACTTTCTCAGGGTCACACAATGTAGGTCAAAAGTAAGCCTTGAACCTAGTTCTTCCTGACCCTGGGGCCAGCTCTTTATCCACTATGCAACACTGCCAATCCTCTCCCTCTCTCTTTCCATCCCCTCCTCCCTCTCTCTGTATATATACACACATACATATTTGTGTATGCATATACACACAAATATGCATGTATGCTTATGTAGGTATATGTGTGCATGTGTATATATGTACCAACATGTGTGTGAATATATACATTGCTACATATGCACACACACGTGTGTGTATATGTGTGTGTATACATGTATATGTATATGTATGTGTATATGTATATGTATGTGTATGTGTATATGTATATGTATATGTATATACACACACACACACAGAGACTGGAGAGGAAAGGAGGAGGAAAATGGAAAGGGAAAAGGAGAGGAAAGATGTATATACATACAAAATATTTTATAAACATAAATATAAAATATACGGAATGTGCTGTTAAATTAACCATCCATAAGGCATCCCAAATTATAAAATGTTTGACTGCTGTCATGCTATTTTTCTTACATCTCAAAATATATTAAGAATGACTATCTATGAGGAATTGTATTTTCTTTTCTTTACTGATTTGATATGTGTACATTTTATTTTCTAGGAGTTTAAACACCTTTAGGAAGGTGACTCCCAAATATTTTCTTCTACTGTCTTCCCTTTCGAAATCTAGCCCCACGTTTCCACTTGGACATCTCTATGGGTTCCAGTATATTTTCTTTATTCAGATAAATGTTGTACTCTATACTAACATGTTATCACCAGCACTTTTCCTATGAAAAACTCAATTTTAACAAAAAGAAGTACAAAAGGATGACCACTGCCAAAAAGAATTAGTGTCAGTGTGTCTGAATGATTGTTACGTGGAGGGTAAGGTACATGGGGGTGGGGGGGGGGATGTATGTATATGTATTTTATTTTGGTCCAGGACCATGTTTTCATAAGTATGGGGCATTCCCACCACAAATACTCATTTCACTAATGCAGATGGCAAACTCTTATAAATCATTATTCTTAAAGAGTTGCATGAGAGATTCTGAGAGAGAAAATGATTTGACCATAGTGACAAAGTTGGTATGTGTCAGAGATCAACTTGAACCTGGGTCTTCCGGATTCCAAGACTTACCTAGGAACCACTATACAAAAATGTCAGTCCCATGCCTATTATATGTATGCATGTGTGTATACATGTATATGAATATAATGCATGTGTATGCACATATACAGTGTATGTATATGTGCACATATGTGTATATGCATGTATGTGTATGTATTCATATATGCCTCTATATGCACATGCATCTATACCAAATACACACACATACATGCATACATCCAGATATATGAGAGGTAGTATGGAATAATGGACAGGCTTAATATCAAGAAGACCTGAGTACTGACTCAGTACCTGCTTCTGACACATACTACCTTTGTCACCCGAGCAAGTCACTTAAACTTTCAGTGTCCCTGGCAATTGTCTAAGACTACTAGTTGCAATACATTTGTTGATATACACTATTAGAAAGAGTTTCCTCCCTGAGAAAAGGGAATCTTCCCAAACTAGTGAAATCACAGAACCATCCCCCACAAAATGTATGTATATGTATAGATATGCCATATATGTATACATCAATTATAAACATAGTCAATAGTTGACTAGAAAACTTCTCTGATTGTCACATTATGAAACATTTGACTGAAATTATTAAGGGCATTCCTCCTCACCCTCAAAACATTAGTCATAGATAAGACTGGAATGAGGCTTATTTATGCAGCTTTGATTGAAAATGTCATTCTTTTCATGTGGAATTTGTGGGAGGAAGATGGATAATATAAAACCCAGTCATTTATATGGCATGATGAATCAATTAATCAAGTATAAGACATAGCCTTTACCCTCAAAGAGATTTCTACCTACTTGGGGATATCTCCACATATATGCACACAAGAACTGAATGAATAATTATAAAGCAATGGCAAATGAATCCCTGATATGAGTTCAGAGTAAGGAGGTCAGATCAATGAGATCAGGGAGTGTTTCATTGAGGGGCTGGGGATTGGATAGATCCTTGAATAAATAGAGTTTAAATAGGCGGAAAAGTTTTGGGAATATATATTTCTGCTAAGAAGAACAATATAATCAAATGTGTAGAAGCAGGAAAAAAAAGTACACTAATGAATTTATCTACTTGGCTTAGACAGTGGGAGCACATTAGAAATATATGGTTGTCTAGGGCCAGATTATGGAAGGCCATGAATTCAGACTAGGGAAGGACCACCACTTGTGAGCAGCAATAGGGAATCATGATAATTTCTGACAAAGTGGAATGTTGCAATATAACTAAAGTAGGGGCTTAGGAAATCAAATCTCTGAGTGCCTGTATGTAACAGATTGGAAAAGAACAATGCTGTAGGGAGAAAACTTTAATTAGGACTGCCTGGCACAAGGGCTGCCATGAGGTTATGAGCTAGGTTGATAGCAACAGAATGAAAAGGAAAAAATGAGTGAAAAAGACCTGACAGAAGAAGACCCAACAGGTGATTGGCTGTGAGATATAGAAGACTAGGACAATGAAAGATGACTCCAAGGCTTAGAACTAGTGACAAGGAAAATGATGATAATGTTCATGGAAACATGGAAATCAAGACAGAAGGCCAGTTTAAGAAGACAAACAACTCAGTTATGAAAAGGACTAGCTTGATGTGCCAAGGGAATCTTCAATTAGACTTGCTCAATAGGTAGAAGATACGGATCAGGAGCTCAGTATAGAGGTCAGGATACTGAAGACTATAAACTTTCTACAGATGGCCTAAACTCTGGAAAATTCTACTGAATTAGAAATATAATCCCCAAATATATAGGTTTTGAAATAATCAGCAGAGAGGTGATAGTCATTAAAATACCCCAACTATTTTCCAAAGATAATATAGGTGATAAAGAAGAAATGAATATTTCTTTGGAAATGTTAGTAATTAATCCTTTCCTAGTTCACTTCATTGCAGACAAAATCTCCCCATACCTACCTTCCTACATTCTACAGTTTGGTCAAACTAGACTATTCTCTCCCTACTGAAACATGCCCTGCATTCTCAGGCATTCAGGTTCAGTCCTCCCTCTTGCTCTCTTACTTTTTAATTTTTACTGTTGTTCAGTCATTTTTTAGTCATGTTCAACTCTTTGTGACCAAATTTGGGGTTTTATTGGCAAAGATTCTCTTTTAGTGGTTTACCATTTCCTTCTCCAGCTCATTTTACAGATGAGAAACCAAGGCAAACAGATTTAAGTGACTTGCCAAGGGTCACACAGCAACCAACAATGATGAGTCTTCCTGACTCCAGGCCTAGCACTCTATCTACAGTACCATCTAGCTGCCCTAAAAATACAAGTGCACAGAAGAGTAAGACAATAGTTATTCAGTTATTTTTCAGTCATTTCTAACTCTTTGTGACCTAATTTGAGGTTTTCTTGGAAGAGATACTGGAATGATTTGCCATTTCCTTTTCCAGATCATTTCACAGATGAGGAACTGAGGCAAAGAGGGTTAAATGACTTGTCATTTTATTTATTTATTTATTATTTTATTTGATTGACCATATCAGTAGCAAAGCTAACAAAAATCAAGATTCAACAGATGTAGTATAAGCTTAGACCAAATACAACACTCATTCCTATTAAAACCACTAGAAATTTTAGGAATAAATGGAGTTTTCCTTAAAATAATAAATAATAGCTAACTGAAAGCAATAGCAAGAATTATCTGTAACAGGGATAAATTTGAAGCTTTCTCATTAAGATCAGGGGTGAAACAAGGATGTCCAATATTATTCAATATTATACTAGATATGCTAGCTATAGCAAAAAGACAAAAAAAGAAATTGAAAAATAAAACAAGCAAAAATATTCTTTGCAGATAATATGATGGTATATTTAGAGAATACTAGAGAATCAACTAAAAACCTGGCTGAATTTGCAAATGATAGGCCATATAGGTGAGCTTGAATTCAATACCTGGTAAAATTCTAGGCTATATTTCTAAAGAGATGGTGATTACATGGCAAAGAATTGGAAATTGAGGGGATGCCTATCAATTGGGGAATGGCTGAACAAGTTGTGGTGTATGAATGTAATGCTATACTATTGTGCTATAAGAAACGATGAGCAAGTGGACTCCATAAAAACCTAGAAAGACTTGTGTGGACTGATGCTGAGTGAAATGAGCAGAACCAGGAGAACATTGTACACAGTAACATCCATGTGTGCAATGACTAACTTTGAAAGACTTAGCTCTTCTCAGTAACGCAAGGATCTAAGACATCTCCAAAAGTCTCATGATGGAAAATATTATCCATATTCAGAGAAAGAACTATGGGGTTTGAATGCAGATCAATGAATATTATTTGCTGTCTTTTTTTGTTTTGTTTCTTCTTTCTTGTGGTTCCTCCTATTGGTTCTAATTCTTCTTTACAACATGACTAATGTGAAAATGTTTAATAGGAATGTATATGTAGGGCCTATATCAGATTGCACACCATCTTGGGGAGGAAGGGGGAGAAAATTTAAAACTCAAAAGCTTATGAAAGTGAATGGTCAAAACTAAAAATAAATTAATATTAAAAAGAGAGAGAGAGAGAGAGAGATAGTGATCACCTAGAAAAAAGGAAACAATGACCTGAGAGAACCAGCATAACTTCAAGTTAGTTTGTATCAAACTAACCTCAATTTATTTGTTGATAGGGATACTAAGCTGTTAGATCAGAAGTCTATGGACATAATTTAACTAGACTTCAGACAAGCATTTGGTGAAGTCTTTCATATGATTATTTTAAACAGATTTTATTCCTTTTTCACCTACATTTCCATCAATATTCTTCCTACTTTATTTGCATAATTCCAAATAGATTCCACAGAAGTTGCACCAATTCAAAGTTTCAGCACTAAAAATTGATTAGTGTGCCTTTCTACAACTCCTCCAACATAAATTCTTCCCATCTTTTGTCATCTTTGACAATTTGATATGTGCATTTTTCTTAGAAGTGATTTGTAGCATTCTTTCATATGACCGTTAATAGTTGAAAATTCTATTTTTGAGAACTGCTTGTTCATATCCTTTGACTGCTTCTCTATAGAATAACGACTTTTGATCTTATATGTTTTTGTTGGTGTATCTTGGATACCAAATGTTTATGAGAGTTTATGTGAAGACTCCCCCACAGACTCATTGATGACTTCCCTTTCATTTCTATATAGATTAATTTCGTATGAAATATTTTCAATTTTATGTAATCAAAAGTATCTATTTTATCTTTTTAAAATCACCTCTATTGCTTACTTGGTTATGAATTAAGTTTCTACTCAAAGTTGAAAAAGGTATATGATCTGTTTCTCTTCCAATTTTTTAAATGTTTAGGTTGCATATTCATTTTGTTTTTATTGTGGAAGGAAGGGAGGAAAGGAAGAAGGGAGAAAGGAGAGAAGGGAGGAGGGAAGGAAGGAAGGAAAGAGGGAATGAAACAAGTATTTATTTAGCACTTACTATGTGCCAGGCACTGTTAAGCACTTTACCAATAACACACTTGATCATCACAACAACCTATTATCCCCATTTTCCAGCTGAGAAAACTGAGGCAAACAAACATTAATTGACTTGCCTAGGATGACCCAGCTAGTAAGTATGTAAGGCCAAATTTGAACTCATTTATTCCCTACTTCAGGCCCAAAGCTCTATCCATTATACTACCTAACTGTGAAATATGGCATGAGATATTGGTCTAAGCCTAACTTCTGCCAGACAGCTTTCCAGTTTCTCCAGTATTTCTTATCAGAAAGGGAGCTATTTTTTAATTAATTTATGTTTTCAGATTTATCAAATACTTGGTCATTTCATTTTCTTATTTTTTTATTCTCCCTAGTTTGTCCCATTGATTAACTCTTCTATTTCTAACCGGTAACAATGGTTTGGATGATCAGTGCTTTATTATAGTTTAAGATCTGAAAGTGCTATTTCTCATTTATTTCTGCCTTTTAAAATTATTTTCCTTAATATTCTCCCTCTTTTCCCTCCAAATGAATTTTGTTAATATTTTGCCTAACTCTGTAAAGTTTCTCCTTGTAATTTGACAGGAGTAGCATTAAATCTATAAAGTAACTTTTGTAGTAGTGTCACTTTTATTATATTGGTGCAGTTCAACCATGAGAACTAAATATTCCTCTGTTTATGTTTTTCATTATTTCTTTAAAGATAACTTTATACTTGAATCCATAAAAGTATTGAATATGTTTTGGTAAATTGATCTCCCAATATTTTTTGCACTTTGTACTTATTTTTTTCTTTTTAAATATTTTTTTCAATTAAAATCTATTTTAGCTCTTTACTTCCACAACCCCTCCTCATGAAAAAGAAAATAAAACCTAGCCTTCATAACAAATAAATGCATAGTAAAGCAAAAAAAATAATAATTCTACATTGGCAATATCCAGGGTGTGAGGTAAAACCTTAGAGTTATGTTGATTTGCATTTCTTCTATTATTAGTGATTTGGAACATTCTTTCATATGATTGCTATTCTTCTGAGAATTCTTCTTGCATTTATTCATCTCCTTTGAAAACTTATCTATTGAGGAATGGCTATTAGTCATATATATTTCCTAATTGTTTATTTTGGATGCCCAACCCTTATCAGAGAAATTTGATAACAAAGATATTTTTCTCTTTCATCCTCTTTCCTTCTTACCATAGGTGCATTAATTTTGTCTGTTAAGCAGCCAATTTCAAGTAATCAGTTATCTATTTTCTTTTGTAATTGCCTCTATCTCGTTTGGTTAAGATGACATTTCCTACCCATAGCTGTGAGAGGTATGTGTTCTATTTTTTTAATAGTATAATCTTTAATATTTAGGTCATATATCAATTTGGAATGTCTTACAAAATATGGTGTAAGGTGTTGGTCTAATCTTAATTTCCACCAGACTGTTTTCCAGTTTTCCAAGCAATTTTTATCAAATAAGGAGTTTTTTTCCTAGGCATTTTCTGTTTTTTACCTTATCAAATACTAGGGTTATTGACTTCTACAGTCTCTGATTCTCCCTTGTCTAATCTGTTCCATCTCTATTTGGGGGGGGGAGGGCTAGGCAATGGGGTTAAGTGACTTACTCAGGTCACACAGCTAGTAAGCATTATGTGTCTGAGACTGGATTTGAACTCAGGTCCTCCTGACTCCAGGGCCAGTTCTCTATCTACTGTGCCACCTACCTGCTCCTTCCATCTCTATTTTTAACCAAGGCCTGATAGTTTTGATGACTGATGTTATACTATAGTTTGAGGTCTGGAGGTGCCATTCTCCCTTAATCTCTTCCTGTTATCATCATTCCCCTTCATATGCTAGATGATTTCTTTTTCAAATGAATTTTGCTGTTTTTTTATCAAATTGTACAAAGTATGTCTGTGGCAATTTATTGATTTAGCATTAAACATGTAAATGTGCTTTAACATTGTCAGTTTTTGTATATTGGTACAGCCCAGCTATGAGCAATGAATATTCCTCCAGTTATTTAAATTGGTCTTTATTTCTTTAATGATCATTTTGTAATTGAACCTATATCTCTTTTGGGTGCTTTGGTAGGTTGATTTCCAGACACTTCATGCATTTTCTACTTATTATGAATGAGATTCACTCCTCTATCATGGCCTCTAAGATTTTGCTTCCCTGGCTTAGGAATTAGAATTATATATGTCTTACAAAAGCAGTTCAATGGAGGGCTTTCGTTCTAAATTTTGGGAGAAAAATTATGTGATATTCTCTTTAAAGTTTGATAAAAAATTTTCTGGTAAATGCATTAGGACCATGAGTTTTTATTTTCTTTTGTAGTTCTTATGAATTAGTTCTATTTGCTTTTCTGAGAATGGGTTATTTAATATTTCTGTGTGGTATTCTGTTAGTTTTAGTGTTTTGGATTTTTAAAGGTAATTCTCTTTTGCATTCTTAGTTTTGTTGACATATAACTAACTACACATAGTGTACTCTGATCATTCTTTTTTATTTCTCTTGGGTTTGTTGTGATTTCACCTTGTTGGGTTTTTTTTAACATAGTTGATTTTATTCATTGCTCTCTTCTCCTTAATCAGCCAGTAGTTTATCTATCCCCTTGTCCCACAGCCCATCTTCTTGCTGAGAGACTACAGGAGTTATCTTTCTTTTTTTTTGTTGTTGTTTACCTATGGACTTGATTAAAGTACATCAAGCATTCTCCTCTATCCTCCATCTTTCCTCTTTCATTGTATGTGCTTTCCCATTTTGCTATTAATCTCAGAAAATACATCTATTCACCTATGGGGGAAGGTTGCTGGGTTTAGTCCATGGTTTTATTCAGGTCTATTCCTCCACCAGCACTTCTCTTGCTTCTTTAAATCTCATTTTTATTTTTATTTCCTTGGGAACTTTAAGAAATAATCTCTTAATGGTTCTTCTGGGATGATTGATTTTATTTTTTTTAGCTCAATAGATTTTTTGTTATATTTTTCTTTCAATATTCTCTAGAGATGATGTAATTTACTTTGTTATTTATTCTTTCCTCAGTAGTTGTATTGAGCATCCTATGCTTTTGTTGTTTATGTTTTCAAATCAATCTACTCATCCCTTTTGTTTTGAAGGCATGCTTCAAATGTCTCTTTTACTATGTATCCATATAATTTCATTGAAGATTAGGCTCAGGATTGCAAAGTATGTCATTTTGGGCTGCATCAGGAATTAAAATTTCCTTTCCTTCATATTTAAAGGGTTTTCTCCCTATTCCTTATAGAACTTACTATATATTACTGTGACTTACATTAAACCCCTCAGCCCTCTTGGAGTTTTACATGTAAGTTATTTACTTTTTTCCTGGAGGCAATCTGTGAATTATTTTAATTTGTACTTCGTTTCCTAAATTCTGAAGTTCTGGGCAAATTTGTCATATCAATTCTTGAATTAAGATGTTAGGGTTTTTTGATCTCTCACTTTCTTCTGGGAAGTCTATGATACTTAGGTTGTTTCTATGCATCCTGACCTAAAGATCGATGGTTTTTGTCTGCATAGAGATCATGTGTTCTTTTTGCACTTTTTCTTTTCTTCCTCCAGATAATCCTTCATTTCTACTATGTCTTCCCAAACTATTTTTCTCTCTTTTACTTCTTTGGAAAGACTTGAGATCATGTATTGAAGGCTGCCTATCCTAATTTTATTTGCTGTACATGCCATAAATTTCTTCCTTTCTATTGTCTTCTGCTTTCTCTCCTGAAACATGGTGGAACAGCCTGATGATATTCATACTGATCTCTACAGGTTCAGAATGTCTTGGAAATCCACAAGGTTCCATATTTCATCAAGTGTTAGTACAATTTCCTTTTCTTGAAAGATTTATTTAAAGAGGTTTATAATCCTTTGGATATTCTGGTTCTCATCTTCCCTTTTAACATTAGTGTCTGTTCATTCATCTTTGTGGTTTTGAACTGAATTTCCTTCCTCTTGAAATCTTGGATGCTTTTAGCTTTTTTTCTTCATGCATTCTTCTGTTGCTCACCTGGTGACTCCTCACACTTTGATGGTAGATTTTATCCCCAGGGAGAGACCACAAGGATGACATTGAACAATGTATTTTTCACTGGCCCAGGTCTCTTCCCTAAGTACAAGAACTTTGGGACAGTAAAGGACTGAACTCATATAGATTCCAGTCCTCTTTCCCTCAAGCTGAATGCAGCCATGATGGTGAACCCCTTTTGCCAGTTCCCTCTATTCTTTAATTCAGTGATATAAAACTCAGATAGAAACAAAGCACTGTGGGCCCTCCATTGACCTAGAAAACCACTAATTGACATTATCTGTGTTGTATGTATGCATGTATTTTTGCTTATTTGGTCAAACCTTTCCCAATTTTATTTTAATCTGGTTTAGGCCACACTCAGAAGTTTTGTGGGCCATATGTGGCCCAGGTTAAGAGTTTAACACCTCTGATTTAGTTCCCTGATTCAACCAAATCAATATCTGTTGCTTTTTGTCAGCACAGGAGAGGACATTCAAGGCAAAATTTCTGCCCCTTGGTTTTCCCTAGGCTGAAGGCTACCACAGGCAGAGAAGCACATTGCCTGCACCATACCTTATACTTCATCTCCCATGCCTTGATAGTATTGATGTCAGCTATCTGTTGCAATAAGAAAATGGAGGATTCAACAGCAGTGTCTACAGCAGAAGAAATCCATAAGTGGCTCCCAAAATACAAGCACATGGCTCAGTTTATGAACCTTGAAAGGTTATGAAGGCAAGAAGGGAAGAGTTTATGAATGAACATGTTATAAATTAGTGTTGCCTACTGTTAATGCATAAGGCTATTAACTTTCTTTTCTTCTGGATTCAACTATAACTGCTCTGCCTCTTGTTCATAATTACTCTTTTAGGTTTCACTTTATTTCATTTTATTTAGAATTAGAGGGAATTAGAAAAAATATCTGAAATGTTAAAGAAACTATCCATCTTGTTGATTACATAATCTGAAACTTCATATCTATTATGTCATTCTTTTGGACAAAATAGCAGCATGTGGCTAGATGATGTCACAGTGAGGGAGATCTGGAATTGGTTAATTATCTAAAATCAAAAATAGTCATTAATGAATTGATGTCTATCTTGAAGAAGATTTCTAGTGACATGCCACATGACTTTGTTCTTCAACCTCAGCTATTTATCATTTTTTCAAGTGATCTGGATAAAGGCATAGATTGCAAGGTTATTATATCTTCATATGAAAAAAAGTATATAGATGTACCTAACATGATGGATAAGGGAGTCCATATAGAAAAACATTTCAATTGACTAAGATAGCAAAATTTAATAGTCAAAGTCTTATACTTGGGTTCAAAATTTAATTTTACCAGAAGATGCAGAAGGCATGACTGAACTACAGTTCATCTGAAAACTTATCTGCCTTTTGTCTTACTGAATGCTTAATATGAGTCAACAATGTGATATGGTTGCCACAAGAAGCTAATGGAAACTAAGGCTACATTAAGAGAGGCAGAGTGTCCAGCAATGGAGAGGTACTAGTCCTAATTTACTTAGCTCTAGTCAGACCTCACCTGGGGTATTGTGTCCACGCCATATAGGAATCAGCTGAATGAACCAGGATGGGTTTAGCCTTCAGAAAAGAGACTCAAGGGAGAGTGGGTGAATAACAGCTGTCTTCATTTATGTATGAAGAGCTATCATGTGAAAGACTAATCGAACTCCTCATGCTTGACCCCCAAGGGGCAGAACTAGGAGCAATGAATAGCAGCTGTAGAGCAGAGTTAGGACTCAAAGGAAAGAGAAATCATCTAGTCTTACCCCTTCCTTTTACAGATGATTAAACTGAGACCCTGAGAAAGGAAGTGACTTGCCTACAGTGTTACATAGGTATTAAGAGGAGAGTATAGAATTCAGATTTACACATTTTAATTCCAGTGTTTCTACTAAACTTCACTGCCTTTCCCTTTTTCCCCCCTAGTCTCTATTCTCCCTAATGTTTGCTAGCTCAAATCATGGATTCTGGGGGCAGAGGTGTAGAGATGGCAATAGTCTTACAATACAAAGAATTGTCAATGACCTATATGAATAATTTGCAAGTCCTGAGAAGCAACGACTGCAAACACAGATGACACAATATCTGCATTTCTACTATTAAGACTGATTCCTTTAGGCTCGTCTTTCTTTGCCCTGCATACATTTAAAACTGGAAGGAAACAGAAGTCATGTAATCCAACTTCTTTACTTTACAAGGGAAAAATGAGGCTAAAAGAGGATAAACTATTTGCCAAAGGTCACACAGGTAGTGAGTGACAGATTTGAAGCTAGTTTCTCTAATGTCCAATCCAGCACTCAGTTCTCTTATCTGTAAAATGAGGGTAACAATACTTGACATGATTACATGACAGGGCTATTGTAAGGACCAAATTAGATACAATACATGAACATGCTTTGAAAAGTGAAATGCTATACCAATGTAAATTATGATCATTACTGTTGCTATACCAGATATCTCCCAATGAATTCTAGGAGAAGGTAATCTAGACTAATCATATGCAAACAGAAATATGAGATCTTGCTCTACTGGCACTTCTTTAGCTGATGGCATGTTGAAAATTTTCATATAAAAATAAATTCACAGGAAGATGTCCCAAGGTCAGGTTTTTCTTTCATTAGAATATATAAAAATGGAATTATTTCAAGAAAGTCACAGCATTTGTGGGAAAGGAAAATATAGTATTCTACTCTTAACACTAAAGGTATTCGAGTTTAGCATCAACTGCTACAGACATAACAAAATCCATCATGTTTCCTAAGTTTTGTTTTTTTTTTTTTGCTTTTTTGTTTGTGAGCAAGTATAATAAGCAATGGGGTGTACTTCAAAACATAGTTTGAATTTCTACTCAGTGGTTAACCTTGCATCCTAAAATCCTTGAGCAAGCCTGTATGATTGTTCATTTGAGCCACAAGGCAAGGCAGGAAATTCATGAGACAGGAATTGCTTTGTTCTTGGTACCTTGTATTCCTGTCCAAAATTTCTAAAGCAGACAATAAACATCAACTACAACAAAAAGTTATTTTGGTAACTCCAGTTCAATGAGTCCAAAGCTTCAAATATTTTTATCCTTCACAGCTTCTCATGCCACCCTCTCCCTTAAAGTTAACCTCACTGGAGCCTCCCTATAATACTACCCTCTGGCCATCACATGTAATTACATTATAGGTAAGACAATCATATAATGAAATCCAATATGACTTTCAGTAACTAAATCCCTTCTCTCAAGGAACTGTTATTGTAAATTCTCCCATGGACATGCTCTTCTTCTATACATGTTCCAAGAATTTCATGAATTTTAGATCTTTTGGCTTTGGCCATATTCCTTGGTAGATAATAACCAACTGTTCACTCTCTCATGGCTCTTTCTTTGAAATTGTGAGGTTCCATTTATTAAGCATACAAAATTAAAATCAATATTCACAAACATGTGAGCTCAGGCCTTGATTCATTCTTTGCTCTAAGAACTGTGAATATGTAGGGAAGATCAAAGGATCATAGATATAGAATTGGAAGGCCATCTAGTCCAAACTGCTCATGTTTAGGCTGAGGAAGCTAAGGCCCAGGGAACTGAGCTGACTTGTTGCATGCCAGAGAGTGAATAAGCATCTGAGGCCAGGTGCACTGAAAGTAGTGCACTTACCACATAAGAAACAGCAAGGTATAGTGCACTGAGCACTGACTGTAGATTTAGGAAGACCTGAGTTCATGCTCTACTCATAACAGTAGCAGCGCTATTAAGTGACAAAGTAAGTCACCTAAGCTCTTAGTGCTCCAGGAAATGGTTTAAGACTATGAGATGCAAAGCAAGTAATAATCTACACTGATAAAGGAAATTCTTCACTTGAGACACCCTACAATGATGAAATCACAGGGAAGGTTAAAAAAATGGAATTAAAATAGGCATTAGTCATATATGGAAATTGTAGCTAGCAGGCAAGTATGCAATTGCTCATCAAATTGGGAATTAGTTCCATCAGAGAACAACTTTACATTAGGAACTTAGCTTTAACAATTCCTAAGAGTAAAACCCACTTCCCAGTTGGGCATTAAAAAACACATATACAGAAGGGAGATGAACAGGTTCATAACAAGAGAGAAAAGACATACAATCCTAGAGAGACTGTTGGACAGAAATAGAGGCTGCAACTTTCAGTGAAAGTACCTCTGGGAAGATAGGATGGCAATAAAAATTCTTTTCCTAGGTTAGTGAATGAACATTATCTCTGGGGTATATATTCCTTCCTAGACAGGAAAAAGCAGGAGTTTCTGAGCTTCATGGCCCTCAGAAAGAAAAAGAGAAAAGGTGAACACTGGTTAATTCCTTAAGCTAAGAAAGAAAATAAAATTAAAAAACATACAAACAGCCAGAGACATCTCCCCAAAACAAAAGGCAGTAGGAAGCGAAAAATAGCCAGTCATCTAAATATGAGAAGAAAAAAAAAACCTTCTACATTGGCTTAACATATGATTTCAAATGGTTCATAGGTAATCATGATACTCTACTTTCCTATGGTGGGGTTAGTGCTTAGCATGATGCTTGGCATGTAGTAGCCGCTTACTAAATGTTTATTGATTGATTCATTATATAAAAGTGTTCTTGGTTCAATAATACATCTTTTTTATTTTACTTTGTCCAATCAAACATGTGGTTTTATTTTCTATATAGCCAAGTTAGATAAATGCCCAAAACCTCATTATTACGCACTTAGGGATCTTCTCTGAAGACCAGCCTAATTTACTGTGGAAGACTTTCAACCACTGGATGAAAATATGCTATAGATGAGGGTGGTGGTACATACCTATAATCCCTGCTCCTAGGGAAGGCTCAGGAATTGTGAACTATAGAAAGTCTAAACTCATTGAATGTCCATGCTAGTAAGTCAGGCATCAGTTTGGGGATCACTCAGGAGTAAGGAATCATCATGTCCTTGGGAGTGGTGAACCAGCCTAAGTCATAAATGGAATAAGTAAAAGATTCTGTGCATTTCCAGCCCAGGCAAGATAGGGAGGCTGAGTCTCAAAAAAAAAAAAAAAAACCCAAAACTCTGTGGATTATATTTTTGGTTAACAAATCTTGGTCAAGGAATTATTGACTAACTTTAATTTTTCTTCTGTGTCAACTTATTTTAAGCCCAGAATTGTCAGTTCATGCAAAATGTCTTCATACTCTCCCAGGGGCATAATAATTGAACCTGGGATCTATCTGGGTAAAGAAATAAAGGCCTCTCCCTTTTCCAAAGGATGAAAACAACAGGGTCTCCAAAATATTCCTACCTTCACCTTCCTGCATCTACTCATCCAATCCTTTCTAATGTTCCTATACAACAAGATGGGATCAATTTGATAGTTAGTTATACCTCTCAAAACTATCATTATACTAGATATCTTCTGAGGTACCTTCTAGCTATAGGTGTCTGATCTTATAAATTTTGCTCTATGACAAACGGCATTCTGAATATCTCCATATATATAGGACATTAGCTAAAGGACATAATACTGTTCATCTGGCCTGCTCCACTTTCAGTCTGTCCATCACTCAAGTTTATTGTATGTACTTTCTATGTGCCAGGTTCTACACTAAGTACTGGTAAAATACAATACTGATACAATAAAAGGCAAAAACATCCCCCTACCCCCAAGGAGTTTAAAGTCTAATGAAGGAGACAAAATATACAACAGAATATAAAAAGGACAGATAGAAGATCATCTAAAAGGGAAAGATTCTGGTTAATGGGATGAGGGGGCAGGTAAAGCTTTCTATAGAAGGTAAAATTTGAGCTGTCTTGAAGGATGCCTGAGACACTAAAGAAGAAAACGAAGGAGACAGAGCATTCCAAGTATGAGAGATGGCCAATACAAGGGTATGGAGAAAGCATATGGAGTGTCATGTTAAAGGAGCAGCAATGAGGCCAGTGTAGCTGAATCATGGTGTGTGTGGAGGGATATAAAGTGTAATAAGACTGGAAAGGCAGAAAGGAAACAAGTTATGAAGAGCTTTAAATGGCAAATCAGACTTCATATTCGAGCTGAGATAAAAGGAAGCCTCTGTAGCTCACTGCACATGGGGTGACGTGGTCAAAAAGTTGTTTTAGAAAAATCACTTTCGATGCTGATCAGAGGGTCAACTGAAGTGGGAATAGGTAGGCTTGAAGTGGAGAAAGCAGTTAGAAAGCTATTGCAACAAATAAGGTAAGTAAGTAACAAAGGGCTGAACTGTGGCAGTAGCTGTGTGAGTGGAGATACAAGAAATGTTATAGAAGTCGAACTGATAAGATGTGGCAAAGGGTTTGATATATAGAGTAAGTGAGAGGAAGAGTCAAGGAACATAGAGAGGTTGTAGGCCTGGATAAGGATGCTGGAGTCCATGACCATAATAGGGAAGTTTGGAAGGAGTGCTCGGGAAGGGAAAATGGATACTGTATTTCACCGCATAATTGTTGCAGATTTCATGACAAAATTTTTTGCAAAAAAAGTGGTGTGCGACCATTATGTGGAACTTTTTTTAAAAAAAAATTGTGCTGGTATTACTTAAAAAATCACTTATTACTGAACTGTCTTTGGTGCAAGATTAGAGAATATTTATAAATATATGTCAAAATTGGGAAGATGCAAGTCTCAAGTCTTCCTAACTCTAGGCCCATTAAGGAGAGAGCCCTGGAAGACATCTAAGGTTAATGAATATAACATGAACACCAGCGAAGGAGACTGAGGAGTGGGCCCAGACATTTAGGAGAACTAATAGTTATAATGACTACTACTGATATTTATATAGCGTTTTATAAATGATAAAGTGCTTTTTATAAATTATCTGACATGATCAACAACCTCATGAGGCAAGTGCTGCTATTATTACTATTCCTGTTTTACAGAGACAGAACTTGAGAATCAGAAAAATTAAATGAGTCTCCCAAGGTCACATAGCTACTAAGTGGCAGTGGCAGGATTCAAACCCAAGTCTTCTGACTCTAGCATTCTTTCCCACTAGGCCACTATAAAATAGGAGTAGAAACCCACAATATGAATCAAGTGGGAAGGCATTTACAATAATTTCATAAATAAGCAAGATAAAAAGCATCTCATGCTAGCTATATTGTGACACAGAGAGGTAACCTTGTTTTAATTACAGACAAGTATAGCCAGAGGAATGAATGCATGTAAGGCAGAGCCTAGGGTGCACAAAGAAGGAACAAAACTGTCCTCTGAGCATACGACTTGATAGGGTGGCTATAAATTCTCATCCTCTACCAGGAGGAGCATTTGATTTATGAATCAGAAGGCTTTCCCCATCTCTAACTCGGCATTCTCTTTGCATCCATCAGTAATCATGACTATTCCCCGCAGCTGATTGTGGGACAGTCATTTAGTGCTGAGCCCCTACCTCACCTCCACTGTAGCTCCTTGACTGAGTTCTCAAAATGAAATGTCTATCCTGTGAGGAGATGTTGAAGCTGAGCAGTCAGCTCCCACACAGGGCACTCTACCACTCCTGCCAAAAATCTGCCTCTGATGGTCCCTTTTGCCTTCTGGCCACTCAGAGGTCATAACTGGAGGCCACCAATTCACTGTCTCAGTGTTCATTTTGTTCAGTAAAAGGGCTGCTTCATTCAAGGAGCAGCAAAACAATATGAAATTAGAGGAGGGAATTAAATCAATAGTAGGTCCAGCAGGAGACAGTGTGTTTTCTCCTTTGAGCCGTTAGCAGGTGCGCTGGGTGCATACAGATAAGCTGATAAATGGCTGATTCGATAGACTGGTAGCAAACACATGCTTTGCTAGAGATGACTTTTTAAGTCACCATACATCAAACAGACAGTGTCAGCCTTTGAGGATAAACCTGTGATGGCTTGTTGTGCCTTTTTGAACTGCCTCTGAGGCCCAGAGACCAAAAAGGGCCCTGAATGTTCCTCTGAATCCACTGGGAGGATTGAAAGCTTCAAAGAGGAACACTATCACATCCAAGGGGAAATGCATTTGATTGAAGGAACCAGTGTGAAACAGTCTTTAATAATTACCAGAAAGCTGGAATCGACTGGTGTTTTGCTGAGCTATATTTTATCTTTATTGGATTAACTGTGACACAGTAGGTTATGTCAAAGGGAATCTGCATGAATATTAAAAGTAAATGTGGTGTGAATAATAGATAACTTACATTAGATGCACCAGCATGCAGTAATTTTTATTCACCTACATAATTAGATTAAAACAAATCTGCTGAATAAAATACATTGTCTTATTGTAATCCAGTTTGAAAACACCCAAAAATTATGGCTATAGGGATGTTTGTTGGCATTTTACATATAAATACATAATTCTCCTTAAGAAATGTTTTCCAAAGGGCTTCTGGTGCTTACCAGAGTTGGTAGTGATGAATATTAACAGTCTAATGTCAATAAGAAATACCCTTCAGGTCAGCTAACGAGGTCTGCAACAGCCATACCTTAGTAAAACCAGCAACATGTGATATTCATACACAACTTGGGGAAATTATGAGGAACAGTAAATTACCTTGGGCAATTAACCTCTCCAATGCCATTATCCACAGGTTGAATATGTGTTCTGATTACTTTCACTCTAGGTTGGTCCTTTCCCTCTTACCACACTATTTGCATCACAGAGCAAGGAAATAAACTCACCATTAATGTAAATTACGATCTTCCACAATTGGGCTCTGGTACTGTTCTCTCTGTAGTAGGTGGGGAAAGGGTAGAAGAGGAGGAAAAGGCTCACAGAAGGTAAGATCTGCAAGGGACCTCAGAAGGCTACTGGTCCAAGCAATACCTTATTGAGAATTACCTCTACAGCCTCACTGACAAATGATAAATAAATAATATAGGTTTACATATATACATAACTATATAACTCTGTGAACTGTGAGTTAGGTGTATTTATGAGGGAATATTTGTAAAGCACTTAGCACAGTGTTTGGCACATGGTAGGCACTTAATAAATGCTTGTTCCCCCTTCCCTCCTTCCCTATCATATAGATGAAGAAACCCAGGCTAAGAGGACTTAAGTGACTTGCCCCAATTCACACAGCTAGTGTCTGAAGCTGGATTTGAACTTCTTCACTCCATGCCTAGAGCCTTATTCACTGTGTCATTTATTTGCCTAGGAGGTGTGTATTTGAACAAGCTATCAAAATCTTATCCAGAATTGTCTTCCAGCCTTTGCTTAAATACCATTAATGTTGGGGGGATGGGAGAAAGGGGACCCATTGACTCCTAATGCATAGCTGATTTCACTTTTCAATAGCTCTAATTGCTAGGAATTTGGTTAGTTGTTTTCTTGACATGAAATCTAAATTTTCCTCCTTATAATTTCTATATGGCTTTGTCCTCTGGGGCCAAAAAGAACAAATCTTATCCTTCTTTCATATGACAGCCTTTTAAATATTTGAAGAATGTTATCACACTCTGTCCCAAGCCTCATCTGCACTGCATTTTGAGTCTTGGTACCCCAGAACCTTCTTTCTTTACTGTGTGCCCACCAAAGTTAACCAGAAGACTTCCGCAAAAATATGCTCTGATCATTCACAAGGAAATGACTGAGTCTACTGCCTACTGCAATTTTTTGTTTGTTTTTTATTGTAAGGATGAAAGGGTCAGGAAAAGGTAGAAAAAAGATATTATTTGAGGTGTATATATAGCTAAATAATAAATGAGCAGGCTCTCAAAAAAATAGCCAAACTGTCAGTTTCTCACTAAATTCTATGACATTATTAAAGGGATTGTTTTTGAGTGTTGAAAAAGATAAATGTTATTTACAAGCCTAAATGGGTTCAACAAAGATGAAATCATGCCATATTAACAACATTTCCCTTTTTAACAGGATTATTAGATAAGAGAAATGCCCATTATCATAGTAGAGCTGGTTTTCAGCAAGTCATTTGACACTGTCTCAGGATGTCTGTGCAAATAAGATGAATAAAAGACTCATTTCCAAGATATGTATGGAACTATCTCAAGTTTATAAGAATAAGAACCATCCTCTAATTAACAAATGGTCTAAGGATAGGAACAGACCATTCTCAAGGAAAGATACCCATGTTTAACCCTGGCCGTGTGAGGAAAAAATGCTCCGTATAACTACTTCTTAGGAAGTTACCAGTTTGTTTGTGGAATGGTTAGGCAAGTTTTTAACTGACTGACTGGCTAAATCAAAGACTGGCAATCAGAGGATCTATGTCAACTTGGAAAGATGTTGCATTAATGTGTCATGCACTCAGTACTTCACTCTGGTCTGCTGAATAATTTTATCAATGAGCTGAACAAAGGTATACTTTATATACTTATTAAATAAGCATATGACACAAAACCAGAAGGAATAGTTAATGTACTGAATGACAGAGAAGGATTCCAAAAATATTTTAGCAAGTTAGAGCAATGGGCAAATGAATGGTGCAATGGATAGAGACTGTGACACCTGCAGTCAGAAAGATGTGAGTACAAATATGAGAAGGCACCTCCCTTCATTCCTTTGCAGAGGTAGAGAAATGTGGATTAGAAACTAGATAATGTGTGACTTTTTCAATGTATTGGTTAAATTTGTTGAATGGGGATTTTCCTCCTTTATTTTTTCTTTGTTATAATGTCTTTCTATCTTTCCAGGAGTGGGATAATAGAGGACTACATTTAGAAATGTAGATAATATTAAAGATATACATTAATATATTTAATTAAAAGAGAAAAAGACAAGGAGACTTTTTTTTCAAGTTTAGTATGAGCCAACAGTGTGATAAGGCTGCCAAAAAAAACCCCAGGCAATTCCATCTTAGATTACATTAACAAAAACATAGTATATAGAATGAAGTTTTAATTTCACTATTCTGATTAGACAACATCTGGACTATTGTGTCCAAACCTGGGCAACATATTTTAGGTGTCCATTGCCTAACACAAGGAAGTCTCTGAGGGAGCAAGCAGAATGGCTTTTTAACCACAGCAGTTAAAGGACTAGAGATGTTTAGCTTGGAGAAGACTTTTGGATGATGAAATAGTTATCTTTCAGTATCTATAAAGATTATGGTTGATCATCTCAGCCTCCAACTAGAGAATAAGTTACAGAGAAGCAAATTTTGCCTTGATAGCAGGAAATACTTCCTAATAGTTAGAACTACTCCAAATCAGAATGGGTTGCCTTGGGAGGACAAATGTTTGTCTTCTGTGAAGGCTTTAAAATAAAGACTAGGGGACTACTTAGGAATATTGTACTGGTATACATTATTCAGGATCAGGTTAAAGGAGATGACCACTGAGGTCTTTTTATATAATTTACATCATTATATAATTTTTATAATTATTTTATGCAATTTACATAATTCTCTATTTATATATTCTCTTTTCTTTGGTTACTAAGAAAGAACAATTCAATGAGAATCACAAGCCTATATTCTAATCTTGGCTCTGCTACTTATGGCTGTGTGACCTTAAAAAAGTGATTTCACCTCTGAGAATCTCAGTTGCTTCATCTGCCAAATAAGAGGGTTAGATGATATGATTTCTAAGGCCCTTTGCACCTCTAACATTCAGCCATTCCATCACCTAATGCTGACCATTCATTTAAAGTTTGTGAATGAGTGTCCTTTTTCCCAAAAGTCTTAGTTCAGTTTTAAATTTTAATAGCTTAAAGCTACACTAAGTCTTCTGTGACCCCCTATATAGTACTGATAGGGCATGATCAATGTCTCACAGATGAAGGTAACTTTTCCCTGACTCATCAAAGTATTCTTCAATTATGATAACCAGCAGGTTTTGTCAGATTGCACGCAGAGGATTCCAGGTGTAAAGTTTAGATTCTGTTCAATTTATAGTTTTTATCGATCTTTTTGACTGTGTAACCTTAAGCAAGTAAGACTTAAGACTCTCATGCCCCAGGCTATAAGATGCTGAGCAGGTGTTGATTTCTATTGGTAGAGGGAATTTACATGCTAGGGATTTCTCTATACAAGGGATTCTTAACCTTTTTCTGTGTTCTACACTCCTTTGGAAATCCGATGAAGCCTATGGATCCCTTTTTCAAAATACTGTTTTTAAAGGCTTAAATTTATACAGGATTACAGAATAAACCAATTACATTGAAATACACTTAGCTGCATATTTAAAATATAAATCACAGATCCCAGGTTAAGAACCACTGCCCTATACCAAATGAAATCAGAGGTTTAGAGGAAGAAAAAAATATGTTCCCTCATTTCCTTATGGTGATCATGTTTTCAAAGCTGTATAGGCATCTAGGTGGTACATTGGATACAGCGTTGGGCCTGGGGTCAGGAAGACTTGAGTTCAAACTCAGCCTCAGACACTAGCTGTGTGACCTTGAACAAGTCACACAAAATCTCTTTCCCTCAGTTTTCTCAACTGTAAAATAGAAGTAATAATAGCAGCTCCCAGGATTGTTGTCAGGATCAAATGAGATAATATTTGTAAAACACAGCACAGTACCTGTCATACAGTAGGATATATAGGTATAGATATGTAGAGATAGATAAAAAGGAAGGAAAGAGAGAGAGAGAGAAGAAAAGAAAATAATTTTTACCTCCTTTATGCTCATACATGGAGAGGTCTTGAGACAGAGTATTCCAACATGTCTTTTAACCCAATTTAACAAGCACTTGTCAGTGCCTACTATGTGCCAGACACTGATCTACAAAGACAAAAAGCAAGCCAAGTCCTCTCCTCAAACAACCTACAGTCATATCTAGGCCATAGATTTTTGGATTATTCATAATACACCCTGTATCTGTATTAGGAAAACTTCCACAGGTCTTTCTAGGAGACTCTAATAAAATAGATATCCTATTGATTAACTACCCCATGGTGTTATTTCTTCAACTGAAATATTATACAACTCATCCCACTTCCTTGTTTTCAATGGTTTCAAGTTCTATCTCTGGTGTGTGGCACTATCTTCCATGTGCTGGGCAGGTGCGTACAATGCAAAACAGCAGGATGCCCTTGCAGCTGCTATACCATGAGCTCAGGAGGAGTAACTCCAAGGAGATGAAGTAGAATAAATATCATAAACACACAGTGAAGCCAAGCTCAAGTCAAGCAGCAACAGTTGTGGAATACTGAAAACCATAAGCAGCAGGAAGACTCACCTGGCATTTAGCAGACAAAAGCATTGCATCTCTCTTTCACCAAAGGCATGTTGCAGCCTGTCAGGGGAAAGGGGCAGCATTAGATCCAGCAGCCATGCCAACAGTCAGATGCCACAGGGTAGTTTTCACCTGTGCATAAAATGTGGAAAGAGCTTATAGGACCACAGGTTTTTTCAACAGATTTTTTTGTCTATATTTTGCTTTTAAATCACCTACATTTCCCTACAGATCCCCCAATCCACTCCTAGAAAGTCATCTCTTATAACAAAGATTTTAAAAGAATAAGCACTTCAGTTAAACTGATTGAGTGTTGTCCTTGGCACTAGAAGAGGACCAAAATGACATCACTATGCTGAGGTCAAGGTACAATGTGTCCAACTGTGGCTGATCAGACCAACATAGGCTTGGAAGACTTTACCACAGGTTAGGCACAAATGGCCCATGTGAACATTTGGAGAGGAGCTATGTCTAAATTTGTGCATCTCATGTTTCTTTGGAGCTATTGCAATTCTGCTTTGCTCATAGAGCACAGTGCCTTCAGCCAAACTAACATCCATTGAGTTGTCTGACATTATCTACAGTGTCTGATATTATCTACAGTGTTCTACACTCAAAGTCCCCCACCTCTGCAATGAAGGATATTTCTTCTTTGCAGCCAAGCTTTGTCATTAAAGCATAGCAACATTAAATCCTGATCTTTTTGCCCTTGTTCTCTCCATCTAAAGCATTCTAGACATTATATACATTCTTGTTCTTTCCACTTACAGTATTCTAGTTATTAAGTACATTGTTTTCTTGGTTCTGCTTACTTCACTTTGAATCAGTTCTTAAAATTTTCCCATGATACTTGCCATCATTATTGCTTACAGAACAGTGATATCATATTACATCAATGTACTAATCACCACACATTTAGTTATTTCATAATCTACGGCTATTTACTTTGTTTCCAATTCTCTGCTGCTGTTAAAAAAGTCCTAGTGTAAGTATTTTAATATATATAGGACCCTAAGTTTTTATCATTTGTTTCTTTTAAATATACAACCTTACAGTGGAATATCTGGGTTAAGTGGTATTGTTTTCCAGTGTACCTAGATAAATTCACAGCTCTACCAGTAGTGCATCTTTTCATAATCCCTGTGATACTGATTCTGCATATTTTTGTCACCGTTGCCAACTTCAGTTGTTTTGATTTGTCATTCTCTTATTTTAGTGGTGTGTAGCATTCTCTCATATGGATATTAGTCTGTAATTCTTTTGAGAACTATTTTCTAATAAGGTCATAGAATTTTAGCTTTGGAAGGGACCTCAGTGGCCATTTAACCCACCCTCTCTTTCAATGCAAGAATCCCTTCGATGGAATCCCTGAGAAGAGGTAGAGTCTCATGTGAAAAGGCAATACTTTTCAGAAAGATCAGATCAGGCCAATGCAACCCCGTGAGAGAGATACTGGGCTCTAACTTCTTATCTTAGTGCAGCTCATACTTCATACTTCAGCTACTCGCTTTGGCTTTTGATTTCAACACACGTCATTGACTATGTCTCTCTCTGAATTTCCTGAACCTCTGACCCTACTTAGAGTTCCAAGTTCGGTAAGGAAACTGACCATGCCCTACTCAGTCCAGGTAACTGACTATCCTCACATAGCTCCCCTCCCCACATCCACCATTACCTACCTCACTTGAACTCTGCATTTATTCCAGGATAAACTTTAATATAACAACTACCATCTGTGTCACTCAAAGTAAATTTATTTTCTGTAATCATTGCAAAGTCTAGGCCAGGCCATGTGATAGTAATCTCTCTTTCTCTTTCTTTCTCTCTGTCTCTTTCTCTCTCTCTCCTTCCCTCTGTCTGTCAATCTGCTTTCATAGTACTCTCAAATGCTACTTAGTAGCAGTTACTTGTATACAGGAGCTATCACTCCTACCAGACACACAGTTGTATGCAGGAGCTATGACCCCTACCAACCAGACACTCATTAAGAATGTGCTGGCTGAGTGACTAAATATTTATTATTTGTTCAAAATACATATTCCAGAATTTCTGTTCCCCAGATTCCACCATTCATTTCCCCGATTTCACCTTTGGTCATTTCCTATTCTTATCACCATCACAATATAGGAATAGCTCAAGCTATTTTGTATTCAAAGTGCTGAAGGCTTTACTGATCTTGAAGTGTAAGCATTCTAGGTACAAGGGACTATGTTTAGCAAATACAGGAGAGAATATTCCTCAGAAGTGACCTTGAACACTAACTGATTTAGAAAACATGGCTTGAAAACCACTTTGGCCCCTAGCCGTTCTTCCCTCTCCTGCCTCCCCCCTCAGAGAAAACTAAGTAATTCAGACACAGATCACTAGAGGCCTTAGAGCAAGATAGATCATTTTACTTATGTAATTTGGCTTATACTTTGTCTAGTTTTATTTATCTAATTTGTCTCCTTTAATTAGATTACAACCTCCTTGAGAGCTGGGGCCAGGCCACGTGATTGTAATAATATCTCACATTTTACAGAACACTTTACGATATAAAAATACTATCTATGTGTAGTCATTTTATAATAATATTATAATAACCACAATATATTTATAGAGAATTTTCAGATTTTCTTCACAATGTTCTGGTAAAGTAGGTAGTATAAGTACTGCTGTCTCTATTTTATTGATAAGAAGACTAGTGTCACACAGCTATTCCACAAGGCTAGAACTTAAATGCAGGCCTCCTGACTCCAAGTTCATTGTTTTCTTCACTCTATCACACATACTCTTGTATACTCCATTGGCTCCATACCATGGCATGTATATCAGTATTAGGCACACAGCAGGAATTTGAAGATACTTGTTGATGGATAGATTGTATTTGATTATCCATAAACTTTATTTCTTCAGAGTGAATTATTTCAAGATTAGTAAGCATCACTCTGAATAGCAGTCAAATTATGTCCTGGGTGGCATACTCTAGCTAATGGACAGGGGGCAAAGTTGACAGCAAAGTGTCTGGTTTACCTCATCTCTACTTCCCATTACTACACTGGGTCAAGGCTTCTCTATGCTACAGGTTTTCCCATTCACTAAATGGGGATAATGCCCTTTCCAAAAGCATAATGTTGAGTTCCTTGGTTTATAAATGTTTCAGGAACACAAGGATTACAAAAGAAATCTCATTCTAACAAATCCTGTAGGGATAACATTTCTACACTGGGCCTTCTTTATTCCAGTGGGATGTTTCATCTCATTCTGCTAATATATCTAGTCTGATGCCTGGGTGCATGGTGCATGGCATAGAGACCCATTGAGACCCGAGGTTCTCAAAGGCTGTGCTAGTAGAATACAAGACATGGCAGCTTTTATCAAGCTGGGAAAATATAATGTATGACCCAGACCCCAAACTGTCTATTGTCCTAGGACCAATTCAACCATGTTGAGGGAAACTCATTATCAAGTTAGTCACAAAACAATACTTGTTTTGGCCACAGTAAATCTCAAAAAAATATTTTAGATTGCAAATGAGTTGTAATTGGCCTTAGTGGAAAGATCACCCACACTATTGAAATGTTGCATCCTTGAAAGATTGACACATAATTTTAATCACAACAAGTACTCTGGGGGGAAAAAATGAAGTAGGTTGCTAGAAAATTCCTTTGTATCTCCAATAAAAGGATTTTAAGTCAAGGAAACAATTAGAACTTATATCCCTATAAATCCATTGATATGGGTACTTTGTCTATTTGTGAAATTAAATTCAGTGAGCAATTATTAAGCACCTAATTGCTGAGGACACAATGTAAACAAGAAAGTAAACAGTGATTAAGGGATAATTCAGTGACTACTTTCTACAAGGTTTAATGCTTGTAGCTTTGAGATTCTTCAATGTTTGAGAGTCACTGAAAACACAAAGGATAAGAATTCAGTACAATAATTTATTAGACATAGAAAAGACAGAAATAAACCACCTGTGGAACAAAAGGGAAAGAGGGAAAGTGAATTATTATGTCTTCAAATTCAATGGCACAGATGAAAGTCAATAGAAGAAAGTAGTGAAGGATTGGTGGAGGGTAGTAATTCCTAAACCACCCTCTTCTTTCAGCTGAAAGAAAGTATAGAAAAAGAACACATCAGTAAAAATAAATCTGTATTTTGTGTGTGTAGGAAAGGGAGAGTCTATATGTGAATGAAGGGTTTGTGAGATTATTACCAGCAAGACAGTGCTTTATACTGATAAAAAGAAAAGAAAAAAAAAAGAATTATACCTGGATTTCTCTTCATAAAAGTCTAACTTGACAAGGATTGTCTCAAATATCAATTGTCAGGATTCACCCATAAAAAAGCAAGTCAGGAAATGACTTAGAACACAGAATACAACAATTTTATGCTTATAAGAATTCAAGGTGTAGGAAATTCATGTGAATTCAAAGTGAGGAACTATAATAAAAAAATAATACTTCAGCTGAATCCAAAAAAGGAAAAACTTGCTATCATTATTCATATAAGGAAATAATGAACACATCCCATCAAGAGAAACAATTAGGAAACCACATTAAAATTATTAACAGTATAAACATTAAATGAAAATGTGTGAAATGGCATAACAATCAAGTGCTTAAAAGAAATCCTAATAGAAATATTAAAAGAATCAGATAATAAGTCATTAATTGCAGGCAGTTTTAGAGTTGTTTTGCAAGAGGTTGACCAATATAATAGGAAGAAAATTATATAATTGGATATAAGGTTAAAAAATTAGAAGAACTTTTCCATCACCTTTAGAGACTATTGAATGGTAATCATAGAGCATATTAATATTTCCCAAGGTTACATGCAACATCTACAAAATGCTCATTTATTAAAGCATAAGTAGCTCACAAAAAAGCAGCAATCTCAAGCATATCCTTTATATTTCACAATTAAATACAAAGTGAAAGCAATTAATATTAAAAAAAAAAAACAACAATGCACACTTAAATATGGAACTCTGCTTCTCTAGTGTCTCCTAACTAAAGGAGCACATAGCAAAACAAAGTCCAGATTTCCAAACCATGGAGGAATAAATCAGAAAAAGGAGATACCATCAATGCCTATTGATGTAAGATAGATAGAGAGGTAGAGAGACAGAGATATAGGTATTCAATATAGTCATGGCAAAGATATTACAATAATGTATCCTAACAAAGATCCATTATACCCAAATTAAATTTATACCAGTGATAGGGGTTGGGATCTGGACCCCAGAAAGGAAAAACTCTGGCCCTGATGGGGTTGGAATCTGAGCCCCAGAAAGGAAAAACTCTGGCCCCAGAACATTTCCCACCCTTGGTAATTCTATTACCTCATGGACTCAGTACTTTCCCACCTGGCCAAATCTCTTGGGTTCCCCTGAGGCTATGGTCCCATCAACTTGGTCTTTCATTGTGACTACACCCAATCTCCCCTCTATTGCCTCATCTCCCTTTGGCCCCAGGCCACTTCCCACCCTTGGTCCCACCTAGGCTCCATTTCCCACCCTTGGGAATTCTATTACCTCATGGACTACTTGGCCACTCTCCCAAGGTCTTTCTGTATATAAGGTCTATCTTGTCTCCATTAAGATGCTCAGATTCTTAAAATCTAGCCACTGCTTAGATTCTTAAAATCTAGCCACTGCTCTGATTCTTAGAATCTAGCCACTGCTTACCCATGTTCAGATGTTCTAATAAACCTTGTCTTTTGCTGAAAGAAGGCTTGAGTCGAATTCTTTCGGGCAGGATCTGCCTGTTGTGATTTTGGGGCCCCAGCCCTCTTGAACCCCTAAACCACATCACCAGGAATGCAAGGATGACTCATTTTTAGGAAAATATTAGTATGATTTCATAGCAATAGAAAAAAAAGCACACAAGTACGTTAATTTTACAGAAAAGGTCTCTAAGTAAAACTCTCATTTGTGTTAAAAAAAAAAAACTGTAAAAAGGAATGGAATGCCCTTTGCTTAATATGACCTAAAATACCTAAAAATGAAAACTAGAATTATTTGCAATGTATCTTCCACTAGAATTTGAGCTCCCTGAGCAAGGACTGTCTCTGCTTTTCTCTTCGTATCTCCAGCACTTGGCATGGTGCTTTTCACACATAAAGACAATAAATACGTTTTCATTCATTCACATTACAAATTTCATCTATAGAAATAGTAAATAAAAACCAAATATGGTAATAAGCATTGGGAAAGGGGAGACAAAATTAGCTATTTTTACAAATAACATGAAGTTTTATTTAGGAAATCCTACGGAATAAAAATAAATAAATAGGAAAATGAAAAGCTCCAGCAAAGTACTTGGATGAAAGAAAATGTGGGACAGAGAAGAAAGAACTGGCTTCAGAATCAGGAAGGTCAGGGTTCATATCCTGCCTCTCACATATACTGGCCATAACCCTGGACAAGTCACTTAACCTTTCAATCCTCTAGGCAACTTTATAAGGCTACAAGTCGCGGAGAATGTATTGATCTGCATTAATAGAGACAGTATCTCATTGGGAACTCCCTGTATCAATGAAATCAAGAGTCAGTTAAATATAGGGGGGGAAAGGAGCTGAATACAAAATAAATTTATAAAGGCCTCCTAGTGATGGGGTTGGTATCTGGGCCTGAGAAAGGAAAAACCCTGGACTTTCCCACTTGGCCAGATCTCTGGCATTTGCCTGAGGCTATAATCTGCATCAACTGGCCTTTCATTGTGGCTATCTCTCTATGTATGGCCCCTGGCCATTTCCCACCCTTAATCCTAGCCAGGCTCCATTATCCAGGTCCCAGGAGTTCTGTTCACCCTAGCTTACTGGCCACTCCCACCCAGATCTCCTTAGGCCCTTCCTCCCCTCACCCCAAACTACTCGGTCACTCCTACATCCCTCCCACAGTCTTTCTGTATATAAGGCCCATCTTGTCTCTATTAAGATGCTCTGATTCTTATAATCTAGCCAATAGCCCATAGATGATCAGATTCCTTAAGAGTCTGGCTAAAATGGCGAATCTTCAATAAACCTTGTTTTTGGCTACAAGAAGGCTTGGGTCGAATTCTTTTGGGCAGGACCTGCTCGTGATTTTGGGATTCCAGGACCCCTAACCTCTAGACCTCATCATATGGTTCCCTAACTTCTAGACCTCATCAGTAGGAGCCTATAAACTATACAGAATAGTCTCCCTCCTCCTATAAGTCCCACTTTTCCCTAGGAACCTATTCACTCTTTCAGACCCATATTTCCACCCTTCAGGATCACAACTGGAAATAAGTGTCTAGCCTCCCAAGGGGCCTACAGTGAAGGGGACAATACTTATTTTTAAACATAAGGCCTAGTTTCTTCATTAAAAATATAAATCTCATTACCCTAGAGTCGCTGAAAATTAATAATTGAATCTGATAATTGATACTTGATAATTGAACTGATAATTGACATTTGAATATCTGACAATTGAACTGATATGGGTCCCAATTTATATACATCACCATGCTTTTGCCTATCCTTTTTTCTGCCATAGGTACAGAACCCTTTTTTTTTCCTCAGAAGACATTATGTTTGTACTTATGTGTCTTGTCTACACTTGCTCTTCAAATGATATGATGAAGACCTTTTTTAAACAACTCCTTTTTTAAGGTCACAGTCATTGATTTTGGCACAGGATGGCACACACAAAATGCTAGGGTAGACATCATGAGACCCATGTAGTTCACTTTCCAGTAATAAAACTACTTGACCTAATGTCATCATATTTGAATTGGGTTTCAGAGACCCATCAGTCTCCTCTGGACCTTGGCTTCTCAGTTTATGAAATAAAATAGCAAATATGCAATTCCAAAGAAAGTACTAAGGCTTAATGAGTGTCTTTACTTTGGGGGGGGAGGTGAAGTGAGATCTTTAGGTGAGAGGAACTGCATAAGGTCAGTATAAAAGCTGACAACTCACTCTAAGTGTAAAAAAGCATGAATAGTATGTATTGGAACTGTATTAGCCAAAGCCTTATAATTACAGAAATTTAATAAAATTAGTTTAATGGATAATAATCTTATACTTTGAAAGCATATGTGATGATCACGTGAAATGGAATAAAAGCAGAAGGCCTTTTAGACTTTTAAGAAAATTAGATGATTATTTCTGCAGTAATAACACAAATACTTTTAAAAATCTATAATAAATCCAAACAAATTAGATTATGATAAAATTCCAAGTGACAGACTAAACATCCCATGTGTAAAGATACTATTTTAAATTTATTTATATGAAAAGTAAATAAAAACATAGCAAAAATAGTAAAATAAAAAAAAGAGACAATTACCTGGATAAAACAATTAAAAATGTCACAGTGAGCAAGGACTTAAGGCATGGTTTAGCCCAAAGGGGAAAGTATATTTGAGCAGAGTAGTTTTTTGAAAAGCAGAGGCAGAAACAAAAACAAATACAAAAAAAAAAAGTTGATTTTCTTCATTTCGTTGCAGCATTCCCTCTGGGCTACTCCTCCAAATTTGCATGTGAACTGGTAACTTTGGTCTGCCAAAGAGTCTTTTAATACCTTGAATTCTAGGAATAATCCTATGGTTGACACCATTAAAATTATAATATACAAGCTAGTGTCCCATCCGCTTCTTATTAACAATCAGACCATAGGCTCAATTAACTCTTAGAAAATGCCAGAGTAAGAACTGCAATTAGTCAATCAGTCAACAAGCATTTTTAAGTAGTAGTTCCAGGCAAAGTGTTAAGTAAAGGGGACATAGATAGATAAATAGATAGACAGACAGATAGACAGACAGACAGACCTAGAGATATAGAGAGAAGTATGTTCCAGGTAAAATATTAAATAAGGGGGAAATATATATTTATATATATTACATATGTATAAAGAGAAAGACAGAGACAAAAACAGGTCCTATCCTCAAAAATTTCACATTCTAATGAGGGAAGAAAAAAAATAAATGGAAAACTGTATATACAAGATAGATACAGAAAAAATGGAAGGTAATCTTAAAGGGAAGACACCAAGGAAGGGATTGAGGAGGGAGGTAAGTACCCAAGGAAGTCCTCGGGCAAAAGTTGCCACTTGAGCTGAATCTTGAAGGAAACCTGGAAATGCAAGAGGTGGGGGTGAGGAGGGAGAGCATTCCAGGCATGAATGATAGCAAATAAAATGACCAAGAGTTAGGAGAGGGAGTATCATGCTTCAGAAGAAAGCCAGTATAACTGGTTTATAGAGGATGGGGAGGGAAGTAAAGTGTTAGAAGACAGGAAAGGTAGAAAAGGTTACACTGGGAAGGGCTTTAAATGACAAATAAAAGATTTTATATTTGACACTGGAGGTAATGGGGAGCTATTGGAGTTTATTAATTAGTGGGAATGATATGGTCAGAGGTGAACTTTAAGAAAATCATTGTAGTAGCTGAGTAGGGGATGGACTTGAGGCAAGGATTCCAATTAGAAAGCTATTGCAATACTTTTTCCAGTGGGAGATGATGAAAGGCCTGCCCCACATGATAGCTGTGTGAAAGAGAATAGGACCTATAGAAGAGATGTTTTGAAGGTACAAAAGACAAGATTTGACAACTGATTGGCTTTGTAGAATGAGTAGGAGAGAGGAGTGAAGGTGACAACAAGATTTTGAGCCTGAGTAACTGGAAGGATGATAGTCACAGGAAAGCATAGACAAGGGGATATTCAGTGGGCAAATCCCTACAGTGACCATGACCCTTCTTTTGGCCCAGTGGTTCCCTACATATGGCCATGCTGTCCCTGGGCCACCTCCTCTCCAGAGTACCATTGCCATGGCAACCTTCTTGTAGGCTTACCTTGCCTCCCAACCCTCGTGGGGATGAGAGTTAGACTATCCTTCTCCATATGTGACTGTACACACATATGGTTGCTCTGTCCTCTGCACTTCCACATTCAATTGGTTTTGCCCCAAATGAAAATATTCCCAAATAACGCTCTGTGCCAAGATATAAAATGCCTTGACCAAAGGACACTGGCAAGTGACAGTCAGGTCTTCCTCTGCTATACCATGCTACCTCACACAAAATCTCTGATTTGAACTCAATCAAGCATCAGTCAACAAGTATTTATTAAGTGCCTACTATTGGGCAGTTAGATGGTAAAGTGGATAGAGGGCCAGGCCTAGGGTCAAGAGACTCATCTTTCTGAGTTCAAATCTGGCCGAAGACATCTACTAGCTACATGACACTGGGCAAGTCATTTAACCCTGTTTGTCTCAGTTTCCTTATCTATAAAATGAGCTGGAGAAGGAAATGGCAAACCATTACACTATCTTTGCCAAGAAAACCCCAAATGGGGTCATGAAGAGTCAGACACAATTGAAAAATGACTCAACAACAATAATTTATCAGGCCCTGTAACAGGTACTGCGACAGAAGTGAGACAGTTCCTGAATTCAAGAAACTTACATTTCAATGCCTTACAAGAGGAGCGGTAATATAAATCCAAGCATGAGACCATCTTTCTCTTTTTTTTTTCCATTGCAATAGTCCAACTTCTAGATATAATAGAGTTTTCCTCTTTTTTTTTTAAGAGTATGATCTTGGATTGAGACCTCATGCCCTAATCTACAGAGTGGAGTCAAGTTTTTGTTTGAGTTATAAATTCTTGAAAATACTGAATTTCTATGGAAGTGCTGACACCATCTTAACTCCAGCATTTTGAATGGCGATGCTATAATTAAGCTTCGATCTCCTTTGGAAAAAAAAAAGAGGGAGGTTATTGTTCAATGAACTGCTCTATCATTTGCTGTAGTGATTCTTAATTGTGTCTCATTACAGCAAGATGATCATTACTCTACTTGTCTATCTGATTTAGAGACCACTAAAAGTGTCTTGTAACGCGCAGCCGTCTCCTATACAACAGTCCTCTGGCTCTCACCCTCATTACTCAGAATCTGTCCAATTATTTGTCATTAAAGTAATAAAAAGGACTGCAGCAGAAAATGTGGGAGGTAACCGTTGGAGGTCTGCCCAGAAAAAAAAAATGCAAACTGTTTTCAAGGCACTGGGAAGGTGACATCGTTAATTAAGTGTTGGGGAATATGCAAATCAGTCTCCCTCTCAAGAGACTGTAATAAAACTGAGAAAACATTATTATCACTGCAAGGAAGGGGAGGCAGAGTTACCCAATCAGGAAGATTTCGTCAGTTTCCAATGATGGCTAAACTAGAGAGAGAGGTTGGGGAAGAGCTGAAGAAAAGGGACGTTCAGGGCAATTGAGTGCTCTCATGCTACTAGGGTTCAGAATTAAGGTGTCAACATGGAGGGCCACCAGATTATAACTTTTAATGAGAGATGTTTGTCTAATCACAGGATTTGCACACCCAATTTCCTCTGCAAAATGACTTACTAATAAGCAAGCAGTGTTTTTGTAGGTTAAAGGAAGGGGAGAGGAAGTGCAGGGAAGGCGGCAGCTGGCAAATTAGGCATCCTGGGTGTTGTACTCAAAGTGCCAATGAACCAAAACGCTGGGAAGCAGCAGAGTACTCATTTGTCAACAAGCATCTATTGAACACTGACTGGATGCATGGGGGGTAAGTTGAAAAACAGTTTGTGCTGACCCAGTACAACAGGAAACGTGAAAGAAGTGAAAGAAACATCGCTGATGGCTGCAAAAGACCTTGCTTCCCGACCTCTTACTGAACATCATAATCATGACCTTTCCATTGTTTGGAACATCAGCCCTGTGAAGGTGATAGGTATTATTTTTCCTTTTTTCACATAGGGGAACAAAAGTAGGGACCCATCATTTTAAGGAATACCACATAATGCACAAATGACCTACTCATGCTTCCATATTTCAGTGAAAGCTTGAATTGATGAGAAAGGTAGAATTGGATACTTCTATGTAAAAAATTTTCTGCCATGTCTTAGTGCCATCCCCCTCTCAAGCAGAAAGCCAAGCTTTATAACAGTAAGGGACTTTTTAACTATTGAATTCTAGCTCATTCTGTCCACAATCCCATATTAGCATGGTGTAGCACATCACTCCCATCCAAATCTATAAGGATAGAAACATGGTTCTCACCCTAACAATGACACCATGTAGTGTGATTGCAAATACTAATGTCTTGAGACAAGATCCTAAAGGGGAGCCAACTCATTAATTCTATTATTCACTGAGTTCACTATTTATAAAAACACTGTCCTAGGAGCTGGGGCCATAGAGGCAAAATAAATGACAATATCTCTGCCGGTTATATTCTACTGTGGTCATAGATCATAAACTCAAACAGTAAGTTGGCTTTATTATCTCAGTGATTTGGAAAGTCTCCCCAGTGATGCAGATCACATCCCATGCACACCTTTGTATTTTTTGTTTCATGGCTTTCTGTGGTCAAAAAAATTCATCTTGAAATGGCTGGTCTACAAATGATGAGTGTGAGGTTGGTCCTTTGAAAACAGACTGTTTACTACTGAAGCCATCCTCAAAACCTTTCCAGAATCATTGTGGTAGAACCTCCCAGAGCTTACATTCTACTGGTATAGCCATAGCCTTCAAGAACCCAGTGAAACCTTTCTCCTAACCCAAGGAATGAAATTAAGACTTGCAAATAAGAAAACCTATTAAGTAGGCTTAAAGTGGAAAAATAAAACAAAATAAAACATGGATTTGGGGTCAGAGGACCTGGATTCTAATTCTGCCTCTGCTACCCAATATCTATATGACCTTGAATGAAACATGTTTTGCCTCTCTGTAAAATGAAGGGGGGAAGATGGGCCACATGTCCTCTAAGATCCCTCCCAGCTTTAACTTCATTATCCTAAATTCAAGGAAGGGGAGAGGTGAGTATGAACAGCTGGGGAAGGGGTAGGAAGAGAAGGCAGTTTCCGAACTAAGCTTCAAAGGGAGCTAAAGATTTTAATTCTCTCTGTTGCAGGGTGATGGGAGCTTTCCATGGCTCATGGGGCCCTATTCAACAACAAAGCCCATTAAATAAGCAGGCATTGTTTTGGGGTAATTTTCCAGGTTCTCCCTCTTCTTTGAGTTGTTCCAAATCAACTTTCCCAGGGAACCAGGAGCCCTTGAATCAAGTTACAGCTCCCTTCTCTTTTCTATGCTCTTTGCTTCTCTGTACAGCAGGAAAGCTATTATTTGCCCACTTTAAAGGATAGTTGTGAAAAGGAGCCAGTAAATGAGTATAATGTTCTCTGGAAATACAAGGCACTATGTAAATGATGGATAATTACCAGGCATACACTGAGCATTATGCAAAATGCTCTGGAGTTTTTCAGGGTTGCAACCCACTGAACTGCATCACTCTGATGCCCAAATAATGAATTACAGCCCATTTAGGAATCCACTATGTGTTTAATATGAACGCCCAGCTCCCCTCAGTTCCTGGGCCATGACAGCAGGGGAATGCATCAGGTGGGGTTGGCTGCACTCAGATTCCCTACATTAAGGCTAAAATATCGGCTGTACATGACTGCAGCTTCGAAAGAAGGTTCTTACTTACGGGTTGGTCACCCAACAAGGAAGAATTTATTTGAAAAGTGACCTTGTCTTATTCAGTCTTGCTAGATTGAGCATAAGAAGAAGCAACGTACTGATTGCAGCAAGTGGATGGAAGAGCACATTCATTTCCCAGCCTTGGACTACAGCTGATCTGGTTGGATATCACACCTTATCATCTTATCATCTTTTAAAAATCCTCTTCTTCCCTCATCCCCCTTTCAGGTGTTCTGATCAACTTGCCTGCTTATGGCTGGGAGAAGACATTGTGGTTTAATAGCAGGAGGCCAGATTTGGAGTCAGGCAAGAACTAGGTTTATATCCAATCTCTGATACTTATTAACGACGGAACCTTGAACGTGTTACTCGACCCCTTTGAGCCCAAGTTTCTTCATCTGTAAAAAGGAGACAAATGTTACTTGTACTGCCTTCCTCACAGGGTTGCTGTGAGTTGTCTATTTTGTAAACCTACACAAATGAGTTATCATTACTATTTCTATAGATATATTACTATATCTATGCTATTTCTATTATGTGATCTCCCCAAAGAATAGCCATAGTCCTGCTAAATACCTTTACTCATTTTTTTTCTTGCATTATTCTATCATTTACATTGTATGGTGACATAATTATTCTTTCTCACTCAGACTGGGTCTCCCTATCTTGCCCAGGCTAGAAGTACAGGAACTGTTCACAGGCTTGTCGTACTACTGATTGGCTCAGTAGCTTGGACTGACTCTATGAAACCTGGGTTTATTCACCCCTACATAAGTAACCTGTTAGACAACCCCCACAGGGGGTCACTGCATTAATGCCAAACTTAATGAAGACACCTAATTGGCATAGCCTACTGAAAGAGATCCGCCAGCCTCAGCTTTTACCCAGCAGCTAGGATTTCAGGCATGTGTCACCATATGTCAACCATATGCTGACCTGTCTTGATGAAGTTATTTCTTATTGGAAGTGGGATTATATTTGTATTGTAGAATTTCAAAGCAACGTTATCATTTTAAGTAGAAAATGCTCATAACAAGTTAAGGTTCTGGCTAGAAAAATATGTACCTGGGATAAAATAAACTAGGAAACAAAAAGTGGAGAGAAAGGTAGGGGCTGAGCAGAGTGCAGTCCCAAAAAGAGAGAGGGGAGATATAGCAGTTCAGAAGAAGATATAGTCATTACCAAGATAGCTTCGTTTGTCCCTCAGAGAATCCCAATTCTTCCCCATCATGAGAGTAGTAAGGAGAAGGCAGGGGGAGGGAATGCAGGTCCCTAGAGAAGGGAATGGTAATAGTGGGTTCCTGGAAGGACTATTCAGAGACAGTTGTTCCCTGAACTACAAGGTAAGGTGAGGCGAATAGCAGTTACCACTTTAAAACACACACACACACACACACACCTCTGAGAGAGATTGCTCCCCAACAGCACTATGTGGAAAAGCCCTATTCACCCCCTGCTAGTTATGGCTATATAAGAATTTCTGAGAGCCTAAAGAAAATAGTATAAAAAGTGCTCGGGGATGATGAACTATACTTGGCTATTATAAGCCATTTGCAGTAGTATCTCAGAAATATTTATGGGACACATGGAAATATAAGTAACTGGGTGATGAGTTAGGCTTCTATTTGGGGCCCAGGTAAGGTGATAAGTTTGAGGTTGGATATTCAGATGTCCTCAAATGGAGTAATTTCTCACAAACACCCTAATATATATATATATATTTTAACCTTATTATCATTGATCCTTCTAGCTGGCTCTACCTACTTTCAATTCTAGAGCTAAACAAAGAGTCATTTGGATAGTGGAAATGTAAAAAGAGCCAATGGGTCTGCCAAGATTCAAATTTAACAAGGAATAAAGGAATTTAGACATCCAAAATAGACAAAGTTCCAGCGTAAAGTTAGAAAACAGGCAACCTGGCCAAATCAAGGGAAAAATAGGGGGAAACTCTCAGGCTTTGGTCTCACTGACATTATTTGGGGGGTACCATAGTTTTCTGTGGCCGCTCCTTTCACTGAACTGGTCTTACAGATAAGGAAACTGAAAACTAGTTTGGTTAAGTGATTTTCACAGGTTCACACAGCTGACTGCAGGATTCAAACCCAGATATTCCTGACTATATATCTAGTAGTCTAGTCATTACACCAGCTGCCTCTTTTTAATACAACATGAGGATGGGAAAGGAGGGGGAAGTCAAAGGAACATACATTTATTATTTGCCTAGTATGTGCCAGGCATTGTGCTGAGTGCTTTACAGATATTATCTCATTTGATAGACCATTACGTTACGACTTGGATACATATTTTGGAAATTTTATTTAGAAGTGTTGAGTAATGATGACTTTATATAAATAATCTAGACTCTCTCATTTATCCTTTCTGTGATTACCAGGAGCAAATATGAGGATAAGGTGAGGTATGAAGTTTATACAATTTAACTAATGGTTCTGTAATCCTGATTGGGGTAAAAAGATGCATATTATACAATACCACTTGTAGATGGGGGAATGTTACAAGCATTTTGTTTGAAGATGGGTGTCCTGTTTCTTTTGTAACTTCTATCTACATACTAGCTGTCTTCAAAATCTATTATACAATAAATAAGCAACCATTTGACAACTCAACATGGAAATGATTAAGTTTCAAGAAAATCCAATCCATCAATTCATTCCAGAGAGCAATTTGGAACTATGCCCAAAGGGCTATAAAACCATGCATACTCTTTGACCCAGCAATATCATTACTAGGTCTGTGTTCCACAGAGATCAGAGGAAGAGGAAAAGGAATAGGCCACATATGTACAAAAATATTTATGGCAGCTCTTTTTGTGGTGACAAAGAATTGGAAATTGAGGGGATGTCCATCAACTAGTCAATGGTTGAACAGGTTGTAATATATGATTGTAATGGAATACTGCTGTGTTATAAGAAATGATGAGCAGGATGGTTTCAGAAAAACCTGGGAAGACTTACATGAACTGATTCAAAGTGAAGTGAGGGAAGCCAGGAAACATAGTACACAGTAACAGCAATATTCTTATGATGATCAGCTGACTTAGCTATTCTGATAAATACAATGATCCAAGACAGTTCCAAAGGACTGAAGTGAAAAATGCCATCCACCTCCAGAGAAAGAACTGACGGAGTCTGAAGGCATATCAAATACACTTTTAACCTTTTTTTAAGTGTTCGGGGTTTTTTGTCTCTTTGCTTTTTTTTTTTTGCAACATGACTATATGGAAATATGTTTTGCATGACTTCACATTTATAATTATGTCAAATTGCTTGCCATCTCAGCAGTGGGGGGGGGGAGAGATGGAGGGAGAGAATTGAAAATCAAAAACTAAAAAATTTAAAAAATCAAAAGTTACAAATTTTTATATGTAATTGAGAAATACTTAATGAAATAAAAAAAATATATTGGAAGGGGAAATAAAACCCAATCCACAAATGCAATTTAAGGTTTATATTGACATCATTTTGCATTGCATTGAATCTATCCTGTCCTGAAGTTATTTGATCATCACATCATTTGAATATTTAATAATAATAACAATAATAATAAAGGCCAGTCATTCTGCTAAGCACTTTACAAATATTATCTCTTTTAATCTTCACAATAACCCTTAGAGGTAGGTGCTATTATTATCCCCATTTTACAGTTGAGAAGTGAGGCAAAAAGAGGCTAAATGACTTGCCCAGAGTCACAAAACTAGTGTCTGAAGTAATATTTAAACTCAGGTCATTTCGACTTCAGGGTCAGGGCTCTCTATTCAATGTACCACCTAGCTACTTGTTCTCCCAAATTTGTGAATTAGGAGAATGTGAGACACAATGTAAAAGCAAATTGAATGTATGAAAAGAATTTCTTTAAAGCATTTTATAAGGTCCTATAAACACTAATATACTTTATTGTAGCACATTTGTAGTTGCACAGAATTAGAAATAAATAGTTGCTCATCAATTGGGGAATGGCTCAATAAACTGTGATATATTAGTATAATGGGATATAACTGTGTTGTAAGAAATAATGAATATAAAGAAAAGCATGGGGAGATTTGTATGAACTGATATAAATGGAAGCTAGCTGAACCAGGACAAAAATATACATAACCATTACAAAACCATAAAAGAAAAGTATGGCAACAATGAAATGAAACTAGACATTATGTTATTATAATATGTAATATATATTATATTATTATAATGAACAAGCATGGTTCCAAAGACAAGATGAGAAAGTATACCTCCCTCACCTTTTAAAAGAGGAATTTTTGCATTATGGTGTAGGATGTTATAAATACTGTTAGGTCTTGTTGATCTGGTGATTAATTTTACTGAAATATTTTCTTTCCTTTTTTTCCCTTTGATAAAGTGATGGCACCCTGGGTAGGGAGGAAGAAGGATATATTTAGAAATGAAGGTCATATAAAACAAGATACCACTAAAAATAAAATGTGAAAAATGCTTTATAGGTAGAAGGCTTGCATGTTAGTGTGCCTTGCATATGATTCAATATGTCAATACTTTAAGAGCCTATAATTTGATTGATATGGATACTTCCTATACCAAGATAGATCACATCTTTATAACTTAGTGGATGGTACTTGAGAGTTGCTGCAGCTAAAACACTCATCTCCTTGTGGGCAGCCTGCTGATACCTTCTTTCTAAATGTAGTTGAGTTGGTTCTCAGAGAACACAATGTACATCACTGGGCCAGTCGTTGAAAACTTTGCAACTCTGCAGGACCTCTGAATTTTGTACTTTGCTACAAAAGCCTTCAATAACTCATCATCACCCCCACACCAGAGTGAGGCATTGGAGCCAGGACCTTCTTGGAGGTCTTACCCACAGCAGGCATTTACTAAAATGCTTATTGAATTAAATGTATTCATAGAAGTGTTATTTTCATTTTGGCATGGAGGTTATTAAGAGTCTAGAGATCTCAAAAAATACTGCAGTAGAATTCAAACTCTGACAGGTTCTATCAAGTTAGAAAGACATCATATATAGACATAGGGACTGGTTTTCTTGGGACCAGTCCTGTTACATTGAGAGAGAAAAGACTCATATTGGGTTGGCTGATCATAGACAGGTGAATTTTGGCCACAAAGACATTTAACAACTGTTTACTGATTCATGGAGAAATTACAATGTCTTCCAACACCAAAGAAATCACAGATTCTTGAACTACTGAAGGACAAGTATCACTTCCATATATGTAATTTTAAACCATCATTGAATATTTCTTATCTGTCAGATAGAAAGTAGGCCATACTGGGGGAAGGGGGTAATTCATTCAGTCTTACTTTGTTATACCTTGGATTTGCATATATTAAAAGTCAATTACTTTCCTTTGTGTGCCCAGCATGTCTCTCACTATAACACAAGAATGCTTGGGATCCAGGCATCATCTCTGTTCCCTGAAGCAAAAGATGTCTAAGAGAAGGTTCTACTGTATTACTATCATCATTGATGGGAAGTAGAAATTTGGATTAGAAAAAAAAAACCTTCATAATTACTTAATCCCACCCCCAATTACAAGGCTTTTGGCTCATTTTGCTCCCATAAACTTAGGGTACCACAAGAAAGTATCGTAAAAGCATTCAAATCCATAGCTTTGAGGGGGAGCAGGAATAGAGCAAGGTAAGGCTTCTCATTTTAAAATTAATCTCTTATTTGCTAGGAGGATGACATAGGTATGGCAGCTTCATTTCTCAAAGCCAAAGCTTGTGATTAATGTGATGTCCTGCTGTAAAAATGGATGGTCTTCAAACTGCAGACAGGAGGTGCCTTGATTCTAGCACACCCCCCACTAATCAGACTCTGGATTTTCTTTAGTTTCCATCTGCCCCCAGCAACCCAGGGCCAAGCATATGCTAAACAGAGAAATCTAATTATTTTCAAATAATCAAAATTCACCTAACCAGGATTTGATTAAAAGTAACAGGAAAGAGCTAATCTGATTTCCTAATGTGATATACCAAGACATGCTTCCTGGGTTGCAGAGACTCCCTGGTAATCCTGCTTGATGCCTGGGCCACTTCCATTTGATATCTGGTTTTATTTGGGGTAGGGGGTGGGGCACTCATTAAAAAATAGATGGACTGAGCAACTGATAACCCTCTAGCTGACCATGTTTTGTCCACTTCTTACTAAAACTCAATTTAAGCTGATTAGATGAAAGTAATGGTCTTCAAGGAAATTGGGGGTAGGCGGAAAGCAACTTTCAAGAGGGAAAAATCTTTCTTCTTCACATCTGCGGACGTAGTCTTACCTTAAGAAAGAACTAAGATTCAACAAAACTTCTAGAATAACCTCAGGGAGTATAAAAGGTTTATCACAAAAGATTCATTTCTCAAAGCCATTAAATTGCCAGTCTACCTCTCTTCCTTGGGAAGGAAGGAAAGAAAGGAAAGAAGGAAGAAATGAAGAGAGGAAGGAAGGGAGGGAGGAATGGAAGGAAGGAAGAAACAAAGAAAGGAAGAAACAAAGGAAGGAAGAAATGAAGGAAGAAACGAAAGAAGGATGGAGGGAGGGTGGGAGGGAGAGAGGGAAGGATGAAAAAAAATTCATTTATTAAATGCATACTATGTGCCTTTACAAATAGTCCCTCAGGTTCACAATCTAGGAATCATTCTGGATTCTTCACTATTTCCTCACTCCCTCCACATGCAAGTTTTTGCCAAGGCCTGCCAATTTCACCTTTGCAATATCTGTTGAAGATATTCCCTTCCATGACACTGCCACCACTCTAGTGTAGGCTTTTATCACCTCATGCATGAAGTATTGCAATAGCCTGCTACTGGATCTGCCTTCCTCAAGTCTCTCCCCACTCCAATGATTCTTCATTCAGCCACTAAAGTGATTTTCCTAAAACACAGAGGCCTTCATGTCACTCCCCTATTCCAGTGGCTTTCTATTGCCTCCAGGAGTGAAAACAAAATGCTTTGTTTGACATTCAAAGCAATGGTCTCACTGACATTATTTGGTGGACTGGATGCACTGGGGGGGAGGGGGTATATATGTATAGAGCTTTGGTATATATTTACTTGCATTGCCTCCTCCATTAGATTGCAAGCTCTTTGAAGGCAGGGACTACCTTTTGCCTCTTTTTGTATCCCCAGTGCCTAACACAATGCTTAGACCATAGTAGATGCTTAATACATGTTTATTGATTGGTATTATCTCATTTGATCCTCACAACGACACTGGCAAGTTTTGCTAATACTATCCCCATTTTACAGTTGAAGAAACTGGGGCAGACAGAGGCGAAGTGAATTGTTTGTTTTGCCCTCACACAGAACCACAATTAATAAGTGGCCAAGTCCGAATTTAAACTCAGGTCTTACTGACTCCAGCACCAGCACTCAATCCATCATACCACCTAAGTGCCTCTGATGTGTCTAGCATATCTTTCTCATTGCAACACAGAATACCTGTAATGTGGACACAATGTTTATTCCCTTAGAAGAGAGAAGTCTGACTGTAGGATTCTACTCTATCACTATTCTCATTTATGAGTAGGTTATTTAGAAGATAGTAACTCAATACTATCAAAAGATGTGAGTCCTTACAAAAATATTTATAGCAGCTTTTTGTTGTGGTAAAGAACTGGAAATTGAGGGGATGCCCATCAATTGGGAAATGGTTGAACAAGTTGTGGTATATGAATGTAATGGAATACTATTGTTCCGTAAGAAATGATGAACAGCTGGATTTCAGAAAAACCTGTAAAGAATTAGATGAACTGATGCTGAGTGAAGTGAACACAATCAATAGAACATTTTACCCACCACAGCAACATTGTGCAATGATTAACTGATAGACTTAGCTCTTCTCAGCAATACAATGATTTAAGACAATTCCAAAATACTCATGATTAAAAATACTATCCACATCCAGAGAAAGAACTATGGAGTCTGAATGCAGATCCAAACATACTATTTTCACTTTTTTTTTGTTTTTTCTTCTTGTGGTTTTTCTCTTTTTTTCTGATTCTTCTTTCACAACATGACTAATGTGGAAATATGATTTTCAAAGATGTGAGTTGAAAAAAAAAGATGTATCTTAACTAACCTTCATGGCTCAAAACCGTCTCAAGGTTAATGACAAACAAGTTGTCAAATTGTCATTGTGATACAACTCCTCTGGAAGGATCCCAGACCAAATTTTGACACAATTTCTGGAAATATTAGGGGAAAAAGTAGAATTAACAAAAGGAAGAGAAGAAAGGAAGAGACCAATAAAAAGAAAAAATCTACTCTTTTATCAAAGACTTTTTAATCAATAGATTTTCATCTAAATAATTCCTGATTCTACCTCCTTCCTTCCCCCTCCTACATCACAAAGAAAAAGAAAAGGATGGAAAGAGAAAAATGATTTTTGTATGGATATCTATCATGTTGAAATATTGCAATCTCTTCCATGGTTATTTTGGGTGCAGAATTCTCACTCACCCAAAAAAAATTGGGCTATAGACATTGGTGGTATCAAACTCAAACAGAAATAGATTCCTGCAGTGGCATATTGACATAGAAAAAACACAAATTAACTTTATATATTTTGTGTTGTATTTTGTATCATGTGTGTGTGTAATTTCCAACTTATATTTTAATGGAATATACTCAGAAGTATATTCCATTATGTTTGACACCTATGTTTGACACCTCTGGTGTACATGACTTAAAATCCCTATCCATGGCAATGGAGATAATAAGTCTTAAACCCAAACCAGATAAGTAAGTGAATAAATGTCTGTAATTTAGTATTTATTAGGATACAAAATACTGTACTAACTGTGTGCAAGTCTCAGTCCCTATAATCAGATCTTCAGTACCAGTAAAGTGTAGCTGAAAGAGGACTGAATTTGGAGTCAGTCTGCATTCAGGTTTTTGCTAAGCTCTATCCTATCTGGAGTTCCTCAGGCTGGTCATTTCAACTCTCCTGGGCCTTAGCTTCTTCTTATTCAAAATGAGGAAGCTGAATGTTTGCCAGGATCCTTTGAACTATGAATCCTGTGCTTCTATGAATTTACTTCCTGAAGAAATAACAAATTATTTAAAAATATGGTTGAGAGAAAATAATGTTACTTTGATTTGTGGAGGAGAAAGGAATGACCTAAAGCAGTGGTAACAAACTCAAATGGAGATGAGAGTCACTTAACTGTATGTAAGGATCCCTACTAGCTGCATATTGAATTAGAAAACCACATATTAACATTACCTCTATTCTATTAAAATTTTATTTTATTAAACATTTCCCAATTACATTTTAATCTTGTTCCTCAGCAGCATATTTTAGTAGAGGTCTTAACCAGGCATATCTCAAAGTCACACAAGGAATTTCCACAATACCCTTGTAACCAATTATCTCCATTTTTATGGAGAAGTAAGCCACATATGAGAGAAGAAGACAAAGTCACAGTAGGATTTAATGATTAACAGGACAATCATTTGTTGCAATTAATGTTTAAGTCAACATGAATGAATTTTTATTGCAGCCTAATTTTGTTTTTCACCACCCTAGGCAGAGTAATAGGAATAAGCATATAGGAAAGAGGACACGCACATTAATAATTTTTCACTTAGAAGTGCTAAGTGGATATTCTAATTTATGGTCCCTCTTTTCCTGCCTATACTGCAGTAGCTCTCAAAATTTTTCTTTTCCTAAAGTAAGATACGATAAACATAAAAAAAAAAAATTCCCTCCCAGAACAGTACCACTCTTTGTTGTGAGGAATCACAGCGTACTTTAATGGAGGTAGGCAGGTGGCTCAATGGATAGAATGCTGGGCCTGGAGTCAAAAAGATCCGAGTTCAAATCCGGCCTCAGACATTCACTAACTGTGTGATCCTGGGCAAGTCATTTAATCTCTGTTTGCCTTAACCCACCCCAGAACAAAACAGCAAATCACTCTAGTATCTTTGCCAAGAAAACCCTAGACAGGGTCATGAAGAGTCAGACATAACTAAATGACTAAACAACAATAATTAAGGGATGGGAGGGATATATGCACAAAGCAATTACAAATGGAAATTCCATACAATGTATGCACATATAATTGCAAATATAAGTTCCATAAATTCGAGGTTTTGAAAACCACTGCCATTATGTCTGTTTTTGCTCGATTTCTGAGTTCCCATATCCTTCATCCCTTTCCAGGGAGGTTGGGGGTATCAATAACAGCAACAAAAAAGATATGGTGTGGTAAAAATTCTTGTTTCAAGGGGCCCAACTTTTTAAAATCAATATTCTTCAGGTGATACTGTATGGTTATGAATCATAGGGATGACAATCTCAAAAAAAATAAGGTTCATATTACCCCCAAAATAATGGAAAAGCAAACGGTGGATGTGAGTTGGCCACAACTCATTGATAACAAAGAATTGTACCTAGAAAAGGGTATCAATGATGTCTGCAGAGAGATGTGTGATTGAAAATAGGGGGAGGTCATTCAGGTGTTGAGAACAAGGGATGAATGACAAAAAACCCATGCAAACATGTACCTAATTTCAAGAAATCTAAAGGAAAGCTTTCAACAGGTTGATTGTGAAGTGAACTGTTCACTGTGGAGGGCTCAAACAAGAGGCACAAAGGATGAGAGATTGTGGATTGATTTTGAGTAGTTTTGTTGAAGATAACACCCACATTGACAAGATCACAAATCACAATATCCAAGATGCACTGAAGTGGTGAAAACTTGCCTCGCTGTATAAATAGGTGGGCCTCAATAGAAACCACTGATTGGATGAATAACAAATGTTGATGTTCACCTGTCATTGAAACACAGTGTCTCTCTGGTAGGAGGGAGGAGGAGCAGCATAAGATACATAATAAAGGGACCTTTGAGATCATTCATTCCATGCTCCTCATTTTACAGACGAGAAAACTGAGACCCAGAAACCTAAATTGACTTACCCAGTCACACAGCAGTCAGGATTTAAACTCAGGACTTTTAGTTTCAAGTCTCATCCTCTTTCCACTATGCTATCCTTAAGCCCAAATACACACACACACACACACACACACACACCTCTCTAGACTTCTGGAGGCAGCCTCAGAGAGGCAGAAAAAGAATGTTTTCTGCCTCTTCTCTTTTTCTTATTTTCCTGCTTTATTCTTATGAGATTTCGAGGATAATAAATTATTTTATGAAGATTTTGAAGCCAATTATTTGTAAACTTCTAATAGTGACAATGACTTGTTTTGGTCCTAACACATGAAGAAAGAAAATAGGAAGCACTTCACTATGATTTCAATGCTTGGTGGAAAAAGTGCTGGACTTGGAGATAGAGAGACCAGGGTCCAAATCCTGCCTCTGACAGTGAAATCGTGCAGCCCTGGACAAATCACTTAAACTGTTGGCTTCAGTTCCCCCAAATCTGTAAAATAAGGGGCTTAGACTAGCTGGATTTTTAAGATCTCTTCCAGCTCTAAATATATGATCCAATGACCCTGAAAAAGCTATTTGCAATATATATGTATATATGTGTATACATATATATGCATATATATACACACAGACACACATATGTAAGTATGTATATATGTACAATATATATGTATATATATATCATATATATATATATATGTTTCATTATATCCTTATACTTAACACTCTTAAATCTTCTGGGTCAATATCTGAGCTTGATGCCAAAGTTGAAAATTTTTATTCTTGGAATAATTCTTGGGGTTCTATTTCTGTATTCAACCTCTACAAACAGGTAAATGAGGTTAGCAGGTAAGAGAAGCCATCACACATATTATTTTTTCTCTGTCTTTGCCCTTTTCCACTTTCAAATGAAGTACATAATTAGTCAGATGGAGAAAAGGGAAACTTCGGATGGTTGGAAAACAGATAAATCAATAGGTGGTTGCCACAGTGCAGATCTGAGTCACTTTGTGAGTGTCAGCTGGGGTTGCCAGTTATAATATCCACCTCTTTTCCCAGGAGGTAAGACATTTAAACATCTCAGACTTCACACATTCAGCGAATGTCCCATTTGTTTGTTAGTTGGGAACGAAGATCCTCAAAGAGAAATGGAAGGCTAAAACTCATCTATTTAAATGGAGATAACATGCTAAAAATAAAAGAACCATTTTTATTCTGCCAGCTATTGAGACAAATGGCTGGTTTGCATACATATATTCCCCCAAAATTTTATTAAAATTGACAAGGGAAAAGGGTTTTTGTTTTGGGTTGGGTTTTTTTTGCTCTATTTTCATCCCCCATTAATTAAAAAGGAAATATTTCTTCCATCCTTCCACACTTTATAGACAACAGGGTATATTAAGGAAGTTGTTATAGGGATACCTCCCTTAGGAGTTAGATGATATGTAATATATTTCACCCTTAATTGTAAGTTTCCTTGATTTTATGGCTCTCATGCACAAGCACAGCATTCTTTCAAGGCCATTTTTGGGGTGTGTACATTTATTGATGTTCAGAGTTTCCTGAATTTATAAGCTCTGCCCAAGGAGGCTTGAATAAACCCTTTTTGTAAATTTCCTCAGTGGCACTATCCTTTTCTAAACACTAGTAACCTACAGTCAAGCAAGGAAACAAACAGTCGGGGATCTGGATTTGTATTCAATATATTTCCTCTATTGTGAAGTGCTGTGTACAGTTACTGCCCTATATAAATAATCCATTCTCTTTGGTTTATGAACAGCAAAGAACAAGAATTGTTTGGTTCCAATCAAAGACTCAATTATTCCTTATGTAGAAAATACTATTTAATTAACACCGCTGCTGCCCTCTCCAAAGATGGCTTTGACTTCCCACATAATAATTTATAGTATTGTAACTTTATTATAATTTGTGCTACACAAAGTTAACCTAGTTTGGATCCCATGTGTTCCTTCAGGGCAGTTTTCCTATCACATCCTTATTGTTATAGGTAATGGGTACACTCCACAAGAAGTACACATTCTTTATCTGCACATTTCATGAGGTTAGTAAAACCAGTGAGGGTGTGTATGCAAAGAACAGACCTGTTGCATCACCTGTATCTTTGTGACCTTACCTGTATCCCTGTGACCAGTCTCCCTTGCCCCTGGACCATAGCTGTTTCCATGGCCACAGAAGAGAAGAGCCAATATTCCAGCAGATGGCTAATAGGGTAGGCCTCAAGCAATATGCTATACATTGCCCAAGAGAGGAATATTATATGGCCAGGCTGAGATCAACTCAGAGCAATATCATATCTTATCCCTAATGTTATTATTGTCTGTTAGA
>NW_020954610.1:3898925-3988925 GCF_900497805.2 Vombatus ursinus | reverse complement strand
TCTGAATGCCCATTTGCCTCCCTGCCTCCCATAAAATATATGCTTCTGGATGACAGAAATGATTCATTTTTATCCTTTTATTCCTAACTCCAGTCATAGCGCCTTATACATAGTAGGCACTTAAAGTTCATTGAAAGTAATTGAATTTTATTGAGTTACTTGTTCCATTAAAATGAACTAGACTTTAAGATACCAGTTCAATGCATAGAGGACAACAGCAAAGAGCAGGAAATTTAAGCTACATTTTGAATTCTATCCAATTTAACAACTACTCAGTAAGTGCCAATTATGTGCCAGTCACAAGTTACGAAGACAGAAAGGAAATAAACTAAATATTCAGTGATGCCCCAAAATCAAAGAATAAAGGCAAATATTCCAATAGTTCAACTGAATATCCAAGATATTCCAGTAATTCCAAGGTGGACAGGTTCTGCTTGAGTTATCTGGAGAACTTTCTCAATTACTTGGATTGGCCAGAGGAGAGGTGGCCCAAGGCTAGGAGCCAAGCAATATAATGAACCTAGTCACCAAAGAGCCAGGACTCTGGAAGGCTGCCACCTTGATGCCTTTGTTGTCTTTCACTGGGAAAAGATCACAACTTTTAAACTTGGTCTCCTGGAAGCCTAGTCTGCTGGCAGGCCAGAGCGCTGACTCAGGAGCTTAAACCAGCTTAAGAGTCAATGGGGAAACTCAAGAGAAAACAGCTGGTAGCATTGAGGATCACTTAGATTTTTGGCCGCTGAGATTGTTTTCCCACTTTTTTTAAGCAATTCAGTTTCATGAACTCCTTTAGGAAAATAAACTGCTAAGAGGTTTGGGCAGCAGCTCTCACCCACTCATAGAAAACAGAATGAGGCAGAGGAGAGAGAGGAAGTGAGAAAAGCAGGTGATATTATGTAAGCTAAATATTTTCCCCTTGAGGTACTAAAGAGTGGAAGTTTTTCAGCCATAAAAAGATACAATTAGTCATTATTCAAGATTACTTAGGAACAGAGCAAGTATTTTTTCAAAAATTTTTGAATCATAAAAAAAATCATAGATTATCAGAGTTGGGAGGGACCTTGGGGGCCACCTAGTCCAAACTGTATTTTTAAAAAATGTTTATATTTTTTCCAATTACATGTAAAAGCAATTTTAATACTCTTTTTTTGAGTCTCAAATTCTCTCTCTCTCCCTGCCCTTCCCCCTCCTTTAGAAAACAAGCAATCTGATATAGGTTATACAATGCAAAATATATTTTCATATTAGCCATGTTGCAAAAGAAAACACAGACAAAAAAAGAAAAAGAAAGTTTAAAAAAAGTATGCTTTCATCTTCATTAAGACTCCATTAATTCTTTCTCTGGAGGTGGATAACTTTTTTCAGCCTAAGTTCTTCAGAATTGCCTTGGATCATTACATTGCTGAGAATAGCTAAGTCATTTCACTGTTGATCATTGTATTAATACTGCTGTTACTGTGTACAATGTTCTCCTGGTTCTGCTCACTTCACTTTGCATCAGTTGATAGAAGTCTTCTCAGGCCAAACCACATCTAACTTATAATTCTTGAAAGTATTCCTGTTGTGTGATTCTACCTTTGCTAAAAGACCTCAAAGGATGAGGGACTCACTACCTGCAAGGCAGCCCATTCTTCTTTCAAAAAATATTTATGTTCCATGTTAGAAAGGTATCACCACCACCACCCACCCTTATATTGAGTCCAAATCTACTTCTCTTGCATTATTTTCTTTGCTTCCACTCTCTGGAAGAGAAGAGAACAAGGAGAACAAATCATTCCCCTACTATATGACAGCCCTTCAAATACTTGAATCAATTAGTCAGCTAATTAACATCTATTTATTAAGCCCCTACTCAGTGTCAGATGATACACTAAACACTGGAGACAAATGAAAAGTTCCTGATCTTGTTTACATCATATCTTACTTTCATGACCTTATTTGGGGTTTTCTTAGCAAAGATACTGGAATGGTTTGTCATTTCCTTTTCCAGCTAATTTTACAAATGAGAAAGGGAGGCAAAACAAGGTTAAGTGACTTGCCTGGGGTTATACAACTACTAAGTGTCTGAGGCCAGATTTGAACACAGAAAGATGAGTCTTCCTGACTCCAGGCCTAACAATCTATCCATTACACCAACCAGCTGGAGATTACATTCTATCAGAGGAGACATGTACATACATAAATATAGAGGTAATAAATTCAAAACAGATATAAGGTAGTAGAGAGGGAGAATATTAGTAGTTTCAATATGAGAAAAGATGATGTAGTAGGTAGTACTTGAGTCTTGAAGGAAATGAAGGATTCCATGAGTCAAAGCAGAGGAGAGGGTATATTGTAAGCATGGGGAATAGTCAATGTGAAGTCATGGAGATGGGAGGCCAGTTTTGCTGCACGGTAGAAACTATGAAAAAGAGTAATGTATAATGTGGCTAGAAAGATAGGGTGAGGCCAGATTGTGAAGGCCTTTAATAGCCAAACAAAGGAGCTTATTTTTTTTTCCAGAAGCCAGAGGAATAACCAGAGTTTACCAGGAAGGGGATTGACATGGTCAGACCTAAACTTAAGGAAAGCCACTTGAAGACAGGTATCCTGTTCTCCCTAAGTCTTCTCCAGGACAAATATTTTCAGTTCCTTCAACTAGTCATCATGTGGCATGACTATGAGGTCTTTCTTGCTTTTCTTTTTTTTTTTTTAAGCAATTGGGGTTAAGTGACTTGCCCAGGGTCACACAGCTAGTAAGTGTCAAGTGTTTGGTCTGAGGTCACATTTGAATTCAGGTCCTCCTGACTTCAGGGCTGGTGCTCTATCCACTGCACCACCTAGCTGCCCCATTTTTTGCTTTTCTATGATCATTTTCCAGCTTATCAATGCCCTCAAGAAAGTAGGCTGTGCAGAACTGGACACAAAATTCCAGATGTAGTCAGACTGGAAGATACACAGTGGGATTCTCATGTCCATTGTTCAAGATACTATTCTTCAAAAAAGGAAAGTTTGATAAAAATTCTGCAATGCTGAAATAGAAATGGAAAGTGAAGTACAGGTAAAATAGGAAAGGAATTTAAAGATTTTTTTTAACAAAGGAAGAAAAAGGATATTGATAACAAAGAATCAAAAGAAATCACAATCACTTAGGTAAATGGACAATGCTATGTCCATTTGACAGAGGCATCTTTCATTACTGTAATTGAAAAGTATTTCAGCCAAATATGACTTAAAAGTCATATAAGTCTCCAAGGAAACATAATTTCCACTAATCTAGAAACTGAGCCTCTTGTGTTCCTTGTTCAGGACTCCAGTGAGCCCTGTTTTTGCCCAGTTAAACTGCCTAATAAACATATACTTTGACTTTCAAGCTCCCTGAGAGTAGACTTTGTTTCATTCTCTATATTTGTGCCTAGGACAGTACAGAAAGATGCATAATAAGTGATTAACAATATGTATAAGAAAACTAAAGTAACCACTGACCATGGGAACATTGAAGAGCTTTTATTTTTTGCACTCAGTGTCCTATTCAATTCAGCCCAGGCCAAGGTGAGGGATAATGGATAGACACTAGCTGCCCGTCATGACGGTAGAGCCTTTTGGAGTATAAGGGGAAAAAGTAAAAACCTGTCAGTGGGACCGGACCACGGGGGAAGAACTATGAAGTTATCAGTACAACAAACCTCAGGTCCAAACAGCCAGAGATCAAGCAATGACCAAAGGGGCATGACAATGAGCTTGGCCCATTCAGCACAGCAGAGAATCTGGTCACAAAGGAAAACACAGCACTTCAGAAGTTCTTAGGCTAAATAAAGGTCTGAGCCCAAAATAACAGGTCAACAATAAAGGAGCCCACAGAGGAAGGAATCAACAGCAAGACATTATTGAGCTTATTAGCTTCCAACAACATCTATTCAGTCTCAATACTGAATACTGACAGGAATACCTGGTCAGATGAATGACCTGAACTGGTGGTGATGGACATTCAGAAGTCTCCATAATTTCTATTTTATTGACAGCTCTCTTTTTTATTGTTAAACAATACTACATTTGGCATCAAAACAGAGTTTCAAAAAATAAATTACTTGCTCAAAATTATCTAGCAACATTAGGAGTCAAAAGCACATGATATTGTGAATCTAGCAAGCAACTGTGTATGTGTCTGGTTTGGTATGAGATCCATCACCAACTTTTTCTGAATTGTACTCCTCATCAGTGAAGTAAAACCAGAGAATCTTGGTTCACTTCTACCCCATCCCAACCTCCAATAAAAATACAAACAAGTCTGCCAAAAGAAGTAAATAGGTCTTCTGAGGAGCAATTAGTTCTTTTGGTTTGTTTGTTTGTTTTCAGGCAATTGTCCAGGGTCACACAGCTAGTAAGTGTCTCAGGTCAGATTTGAACTCAGGTCCTCCTGACTCCAGGGCTAGTGGGAGCAATTAGTCCCTAAAAGAACTAGGTTGGAAAGAGGAAAGGGGAAAAAAAAAGGTTTCTTAAAATATCAGAGTAGGATTCGGTTATCATGACCACATTATTCCAGGTATCTTTGCATGCAGAGAATGGATTACACGATATCTGAGGGATCTCAGAGTTCCTGAACCAAATGAGCTATGTTAGTACATGCGTGTAATAATAACAACAATAATAAAAAGTATATATAGCACTTTCAGCTTACAAAGCAGTTGCCCTGTAAGGATCACCCAATTAGAGAGATAAATGCAAGTATTATTATTTCCATTTTAGAGACTAGTCAATGGAAGTTATGAGAGCCTCGTAAAGGAAGGGAGTGAGAGTCACTGAGATAGACTTATCCATGCAAAGGGGCTCCAGCATTCAGTGTGGTTCTTTCCACAAAGACAGAGTACACAGCAAGGGTTCCATGGGAAAAGAAAAGTTACATGGGCTGGAACATCCAGGGCTCCCCACTGAAAGTAAGACAAAATGTTCATGATGAGCATCCTAGAGATCAATGCCAAAGACCCAGGCAGGGCTATTGAGACAAAAGAGACGTCAGACATTCGGATGTCCCACTCTAAAGTCAGGGACACCTTTCTCACCTTCATTTTCCTAGATTGCTCTTTTGTGGGCTTCCATTGCCTTTCATTCTAGGGAGGAAAAAAAATCTATTTTGAGCTACAAGACAGAGCACACTGGTCACAAGGAATCTATCTATATTAGTTCTATCTACATCGTTACTTTGAACAGCTCTCTCCCAGATAGTGTACGATTTAGTATCACACAAGGCTAATAATGCTCAATGCCAGTTCTTTTCTAGTAAGTAGCTGTCCTAACCTATGAAAAGAAGTCTATGAATTATTAAAAAAAAAAACAAAAACAAATATAGGAGCCTACTGCTAGACAAGTTTTTTTTTTAAATAGAATTTTTTTTTTATTTGAAACTCATTCCTATAATCATGAATGGGCTCTAATAAGGCTATTAATTCAATATTCTAAATATAATTTTCCATCTATCAGAAATTAATTATCTACTATTTCATGTGAAAACAGTTATTTTGTTTTGTTTTACTTTGTTGTTTTGAGAGGGTAGGGTAGAAACAGGAGGACACAAATGTGCCTTGTTCTTTCTTTGTTTCTTTTCTTTTTTTTTTTTAAAGAAAGGAAACCAAATGCCCCTTCCTGTAAAATAAAAGATGTATGAAGCGTGTAAATGGTTCCCATTGTCTCAAACTGGGACTCATAAAGTGGAATTACTTAGCTGGGTGAATTCTAGAGCTTGTTGGAGCTCTGATGCCCTCATGTGGGAGAAAGGCAGTCTAACATCTTCCAGGCAGCCTCCACTACTCAGAAGCTGAAAAGGATGAGAACTCTGAAGGGAAAATTCCATTGTCTTAACCAAATGATAACCTAAGATATGGTTCTCAGTATTGACCTTACTTTTTTGATCTCTTTAATGGCTCTCAGGTAAATTCTTTATTTAGCAAGAAAAACAAATGGAAATTAGCATGGGGCAGGGGGGAGAAAGGGATTTTTCCCCTACTATATTTCTAGTTCAGATAATAGATAAGATGAGGTAATGTCCCTTTGAGGAACTTGATAATTTTGTTCTTAAAATAGGGTATCCAATCAATCAAAAATATTAATCACCAATGTATTAATCTCTAGTGTTTGTCATCAGGAAGCCTGTGTTCTAATGGTAGAGGGGTGGGGTGGGAAATGACAGGTTCACAAATAAGTACAAACAGATTATGTGCAATATAAATACAAAGAGATGGGAGAGAACACTAGTGCTAACAACTGAAAGTGCCAAGAAAGGGTTCACAAAGAAGATGGCATTTGAGCCAAGACTTGATGGGACATAGGGATTCCAAGACATGGAGATGAGCAGGCAGAGCCTCATAGGCATGGGATCCAGCTTTCACAAAGGTATCAGGACAGGAAATGAAATGTCATGTAAGAGAAATAGCAAATAGATCCATTTGGCTTGAGCACAGATTACGTGACAATAAGTATATTGTAATCTCCAAGAGAGGCAGGCTGGAGATAGACTGTGGAGGATACATTCAAATTCTCCTGCTGACACTTACTAGTTGTATAACCATGGACAAGTCTTACAACTTCTAAGCCCAGCAGTCAAATGCATATTTGTAAAGTTCTATTGGCTTCTTGTTTGATACAAGATACATCAACAACTTTCTCTGAACTTTATTCCTTGTGAAAGAATTAAAATCAGTGAATCCTGGTTCAACCATGCCACCCTCCCAACACATGATCCTCTGTGTCATTCTAAGTTTGACCTTCCTGCACCCTCACAACAAATTCCAAAGACTGCTTTGCTACCTGCCCTGTTTCCTTCACATTTAAAAAATCCTACTCAGACTGATTATCATGCTCACCTCCCACTCAACGGTGAATCATTTAGAGGTCTACAATCCTAAAAGTACATTAAATGTGTTTCCACAGCAACATACCATCATACCCACAATTACCACCAAACATAACGAAATATCATTTATTCATACAAGGAGTCTGGAGTTTCTCATCCAAAGACCATGATCTTTTCATGGATCTTCAGTGTTATATAAGCTTATTCATTCTGGGGATATTAAAAAAATATTTTGCTATAGGGTGAAGAAGCCTTGGGGTATATAACCATATTCAGGAAGGCAAGGTTATTTATTGCTTGGTGGACTGGTAATGTATGTGTGTGTGTGTGTGTTTTGTGTGTGTGTGTGTTGAGTGTGTGGGAATGGGAATGTGTGCACACATGAGCAAGAGGAACTTCAAAAGTTATCTAAATAATACTCACATATATTTAAAAAAAAAAGGAAAGAAAGAAAGAAACCTAGCCAGAAATTGTGTGGGTTTTTTATGGGTTGTTTTTTTTTTTTAATAAGCAACCTCAAAGTAGGATAGAGGCTACAATTGCTAATACGGCTATAAGCAACTGATACTGCCTTTAGCAGTACCTTAAGATAAGATTTCCCTGCTCTGTATCCTGATGAGTCTGTACTTTGTAAGGTTTTTGGGGGAAAAAAAAGAACTACATCTATCTATATATGTGTGTGTATGTATGTATGTACATACACACACACATACACACACACCCATGCCAAACATGGAGAAGACAAAAATATCAACCAAAAATAGTCTGTCCCTACTTTTATCTATATCCTATAGTCAATCTCAGAGTAGGATAGAGGTTAGTGCCACTATTAAGGTTATTGACAACAGATACTGTCTTCCTATCTTCACAGATCAATGGCATTGTAGCAATATGCCCTGAGGTTTCTTCTCAGTATAATGCAATAGATGCAGAGCTGAATGTCTGGGAAAGAGGAAAGGAGGAGAGGAGAAGAGGGGAAGGTGAGGAGAGAAGGAGAAGTGAAAGGAGGAGAAGAAGAGAAAATGGAGTAGAAGGGAGGAGAAGACAGAGGAAGACCCTGTGTTGCAAAGCTGAGGGGATTCAATGATCTGTTGTCCCTCAGAAACTTGTCTTATTATAGGCATCAATGGAGAAATCCCTTGTGAAATCTCTATTATGCACATATACATACATATGTATGTGTGTGTGTGTATGCATATACATACATACACAGAAAGAGAGAGACAGAGAGAGGAGGGAGAGAAAGAGGGAGGGAGAGAGGGAAGGGGGGAGAGAAGAAATGCGGGAGAGAGACAGACAGAGAGGAAGAGAGAGAAAGAGAGAGAGAGAAGGAGAGAGAAAGAGAGAGGAGGAGGGAGAGAGAGATGGGGGGGAGAGGGAGAGAAAATGAATAAGAACATCAAAAGGTCAAGAGAAGATTGTTTTCAAGGTCAGCAAAAGCCATATCCTTAATACATTCAAATTCTTTCTCTATTAGGCTTACCTCTGTCAAAATCTATAAGACCTTTGCAGTCACAGTTCCCAGGTCCCCTAGGTACAAATGATGTAGAGTTAAGTTACACATGCAAAGGACCCTGAATGGTATTTCTGTTAATGACATGACCATTCTTTTAGTTATCCAGGGTTAGACCCTTCAACCAGAAAACATACACCAGTGATTAAAGTGATCGAAGGATCTGTGAAGAAATCCCTCATAGGGAAGGAGAGGGAGGAATTAAATCTCAGTAGGAGAGGAGTAAACCAGGGTATGACATATGTTAGGAAGCAAAGTTTTTTGGGAATATCGAATACTGAAGGGTCAAAACAGACCAGTAGTTGTGGATGATATTGAAGTTTCAAAACCATCTAAATTTGCATAGACTCAGGAGGTATATGCTACTACAAAAAGATAGTTTATTTTTCTTTCCAAGGCTTCATCCCTTCCATGATCACAGTGTTCATTTCCCATCTCTTCCTTCATATGTTGCTGCTTGATTGATTTTCTCAATGCATAGCATTGGTCACATATTCTCCTTCTCAAAAACATTCACTGGCTCTCTATTGCCCACAAGAGTCCTTTTCTTGGCCATTAAGAATCTCTATGGCCTGGCCCCAACCTACCCTTTGAGATTTTTTTTCCATATCATTAGTATTTACCAAGCCAAACTGAACTATTGAACATCCTCTAGTACATCTTACACTTTTCTGACTATGTGGCTTTGCTTGCTCTATTTCTTATGCTTAGAATGTCCTACTCCTCCATCCAGGAAGACTCAGACAAAATAATACCTCCTCCATGAGTCCTTTCCTGACTTCTCCAAAGAGAAATGATCCTCTGTCTTGGAGATTCTCATTGCATTTTCTTCAAGACTCTCCTATGCATTTAACAAACTCTATATTAAATGTATTGGTACACATGTTTTATCTTGTCTACTTAATCATAAAATCTTTGAGGCCAGGATTCATGTCTTATTCATCTTTGGATGCCCCCTCAGCACATAATATAGTGTCCTATACGTGAAGAGTACATAGTAAACATTTTCTGCATGGATTAATTGATTAATTAAACTAGCTTGATACAGTTTAAAACATCAATCAGGTTCTTACAGGTTGTTAACTCTAACTTTAATTACTAGGCTGCTAAGCTACCTCCTCTATCCCTGAATTTTTTAGACTGAGCAGTTCTTCAATGTTGAGCCCCTTGTCTCAAGATATAAGTGCTGCTCTTTTTAGACTTCTGAACCCTAATTTTGTTGTCCTCTTCTCCCCTGGAATCCACTCAAAATTCGTGATTAAGGCATGCTTCCCCAGACTCTGCCTATCTTACTGGAAAAATTCCCCTAAGCAGCAGCTCCTTTCTTTCAAGGTTTTTCATGCTGACTGGTCTTGAGTCAACTAATGTATGCTTGTGAAGCCCTCCAGCCTATATCAATTCATTTTGCTGTCTGAGTTATTTCATCTAAAACTCCCTTCATCTCTTCATCCATCCCCACTGTTAGTTCACATATCAGAGTTCACAGCTTTCACGACTTTGACAGTAGCCTGTTAAGCTACTTCACTTAGTACAAACATTAGCATACCTAAAACATTCACATTAGGAATCAAACAATCAGAGAATCTTAGTCAGAAGGGAACTCTGAAGCTACTTGGTCCAAACCACACCTGAAAAATAATCCTTTTAAGAAGGAAACAAGCATTCATTAAGCACCTACTACTTGCCAGGCTCTGTACTAAGCACTTTACAACTATCTCTGCCCATCAATTGGGGAATGGCTGAACAAGCTGTGGTATATGAATGTAATGAACTACTGTTGTTCCATAAGAAATGGTGAACAGGCAGACTTTAGAAAAACATGGAAAGACATGCAAGAACTGATGCTGAGTGAAGTGAGCAGAACCAGAAAAACACTGTACACAGTAACAGCAATAGTGTGCAATGACCAACTTTGTTAGACTTAGCTCTTCTGAGCAATGCAATGATCTAAGACAATTCCAAAAGACTCAAGATGGAAAATGCTATCCACATCCAGAGTCTGAACGCAGATGAAAGCATACCATTTTCTTTTTCTTTTGTTGTTTTTTGTTTTTTCTTTCTCATGTTTTTTTTTTCCTTTTTGTTCTGATTCTTCTTTCACAACATGACTAATGTGGAAACATGTTTAACATGATCAGACATGTATAGCCTATATCAGATTGCATGCCATGTTAGGGAGGGGACAGAGTTGGGAGAGGGTAAACATAGAACTCAAAATCTTATAAAAAGCAAGCATTGAAAACTAAAAATGAATAAATTAATTAAAAACAATATTTCCTTTGGTCCTTGTAACCCTGGGAGGCAGATGCTACTTTATCCCTAATTCTACAGTTGAGGAAACTAAGGTAGAGAAAGATTTAGTGACTTGCCTAGGGTCACAGCCAGTAAGTGTCTGAGACCACATTTGAACTCAAGTCTTCATGACTCTAGTTTCAGTATTCTATCCACTGTACCACCTAGCTGATTCTGCAATATATCCAACAAGTGATTACCCAGTTTTCATTTGAATACCTCCTGTAAAGGATAACTCAATGTCTCTTAAGGCATCCCATTCCAATTTTACATTTGTCTAATGCAGCTAGGTGGTGCAGGGGACAAAACACTGAACTGGAACCAGGAGGACTCATCTTCACGGGTTAAAATCTGGCCTCAGACACTTATAGTTGTGTTTCCCGTGGCAAGTCACTTAACCCTGTTTGACTCAGTTCCTCATCTGTAAAATGAGCTGGAAAAGGATATGGCAAGCCACTCCAATATATTTGCCAAGAAAACCCCAAAATGGGATCATGAAGAGTAGACAAGACTGAAATAACTGAACAACAAAAATCATTGACTCCAAGCACAGGCTAAATGTCTACTTGTTGGGTACATCATATTGGGTACTTCATGTCAGTTGTGATTTGGACTAGATACCTACTTGGGTCTCTTCTAGCTTGAATTCTGAAAGGCTACTAAATTGTACCTTACATCAAAGCCCTAATTACTTACAATGATATTATGTGATAGATCCTTGGACCATTGAGATTTGGAACATTTCAAAAGGGTGAGAGGGCTCCAATTGGCTACAAATGTCAACAAAATCTTTGACCTGTATCATGTTTGGTGGTAAGGTTTTGATATAAAACAAATCTCTAGTTCCTTTTAAAGAATCTAGTCTTATATAACCTACAACAACAACAACAACAGGAAAATATATTGAATTTACTTCTGGCCTATGAGGCAAAATGTGTTCACATTTATTTGCAAATAAACCAGTATATAATAGAGATCACAACTACATTGACTTCAATAGTCAGGAGGTACAACTAAAAATCAGTTTGAATCAATCCAAAGATAACAGAGCTACAAGGGATCTCAGAATTATTTTATAATTGAGGTAACAGAATCAAAGAGGTTGAGTGACCCACCCAAAGTTGCACAATTAATAAGTGTCAGAGTCAAGACTTGAACCCAGGTTCTTAGACTCCAAATCTAAGACTTTTTCCACTACATTACTCTCAATAAGCAATTATTAAACTAAACATATCAAAATATAGAGAGATGTATGTGTATATAGGTACATGTGTGTATGTATATTTATGTATATATGTATACATACACAATCTGTATACATGTGCACAGATGAATAAATATGCATGTATGGCATATTTATATGTGTACATATAAACACATATAACTATGTATATATAACATAAATGTATACATAGATGAACATGTGATTACACTTTAGAAAAGAGAGAGAGAACTACAGGAAAAGAATGAGGTATGAGGGGAAAGGTAAGAATAAATAAAAAAGTCAAACAGCATGAACTTTTGGGTCATATGAAGAATAAGATGAAGAACTAGACATTTTCTGTGATCCCCATGACCTCTCAAATCTCTCCAAAATAGAAACTATACAACAAAGATTAAAGCAACTTCAGCTGTCTTCATGTTCTAGGACATCTAGAACGCCAAAAAAAAAAAAAAGGTTAAAAAAACCCAACAACCCTAAAACCTACAAACTGACATTCCCTGACCCTGAGCTCACAAATCATGTCTCTTCAACCTCCCAAACTACCTCTAGAAAGGCTGTATTTGTTGATCAAAGGACACTACATAAGCTTACAATAAAATCCAACCCCCTGCCCTGGGCACATCTCCTTCTTTCCAGTGCTATGGAGACCTTGGGTTCAGGCTACAGAAATTTGCCTGAGTCACAACTGACAGCCAGCATAGGCACAGCTCTTCAGAAGCTCGTTGGAGGCTACAACTTCATACTATAAGCACTGTGGAGCTCTGCCAGGGAAGACAGGTCTGTAGCACCAATACAGTGGTATTTCTTATGCTGGGCCAAAGAATTAAAAAACAGAGGGAATAGGACAGGACTCCAGAAAAAAGATACCATTGGGTTTGGTATTGTGCTGCACTCCACCAAGCCCAAGGAAAAGAGTAGAGCATCCAGATGGGGACATCTCTGACCACTCAAAGGTCACAGGGGGTAGAAACTTAGGTTGATGAACCATGAATTGCTCAGTGTAGAAAGAGGCTGAGATGTTTTGAGATCCATTCACCAAGGCAACCACCATCAGAAAGAACAGAATCAGAAAGTAAGCAACAGGGAAAATCTGCAGGGGGAGGCAGGGGGAAGAGACTGATATTACCAAAGATCTCAGGGGAAAAAAATAAAAATAAATTAACAGAGAAAACATTAATAACAGAAGGAAATATGACCTGCAGATCTAGTAAATGAATTCAGGCATCTAAGAATAAATACTACAAAACAAAGGAAAATAATCCAACACTTGATGAGACAGAGGATTTTTTCCAAAATTAGGAAAACATGATCTATAACCCACTTTTCCTGAGTGGTTCAAAAAAGAAATGAGAATTAAGATAGCAGAATTTATGACTTTTACAGCAAAAGATAATAAGATTATAAATATAATTTAAAATATAAAGATAAACTATAAATATAATTTAAAATAATAAAAATAGGAAAAACTGTAATCAAAAATGGCAAGTCTCACCAAAGAAACAAAAGAGAGAATGATACATTGGGAATGCAAACATACAGAAGTGAAGCAAAATCTAAAAGAAGAAAAACAAAAAATAATAACCTAAAAATACATTCATTTTATAAGCAAAACATACTGACCTTGAAGACAGAATGTACTGAGACAACTTAAAGATCATAGTTCTCCCAGAAGGACACAGCAGGACAAAAAACCTTAGCACCACAATGCAGGAAATAATAGAAAGAACTGCCCAGAACTCCTGAACATAGAAAACAAAATACAATTGGAAGAATACACAGATCACCTCCAGGAAAAAAAAAAAAAAAACAAGGCTGCAAACTTCAAGACACACAGTGCTTAAACTGAAGAATTCCATTTGGAAACAAGTTCTGAAAGTGATCAAGAGAAAGACCTTCAAATACAAAGGAAAGCAAATTCAAATAATATAATTCTACACCCACCAGAAATATAGGAGGGAATAGAATAATGTGTTCCAAAAAGGAATAGAATTCAAGTGAAGATACAGGCCAAGATGACCTACCCTGCAAATCTGAGCTTAATTATATATTAAAAAATGGACATTCAATTATGAAGAGGCATTTGAAATATTTTCAGAAAGAAAACCAGAACTGAAGAGATTATTTCCTTCTCAAATACTATAAACAACAGAAATTCAGCAGCCAAGGATAGGAACAGAAATAGCCACAAGTGACAACAGAGAGAAGTAAGAAACTTCTTTCTAAACCACACAAAGAGATAGAAGTGAAGGCAGAAATTTGGTGGAGGTAGCCATGAATCAATGGCCATGGGGCATTAGAGGCAGAACCTGGCAATAGCTTGCCTACAGGTGAATCTTTTTCTTTTTTTTTTTTGTGAAACTACAATATCAAAGGATGCATGAAAATGGGGGGGGGGGAGAGGGAACAGAGAGGGATGTGTAATGTGCCCAGATCAAATAAAAAGCTTTCAATGAGGGAAAAGTGGTATTTGTGGAATCAGAAAAAAAAAGAATCTATAGGGGAGTGGGTAAAGAGGAGGAGCAAAGGATTGAAAAGGGAGAGAAGGAGAAGAAAGGAGGCCTTGCTTTGATTCTGGAAAGGGGTTCCACTGATGAATGCTGTGAATGAAGAGAGATAGTCTGGGAAGGAAGATGGGGACGTTGTGCTAGGTATGGCCTGGGGGATTTGGCAGTTCAAAAGTCTAGTCATCTTACCTCAGTAGGGGTGAAAGCTGGAATTCCTGGGGGCAACTGGCAACTGGGAAATAGGACAGCATGTAACCAGAGAGGAGATTTTGAGGCAAATGGGGTGGGGTAACCCAGGGAGTATATAGATCAGTAGTGGATTGCATAATCAAGAACATGGTGAGGGATGGGTTTTACCAAAGGCCAATGTCCTCTTTGACACCTGTAATAATGGGCATTGTTCTAAGAGTAAGGCAAAATGGAAGAGGGGAATCCATTGGGAAAACTTGATAAAGCAGTAACAGAAACTGTCTAGAGGGGAGAGCATAGAATATATATAATATATTATATAATAATAATATATATTTATTATATAAATGAAAATATATAATATATTATATATTAATATATAATATATAATATATAATAAAAACTTGGCATGAGAAATACAGAAAAAAGTTAGAAAACAGATAATTATAGGTGTTATGACTCAGAAAATGAGGCTCTAGAGTAGACAGAAAGGATAGATAATTAAAAGAGTGAAAGAAATCTTTTTGGAAAAGGGTACAAAAACTAAAATTTAAAAATCTGAGAAAGAATAATTGAAGGGAAGAAGAATAAAAGAAAATCGATTTGATTAATTTAAAGGGAAGAAAGGTACGACGAATTATATAACCAGATAAAATAAGGAGGGAAAAAGCAAATAATAAATAAAACCCTTAAGGGAAAGGGGTAACACATAGGTGGAGGGGTGAGGGGAAAAAACCAGTAAGAACAGAGCCTTAAAATATTTAGGTAAATTAACAGATAAAAAATAGTACTATGTTTACAGGAAGAGAAGTAAAAAATCATAACTTGAAAAAACGATAGAGGAAAATATAAATCTAACTCTCAACTTTTAATGTTAATGAATTAAACAATCCAAAAAAAGGAAGTGGGGGGGAGGAATAGACATATTGGATAAGAAAACAAAACCCTAAAAACTCTTGTTTGCAAGAAACACATTTAAAAAACAAAGACATATACAAAATAAAACTTGGGGGATGGGAAAAAGAATTCACTATGCATCAAGTGAATCTTTAAAAAGCAGAAGATTGACTCATGCAATCTGACAAAGCAAAAATGAACATTCAAAAAGAAATTGTATTATGCTGAAAGGACCCATAAACCACACACGAATGTCAGTAACAAATCTGAATGCTCCAAATGTCTTAGGATACAAATTCATAGAAGAAACATATGATCTACAAGACATAGAAAGTAACATAACAGTGAAAGAAGACTTCAATATACCTCTCTCAGTTTTTGATAAATCTAACAGAAAGAAAAACAAAAGAGGAAATTAAGAAATTTCTAAGGAAACTAGAATTAAAAGACTTATGGAATCTTCTAAAAAGGGCAGCCAAAGAATATTTTTTCGGCAACACATGGATCTTTCACAAAAACTGATCATGTTCTAGAGCATAGAGATATTCCAAACAAATGTTAAAAGACAAAAATAGTTAATATATCCATTATAGATAACACAACAAAAATATCTTATTTTACCACATAATCATAGCAGATTTTATGCCAAATTTTTGGCCAAAAAGTTGGGGTGCAAACAATGTGAAGTTTTGAAAAATTGTGCCAGTATTACTTACAAATCATTTATTATTAAACTGTCTTTGTGCAAAATTAGGATGCACAGAATACTTGTGAATATATATTGAAACTGAATACTGACAATGCATGAGTGCTGAGAATTCATGGCTCACAATGGATGAGAGATAAATGTATATCTCTATGCCACTGGTGAATACATTGCTGCTGTTTACCTTTTAAATGGCATGATGAACAAAATTACACCATGCTACGATTACATGATGAAAGGTTACAAACTGATTCTTGGATGGAAAAAAACAGGCTGTGACAATTATGCAGTGGCAACAATTATATGGTGAGATAGAGAAATAATTGATTCAAGGACCTCCCCCCCTACACACACACACAGAAAGATATAGACCCAAATAGAGATTTAACAATGAAATCATAAATAATGAATGGGCCAAAGAATAAATCATAGAAATAATTAATAACTATGTGAAAGAAAATTATAAAGATGAAATCACATGCCAAAATTTCTGGTATGCATCTAACGCAGTCTTCAGAGGGAATATCACAAGCTTACAAAATTATGTGAACAAAAAAGAGAGGATTAATGAGCTAAATATTCATTTTTAAAAATTAGAAAGCCAACAAATAAAGAAATTTAAAATAAACACAGAAGAGAAGATATTTAAATTTTGAGGGGAAATAGATACATGGGGGAAAACAGAAATGATGACTGTAACTAAAAACTGGTTCTTTGGAAAGACTAATAGAATTGATAAACTACTAGTTAATCTGATTAAAAAGAAGAGAGCAGAAAATCAAATCAACAAAATAACAACCGAACAAAGTGTAATCACAGAAAAACCAGAAGAAATAAAAATAACCAAACAGATTGTATGCAGTTATATGCTAACAAAACTGAGAACACAAAGGAAACAGAAAAATATCTTCAAAAATATAAAATATCAAAACTACAAGAAAGCCAAATAGAAATCTTAAAGAATCCAATCTCAGGAAAAGAAATAGATCTAATTGTAAAGGAACTACCAAAGAAAAATAACTCTTGGTCCTGATGGATTCACAAGAGAATTCTACCAAATTTTTTAAAAGAACCATTAACACCCAGACTTTGCAAAACATTCTCAAAAATTGAGAAAGTACCTTAGCAGAATATTTTCTGAGTCAAATATGGTACAGTACTAATACCCACACCAGGAAAAGATAACACACAGGAAGAAAACTGTAAGTCAACATCATTAATGAACACCGGTTCAAAGATTGTAAATAAAATCTTTTCAAACAGATTACAGCAATTTACCCAAAAAATCATTCATTATGACCAAGTAGGATTTATACTAGGGATGTAAGGCTAGTTCAATGTTAGGAAAACAACATAATTAATCATATTAAAAACTAAAACTTCCAAAAACTACATGATCATCTCAATAAATACAGAAAAAAACCTTTGACAAAGTACAACCTTACAAACTATAGGCACACAGGGACCTTTTTTTAACAGCATAAAAACATCTATCTAAATCCAAAGGCAAGCACTATGTGCAAGTGGGGATTCACAAGAGCCTTTTGCAATAAATTCAAAAGTGAACCAAGGATGCCCATTCTTCCTACTATTATTGATACAGTTCTAGAAATGCTAGCAATAGCAATGAGACAAGAAAAGGAGAATATGGACATAAAAATAGGTAAAGAAGAGATAAAACTATCCCTATTTGCTGAGGATAAAATGGTTTACTTGGAAAATCCTAGCTAATCAGCAAAGGTATTCACTGAAACAATTAATAGCTTCAGCAAAGTTGCAAGCTACAAAATAAATCCTATAAAATCAAAAGCATTTATAAATAACAAAACACAAGAAGCAAGGGGAACCATTCCAAATAATTGCAAAATGCAAAAATGTTGTGAGGTCAATCTACCAAAGCACACAAAACACTTGTACAGATTCAAATACAAAGTGCTCCTTTGAAGAAAAAAAAAAAAAGAACAATTTAAATAGCTGAAGAAATATGAAATGCTTATGACTATACTATACCAATAAAATAAAAACACAACCAAAATTAATTTACACGTTGAATGCTCTACCAATCAAATTACTAAAGAGATACTTTATAGAATTTGATAAAATTATAACAAGATTCATCTGGGGAAAAAATCTAGTATATCAAGGGAGATGATGAAACAAAGTAGTAATAAAGAGGATACAGCACTTTCATACTTAAAATTATGTTATAAAACAACAGTCATTAAAATAACCTGGTATTGATTAAAAATATAGATTAATGGAACAGACCCAAGGAGAATCAGAAATAAAGTCAATAACACAGTATTTGATAAAGTAGAAAATACAAATTACCTAGGAAAAACTCTTTATGTTATTAAAAAAAAACTACTAAGAAAACTGGAAAGCCACCCGGCACAAATAAGGCTTATACCAACACCTAATCCCTTACACCACATTCCCCAATACATTCTAAATGGATATGTGACCTTACTATTAAAGATCATACTATTTAAAAAAGAGAAGCAGATCACATACCTCTCACAGTTATGGGTAGGAGATGTATTTTTAACCAAATGTGAGAGAGAGGCAACTACAAAAGATAAAATAAATAACTTTGATTGTTTGAAACTAAAAAGCTTCTGCAAAAATAAAATTAACACTTCTAGGATAAGAAAGGAAGTAGTAAAATGGGAAAAAAGTCTGAATCAAATTTCTCTGATAAAGGTTTGGTATCCAAGATATATGAGCAATTAATAAATATATATGATTAATAACTATTTCCCAATAAATAAGTGGTCAAAAGACATAAGCAAAGTTCTCAAAAATGAATTTCAAAGTATTCGTAACTATATTAAAGTATGTTCCAAATCATTAATAATAAAGGAAATACAGATCAAAACAACCTTGCGGTTTTACCTCAAACTCTGGAAATTGGCAAAATGAGTCAAAAAATGGCAATAGTCAGTGTTGGAGAGGCTGTGAAAAGATAAGCACACTAATAGATTGTTGGTGAACCCATGAAATAGTATAATCATTTAGGAAAGCATTTTGTAATTATGCAAATAAAGGGACTAAAATGTTTATGTCCTTTGAACCATTACTGAATTTATACCCCAAGGAAGACAGAGATAAGAAAAAAGTCCTCATAAACTCCAGAATATTTGTAGCGGCACTTTTTGTGATAACTGAGAATTGGAAACAAAGTAGATTCCCAACAACTGAGAAATGGATAAACAAATTATGACAACTTAATGTAATGGAATATTACTGTGGTGTAAGAAATTATGTATATAATGAATACGAAAGTACTGAAAGTCCTGAGAAGTACTGAAAGATTTACTTGAACTAATTTAAAGATAAGCAGAACCAAGAAAACAGTAAACACAGTAATTACAACAATTTAAGTGGAAAGAACAATTACACACCAAAAGAAAAAAATCAAAAGTAAACATAACAAAATTATAAAGATCCAGCAGGACTCATATGAAGAAATATGAGAGGATACCCCCCCAATTCATTTCTTTAAGGAAGCAGTAAGTCTACAGGTAGTAGACTGCATATGTTTTCAGACTTTTTCAATATATTGATCTGTTGTGTTGATTTTTTTTCCTCCCTAAAAATTGCTATTTGTTATTTGGGTTGGCTCTCTGGGAGGGAGAATGAGAAAGGGAGGGACACATAGAATAATTATGATGATGAAAGAAACAGAATATGCTATGCTAATAAATTTATTTTTTAAGTTAGCTCACAGAATACCTAAAGATGGCAACTCTGATTGGCCAATATGACAGAAAAGGAAAATGATGAATATTAGAGGGGATGTGGTAGAATTGGAACTCTAATGCATTGTTGGTGGAATTGTGAACTGATTCAACCATTCCAGAGAACAATTTGGAACTATGCCCAAAGGGCTATAAAACTGTGCATACCCTTTGATCCAGCAATACCACTGCTAGCTCTGTAACCCAAAAACATTTTTTAAAAAAAGACCTATATATACAAAAGTGTTTATAGCAGCTCTGTGCTGTGGTGGTGAAGAATTGAAAATTAGGGGAATGCCTATCAAATGGTGAATGGCTGAACAAGTTGTGGTATTTAATTGTGGTGGAATACTGTTGTGCTATAAGAAATGAGATGCAGGATGTTTTCAGAAAAACCTGGAAAGACTTACATGAACTGATGCAAAGTGAAGTGAGCAGAACAAGGGGAATTTAGTACACAGTAACAGTTATATTTTACAACAATCAGCTGTGAATGACTTAGCTATTCTCAACAGTACAAAGATTCAAGATTATTCTAAAGGACTTATGATGAAATATGTTATCCAGTTCCAAAGAAAGAACTGATGGAGGCTGAATGCAGATCAAAACATACTTTTTTTTGCTTTCTTTATTTTACTTGGTGTGTGTGTGTGTGTGTGTGTGTGTGTGTGTATGTGTGGTCTGTGTTTTCTTTCACAACATGACTAATACAGAAAGATGTTTCGCATGACTACACATGTGTAATCTGTATCAAATTGCTTGCCATCTCAGAGAGGGAGGAGGTGAGGCAGGAAGAAAATTTGAAACTCAAAATTTTAAAAATTGTTTTTACATGCAATTGGAAAAAATATTATTTTAAAAATAAAAACTAAAACACTGAAAATTGACATACAAATAAAAAAAAATGCCAGAAGCTCAAACTTCTATTAATTATTTCAACAAATACTTACCCAAAAGTCTACTATGTACCCAAACCCTGCTTGGGAAAAACACACTACTGAAAAACTGAAAATATCCAAGAAAGTTCATAGGGTATGAAAAGTAGACTGGATACAAACCAGAAATCAGATGAAGCATAGAAGGATTCGAGAGCCTGCATGGAAGCCCAGTGCCAACAGGAAGCTTTTCTTTACATATGCAATAAATAAAAACAAAAATAAAACAAACCAAAACCAAACCCAATATGGGTCTGATTAATCTCAGTTACGTTTAATTGTAAAGGAGTACCGAGTCTAAACATTCAACAGATGATGATATCACCTAGGAAGCTATGTGAAAAGTTTTGGAAAAGAATTCCAAAGCTAGAAGGAGAGAGAAGAAAAGAACAATAAAAGGAGAGGGGAGGAAAAAGGGAAAATATCTGGAGGACGATAATGTCTGGACCAAGGGCTTCTTCCTATGATATTTGCAGATGTTGTCATCAGTCCTATCATGATCTGATGCTATTGCTGGATCTCTGGCCTTGAAGCAGCAGGACTGTGACTGCTACTGAAGCTCTCCCCACCTTCCAATCCAGCCACTCACCCCAAATGCTGGACTTCAGGAAGCTCTAGGATACTTCACTCTTTCTATTCTAGGAAATTGCAGGTGCAAAATTCTTATTCTTATTTGAATTTTCCTGATATTAACCCTGCATTTCCTTTTAAAGTAAATTATTCTTGTTCAGTCTCACAATGAGATGTCATAGAATTAGTCTTGGCTGTTTTTAGTTTTGGTTTTTTTTGGGGGGGAGGAGGGGAAGTACATGGTTCAGAGAGGAAAAATGTGAGCTCAGAACCATGGTTGAACAGATGATGAACCTAAACCAGGTACTAGGGACCTGAGTGTGACCCACAGATATTACATCATATCATATCACATTTATTATATCACATATTACAAAAAAAACTTGCTTAGTCATGGTCTCTGGATTTTTCCCTCACTCCAAGCATCCTCTGAGTAAGAGGGCAGGGGGCTATGTTGTTTTCTCCATATCTGTAAGTAGGGAAGGGAGGTGAGAATGACCACCTCTGTGTTTTCAAGGCTCAAGTTGTCCTATTAAAACTCAATGGAGAGCCTAGAAAAGAGTCAGAAACATGGGCTTTTACAATCTTGGTAAAAAGGCTAGGAGCAAAGGAGGTCAGCAGGATAATTTTTCTCAACCATGCCTAACACCTATTCCTAGATCCAATATCTTACCAAATTCACTTTAGTAGAATCCTAATTCCTGGTACTTAACCCTTTCCTGACCCAGTAACTAATAATTCCTTGCTAAACAATTTACCCAGAAAAAGATTGTATGGAGTCAGAGGAAATGGATGGTATCTTGGACCTAAATAAAAACATATTTATGTTGTTTTATACCTCTGTCATTTTCCCATTTCTGAATTTTCACACTCACTCTCAGTAAAACAAACTAAGCAACCTATTTCCAACTCCTTGTTACTGTGCTGCATAGACAGGTACATACATACCTGTCTTCATCAGTGGCTTCCTAAAGTGACTAGTATCAAGCAGACTCGCTGTTTTTAGAGTAGAACATGTAGTGATAGACAATGTTGATATAAAAAAGTACTATTCACAACATTGCAGCTTACAGATGTGCTTGCTACCCATGATGTTTGAGGTCCACCTGAGTATTCAGAATCACAAATTCTAAGGCCAAGGCAGCAGGTTCTCTTCCATGAAAAGAACATAGCCTTTGAAATCCCATCCCTTGTGGTTCTGGAATACTCAGGCCCTCCTGAGCTGCAGGAATCCAAGCAAGCTTTATGCATTTATTATCACTTTTCCTTGAGTTTCTTGGAGACCCTGTTGGGTTTAAAGACAGTGGCATCCTCTGGACATATTTTTATTTTCCTCCCACTTGTCTTGCATTTGATCTACAAATCAAACACCGGCATAGATCCAGTAAAATGCTCCCCATTCCTTGTGTAAGAATTCTATCCACTAGGAAGCAATGGAGGCATAACAAGGAATACCATTACCCAGAGGGAACAAATTACTATGCAGGCCAAGGAATCTTTTGTCAGAGGGATAAAAATAATAAAATCATTCGAGAATGCTCCAAATCACTAGTAAAATGTGAAATGCAAATTAAAACAACTTTGAAGTTTTACTTCACCCCCATCAGATTGGCAAAGATGACAAAAGACAAAAATGGTAAATGTTGGAGGGAATGTGTGAGATCAGACACATTAAGGCATAGCTGCAGAGCTCCAAATTCATTTAGCCATTCTTGAAAACAATTAATAATCACACTAGAATAGTCACTAAAACTCTAATACTTTATTATGTAGCAATTCTACTACTAAGCATATATCCCAAAATGGGTCAAAAACAGTGGGAAAAATCCCAAGGATACCCCCCCCCCCAAAATGTATTGGGATGGATTGGAGTACTTTCTGTGGAACTGGGCCTGTGGACTTTGGTTCCATGTACCCATGGGTACATGGGTAGGGATGTGTACTCTGGTTACACATTCATTTTAGAGACCAGAGCACATGTCCTCTGCCAGGAAGCCAGATACAGAAGCCCAGTTCCATACATAGGAAAGACACCTAAAAAAGTCATGGAACTGCTGAATAGATTTCATTTTCACCTCAGTCTACACTGGCTAAGGAGCAGGTCAAAGTCCAATACTTCTCACCAGCCAGGACATGGTTTGGGCTTTCAGGTTCAAGGATGGTCCCTTCAGTGATCATCTCTTCACTGGAAAAGGAAGACACCTTCAGGAAATACTTCCTGCCAATAAGCCCCACCCCCTCAACTCCTAACCTCTCCAACTAGTGTTCCTAATAACTGTCCCCATGAAGGAGATGACACTCCATTTTACATATGAGAAAACTGAGATTAAGAGAAGGCAAGTGATCTCCCCATGCATTGCAACTCAAACACAGTACCTGAGCCAGCTTTGAAATCAGATATTCCTAACTCTAAGTCCATCACTCTACTCACTGAACAACCTTGCTACCTCTACAAAAGGGGTGGCAGGGCAAAAGGACCAACCACAGATTTTACAGGATTATCATCCAGTCCCTGCCCTCTAAGCATGAGTGGAACTAGAATTCTGTCCTAGGTCCTCTTTTCTTCTAAGTCTATACTTTCTCTTGATTTCATCAACTAATGTGGGTTCAATTATAGATTCTATGAAAATGAATTGGGACATCCAACCTTCTCATCACTCTTGAACTTCAATCCTGCATAACTAATTGCCCAATGGACATTGGCATCTGGATGTCCCAAAGACATCTCAATGTGTCCGAACATGTTGTTCATTATCTACCTTTCCCTCTCCCTAACTTCCCTATTTCTATCAAGACAACCACCATTGTTCCAATCACACAGATTCAAAACCTTAGAGTCATCTTCAATGCTTCTCTTTCTTACTCTGTCTATCCAATCATTTGCAAAGTCTGGTCAATTCTATTTCCTTGGGGTCTAACTCAGACATAGCCACCACCCTAATCCAGACTATCATCATCTTTCAGTGGATGACTGGTAGAGCCAAGTTGATCACCCCACATCCTACTACTGCCCTCTCCAATTCATCCTCTAAATCGCTATTAAATTAATATTCCTAAACCAAGTTCTGACTATGACACTCCCTTGCTCAAAAAGCTCCCTATTTTCTCTAGGTTAAACTATATTAAAAAACATTAAATCATTTAATAATCTAGTGTCAAATTATCTTTCTAGGCTAATTTTGTGTCACATCCCTTATTCACATAACTTAACAAACTGGACTACTTACCGCACCCTGGACATGTTATTCCATCTCCCACCTCCTTCTTTTGCATAAACTGTTTTCTATGCCTGAATACTCTCTCCCTCCATCTCTGGCTCTCAGTCCCTGGCTCCCTTCAAGTTCAAAGTAGGGTGCTGCCTTTTACACAAGGCTTATTCTGATCCACTTAATTCTCAGTGTCATCTTTGACTCCTGAGACTCTCTTTTTTTTTTTTGCTTTCAAAATTTAGGTGTACTTATCTGTGTACACATTGTAAACCCAATAGAGTGCAAAGTTCTTGGGGCTAGGAACTATTTCTTGTTCTGTCTTTGTATCCCAAACACCTAACATAGTGCCATGTTCATAGAAGGTATTAAATATTTATTGAAACAAATTGAATTGCTGAAATAAAATAGGTGTGTTGGAAGATGCTTGACAACTAGCTCTATGGGAGAAAAATGTATGTATGCAGTAACTGGAGTTAGTAATTGCAATTAATCTACGTTACCATTTTCTCTATCACTTTCTTAATTCTAAGCAAGCAACAAAATAATAAATCAAGTTCTGATCTATAGTATTTGCAAATTTCTGAAGTCTAAATGCTCACACTGAAAATTTGACAATTGACTCTTCTGAGCTGGTTTGAGCTGGCTTCAGCACACCCCTGCATAAAGTGTGCTGTAGCAAAAATCAAGAAGACCTAAGTTCAAATCCTGTTCCTGATGCTTATTAGCTATGTGAGCCTAAGCAAATCACTTCACCTCTCTGAGACTCTTGTTTCATCTACAGAATGGGGATGATAATATCTGTTATCTAATTTATAATGTTGTTTTGAAGTCCAAGTAAAACAATGCAAACATTTAAGCATTTAACAAATGTTAATTACAACTTCATTCTATAAAATGTAAATAATGCTATCTACTTATTATATACTTCATAGGGATAAATCACATAATATATGCAAAACAAACTAGTAGTAATCTACTTACACTGTCAAATAGCACTCATGTTGTTAGCATGATTATCCAAGCATGTTCAAGCAGTAAATAGCTTATATATCAGTTTGAACCATTATTGTTCACTTGTTTTTTAGTCATATTGACTCTTCTTGACCCCATTTGGAGTTTTCTTGGCAAAGATACAGGATACTTATTTGCCAATTCCTTCTCCAGCTCATTTTACAGATGAGAAAATTGAGGAAAATTGAGTCACTTAACCACAGGGTTAAGTGACTTCCCCAGAGTCACACAGCAAGTGAATTCATGAAGATAACTCTTCCTAACTCCAGGCCCAGCACTCTATCATAGCTACCCCAGTTAAAATTGTGAAAAACTGAAAATCCACAATGTGGAATTCTGGTTTAGTTTGTTTAATTTAATAGATGTATTCCTGAAAATACATATAAACTGAGATTTTTGCAAACTAAATTTTAAGTCATCAAGAGAGCTAATTCTATAATGGTTCATTCTTTAATAATCTGATGAAATGAAAAAAAATTATTTGGTACTAATAATCACTTTTTGTTTATATTACTCCTTAATGTATTTTATTGACTTTTCAAAGAGTTCTGACACATATTAGCTCATTCAATTAACACAACAACCTTTGGGGGAGGAGGAAGGGTGTAGTAAATTCATCAGCTCCAATGGGCCTATCTCTGTGTACAGATGACACATGGGTCTATGTACCCAGTCTAAGTCTCTTCCCAGAGTTTCAGTCCCATCATCTCTATTTCCCTACTTCACATTTCAAACTCAATTCCCTGGAGACACATCAAATTCTTCTCTATGTCTGAAGCTAAACTATTTTTTACCCAAAACATTATCTTGCAAACTTCACTATTTATATCAGACAATATCCTCCTTCCAATCTCTTAGGTTTTTGACTTCAATATTTTCCCAGACTCATTCTCTGACACCCCACACATCCAGGTAGTTGCTTAACCTCCTCCTGAACTTTCTTTCAAACTACATTGCCTCTAACTACAATGTGTGGCCTGAAAAGCTGATCTTAACACAGAGCACATACACTGAAACCACAGTTTTTACTTGCAACATCTCTTTTAGGAAGATTGGGTGGTACCAATGAATTGCTTTGGGAATTATTTCATATCTCATAACAAAGATTATTTGGTCAAATCATATTACTGTACAATATCTTGTGATGAACTAGCTACAAGGCAACAAAGTAAAGTTCAAAGGATATACAAGTCTTGGAAGCAAAAAACCTGGGTGTGAATCCCATTTATTGACTGATAGACAGCTAGGTGGTACAATGGATATAATTCTGGGCCTGAAGTCAGAAAGATCTAAGTTCAAATACAGAATTAGACACTTTACTAGTCATGTGATCTTAGCCAAGTCACTTAACTTTTGCCTGCCTCGGTCTCCTTAATCTTAAAAAGGAAATAATAATAACATCTACCTCCCAGAGTTATTGTGAGGATCAACTAAGATAATATTTATAAAGCATTTAGCACAATGCCTAATACATAATAGGTACTACGCGAAGGTTAACTTATTTTTATAATTATTATCATTATTAATAAATTCTTATTCCTGTCCCCATGAGAAAAATCACTCCATCTTTCTAATTCAATTTTTTTTTCATCTATACGTAACCCAGTCCTGTCTGGGCATGTCTGGTTCCCCCAACATGGAGGTGCTTTGGAAGCGCCTTTGAAGCAGATACAGATTGCCTAACATGGAAGCCTCTTTATCCGCTACTGCATGGGAAGGGGTAGTCTCCTTTGATTGACTGCCTTCATCTTTACAGCTGATAAGCCAGAGGTATGCACCCTCTCTTTTGGCTGCTTCTCTTTTCCAACATCTTTTCTCCCCCATGTGCTCCTTCCTGCTGGAAGACACCATGAACAGAACCTATGAAGGGGAAGGACTTCCTTTTCCTGTCCTCCCTCTTTTAACCCAACTCTGAGAAATGTGGGGGAAGGGAGCGTTTCTTTCTTGTGTCCTTCTCAGTTTCAGGTGTCAGAGGTATTCTCCAAGGAATTCAGCAGTTCAAGCCACGGTGGCTTTGGAGCCAGGATTTCAGGAGGGGTGGTATAGCCAGCCATCCAGCCGGCCCAGCATGGAAGTCTTCAGGATCCAGGGTGCCCATACATGCGACACTCGGCCTTGCTAAGCTTCTAACAAAAAAGTTCTGTTTTGTTTGTTTTTCTGGTTCACCAATACCTTCGTGGAACTTTGGTTGCTTACACTCCTATGTGCTGGGGGAGTAAGTTTATATGTTTTTGATCATACCTTCTGAAATCAATATTTCTGTGCAAAGGTAAATATAATTCTTAGTGGATAAATAGAAGTGGGGTAAGGAAGACACTCTATATAAATGAGAGAATGCCATTAGTAGGGTCTGGAAACAATGACAAAGAGCCTACACACACACACTCTCTCTCTCTCTCTGTCTCTCTCCTCTTATAGGTACTGGAGAACGCTAGGAGCAGGGTGAAATGGTTAAAACTAACACATTTGGCCTTCAGATATTGGGGGCCAAGGTGTTGCATATAAAACTGGAAAAATCATTCTGGCTCTACCCATTTCCCAGGAGTACTGCAAAGAAAATACTTTGCAAACTCTCAAAGCAGGTGAGAAAGATTAACCATCATTGTTATCATTATTTTTGAGAGGCAATATGGCATACCAAATAAACAGCTGACCTCTGACTGAGATATTCAGGTCCTACCTCAATCAATCAATATACATTCATTCAGAGTCCACTATATGGCTGGCACTGGGATGTGCTCTAATACATGCTGGCGATGTGATCTTTGGCAAGATCTCAAATCCCCTCTCTAAAATTATACATCACAGAGACTAAAGACCAAAAAGTGTTATAATCATGATTAGTGATGCATAGAACCTTTGATTTCTGATCAGGAATGAAAATTGATTTTTATACAATGACCACTTTTTATATATTTTTCATTTAATCCTAGTGTTCCATTATCCACAGCATTAACCTAGGTTTCCCTCTGACAGAAGCGTTGTAGCATTATCCATAAAAAACTGGCATCAAAGCCACAAAGTCCTGGGTTGAAGTCTTGCCTCTGATGCATGTTGGCCGCATGATGCCAAGCAAGTCTCTTAACTTCTCAGTGCTTCTAGAAACTCTCCACAACTGCATGTTGGAGAGATAATGACTTTCATTGGTAGAGAAGGAGTTACCTCACCTGTGAGTCCTGTATGCCAATAAAAAAGCACATCCAGTCTCTATCCCGTCTCTCTGATAGCCACATGTAAGGTGTCCCAAAAGACTTAGCTATTTAAGCACTAAGGCTTTTGGACTATCCTAGAACCCTGGAAATGGAAAAAATACACAGGGTTTTATTGTATCCCCTCCATATGACTATAAAGTTCCTCTCAGTTTTTCTTTTTTATAATAGCTCTATTGTTGGCCTTCCACGCGGCCTCTCCAAGTTCTCTCTCATTGTGTGATTCTGGAATGCTCTATAATTAGAAGCTAGTGAGGCATTAGTCCCTTCCTCCAGGCAAGTTTGTGCCGTAGTACCTCTCTGTGACCTTGCATGCTAATTAAACTGCATGTGAGAATAAAGAACATTGGTACTTAACTAAAATAAAAAGCAATTAGGTAGAAACATTTGGAGATGATTGTATGTTAATAAGAAATCTTAATCAATGTGAATGCCAGTGAGACCAACAGAAGCTCCTTTGAAGACTTAACATTTTCTTATAAAAATAAGAAAGACAAATTTGTCTGTGCCCTGGGAGAGACACCACACATGTGGATGCATGCAAAAGCATTTGATTTATATGTGGACATCAGGAAAATTTGATGCCTAATTTTATTCTCTCTGTTTTCTGGACGTTATCAGCATATCCCTGGAGCCAAGTATGCCTTACTTTCAAGGACCCTAATTGAAAGTACTTTGTAACTTCATCCAAGAAATCATAATCACATTATAAATATTATTGCATTAGCCTCATCATCTCTCTTCTATTCCAGGAAGACACTTGATCATTCGTAGTAGCATTTTAAAGAGAAAGTAAAGCTTAGTGAGGCCAGGGGACTCGAGCATGTCTACCCAGTCAGCACAAGACAAAATGAAAACAATAATGTCACACTGAAACTACATTCAGATGAGCAAAAGCCCATCTGAATTATGGAAATTATAGGGGTTTTGTGTTTTACAGACTATTTTAACAACATCTCAGTCAATGCCATTGCTAAGGGCTAATTATGTCTACTGGCATGACTGTTAGTGTAAAGTAGAATGGTGGAGGTTCATGAGATGGTGCCATGGGGTATACCCTCAAGTTCTGAGAGTAGATGCCCTCTTAGGCACTCAACCCTTGAGTGCCAGAACAAGTTGGAGGAGAAGCCCAGAGAATGGCCCTCTGCTGTGCTAGCTCACAACAGCTTACCAAAGTCAAGCTTCATTAGTTACGTTAGCAACTGTAATTTCATGTGACTCAGTCATCTAAGAATTCTACGTAGTTGATAGCAACTAGTTCAGTATCTCCTTATAGACTATAGGACAAAACAAAACAAATTTCAATTTCGAGATCAAGGTCTTAGGTTAGATAAAAATTAGAGACTATTAAACATTAAAGAAGTCATTTTTTTCCTGAAGGTATTTTTTTTTATTTTTTTGGAAGGTCTTTAAAAATAAGAGAATTTTATTTATCAAGATGGTTAAGCCTAAGCCTCTCTTTTGATAAGAAAATGGGCTCAATTCTCCTATCAAGGTTTCTGCTAGCTGAAAAAAAAAGAAATTTACATGATAATGTTATTACATATTTAAAAAGAATAGCAAGTTGTACATAACAGATGTGCAGTTTCATTTGCAATTGTCTTTTTTCTACTGTGTTATGGAAATGCTCATTTTATTTCATAAATTAAAAAGAAAATAAAAAATATTTAAAAGAAACTATTACATGACTAAAATGATAAGCACTCTCCTCAATTATTATTTCACAAACCAGAAAACATATCAGTATACATTATTTCCCCTCCTTTACCCCTACACTTGCATTCTATAGTCCAGACATTCTGGCCCATTTGTTATTTTTCACTGAAGACACCCAATCCCCCATCTCCATCTCTTTGTACTGCCTATCTCCCGCGCTTACAATGTTCTTCCTTTTTACCACTTCCTGATGGAATCCGTTTTCCTTCCCTCAGGAGCCGCTTTCTAAATGAAATCTTTCCTGATCCTCTCAAATACAAGTGCCCTCCTTGACAAAACTTGATTGCATCAATTCTGCATATATTCTTTAAATAATAATAATAATTGCTATTATTATAGCAGCATTTACATAATTCTTTAAGGTTGTCAAAACACTTTACAAATACTATCTCATTTGATGCTCACAACCCTAGGAGGGAAATGCTATTTTTATCCCCATTTTACAGATGAGGAAAATGAGGCAGATAGAGATTAAGTGAATTGCCCAATCACATAGCTATTAAGTTTTGAACTTACAAGGGTAGATTTGAACTCAGGACTCCTGATTGCAGGTCTAGCACTCTATCCAGCAAGACACACCAAGCTGTCTGTATGTATAATGATAATCATTTAAGATCAATTGAGCCCCAATAAGGGCCAAAAACCTAAATTGATCTTTTCTTCCTGAGTGAACTGAAAATGCCCCTTCCTGTGTCAACAGCTAAAGCTGATCAAGAGCATTCTTATATTTATGACCACTGAGGCACCTTTAACTCAGACACTACCTTGACGGTGGTAAAAGAAACACAGATATCCTGGATCTGACATTTGCCTATTAATTAACACAGACATCCTGAGTAAGGGTTTAAATGTCCTGCTAAAATTGCTAGATTCAGTCAGAGTTAAAGCTCTGGCTCCATGTCGCTAACTTAAGGGAATAAACAATATGGATTTACTTATCATCTAACTTGTTGTCTCTTTAACCAAACTTTCAGGCCAACAATACAGACAGTTATATGGCCATATTGGCAAGGGGACTGCTGGGAAATGAATTTTTTCTCAAGCTAGAAGGAGAGAGTAAAACGGTATGGGAGGGGGAAGTTTGTAGGGACAAGAGCAGGCCAAAAACTTTTGCTTTGTTCCTTTGGGGGAGGAGAGAGAGTGAGGCTTATAGGCACTAGCCAAGAGCTGATGGAAAGGAAGGATGCTGCTACCTCAAACGGAATATACTCTATGATTGCAATTTCTATGAACTAAATAATAGAAAGCAGTGCTTGTAATAAGTAGGCGACAAAGATAACTGTAGGCAAGCAGGGACTTGCTAGGCCTCTCAAATAAATCCAGGTAGGCAGCACCTACTCCTTAAGAACTTATGGAGAGAGTGACATACTCATTGTTGAATATGTCAATGAGCATTGCACTGATGGTGAAAGCCAATTATTGCACTCTGCAACCCTTTTTAATCACACTAGCAACACCCCTGATGTCATATCACTTTATCCTTGGGGGCTACTGTTTTACTGGAAGTTACAGTAAGTGCCAACTTTGATTTGTCAGCTTCTCTTTTTTGTTCTTGGAATCTCTATGATTTCTGTGCTACAAAACAGTCAATTCAATCAGCATTTATTAAACACCTAATAAGTACAAGTACAAGGTATTATGATGTGTCCTAGAGATGCAAAAAATTTAAAAAAGGCTCTTTTCTCTCAAAAACTTGCATTCAACATAGAGGGGAAAATCTAAACTGTGCTTTGAAGAAACCTAAGGAATCTAAGGGGAAGAGGTTTTTGTAGATAGAGGAGACCACTTGTTCAAAGGCATGGATATAGCAGGTAGTATGTTATGTACTCTCCATTGCTATTCATGTTCATACAATCTCTCACCTCTGGATTCCAAGAAAAAGATTCTTCAAATCTTTAAACCTTTTGCTGGAATCTTATGATCTCATCACTAATTTGACAAAACATGAAAAACAGGACATGGTGATATAACTTCAGAGATGTCACTATAGCCCAGGGAAATTGAATGTTGAAGTAATTTTAAGGAAAATACTGAACCTAGATCAGTGTCAGGATTATCTTGGAAACTAGTTGAGTATTGCTATATTAATTAAAAAAACCTTTGGTACATCAATGCCAAATTGCAATCATAACAAAATTGATACATGTTTTTAAAATCCAGATTCTAATGTGCTCTGGCAGTTACTGTATATTATCATAGCCAACATTTTCTGGGACAGGAATGACCATGGCTTATTTTTAATGTGCTGAATTGATTCTACTATTCAATTTTATTGGCTGACCCTTCCCCACTCTAAACATGTACTTGTGATTTGAGCTGTGTTTAAAAATAACAAACCAACTTTCTGCTACAATCAGAGTATCCTATGTGTAAAATCTAAAGCTATTAAGGAAAGAAAAGCCCTTTGCTGTTGAACATTTTCATTCGCAAGCTTATCTATACAAATAGTTCAGGAAATTAAAGTAAACAATTTCAGGGATGTGTCATTTATTAGTGCAAATTCAAAGTAGATTCCTATGACTCAAGCCAAAAAAAAAAAACCAACACTTTTTTACTTGTTTTTAAAGGAATTAATTCCTCTACAAATGCTATTTTGAAAGGAATTAATTTCCCCACTAATACTACTGGTTTAATCTTTTCTATGTACAAGATTCCTTTTTTGTTAAATGAACCCAATAAACTTTGTACTCAAAAATTAAGCAAGCCTAAGGATGCAAAATAGGTAATTGATTCCCATCTATCACTTTTATTTACAATGCTAAGAGTTATGGAAACTAATATCAGTCTATTTCTATTTTATATAATATTATGTAATATGTACTACTACATTGAGAAAATGTGTATATATTATATATATGTATGTGGGCATTATGTGTATATTATTTATATTATATGTATATATTTTCCTCCCAGTTGTCTTGCATTTGATCTACAAATCAAACAACGGCATAGATCCAGTAAAGTGATCAAGGATAGACCTGATTGTTTCTACGGGGAGAGGGGAGTCTAAAGATATGGGAGCAGAGTGACAAACCAGGCATTAAAAGCAGCTGAGAGATCAAAAGCCAAGCAACAGAAAACAACCTAAAGTCAAGTACTTCCAACTACTATTAGGTTTTCCAAGATTCACAAACTGGTTGACAGATGCTTCTTAAATGGACAGTGCTGTCAACTAGCAGGACCCATAGAAGACTCAGAAGTAATATTATTTTGAATGATTTTTTCCTACCTCACTTTACTTCCTGGCATAGAAATGACCTAAGAAATACCAATAATTATGCATATCATAAGAGAAAGAAGCCAGTCTCTTAAGGGTAGAAGAAAGAAAAAAAAAAGATAACCTAAGGTTCTCAACTTAGATTCTCAGAGTACATTCAGTTTTGTTGACATTATTATCATAGTAATAGTGATGATGATGACTTTTATTTAGTATTTTAGGCTGACAAAATGCTTCCCCTAAAGTAATCCTGCAATTTGGATAATATGAATGTTATCAGCCCATTTTACTGATGAAGAAACTGAGACTCAAATTAACCTGCCTTCAGATCACATGTATTTGAACACAGGTCTCCAGTGTTCCGCATGCTCATTTTTTTTTATCCTATTACTCTTCTTAAAGGAAAAGAAATAATCAGAGTCTACTGGGCAAAGTATTAAAGGACACCATGAGGTAATTCCCACATAGTATGAATTGTTTCATATGAGGAATGTTTAAAAGCTCAGAATCTTAAGTTTGAGTTGTGCCATACAAATGTCAGAAGGCTCTTCATAGAATAGAGAATCTGAGTGACAGAAGGTTATGCTGAGGACCATCAAACTATTAGCAACTGAAACAGCGTTTGCCAATCTCAGAAAGAACACATTTCATTTGCCGACTTAGAGCACCACCATTAGGGAGTATGCACAGTCAGCTCTTAGAAGGCCAGGACCATGCCTAACTCTGCCGTAGAATGTCAAACCCAGCACTTGGTTTTCTGTTTTGATGACCATCATCAAGAAGATGATGGGCCTTCTCCCCAGAAAAGTCTCTTCTGCTGCTTTTAAGAAAGAGTACAATATTCCTGCCCCACACCTTCAAGCCATCTAAATGAAAGGGTACCTATTATGTTATTATCAATTTTAGTTAACAATCATTGATTCCTTCTGCAGTACAGTCATAATAATACATTCCAAATGTCTTTTCAACCAATTCTCAATAATACGATTTCCCTTTTGTTCCAGTATTTTGTCAATGTAGCATTTAAAATATATGTTATAAACATTATTTCCTACAACAACTAGCAATTTCATTGCTCTGAAGCATGGGCAAGTTGATTTTAAAAATCAATTATTGGAACCTCTACCATCCTGGGAAGAATGATATCAAAGGGAAATCAATCTATCTAAGGTTTAGAAAAGTTGATTTCAGAAATGTGAGCGTTGGAAGGACAGAGCCAAGATGGCAAAGAAAAGGGAGAGACTCTCCTGAGTTCTCCCCAAACTCCCTCCAAACAACCTTAAATAATGCCCCAAAACAAATCCTGGACTGGCAGAACCCACAAAAGTATGAGTGAAACAACTTTCTAGTCTATAAAAACTTAGAAGGTAAGAAAGAAAGGTCTGTTGTACCTGGGTGACAGTGGAATAGAGTCTACTGCTGACCTGGCCCAGGAAACAGGCAGTAGGGACTGAGGATGACAATTATTGGTGGCAGTGTTTTCCAGACCTCTCAGCTCACATGTGGTAAGGGGGTCAGACAACTGGTCTCAGAAGGAGATTACCAGGTCCCTTTGCTGGCACCAGGGGCAGGACTCTGTTGCTTTTCCCATACTTGTATCTGAGTCACAGTCCTGGGTCTCAGTCGCAGGGTGAGGAGAAGTACTAGCACATGACAGCTTGTGGCCCTAGGGGAGTTGGGACCCTGGTCATAGTTCATGGGAAGAAAAGAGTGTTTGTGGTCACTTACAGACCAGAGAATAGGCCAGGAGAGTTGTAAACATATCTCTTCCTAGATCATACTACCTCAGAAGAACCAAAAACTCATAGGTATCCAAAATTATTTGTGAAAATAGCTGCACAAAAAAACCTGAAGCTTGGGATACTACCTTCTCTAGCCCCATCTTAGAATAGTTAAAAATCAAGAAATAGGCTAGAAAAATGAACAAACAGCATAAAAATATCCTGACTATAGAAAGTTAATATTGTGACATGGAAGCTCAATACACAAACTCAGAAGAAGACAACAAAGTCAAAACTGCTACATCCAAAGCCTCAAAAAACAACATGAATTGGTCTCAGGCTGTAGAAGAGCTTAAAAAGGATTTTAAAAATCAAGTTAAGAGAGATAGAGGAAAAATTGGGAAAGAAATGAGATTAATGCAGGAAAATCATGAAAAGAAAGAATTAACAGCTTGGTAAAAAGTGGCACAAAAATGCTGAAGAAAATAATGCCTTAAAAATAGTATAGGCTAAATGATAAAAGGAGAACAAAAACCCAATGAAGATAAGAATGCCTTGAAAAAGATAGTTGCCCAAATGGAAAAAGAAGTACAAAAGCTCAGTGAAGAAAATAACTCCTTAAAAATTAGAATTGGACAAGTGGAAGCTAATGACTTTATGAGACAACAGGAAACAATAAAACAAAATCAAAAGAATTTTAAAAGTAGGAGAAAATGTAAAATATCTCATTGGGAAAAACAACTGACCCTGAAAACAGATCCAGGAGAGATAATTTAAGAATTATTGGACTACCTGAAAGCCATGATTAAAAAAAAAAACTTTCAAGAAAGTATCAAGGAAAACTGCCCTCATCCTCTAGAACCAGAGGATAAAATAGAAATTGAAAAAATTTATCATTTGTTTCCTATAAGAGATTCTAAAATATTATAGCCAAATTCCAAAGCTCCCAGGTCAAGAAGCAAATACTGCCAAGCACCCCCCCAAAAAAACACAATTCAAATATCATGGAGCCACAGTCAGGATAACATAATATTTAGCAGTTTCTACATTAAAGGAATGCAGGGTTTGGCATATCGTATTCCAGAGGATAAAAGAGGTAGGATTACAACTAAGAATCATCTAGCCAGCAAAACTGAGGATAATCCTTAAGGGGGAAAATGGATATTCAATGAAATAGAGGACTTTTGAGCATTCCTAATGAAAAGACCATAAGTGAATAGAAAATTGAATAAATAAAAAGTGAATAAAAATTCAAATATAAGACTTAAGAGAAGCAAAAAATGGTAAATAGCAAAGAGAAGTCATGAGGGATTTAATGTTAAACTGTATGCATTCCTAAATGGGAAAATGATACTTGTAACTCCTAAAACTTTCTCATTATTAGGTCAGTTAGAAGTATACATAGAGGGCATGGGTGTGAGTTGGGAAGATATGATGGGATTATTATCCAAAAGCAAAAAAACCAATATTTTAAGAGGTGATAAAGAGGACTGCACTGGGAGAAAGGGAAAGGAAGAAGTAGAATGAGGTAAATTATCAGACATAAAAGAGGCACAAAAGAGCTTTTACAATGGAGGGAAAGACATGGGAACCAGGGAGGGAGCATGTGAATCTTAACTGTCATTGGAAGTGGCTTAAAGAGGGAATAACATACACATTCAGTTGGGTTTAGAAATCTATCTTATCCTACAGGAAAGTAGGAGGGGAAGGGGATAAGAGAAGATTGGTGCTGATAGAAAGGAAGGCAAATTTGAAGAGATAAAAGTCAGAGGCAAAGCACTTGAAAATGAACAGGGTAAAAGGAGGGAGGGAGTGAGGGAAGGAGGGAGAGAGAGAGAGTAGGATAAACAGGAGGGAAATAGGATGGAACTAAATACATAGCAATCATAAGTGTGAAAAAATTTACCACAAGTTTCTCTGATAAAGACCTCATTTCACAAATATATGGAAAACTGAGTCAAATTTATAGAAATAAGAGCTATTCCTCAATTGATAAATGGTCAAAGGTTATGAACAAGCAGTTTTAAGATGAAATAATTGAAACTATCTACAGTTATGAAAAAACATTCGAAATCACTATTCATTAGAGAAATGGAAATTAAAACAACTCCGAGCTACCACCCCACAACTATCAGATTGATTAATATAACAGAAAAGACAAATGACAAATGTCGGAGGGGATGTGGAAAAATTGAGGCACTAATGACTGTTGGTGAAGTTGTATACTGATTCAACCATTCAGTAGAGCAATTTGGAACTATGCCCAAAAGGCTATAAAACCATGCATACCTTTTGACCAAGTAATGCCACTACTAGGTTTATGTCCAAAAAAAGCAAAAGGACTTATATATACAAAAATATTTATAGCAGCTCTTTTAGTGATAGTGAAGGATTAGAAATTGAGGGGATGTCCATCAATTAGGGAATGGTTGAAAAATTTGTGATGATTGTGATGAAATATGTATATGCTATAAGAAATGATGAGCATGATGCTCTCAGAAATAGATGGAAAGACTTACATGAAGTGATGCGAAGTGAAATGAGAAGAACCAGGAGTATATTGTGTACGGTAACAGCAATATTGTATGATGATCAACTGTTTAACTATCCTCAGCAATGCAGGGATCAAAGACAATTAGGAAGGACTTATGATAAAAAAAAAAAACCACTATCCATCTCCAGAGAAAGAACTGATGGAGTCTGAAAGCAGATTGAAGCATAATTTTTCTTTACTTTCTTTTTCTTTTTCTTGTCTGTATTTTCTTTCACAACATGACTAAGACAAATACATTTTGTATAACTGCACATGTATAACCTATATCAAATTGCTTGCCTTCTCAATGAAGGGGGAGGAAAGGGAGAGAGGGAAAGAATTTGGAACTCAAAAATTTTAAGAACAAATGTTAAAAAAATTTTTTACATGGAATTGGAAAAAAGAAATATGAGTGTCGGAGGCAAGGGAGGGAAAAGAGAAAATAAAGAAGGGAGAAAGGCTAGGAGAAAAATAAAATCTTAGGGAGATGAGAAAATCATCAAATCAAAGACAAAATGGAAAAAAGGGGGAAATAAGGTCAAATTTTGAGATATATAAGCTATGTTATAATAACAGAGGAATTATATAGTCATAGTCTTTCACTTACTTTATCTATCCAACTTTCCCACTCCTCGATCAATTCTTTATTCTGGTCAAGGTGGAGTTGATACCCAACTCCTACCACACTCAAACCACTCCTGAGCATTTGCTCATTCATTTCCATCCTTCTTCATAAGGCATATCATTACCAATCATACCTTTCAAGGATAAGTTTAAATCTAACCTTCTCCATGAAATACTCCTTAACAACTCTAACCCACAAGAATCTTTCTCCCCTCTGTTATTCTTCAAACTGTAATGAATATCAAACATTTATTAATATACATTCTAATGCTCTCAAAATGACTCATGAAGGTCTAGTTTGCTTCTTCAACTAGACTGAACATGTTAAAGAAAGCAACCTTGACTGGTAGTGTTTTTAATATCCATCACAGAGGCTCTTATCATATTGTTATGTACTTGACAAAGTTTAGGAAAACAGAAGTTCGTAACATAATATGAAATTAATTTGGAGTTATATATCACCATTTTGATATGCTTTCAGTGAACATTTTCCAAGGGCACTATTTCCCAGGGAGCTTTTCAGGTCCCTGTTGCTTATAACTTATAAAGTCAAAGAAAAAAAAAGTATCATTTGAATAATGTTAATTTCATTCCAAGGCTTTTGGATTATTCTTCCTTATGAATGATCCAGTCTCATTAGATTCAGGCATTCCCTCTAAATGCTTGGCTGGAATCCAAACAGTTATTCATTCAACTCAATAATCTAAGTTTATTGTCTTAAATAAATCACACCTGACAAATAACTCATGCTTCAAAATGATCTTTAAAAGTAGGTGTTAAAGTAATGCCGTCAGTTGCAACAAACTCAGGAGATTTTAAGTCTTTCAACCAAACAACTAAAAAGCTTGACATGTTAATTTATTTCTGTACCACTTCTTACAACGGTACTTTGATTGGTCTCCATTACTTACCAAGCAGTACCTCCTTTCAACAGAAATTTAATTTACATATGGAAAAGAGGATTATCCAAAAATCAGCTACCAGCAAAACATGTAGAGAAGTATTCTTGGAGAGTCAATCCTTTTCTTCATCTAGTTTTGACATTTAAAATTATTAACATCAATTACAACAGCTGTATTTATTTTCTTAGAGGCAACAAGGAACACTTCCTATAAATAATGATGGAAGTTTCATGTGTATGCCTTGGGGAGTACACCTGAAAGCATTTCATCGTGTTGAAGATGGAAGTGTAATAGAAAAGGACATTTCCCAAAGTACATTATAAAAACAAAAGAAACATATGTTAATAATGTAATCTAATACGTTGTAAGGAATGGACCTTATAAGCCATATTGGGAAGAAATTAAATAATGTATTAATGACTAGGAAATGTGATCTAACCTGTATGATATAAGAAATAATCAATCAACCAGTACTTATTAAGTACCTCTCGTATAATCAATTCTCTATTATCTGTATTAGTGGATTAGTGGAAAATATTGTTAGTATTCATGGTTAAAAATCATGAATAACTCAAACATATTTGGTTTTAGAATGTATCTTTATACATACATTTAAGTTCATTCACTCAACAACAAACATTTACCAAACAGTAACAAGTTTTGTTAACTTTGCTCATATGAATTACTTCGAAAGCAAACTTCAATGTTAAGATGCCCCACCATTGGGCAAAACACAGTCTCAGAAGAATAGACCCATGGAAGCTGGGGTGACTTGATAGGATGTGCCATCACTATTGAAATATATTCTAAAACATAATAAACTCTATTAATTCAATTCTATTCATCAAACATTTATTAAATGCCTATTATATGCAAGATATTGTGTTAGTTGCTGGAAACACAAAGATAGAGACAGAAAGTAGTCCCTGCTGTCTCAAGGAGGTTCCATTTTATGGATGAGGATACCAACTGTACATAGATGAGTAAATACAAGATAATTTTAGTCAGCCAACGGTATTGTCAACTGACAGCATCAAAATAGGCTTCATGTAGGAGGCTGTAATTGAGCCAAAGCACAATACAAGGATAAGAAACTACATATTCAATGAGATCAAAAATGTAACATTGAATACAGAGATCTGCTAGGAGGCCATCCTGACTGGAGCATAATTTGAGCTGTCTTGAAATGTAAGTAGGAGTCAAATTGTCAAGGACTTTAAAGCCAGACTGAGTAGTTTGTATTTCATCCTAAAGGGAATAGGAAACCATCTTTTATATCTTTAGCAGGAAAACAACATGGTCAGGCCAATATTTTAAGAATGTTATTTTGGTAGGCATATGCGGGACAAATCAGAGAAGAAAAAGACTGGAATCAAGATTGACCACAGGTTATAAGGTTATATACATTACTGAGAGATAATTTATGTAAAGCCAATTTACATAACTTAAAGCACCATATAAATTCTAGCTCTTATTGTTGTTGTTGTTATGGGAAATAGATTTGCCACATGAACTCCTGACTCTCTTCTCCAAAAGTTCAAACTGCCAGAGCAACACAAAATAATCCCAAAAGGAAAGGAGGAAACCCTGAGAAGTTGGAAGCCTCGCAGAGTCTTGTATGGCCCTTTATTCCTTAATTCACACATTCATTGTCCCAGGAATTTCACAAAATATGGACCAGTTGGATAATCTTCTGACTGTGTAGAATACAGTTGGAATTCCTCCTCTTCCTGGAAGCAGGTTAGGTATGAGTGGAACCTCGGAATCTTATATCGAGTGCGTGAACTCAGCTGAGTTCTTGAACAGTCCCCTAATCTCCATTTATTGCTAACAATATTAGTTGAAAGATTTTCCAGATTCTAGCATACTACTATCCATTATCTACTTTTAATAATTAAGGTAATTGATTTTTAAAGGTTTTCATTAATAATATTTGGTTTGAAATTGCTACATTTCCCCCTAAGTCAATCTCTTGCAAAATCCCTTCCCGTAAAGTTATTCTTCAGAACACTTTTAAAGGGAGAAATAAGGGTGGAAATAAAGTAAAAACAACACATGAAAAAAATCTGCCATTATAGATAACGTTCTACACTAATGGCTCCTCATCTCTGCAAAGGAGCAGGTGGAGATATCTTCTCATATCTCTTCTTTGTAGCCAAGCTTAGTTTTTATTATTTTTCAATAGTTTCTATTATTTTGTGCTAGGTATTTTTTCATTTACTTTGTAGCAATCACCGTGTGAGTGTGTGTCATATGTATATATTTCTGCTCACTTCAATTTTTATTGGTTCTTATAGTATTCTTCCATTCCTCTCTATATTCACGTTCGTCATTTCTCATAGTACAGTGGTATTCTTTTACATGCATGTACTACAATTCCTTTAGCCGTTCTCCAATCAAAGGGAAACTACTGTTTCCTAGTCTTTGCAGCCACAAAAAAGTGTTGCTATAAATATTTTAATATATATTCAGTCTTTCTTTTTGTCAATTTTGAGGTAAATGCTTAGAAGAGAAATCTTTGGGTTGAGGGTGTTAGCCATTTTATTTGCATAATTTCAAATTGCTTTACAGAGTGGTTAGACCAATTTACAGCTCCACCAATACTGCATGAATTTACCTGTCTTTCCACAACCACTCCAACAAAAACTATTCATGTATTTTGTAATCTTTGCTAATTTCCCGAGCATAAAGTGAAACCTCAAAGTTATTTCGATTTGCAGTTTTCTTATTATTAATCATTTGGAACATTCATATAGTTGTCAATAGTTTACCATTCTTTTTAGAAACTTTTATTCATGACCTATGGTCACTTATCTATTGGAGAATGGTTTTTGGTTTTATATCTTTTTCTTGTCTATTTTTCTTGGATTTAAAACTCTTCACAGACATACTGGGTACACTGATTTTCTTTCCCAATTGACTGCTACCCTTCCTAGTCTAATGGCGTTATTTTTTATAGTTGTCATTTAAAAGCTTTCTCATGTTATGTAATCAAAATTTTCTATTTTGTCTTTTGTAATTGCCTGGGTTGGGTGATTTTTCAATGCCTATGTCACTTCATAAGATCATGGGATAATTGACAGAGCTACAGCTAGAAGTATCCACAGAAGCCATCTAGTCCATTATCCTCATTTTACAAATGAGAACATTGAATACAGAGGCTTTTGACAGCCAGGAAGTATCAGAGGCAGACTTTGAAAGCAGATTCTATGACTCCAGAAACAGTAAGCTTTCCACTGTATCATCACCATATGTCCCTCTTTTAGTCTCCCATGAATAGGATTTTCATCCTATCCCTATTTCTTGGTAAAAAAACATATGCATGTTACTAATATCAGGCTTCAGGCTGTGTCCATGAAATCAAAGTGAAACTAACCTGGCACATTTGGAACTACTTAACACTCTGAAAATCTAAGTTATTCAGATGAAAAAAAATTTTACCTGAAATTACTATGTTAGTTAGGATCACAGGTACTAGATAATTAAACAGGTATCTATTTTGCCTTGCCTTTTTTGACATTTGGTTCTAAAGAATAATATCACCAAAAAAGTGATACTTCAATTAATTAATATTACTGTACATGGATGCATTGGTTCTTTGCCATAAAAAGGGGGGGATCCAACATAACAATAATAATTATCCTTTACATTTGTATAACTATTTTTGTTCCAAAAATGCTTTCACTTAATGTAATCTCATTTCATCCCCAAAATTATCCTCCAAGGTAGATGAGGCAAATAAAATTATCCCACCTTGATAGATGATGAGGTTAAATTGAGTGTCCCAAGTCTTTCAACTAGTAAATAACAGAACAGTCCAAACTTCCTGAAATTTAAAGGAGGTATAGCAGAAAAATTAAGCTAATTATTCTAGGCTGAAAGGAATAGTTCATTATCTCCTGCATTTAAAGAAAAAAAATAGGTGATTTAACTGGAGGTAGCTCAGATCAGAAGTATGAAGGAGAAACAGAGGCAGCAGTAGAAGGACACTGGAGTGTCTCCCAAATTGGTATCACAGATGATGCCTCCAAAATGAGATAGAAAACATCAAGAACTATTACCAGAGCCAAAGGTGGGATGGTCATCAAGTTATGGCAAGATGGTTAGGAGAAGTCCTCAATGGTCATGCAGGAGACTGCTCACTGGAGTTGGTACATCACTACATGGAGACCTTGCTAATCCTCCAGGTCAACAGGTGGAATTCCTTGGGCCATTGTCAGTCACTCTATTCATCACGCCAGCTTGGAACATAGTTAGGATTTTTCTAAAGTTTCTAAAACTAGGAGTTTCTCTAAAGTGGCATAGTATCTCCGCCAGGTATAAATTTAATTGTCTTCCAATTTTCTGCCTCTCCTTGGGGATGTAGATGTGGTAGAGGCCCCTGATTTGAAGAACCCAAGAGCCCTAGGGAACTGAACTTTTTAAAAATTTAATTATTTTTCCCAATATCAAAGCATTCATTTTTTTCTCCCTCTCACTCCCCCCCAACACACACACACACACACACACACACACACACACACACACACACATCTGCAATTGCAGAACCAAAAGAAGAAAATACTCAAAACAGATATGCACAGTCAAGCAAAACAAATTCCTACACTGGCAATGTCCAAAAATCTATGCCCCGAGTCTACCACCTCTCTGTCAGTAAGCGAATAGTTAGTGTGCTTCATCTTCAGTTTCCTAGAATCATGATTTGCTTTGCACCTTTTTCAGAGATGTTTTTCTGTATAATGTTGTCATTATATAAATCGTTCTGCTCATTTAACTCTCTATCAGTTCATATAGGTCTTCCTAGTTTCCTCTGAAACTGTTCACTTTTTCGTTTCTCCTGTCCTAATAATATTCCATAACCTTCATGTGCCGTAATTTATGTAGCCAATCCCCAATTAGTGAGCACCACCTTAGTTTCTAGTTTTTTGCTATGACAAAAAGAGGCTGTAGATATTTTTGTACATCTAATATATTTGTCTCTTTCTTTGAAGTCCTTGGAGGTATTTGCCTAGTAGTGGTAAAGCTTGGTCAAAGGGCATATATGTAATTTAGTGACTTTGAGAGAGTGGTTTCAAATTGCCTTTTTTTTTTTAAGGCAATTGGGGTTAAGTGACTCACCCAGGGTCACACAGCTAGTAAGTGTCAGGTGCTTGGTCTGAGGCCGATTTGAACTCAGGTCCTCCCGACTTCAGGGCCGGTGCTCTATCCACTGCACCATTTAGCTGCCCCCAAATTGCCTTTCAAAATGGCTGGATCAGTTCTCTAGGGCTCCAAGTTTCCCTACCTGAAGATTAGGGAGGGATGTGCAGGAAATGTGGACTGCCAGTATTGTTCTAATGGGGAAGACATTAAAAGCCTCAGTTGTCCCTAAGAGGCCTGCTTGTCTACAGAGAAACAGGGTTTATATAGAAGGTAAATGCTCTGAAGATCATATGCCTTTCTTCATTCTGTCCTATCCCATCCTGTTGTCCAAATTTAAAGGTATCACCCCACTCATATGTATGTGTTGGCTCCTCTAATAGAATGCACATTCTTTGAGGGTAGGCACCATTTCACTTTAGTCTTTATATCCCCAGCACCTGGCATAGTGCCTGACACATAGCTGGTCGGTTGTCCTTTGTTCTTGAAGAAGACCAAAATGACATTACTATATTGGAATCAAGGTATAGTGTATCTGACTGTGGCTGATCAGACCAATACAAGCTTGGAATGCTCTACCATAGGTTGGGAACTAATAGTCCACATGAACGTTCGGAGTGGAGATGTCTTTAAATTTGCATATCTCACATTTCTTTTGAGCTACTGAAATTCTTTTTCACTCAGAGAGCACAGTGCCTTCTTTGATGTGGGCATGCCATGCTGTGCAATCCTTTGCCAGTGTCTCCAATGTCATGTGATCAATTCCAAAGCTCTTCAGAGAGACCTCGTGAGTGTCCTTGTATCACTTCAACTCACCACCATGTGAATGCCTGCCTTGTGTGAGTTCTCTGTAAAATAGTTTTTGGGGTAAACATACGTTTGGCTTTTGAACAACATGGCCAGTCCATTGGAATTTTGCTCTCTTCAGTAGAGTATGCATTCTTGATAGTTTAGCTCAAGAAAGGACCTCAGCATGCAATACCTTATCTTGCCAGGCAATTTTCAGAATCTTCCTAAGACAATTCAAATAGAAGTGATTCAGTTTCCCGGCATGGTGCTGGTATAACGTCCAGGTTTCACAGGCATACAATGATGAGATCAGCACAATGGCTCTGCAGTCCTTCAGTTTGACAGGCAGTCTAATACTTCGTCTTTCCCATACTTTCCTTCAGAGCCTCCCAAACACGGAGCTAGTTCTGGCAACACATTTATCAACCTCATCAACTATGTGTACATCCCTGGAAAGCATACCGTCAAAAACAAAAATTGGGTTGATAAAAATGATGGGGAAATTCAGAAACTGCTAAATGAATAACAAGGACTACACAGGCTCTACCAGCAACATAGTTCATTTGTCTCTAAGAAGGTAGCATTTAATTCCATCAAAAGTAAAGTACAAGGGAAGCTTAGAGAGATATAAGATTCTTGGCTCAGTAAGAAGGCAGATAAAATTCAGTTACGCTGATTGTAACAATCCAAAGGACTTTTATGATGCCCTGGCTATTTATGAGCTAAATAAAGAACTATACTACATCTCAACTACTCAGTGCTAATGGAGCCACACTGAATAATGATAAGGATATTATCTTGGAGAGATGGCCTGAGCACTTCCATAGTGTTATCAACAGACCATCTTCAATCAATCAATGCTGAAGCCATTGACCATACATCTAAGTTGAAGTTAAACCTTCTCTAGCCAGATTTCGAACTAAATAAGAGGTATCGATTGCCTGACACTCGGAAAGTACTGAATAAATACATATTGATTGACTGAGATTTCTGATGTCATTGCCCGAGAGGTTCTAAGCATAAATGATTAAAGAAACAAGTGGGGTGCCAGGGAGGAAGAGACCATGGAACCCACAGGCAGAGATGCTCTGCAGATAACAAGTTATGTGGGACTGGAAATGATGAAAGAAATTATGACTTGATATTAAAAATCTGGTACTCATCTGCATAGAGATAATAACTAAACCTATGTTAACTGAGGTGGGAGGGGAAAGATATATTCAACGAAAAGGAGAGGGTCCAGGACAGAGCTTTGGGAACCATCCCAGAATAAGGGGTGGGAGATGGATAATGATCCAGTAAAGAAACTATGTAGGAAGAAAATGAGAAGAGCAAAGTGTCATGAAAACTCAATCCAGTATAACTGAGCAAAAGGTAAAGAGAAAAATGTAATGGAAACAGACCTAATTATTTGTTGAACTTTCCACCTTTCATTATGCTTGCCATGAATTCTAAAGGTCAATAATCCAACCATCTTTGTCATAGATGCCCTAGGCTTTGGTGGGGGGAGGGGGGACTGCAAACAACATTACTACAATGGAGGCTAGTCCAATTTAAACTATTATGGAAATTTTATATCATATTCCATTAGCTAAACTGACACCCTTAACTAGACCCACATTTTGCAAGGGGATCAGAAGAGTTGGCTTTTTTTTCTTATATTCAATGAAATTCACTTTTATCTTAGGTCTCTACTCAATCAATTTGCTTGACTTTTTGCCAAAGAATATAAATTCATTGAGGTCAAGGACCAATTCATTTTGAGTTCTGTTGTTTGATTATTTGGTGAGGGTTGGTTTTTGTTTTGTTTTTTGTTTTTGTTTTGCTTTATCTTGCACTTAATAAAAGTTTAATGAATGTTTGGTGAATTGAATTGAATCAATTTAATGAATGCGTCTGAGACAATTGAACACTTATACTCCTACACTGGCCTTTGAAGCAAGAACTAAAGAGAATAATGTTTCTAAGCCTTGGAAACAAAATGGACCAGGTGTCAGAGCAACCTTTCCATTACTCCATAAGTTTGTCAGATGCTATCCTACAATAGACATCTACAATGAACCAATAAACTTCATCAATGACCACCTAATTTATTAATTTGACTAAAACAAGATTCCTTAACTCTGTGTGTGGGTGTGTGGGCGTGTGGGTATGTGAGACCCCTTTAGCAATCTGGTAAAGCCTGTGGATGCTTTCTCAGAATAATATTTTCAAATGCATGAAATAAAGTAGTTACAAAGAAAACCACTTATATTAAAATAAAAGTGTAGTTGTTTTATTCTTCAAGGGCACCTTGAAATCTACCCATGGATTACTTTGGTGATCTATGGACTGCAGATTAAGAGACCCTGCACTAAACAGATAATGAAAATAGGTGTTATCCTTTCCATAGGAGTACAAAGAGACAGGAGGAAAGAATAAAGCTATCTCCATTACCTGATTTACTAATTAGCAATGGCTTGTAGCCATCATACCTGAGCAAAGTACCCCAATAAAAAGGTAGAATATGTAGCATCAAATACTAAACAGTTGCAAATGACTGGGGGTGTCCTACACACTCACCACACTTGCACTCAAAAACAACTCAGAACACTATGGGGCAAACACAGAAGAGACAAGAACCAATTAAAAAAACAACAATATTAGGGCAGCTAGGTGCGTAGTGGATAGAGCAAGGGCCCTAGAGTCAGGAGGACTGGAGCTCAAATCTCATCTCAGACACATAACACTTACTAGCTGTGTGACCCTGGGCAAGTCACTTAACCCATTGCCTACCAAAACAAACAAATCAACAAAAAATAAACCAAAAAAAAATTTTGATGGCTTATAATACTTGCTATATTTTGGTAGGCTACCACTGCCTTTGATATGCTTAGGTGATTACAGTCACTCCTGGTTGGCTACAGCCCTTCAAGCCAGCATTACCAGCTATATCTGTGCTTTGCATGTAGCTAACAAGAAGGAGTATACATTGACAACAGGGAGTTAAGCATGGAGACTTACTGAACAAATTAGCTAGAGCAGTGCCAAAGGCAATTTGCTGTTATGATCCTTAGAGTATACTCAGAGCCTTGTATTTCCGGAAGCTTTGTTAAAAAAAAAATGACCTGTTGACTGGACACTAGCATGAAGGGACATAAGTTAAGAGTAGTCAGCTCAGCAATCATTCTTCTCAAGTGCTTCTTGAGAACAGAGAATGACAAGGAATATTTATTTGCCTGGTCTTCACTGATTGACCAAAGTCTGAAGTAACAAGAAAAGACCATGTGAATCATTGAACCTTCTCTGAACAGTGGTTTTGAGGACTTCTCAACTCTTTTAGTGCAAACCACAGCAACTTGAAAACAGCATGAGGGATAACCATTCAGTGGTCCTTCATTAAATACCGACAGCAGAAATGACTTTACCAAATTTAGAACTTAGGCCATTTCAAGTTGGGAAGAACAGTTCTGACTTTGCTGTTAAAAGTTCCATTTAGGCTAAAACCTGACTTTACAGTTTAAAGGAAATAGGACTTAGAAGGTTGCAAAGGGTCTAAGATTTTATCTTAGTTCTACATACAAATATAAGGCAGCTTGGTAAATATAAGACAGCTATGGTAAAATATAACCTGGCTTACATAAATCAAGATGATTCCTGAGAAATACAAAGTGAGGGTAGGGTTATTGCAACATGAATACTGGTTGCTTTTTTCTGAATATATCAATTTAATTCCTAGTGTTTGCTCATTTTCCTTCCACTATTACTCCTTTGAATTGTAGGAAATTGATTAATCTTTGGGTTCATCCTTTATCTTTCATCACTTTTGCCATGCAATATTCACCTAGTCTTTGTTTTCCCATAAAAGAACTCATACAAAACTATCTTAAGTAAGTGGGATATGATAGCTATCGTGAAGTATCTCAAGATGTGTATTTTAGAGGAATTAAACTCTATTCTGGAGAACAGAAAACAAAAGAAAGAAAAAGAAATGCAATGCCTCAGTAGATTGTTTTGCCATGGGTAGTCCTTACTGTTTTTGTCTCAGTATTAGAATTCCTACCACTTGAGGGCAGGAAGCATTTCTTTAATTCACCAGATATTGTATACACAGGTACCCCCCAATGGAAAGTCAGAATATATGCCAATGGATTCTGATCTCTTTAATTTGGGTCCTTCCTCCAATGATACAGATAGCCAAGGTGTGTCTTTCTATCCTCTGAGACTCTTCGCCATGTCCTTCTACAATCCATTACAGGAGGGACCATCCAATATTCTGAGGGCCTTTCTTTCATTTCCTTGATATCGTATAGAGAGAATACAAAGCCATTGATGGCTTTGTGATCTGCCCCTTACTTCTGCTACACGTCTGCCTCTTCATTTTTTTTCCAGAAATTAATTTCTCTGATGACTACTTCTTCCATATGACTTCTCCTTTGTAACATATTATACCCTGATCAAGCCCATCAAGCACCGTTGGAGTGACCCTAAACTTCATTTTTCAAAGACCATCTTATTCCATGGCTCATTGCCAACAAGCTTCACTGGAAGAACATCAGTGTTTAAAAGATGGCCCTCTGTTTCAGGGAGAAGCTAGAGTTGTGAAAAGGCTTGTGAAATTTCCCAAAAGCAATCAAGTCTGTCTTCCTCCTCATTGTTCATTTGCACACCAAGATAGAAGTACTGGTGGACAAGCTTCATGGTGCATTGAATACAACATCGAGTGCATTACACTGCAGGAAATGAGGTAAATGAATGTGTTTATATATAAAAATATAATGTATATATAATATATATAAAATAATATATAGAAATAATAATTTTTCTTCATCATTTTTGCAATACTTATTTTACTTGAAGTTATCGTTCCAGTGGATTGTAATATCATTTAGGGTACCATTTTGTTTTGTTTTTGTATCCCCAATATCTAGCATGATGTCTGGAACATAGGAAGTACTTAATATTGTTGAGTTGAGTTTGTTTTGTTGGTTGTAATAGGTTAAGATTTGGTATATAATTCAAAGAGGAACAAAGATTGGTTCCAAATGAATAAGTTCCAACTTCTCTCTGAGCATTATCAACCTGACTAGTTCAATAAGCACTTGGAATGAGAAAAGATGATTTAACTTGTTTCTTTATCCTGCCTCCAGAGAGACATATAAAATTGCTTTCCAAATGACCCAGCATCAGAAACATTGGCCCTTTGGTCACATAAAGGTTTTTATCATTCCCTAAATGAAAAAGCACTTCCCTAAGACTGATCTGATATTTCCCCTATAATTCTCATTTTTGTTTTGTGATCTCTACTGTATTTAATGAAGATAGTATTGATTTTATCCATGCTTTCTGTGTTGAGTTTTTAAGGCTGTCAATTAAACTACCTTTAGCACACATTTCTTACTTCATTTCTAAATATAGGTGTTACATCCATGAATGCCTACAATAAACACATACACATAAATATGAAAGAAAGTAGGGAGATAAACAGTGCACACTAGCTTCCTGGCTACCATTAGGTTCATATAGCCTACACCACCCTCTAAATTTAAACTTAACGCCATTACCCTTTCTATTCTTTATAAAACATTGAATGCTTATTTCAGGATACCAATACAAGTGGGTTTAGCATCCTATAACTCAAGAGACACAAATGGTTTCTCTTGGTTCCAATATGAGGTTTCCAAGAATCCCTAAGACTTTCTCAGATAGTAAGATGGGCATATATAAGAATGGAATAGCCTGCTCAGTGAAACAAAACAGTATTGTATTGGGCTTTAACAGTCTTAGCGGTAATGCTCTAAATGGTCTCCCAGTGGCCAGTGTGAGTCAACTGTGTCTCCCCAACCACCAAACTTACTACCAGGAAGGGACTTGGGCAATGAGGAGGCTCTGCCACTGGAATTTATGTTATTCAATCACAAATCCATAGCTTTGGGGCCTTACCATTTTCCTATGTGAAATTATCGTATGTGAAAATAGCTCCACTTAAATTCCAGTTGGGTGGTACAATTTATTTTGGAAGTTTTATTTTCCCAATGTACTCAGGCAGTTTTTCCTCTCTGTCAGGTTGATCTGCAACCAATTTCATTCTAATAACAACAGTAAAGATAAGAAGTATGGTTTTACCTTAATTAACAAATTCTCTTTAACAAAAAGAGGAGAGTTCCAGCCCTTCTGTGTATTGCCAGCTCTTAAAATATATTTGATTTATTTCATAAGTGCTTGTTGAATAACTGTTTAATATAAGGAAGAACTTTCTAGCAATTAAAAAGCTTTCTAAGCATGGAATGGTTGTCCTAGGAGTGAGTGGATTTTTCATAACTTTAAATCAAATATATGTATACACACATACTACGCAAAAGTCTATACCTCCATATTATACAACTTTGATCAAGTTCCCCCCCAAAAAAGAATCAAATTAAAGTATTTCTGTTTAATATTTATGCCACTATTTATTTTGCCAGATAATAGAGTACAAGAACAACATGGGCACGGGTAAATACAAGATAAAAGGATATATACTGAGTCTGTGATTTCATCCCAGATTAAAGAAATTCTCTCTACCAAAATAGATCATCATCTTTGCAACTTGTAGACTTAGAAAGCTGGCTAGAGTACTGAGAAACTGAGTGACTTGCCCAGGGTCATGCAGCCTCTATGTGACAAAAGACAGGACTTGAACTCAAATCTTCCTGTCTCCAAGGTCAGTTCTCTATCCACTACACCAGGGGTGGGGAACCTGTGGTCTCAAGGCCACATGTGGTCCTGTATACCATACGATCTCTTACAAAGATATACAGTACCAGAAAAGGAGATGGTCAGGTATTGTAACATAAACGAGGTATAACAGATGGACAGCCCACTAATATATCGGACATATTAGAAGGCTTAAGAGAAAGCCTCTGGTGTATTGGTTAAAGTTTCTATAGAAGATTTACAAAACAATATTGATATGAATAATACAGCAGAAAGAAAGCATACATAGATAAACAGGCAGTTATTGTTGGAGGGGAGAGGGTGCTGGGTCTGGAGCCAGGAAGACCTGAATTCAAATTTGACCTCAGACACTTATTAGCTGTTTGCTTAGCACAATGCCTGGCAGACAGTAAGTGCTATACAAATGCTTATTACTTTCCCCTCTACCCTTTCCACAATCTGCCCTGGATGAGATTCTGGATCCACAAGTAACAAAGTTAAGGAAAACCAAATTTAGCCCTAATAAGCACTCTTCTTTACTATCTTCACCTTGAAGGCAACACCAAAAAAAAAAAAAAAATGGGTTTCAGCTACTGCCAAATACATTTAACATTAGAAAAGACTTCCTGTCAATAAGAATGCTGATACTCTAAAGATAAATCCTGAATAGATAACTTAACTAAGTCTTTACCACCTATTGACACCTTAGCACATACCATTTATTCTGTTGGGGAACAAAAGTGGAGCCTTGAAGAAATAGGATATAGAAGTGTAGGTTTAAGGAGATTTGTGAAGGATCAAATGCATAGAAGTGCTTCCAAAGGAGGGTAGTTCCAGATATGACCCCCTGGAAGGGGTTTCTTAGAAAAGTCAGGGTGCAACATAGGGGAACCGAGCTATCAGTCAATATGCATTTATTAAGCACTTACTACTCACCAGGCACTGGGCTAAATGCTGAGGTAATAAAAATAAAGTTCTTGCCCTCAGCAAGCTTACATTCTAACTGGTGAGAGAACAATTTATGTTGTTGTTCAGTCCTAACTCTTCATGACCTAAATCCACCAAAAAAGGTTTTATGACCTTTAATTATTTTGACCTAAACCCACCAAAAAAGGTTTTATGACCTTTAATTATTTTTGCCAATTTGACTCAAGTGAGTCAGTGACACAAAGTAATTTTAATTTACATCTCTGATTACTAGGGGAATTGAATATTTTTCAAATGATTAATAATTTTTATTTCCTCTTTTGAAAATTGTCTATTGACAGCATGCCCATTGTAGTAGACTTAGAACTGCCACAATAAATTAACAGTTCCTTAAATATTGAAGATGTCAGATTTTTATGTGATATTTGCTACATTTTTCCAAGATGTTATTTTTCTTTTAATTGTATTGTTTGTTGGATGTATTTTAATTTTCATGTACTCAAGTACTTACGTTTTGTCCTAAATCATTACTTCTATTTTTCATTTTTTTTAAAAATCATTTCAGATTTCTGGAAGCCAACATAGCAGAGTAAGCAGTAATAACTTTCCCATATTCACCTCCAAACAACCATAAAACAGTGCCCCAAGACAATTTCCTGGAACAGCAGAACCAGCAAAAAGATGGGGTGAAACAATCTTTTAGCCCAAGAGACTTGGAAGATTGGCAAGAAAGGCCTGTCTCACTCAAGCAAAAGGGGAGCACATTCCAGGACAGGAAACATCCTAGCAAGCCAGCCACAAGCCCCTCAGGAAACCAGTGGGAGATCCTGAGCAGGCAAACACCAACACTAGGACCCCGCTTTGGCTTAGCATAACCAAAGGAACCAGCAGACTGCAGCTCTGAGAACCACCACGTGTTTCAGTGTGACCCCAGGCAAACAGGCATCCACCAGCAGCCAGACCTTCACATGCTTCAATGTAGCCCCAAGGGAATGAAGAAACACCCTTGTGGTCCCAACACACACCAGACACAACCACTAGGATGCTGGCTCAGCACCGGGTATGCTGCCAGATCCCCAAGGCCTTCAGCAGTGCCAGCCATGCCGCACCCCAACCTCTCAGCAAAGCACCAGACACAAGGGTTCTGTAGAGGCCTCAGGGCAACATCAATGCAGCACCTGGTAAACATCTAAGGCCTGTAGCCACTGGCAAAAGAAGCCTGAGACAGTCCTCCTTCCACCCCAAGAACAGAGTTCAAATTTTAAAAAAAGAGAAAAGGCCAAAAAAGATGAGAAAAAAAAAAGAATCTGACCATAAAAAGTTATGGTGACAGGGAAGACCAAGACACAAACTCAGAAGAAGACAACAATGTCAAAACACCTATGGGTAAAACCCCAAAGAAAAATGGGAAGAAGTCTCAAACCCAGAAAGAACCCATGGAAGAGCTCAAAAAGGAGCTTAAAAATCATATAAGAGAGGTAGAAGAAAAAATGGGAAAAGAAATGAGAGTGATGGAGGAGAATTAAGAAAAAAAGAGTCAACAGCTCAGAAAACTGCTTAAGAAGTAGAACTGGCCAATTGGAAAAGGAGATACAAAAATCCACTGAAGAGAACGACTCCTTAAAGAGTATGACTAGCCAAATGAAAAAGAAACTACAAAAGCTGAGGAAAATAACATCTTAAAAGTTAGAATTTGGTGAGTAGAAGCTAATGACTCTATAAGACATCAAGAATCAAACAAATTCAAAAGAATGAAAAAATGGAAGAAAGTTTAAAATACCTCATGGGAAGAATGACTGACCTGGGAAACAGATCCAGGAGAGACAATAACAGAATCACTGGACTACCTGAAAGCCATAATCAAAAGGACGATCTGGACAGCATCTTTCAAGAAAGTATCTAGGAAAACTGTCCTGATGGCCTGGAGCCAGAAGGCAAAATTGGCATTGAAAGAATCCACAGATCACCTCAGGAAAGAGATCCCAAAATAAATCGCCAAGGAACATTACAGCCAAATTTCAGAACTATCAGGTCAAGGAAAAAATACTACAAGTGGCCAGAAAGAAACAATTGAGATATGAGGGAGTCACAATCAAGATCACACAGGACCTGGCAGCTGCAACATTAAAGAATCAGAGATCATGGAACATGATAATACGGGAGGCAAAGGTTTTAGGACTACAACCAAGAATCACCCAGTGAAATTAAGCATAATACATCAAGGGGAAAATGGTGACAGGGAAGACCAAGACACACACTGAGAAGAGGACAACAATGTCAAAACAACTTTGGGCAAAACCCATAAAATAGAAGGATTTCAAGCCTTCATAAGGAGAAGACCAGAACTAAGCCAAAAATTTGACCTCCAATATTAAGACCCAAGAGAAGCATAAATAGGTAAAAAAGAGTAAAGAAAACATAAGGGATTCAATAGAGTTAAACTGTTTACACCCCTAAGGGGGAAGATGATGCTTGTAATTCTTAAAAATTGTATCACTAATAGTACAGATAGAAGGAATATACATAAAGGGCAGAGACATTCGGTGAATTTGAAAGAATGACATAAAAAAATTAAGTTATGAGAAAGAGGAGAACAATGGGTGCAGAAGGAAGGGAGAGGTAGAATGGGGCACATTATTTCACACAAAGAGGCACTAAAGACCTATTACAGTAGGAGGGGAAGTTGGGTGACAAGCATTGCTTGACCCTTATTCTCATCAGTATTGGCTCAAAGAGGGAATCATATGCACAATCCGTTGAATATAGAAATTTATCTTACCCAACCAAGAAGTAGGAGGGGAGGAGATTAAGAAAAGGGGAGTGGGGATTGACAGAAGGGAGATCAGATAGGGGAGGTGGTATAAGCAAAACACTGATAAGGAGGGAAAGGGTGAAAGGAGAGAGGACAAAGAGGAGAAAGGATAGAATAGACAAAAATACATAGGTAGTAATCATAACTGTGAATATGAATGGACTGAACTTTCCCATAAAACAGAAGCAGATAGCAGAGTGGATCAAACATCAAAATCCTACAATACCTTATTTACTGGAAACACACCTGAAGCAGAGACACACACACAGGGTAAAGGTTAAAAAAAAAAAAGCCTGCATTTCAGACAAAGTAAAAACAAAAAAAGACCTAATTAAAAGAGATAAGGAAGGAAACTACATCTTGCTAAAAGGTACCATAGACAATGAAGCAATATCAATGTTAAACATATATGAGCCAAGTGGTATAGCATCCGAATGCTTAAAGGAGAAATTGAGTTGCATGAAGAAATAGACAGCAAAACTATACTAGTGGAAAACCTCAAATGTCCCCTCTAAGAACTCAACAAATCCAACCAAAAAATAAACAATAAACTAAGGAGGTAAATCTAATATTAGAAAAGTTAGATATGACAGACCTCTGGCATGATTTGGACATAAAGATGACACCATAAGCAAATTAGAAGAGCAAAGAGTAGTCTACCTGCCAGGCCAGTGTGGAATGAAGAGGGGAAGTATTTACCGAGGAGAGATGGTCTCTGAAAGAGCATTTGAAATCCTATAATTCCTTCCCAATGAAAAAATAAATCAGAACATCTCTTTCCCTTAGTTTGTTAGTATAAACACTTGATTTGGGGGAGGGTAATTGGATTCCAGGAGTAGCATCTAGTTGGTGCAGTGGATAGAATACTGGCTCTGGAATCAGGAGGACCTGCGTTCAAATCCAACCTCAGATATTTACTTAGACGTATGACCCCAGGCAAGTCACAACCCTGATTGCCTCCAAAAAGAAGAAGAAAGAAATTGGGAATATTCAACATATTATAGAAAAAGAGGGAGGTACATGTTTTCAAGAAATAATAACAAAAATAATAATAAATCATTTCATCTATGAAAACAAAGACATCAAGTACATGCTGTGGTGGCCCATAAGGCTTGCTGCTGGTCTTAAATCCCTCACACTCACTTCCAAAACCCTACCTGGCCCTGAAGGTCCCATTCATTTTCTTCTCTTCTTCTACCCATAGGGTTTGGGGTTCTTTTCATCTCACTGCTACACTGATATCACCTTTCACCTCATTTTAATAGGGCAAGATGTGGATAGAGTACTTGACCCAGAGACATGAAGACAATAAGTTCAAAACCTCCTTCAGGCTTTTACTAGCCCAGCTATGTGACCCTGGACAAGTCACTCAGTTTTCTCATCCATAAAATGGGGATGATAATGGAACCCATTTCGCTGGGTTGCTGTGGGGATCACATGGGGTAACATATGTAATAGCAAACCTTAAATAGTACATAATTGCTGGCTCTAAGTAATTATAATAAAGTTCCTTGATACATTGTGAGAAAGGAGGCCAGTTTACAATTTCTCCCCTATCCATTTGGTAGTGAAACAAGCATGAAGTCCTTTGTAGTGTATTATGATGGAGTGCTTGGTTTTCATTTGTGTAAGCCCTGAATTATAACCTAACTCACAAGCTACTCACGTTTTTTTTTACCTTTCTTAATATTTCTGTACACTGTTTGGTTTCTCAAAGATTCTAGACTACTATAGCGATCTCAGAAGGGATGTTTGAAAGTCCTCCATTGTGTGTAAAAGTGGTTTCCTCCCACAATATGATGCTCAGTTTTGCTGGTTACGTTGCTATCAGCTGTAAGTTATTTTCATTCCTGATTGATAGTTTTTAGTCCTGTGCTGTTCTTCCAGGAGTTCCTTGATGAAAGATCTGTCTCTTCCTGGATATTTTCAATATTTTCTCTTTGACCTCCAAGTTTTGAGCTTGGTTCCCATATTTCTAGGGTGAATTAATGGCACATTGTGGAGTCTTTTGATCTGCACTCCTCTCTTTCATTCCAGTTATTTCTGTAATTTTCTTCTATGAAGTCAGAGCAAGTATTTCATCATTTGTTTTTTGGGGAAATTCAAAGATTCTTACATTCTTTGTTCCATGTTTTCCAAGTTAATTTTTTTTGATTGTATATATCTCTTATGTTCTTCCAGTTGCATCATCATTTGACTTTAATAATTCTTATTGTCATTGAATTTTGAATTCCATCTACTCCACTATTTTTTTTCAAGGTGTTTACTAATTTATTAAGGTTATCCACCTATTGTCCTCAGCCATGTATTCTCCTTATGAGTTTTCTTTTTCATCAAAAGCTCTAATTTTATTCTCAACCTTTTCCTTCATTTCTTTTATTTTTTCTAACCACCAATTTAGGTTATTGACATCATTCCATTCCTTTTTCTAAAGTAATATCTGAAGTTATTATAGAACATGTCTTTTTATCTAGCTTTACTTAAAAGAACTTTATCCTATAGTATTTTCAGGAGATTGGGATCATTTAGATAAGGAGATTTTATTTGTTTTACTGCTTTTTTATATAGAAATTTCTTTCTTTTCCCCTTATTTTAGTTATTATTGTTCATTTAGTTTATTTGGTGACTTGCTAATTGTTTTGAAATGATGAGAGTCAACTAGAGTGAAAAACCTCTCACTCAGGCAACTTGCTAGAAGTCTCCAGAGTTACATTTGCAATAAGGCCTAGCCTTACCTGTTGGCAAAAAAAAAAAAAAGTAGCCATGCTAATATTTAAATGGTATGGAAAGGCCTTGTCACCTGAAAATCTTTTTCCTAAGTCATACTACAAAGCTTCATTGTATTAACAAGAATGCCTTGTTAAAATTCAAAGAGAATAGCACCTTGTCTTTTAATGCTTTATACCTGATTAGCTTATCAGAGAGTTTACTAGTTGGCTAGCTATCATCATATTGAAATCAAAGAATGAAGCCCTAAGGAAATGAGACACAGGGCAGTTAAGTTTTGATGAAAATAATATTTTATATTGATATTGCTTTAGCAAAACAACTTAATTAGGTTAAGGAAATACATGGTAATATTTTGAAACATTATGACAGTTAACAAAAACTCTACAATGTTTTCAAAATAATCATAACTTGTCATCACTCCCACCTTAACCCCTAGGGTAGAGTTCAATAAATAGCTTATAATAAACCTCCTGTTTCATATGTTTTAGGAGGAAAGAATTGCTATTGTCAATTATACTAACATGGCTTATTTCAAGGTTTGGGTACATTGCATAAATTTTAATGAATCTTCTAGGCTCAGGATCACATCCATTCAGACCACTTTTTACCAGAAAATTTCTCTTCCCCATGGACATAGGGTGTTTGGTTTGGTTTGGTTAGATCAACATGCATAATTTGAAATCTCTATAGAGTCTTAGCTTTATAGGCATGACTAAGCCAGAAATGAGCAAAATAGAAAACCTTTTGTTACCTGTTCCTCATATACTCACCTTCCTAGTCTTCTCACAACTTATATCACTCCACATACTCTTCAATCCAGTAACACTAGCTGTCTTACTATTCTTCAACAAAACATTCTTATCTTCCCAACTCCATTCATTTTTACTAGCTGACACACATTCCTGTAATACTCTCTTTCATCTCTGTATGCCAACTAAAATGCTACCTTCTACAGAAAATCTTTTCCAATCACCCTTAATTATAATGCTTTTTCTCTGATGATTATTTCCAATTTATCCTTTAAATAGGATATCCTTATAAAGGATATTCAATATCCTTTAAATAGCCTTTAAAATTGTATGTTGTTTCCCCCAACAGAGAAAGTTTAAGGGCAAAGAATGTCTTTTGCCTTTCTTTGTATAGCCAACACTTAATACAATGACTGGCATGTAATAGCTTAATAAATGTTTGTTGCCTAACAGAAAGTGCTGATGAACATATAAATAAATCAGAATAGAATGGAAACAAAAAGTTAAAGTCAATGGAGTTGTGATTTGGTCCAGCTATCATGGAAAGCAATTTGGAATTATGTCCTAAAAGTTGCCAAAGTCTGCATTCTCTTTGGCCTACGAATATTACAACTAGACTGATACCCACAGATATCAGAAAGAGGAAAAGGACCAAATGAACAAAAATATTTTAGCAGATCTTTCTGTAGTGACAAATAACTGGTAACAAAGAGGGTGCCCATCAACTGGGTTGCGGCAGAACAAGTTGTGGCGTACAAATGTAATGGAATATTGTTGCTCTAAATAAAATGGTAAGAAGAACGCTTTCAGAGAAACCTAGAAAGACTTGTATGAATGGATGCAGAGTGAACTGAGCAGGACAAGGAGAACAATTCATACATTAACAACACTGTAGAGACAAAAATTTAAGAACTTTAATCAATGTGGTGACTACCTATGATTCCACTGTAACAGTGGTGAACTATACTACTTACCTCCAAATGCAAACAAAATAAAATACATTTTAGGACAAGGCCAATCTGAGATTTTGCTTTGCCTGACTATACATATTTGTTACAAAGTTTTCTTTTAAAAAAATTCCCACTGGAGGGGAAGGGAGAAAAAAGGTAGGAAAGAGACAAAATAAATTCTTTTTAATTGGAAAAAAGTAAAATAAAATAAAAATAAAAAATAAAAATAAAATAAAATAAAATAAAAGCTAAAAATAAAATAAAATCTGAAGTCTTGTGGAAGCATCATGTGGGACATTCTATATTTAACCTCCACCCTTCTTCCACAGAAGTATACCCTTCTCCCCTGCTAAGCCCAGGATATTGCTCTAACTACCAGCTTTTGGTTCTCCCTCTCCCCTAGAAACATACAACATTCAGAGGACAGTAACATACTTTGACTGGGCCATGCCAACACTGATGGAGAATAAGGATTAAAAGGAATTCTCCATTATCAAACACTGCTTAAATCAAATGAGGCGATTCAAATACATTTCTAAATGGTAATTTACTGTGATAAAACAGCAAGAGTTCTGTGGGAAAGAATATAGATCAGGTGATAACCACATTGCAAAGTACACTAACTTTGATGAGACAATCAATGACTTCACAGCCAATGAGCCAAAAAAAGTTGAATTATAATCACTATTAAATTTTGCAATTGTACTGATTTATGAGTCATAATGATCTTGTTGTTCTGTAACTATAATACTTCTAATTAAAATAAACTACTTTTTTTTTTAAAAAAAAGTAAAATAGGGAGTGTGATAGGGAGTAAAATAGAGGAGGTGATTTTCAACCACTGTCTAGTGTGCAAAAATCCTATGGCCTAGCTCTGATCTGAGAAAACAATTGCAATCCTTTTGCTTCTTCCTGGCTCAGCTCAGAGGTCAAAGCTTCCTCAAATACCTCTCTCTAGGAGGAGCCCTTGCTACCATATCATGATGTACTTGAAAGAGCACTGGATCATGAGTCACAAGACTCAGGTTCTAATCTCAGTTTTGCTATTTAACCTGGGTGATGTTGGGTAAGTTACATCATCTTTCTAGGCATCAATACCCTTATCTATTAAAAAGAGGCAGTTAAACTAGACAATTTCTTAGTCAAAGTTGATTAACCTGTGGTCCATAAATGTGTATACATACACATACATGCATATTGATAACTTTTCCAATATAATTGGTTTTCTTTGTTATTCTACATATTTTATGTATTTAAAAACATTATTCTGCCAAGATGGCATAGAAAATGCAGCAACTCACCTGAGCTCTCCCAGATTCTACTACAACTTTAAACAATGCTTTAAAAATGAATTCTGGAGCAGTAGAACCCACAAAAAGGTGGGATGAAATAATTTTCCAGCCCAAGAAAACTTAGGTCACAGGTTAAGCCCCAACAAACCAGAACCATGTCTTAGAGTCAACTGAATCAGTGGTGGCAGCTGTGGTTTTGGGAGTTCTCAGCCTACAGATGGTACAAGGGTCAGACAACTGGTCAGAATTGGCATCAAGTGTAAGACTCTGTTGCAATGCCCATATATGAATCTAGGTCTAAGTCCTGGGTGGCAGTCCCAGGGTGAAGAGGAGTACTAACACACTAGAACTTGTGGCCACAGGGGAGCACAGGGTCCTGGTCACAGTTTCAGGGTGGAAAAGACTGCTTGTGGTCACTCACAAACCAGAGTACAGGCCAAGAGAGCAGGGTCTATGTCTCTCCTTAGATCATACAACCTTGGAAGAACTGAAAACTTACTGATTCCAAGAACTGGCTAAGCAAGCAGCAGCAAGAATGGCCTGAATTGGGACAGTGCCCTCTCCACCCCTAGAGTAGAGCCCCACTTTAACATAGAGTTAAATATCAAGATACAGGTTAGAAAAATGAGCAAGCAACAAAAAGGGACTTAACCATAGAAAGTTACTATGGTGACAGGGAAGATCAAAACACAAATTCAAAAAAAGGCAAAAAGTCAAAACTGCTACAGCCAAAGCCTCAAAGAAAAAAATGTGAATAGGTCTCAGGCCCAAAAAGAATTCCTGGAAAAGTTCAAAAAGGATTTGCAAGGTCAAATAAGAGAAGCAGAAATAAATAGGAAATTATATGAGAATGATACAAGAAAATTTTGAAAAAAAAAGGAGTCAATAGCTTGGTAAAGGAGGCACAAAAAAGGACTGAAGAAAATAATACCTTAAAAAACTGAATAGGCCAAATGGTAAAAGAGACACAAAAATCCAATGAAAAGAAGAATGCCTTGAAAATCATAATTGATCAAATGGGAGTAGGGGGGTGGGAATGTATAAGTATTCACTGAAGAAAATAACTCCTTAAAAAGTAGAATTGGACAACTGAAAAAGGAAGTACAAAAGCTCACTGAAAAAAAAATACCTTAGAAATTAGAATTGGACAAGTGGAAGCCGATGACTTCATGAGGCATCAAGAAACAATAAAAAAAAAAAAGAATGAAAAAAATAGAAGAAAATGTGAAATATCTCATTGGAAAAACAACTGACTTGTGAAATAGATCTAGGAGAGATAATTTAAGAATTATTAGACTACCTGAAAACCATGACTAAAAGAAGAGCCTGGACATCATCCTTCAAGAAATTATCAAAGAAAATGGTCCTGATATTCTAGAACTAGAAGGTAAAATAGAAATTGAAACCACCAATTACCTCCTGAAAGAGATAGCAAAAAGAAAACTTCCAAGAATATTATAGACAAATTCCAGATCATCCAGATCAAGGAGAAAATATTGCAAGCAGCCAGAAACAACTCAAATATCATGAATCCATAGCTAGAATAACACAAGATTTAGCAGCTTCTACATGAAGGGATCAGGGGGCTTGGAATATGATATTCCAGAGAACAAAGGAGCAAGGATTACAACCAAAAATCACTTACCCAGCAAAACTGAGTATAATCCTTAAGGGGAAAATGGATATTCAATGAAGTAGATGACTTTCAAGCATTCCTGATGGAAAAAAAAAAGTCAGAGCTAAATAGAAACTCTGACATTCAAACAGAAGACTCAAAAGAAGCATAAAAAGGTAAACAAGAAAGAGAAATCATAAGTGATTCAAAAAGGTTAAACTGTCTACATTCCTACATGGGAAGAAAGTACCTGTAACTCCAAAGGACTTTTTCATTATTAGGGTAATTAGAAGGAGTATACATAAACAGAAGACACAGCTGTGAGTTTAATATGATGAATGATATCTAAAAAAAAAAATTAATGGGTAAGGAAACAGAATGAATTGGGAAAAGGGGGAAGGGAGAGGTAGAATCAGTTGGGTTTAGAAATTTATTTTACCCTACAGGAAAGTAGTACCAGGAAGGAAATAATAAAAATGGGCAGGGAGAGACTGAAGGGAGAGCAGATTAGGGGGAGGTAAAATTCAGAAGGGCTATGATTTTGAGGATAAACTGTGAAAGGAGAGACAGAATAGGATAAACAGGGTGGGGGATGGAATAGGATTGAGGGAAATGTAATCATAACTGTGAAAAAAAATTATAGCAAGTTTCTCTGACAAAGGCTTCATTTTTCAAATATATAGAGAATTGAGTCAAATTTATAAAAGAGCCATAGCCCAATGTGAAATGGTCAAAAGATATGAACAAGCAGTTTTCAGATGAAGTAATCAAAACTATCTATAGTCATATGAAAAAATGTGCTAAATCACTACTGATTAGAGAAATGCAAATTAAAACATCTCTGAGTTACCACCCCACAACTATCAGATTGGCTACTATAATAGAAAAGGAAAATGGCAAATAATGGAGGTGTTGTGGGAAAATTGAGACACTAATGCACTGTTGGTGAAGCTGTATACTGATTCAATCTTTCAGTAGAGCAATTTGGAACTATGCCCAAAGGGCTATAAAACCGTGAATACCCTTTGACCCAGCAATATTGCTACTAGGTTGCTATCCCAAAGAGAAAAAAAAAAAGGAAAAATACCTGCACATACAAAAATATTTATAGCAGCTCTTTTTGTGGTGGCAAAGAATTGAAAATTGACGGGGTGCTCATCAATTGGGGAATGGCTGAACAATATGTGATACGATTGTGATATATGAACAATATTGTGATATATGATTTTGATCAAACACTATTATACTATAAGAAATGACAAGCAGGATGCTCTCAGAAAAACCTGGATTTACATGAACTGATACAAAGTGAAACAAGCAGAACCAGGAGAACATTGGACACAGTAACAGCAATATTGTACAATTATCAACCGTAAATGGCTTAGCTATTTATTCTCAGCAATACAATGTTCCAAGACAATTCCAAAGGATTTATACTATCCACCTCCAGAGAAAGAAGTGATAGGGTCTGAATACAGATCAAAATATACTTTTTTTTTAACTTTCTTTTTTTTTTTATTGGAGAGGGGGTGAGAAGTCTATGTTTTCTTTTATAATATGACTAATATGGAAACAGTTTTTGCATGACTGCACATGTATAACTTACATCAAATTGCTTGTCTTCTCAATGGGGGGGAGGGGAAGGAGGGTGGAAAAGAATTTGGAATTCAAAATTTAAAAAAAACAAATGTTAAAATTGTTTTTACATGTAAATGGGGAACAAATAAAACATTAAATAAAAAAGGGAAGAAAAAAATAAAAATGTTATCCCAAGAAGAATCCTTTACACACAAAAAGTTTAAGAGTCTCTGCTATAAATTTTCTTCCAGTTTTTATTCTGCCATCCCATAATCTTGTCCAGTTATAATTCCTATTATACTATGAACAATTTGTTAATTGTAATAACTCACATTTATTTAACACTTAAAGATTTGTGAAGTCTTGCCTCACAACAGCCCCAGGAGGCAGACAGTGCAGGTACCCTTATTCACATTAGGTAGCTAGGTGGCACAGTGATAGAATGCTAGGCCCTGGAGCCAGGAAGACCTCAGTTTAAATCCAGTTTCAGACACTTCATATCTTGGTAAGTGACCCTGGGCAAGTCACTTAACCTCTGGTTGCCTCAATTTCCTCAACTATAAAATGGGAATCATAATAGTACCAACCTCTCAGGGTTGTTCTAATGATTAAATGAGATCAGTTTTTGTAAGGGCCTTAGAACAGTGTCTAACACTTAATAAATGTTTCCTACCTTCCTCCCTTGGATTAGAAAACTGACAAATTCAAACAGCTTGTGAACAACAAATCAAGGATTAAAGCCTGGGTCCTAAGACTCTAAATCTAATGGCTTTCCCCTATAACATGGTGTAAACACAGCAAGCTTCTGTGTAGAGGATAGGGCAGGCTCTCATAGAACCCTTCTGTGCCTCAGTTTCCTCAGCTACAAAATGGGGATAATACCACTAATAAGCCTACCTTCCTCACAAGGCTTTTGTGACAGTTAAATGAGGCCAGGCATATAAAGTGTTGTACAGAGTGTGACTTAAGTATCAACATCATCATCATTACTATTATTATTGGTGATAATAATAATTATGATAATAAAGGAAGAGTCCACAATACATATGGTAGTTAATGTCTTTGATCAAGGGAGCAGGAAAAGTTCTGGCTACAGTTTCTGGAACTCCCTCTTCCTTCCTCAACCTCAATTCCACGATTCCCTTACCTCCTCCAAAATCCCTAAGTGCCATCTTCTATGTGATGCTTTTTTTTTTCTTTTTTTGGCAAAGCAATAAGGGTTAAGTGACTTGCCCAAGGTCACACAGCTAATAAGTATCAAGTGTCTGAGGCTGGATTTGAACTCATGTCCTCCTGACTTCCCTTCCAATGGTCTATCCACTGTGCCACCGAGCTGCATCCTGTGATGCTTTTCTTGATCCCTTCAATTGCTATTTCCCTTTCCTTCCCAATTAACTTGTATTTAGTGTGTGCGTATATATGTCTGTATACGTGTGTGTGTGTATATATGTAATATTTATATATATATATATATTATATGGACTTACTTATGTGCATGATTTTTAACCCAATAGAATAGAAGTTCCTTGAGGCCAAAGATTATTTCAGCCCTTGCTTCATACCCCTATCACAGTAACAATTGATTTAATGATAAACATCACTCTACATGCCATCCTCAGATACTCAAAGTCATTATATCCACACAAAACTTACAAGGATGATATCCAGATGGGTCCCAACAGATGGTCAGTTGTAGAATCAGTAATAATATGAGCAATCTAGATGATAGACATCATCTTTACTTAGCGAAAAGGAACTGAACAGCAGATAAGAAATCAATTCATGCCCTAAAGCTATTATGTCTTGTCAAAATGCCAGTCTTCTGTCTCCTAAAAATACTTTTAACCTAGGCACAGTGTTGAAATTACAAATTTTTCAATAAAAACTAAAAACTATTAAAAACTACTATGAATGGATGTACATTAACTCTGCTAGAAGCAATATCTTTTCCTTTTAAGTTGGGGAAGCCAAAACGACTTGTGCAATTATTTGTACATGTAGAGTGCACATAATATGAAGAGCTCAAAAGAGGGTGCTTCCAAGTAGAATAGCAACCTGAAGCCATAATGTTCATCAATACCCTAAGTGAATTTGATTATTAATAATATTTTGCAAATAAATTTTAAATAGACAAATGAACAAAAAGACCAGGTTTGTTCTGTTGTTAGATTAAAAAAAAGATTTCTAAATATCCTAGCTATAGAAACAACACCAAGCATCACTGTATAAGCAGTCTACCTAATTTCTCTTCTCAAAGTATGACTCATTAAAACCATTCAACAGGGTCAAATGCTTTTCTGGTCTCATATTTCTAAGATGGGTAAAGAGAGGGGAAGAGATGATAACTGCCTTTTATCACCTCAACGGATTAGACCAGTTCTTCTTTGCCTCAGAGAACAAAACTAGAATCAGTGGGTTGCTATTGTTCAGTCATTATCAATCTTGTCTGACTCTTCGTGACCCCATTTGGGGTTTTCTGGGCAAAGATACTGTGGAGTAGTTCACCATTTCCTTCTCCAGCTCATTTTACAGATCAGGAAACTGAGGCAAACAGAGTTAAGTGACTTGCCCAAGATCACATAGCTAGTAAATGTCTGAGGTCACATTTGAACTCAGGTCTTCCTGACTCTAGGCCTGGCACTGTATCCACTGTGCCTCCTAAATGCCAAGAAATAAGAGGTAGTAGTAAATTTAGGCTTGATTTCTGGTGGTGGTGGGGATTTCCTGACATTTAAAGCTGTCTAAAAGAATAGTGGATTGTCTTGGGTTAGGAAATGATGGGTTCAGCCCTCATTGAAGTCTTCCAACAGGTGGTTGGATGACCTCTTAAGTCCTGTTAGAGTTGGGATTTCTTTCCAGCATGTGTTGGACTAGATAAAGCTTGTGTCTCTTCCAACTATCAAATTTTATAATTCCATTTGGGGTATGTGTCTGTTTCAATTTTGACAGGTGGCCATTTCTTTCAATAGACAAGCAAAAGAAAAATTACTAACACTTATGAGATTCACCTTCCAAACATTTTGTGCATTTCCAGTAATTTCCCTCCCTAACAGTTTCTGTTTAAAAAATAAATATATTGACCAGTTTAGCAAAGAGAGAGACAGGATTCTCTCCCTTAAGTTTCTTTAAATACTAAAATTTTGAGCAATTCAAAGTGGGAAAATAATGTTATTGATAGAAAGGCTGTCTTGCGGGCTTGAATTACCTAAATTAGTGCTTTTGTTTATCAGAGTTTAAAATAATTGCTCCACTTTTCACTTCATTTTCCTTGTGTAAAAAACACTCTGTGAGATAATTACAAGTTATTCAATTCAATTCAGCAAACACTCAGTAATAGTAATAATCATGGCTAGAATTTATATAGATTTTAAGGTTTACAGAGCACTTGACAAATATTATCTCATTTGATCCTCACAAGAATCCTGGGAAGTAGGATGATACTATCTGCATTTGATGGAAGAGGAAACTGAGGTATTCAGAGGTTAAATGACCTGTCCAGGGTCACAGAGCTAGTATGAGGTCAGATTGAGTTTTAGATCAAGTTTGAACTCTAGGTCCAGTACTCCATCCACTGTACCACCTAGCTGTCTCAATTTATTATTTTTAATCATTTTGTTAATGTATTTACAAGTCATTTATCTTATATTCTGGTGGAGCTTATATTTTATAAACTTGCTTCATATCCTGAGTTTGAACTACAGATATGATTAAGAACTGGAAACACTTAAAGCTAAGTATAGTGAAATAGTCACTATGCACGAATATTCACAAACACAATTTCTTCACCCAAGAGTCTTAGTACCCACAAGTGGGTGCCAGAAGAAGCAGAGTTTGTTTTGTTTTGTTTTGTTTCCTATAGGTTGCAGGATATTTCAGGACACAGTTAATTATCTACTATTTTATATTAGAATGGTAAAATTTGGTCATAAAGAATAGAATCATGAATTTCCTTACAAATCTAGCTGCCATTCATGTGTTTTAAGTCAGTTACATGTTTATTAAAAATAAATAATAAAAACACATTACTGAGGTTTAGTTAGTGTAGTTTGTAAAAGGAGAGATTGGAGAAGTAAGTACTGAGAAACATTTGGTGAAGAACATGATGAGAGGCACCATCTATAAGGGCAGAGAGCTGTCTTTACAATCGGAAAGACCTGGTTTCAAATCTTTTCCCCATTTTATACAAACTATGTGACCATGGGTAAGTCATTTAACCTCTCAGTTCCCCTAAACAACTTTTCTAATACCATAAGTTACAGAAAAGTTGCTAATCTACATTAGTGAATGGTTTCCATATAACATGGGCCAGACCCACCCTTATTTCTCAAAAGACCCAATAAATTTGTTAGGTTTTAAGATATTATCCAAAATCTATGAAAGAGATCAATTGACAAGCATTTATTAGACACTCTTAGGTGACAGAGATGCAAAGAAACAAACAAAATAGTCCTGGCCCTGAAAGGGCTTAAGACAACATATACACAAGTAAATACACAAATTACACAAAAAGAATACAAACTAATTTGTCAATGGAAGGATCAGATAGGGCTTCAAAGTAGTAATTAGCAGATTTCTCAGGTTAATTTGTAATTTACTCCAACAATTGGTTAGTCTTTATGCTCTAATATTAATACATATATGTATATGTGTACTATATATGGTACATGTATGCATTTATTTGAGTTCATGGACTCTTACGGGGCTTTTAAAACTCATTAACTAATGAAGAATTGTGCAAGATCTTAAAGTTTCCTAATAAAACAGACCTCCTTGGAGTTTGCTCACAAACTGTATTTGATCAATGATCCTTTGTCAGTTTCAGCAGTCTGGACCTTATCCAAGACTTATTTATTATCTAAACCTATAGATCTAAGTTTAATGTGTAAAAGGATAGACATATCCATAGCAAAATTCTCTAAAATTCTGTTTCTACAGGACAGTAGGTATTTAAAAATTAATCTCTGAACCTATAAAAAGAAACCCAGGAGCACATGCAGTTACCATTTAAATATAAGAGAGCTATGCAACATTCAAGAGCCCAACTTATTTTAAATTATGCCTTCTTACATTTTGATAATGATCTGTTTACTCTGATGTTGAAAATCTTAGAGACATTTAAACTTTCTTTCATGATAAGACTTTTACTTTCAGAAAGAATGCCATTTTATCTCTACTACTTGACAATTGGCACTTTAAAAACTTGGTAAAAGCTTAGGCCCAACGGAATAGCTCAACTTGAATAAACTGAACCTCATCAAACTTGACTTCAGCTGTCCTTAACTATCTTTCCAAATCTTGGGAAGATTCCTAGAGACATAAAATATTTTTATTGACCTGGAAAGAGTACAAATATACTTTTGCTAATCTGGAAAGACTCAGTGAGACCAAGACAAGATTCTCACTGACCTGGAAAGATTGCCTTTGCATCCTTGGCAGTCTGAGAGACAATCCTTCCACAGCATTGACTTTCTGTGAATGTGTTGTTTCCACTTGGAAAGCTATGTAGCTTTACCCACAACTCTTTGCTCTTGGGCTTCTTATTTAAAAAAAAATAAGAAGAGAAAGTTTCCTGGCAGCTAAGAGGGGAAATCCTATGTAACCATAACCATGATGATGATGATGATGATGATAACAGCTTGCATTCATATACTGCTTTTACAATTTGCTAATCATTTTATATATGTTAACTCATTTGATCCTCTCAATAACTGTGAGATAGGTGCTATTATTATCCCTATTTTACAAACAGGAAACAGAGACAAAGAAAAGCTAAGTGACTTGCTCAAGGTCACATGTCTGATACATGGATAAATATAGATTTATATATAAACAGATCTATATATGTGGATATGTGGACAAAGCAGTAGATAGCGTGTTGGGTCTAGAGTCAGGGAGATCCGAGTTCAAAGGTGATCTCAGACACTTACTAGTTGTGTGACCCTGAGCAAGTTATTTAACCCTGTTTACCTCAGATTCCTCGTCTGTAAAATGAGCTGGAGAAGGAAATAGCAAAGCACTGTAGTATCATTGCCAAGAAAACCCCAAAAGAGGTCACGAAGAGTCAGAAAAAACTGAAATAACTGAACAACAACAATTTATGTTGATACTGTGAAAAATGATTTTTCTGAGTAATCAGTGTCTTAGACACTCAGAGTTCCACTCCCAGCCCCCTCCCTCTTTTTTTCCAGAAGTTCTTCAGAAGGACATTACTAGTAATGAGATGCATTGAGTCTTACCCTGGTGAAACTCCAACCCAAGCCTGAATTGACTTAATCTGCTCAGGCTTGGGTGGAGACAGATTCTTCTGCCTAGATAGCCCAAGGCTAGGAGTGGTCTGGTATGGTTGGGGGGTGATCTGATAGAAGAGGTATTTCCTCTGTCAGGGGTGGGGTGATATCATCCCCTGTTGACAAGGTTTATAAACTGGGCACCCCAACCCCCAAATTGAGCCAGTTTTGGACTGGCCCCCTTGGGGGACCAAGTTCTGGACTATAACTCCCATGCGATGCATGTCACCAGCTTGAGACAAATTAAAAATGTGGACACAACCTAACCCATTTGTCTCTTTCTTAGAACAAACTCTGAGAATGGTTGACAATACATATCAATGTCAATATACAGATTCATGTATGGGTTTATGTATATATACACACATATTCATATACACATGTGTATAAACACATGTGTACACATGTGCACATGCAGGTATATATATGCATGTAGGTATATATTCTAAAGACAGAGACTATATTATGATTTTTCTATGTTCACATCTTAAAGAAATCCAACTGAACATAATCCAATTAGGGAGGATCTACAACTTGTCAGAAAACAGAAAAATGAATTCAAAGACCCAACCAAATCCATAGGAAAGAATCTTTTCTTGACTATTTATATACACAAAGATGTACAAACATATTTGCATTAGTGTATGTAGTTTGAATATATAATCAATAAATTTTCATTGAATGCTTTCTAATTGGATAGCACTATGGTGAATAGATAAGTATTCCCTTTAAGGAGCCAGTGATCTAATGCATGCCTAAACCAAGGGCTAGATTGGAACGTGGGGGCCTTTGGTTCAAATTTCAGCCATGCCACTTAACCACCTTTGTGACTTTGAGCAAGTTATCCATTTACAGAATTAGGAGGCTGAACTTGCAGGATCTAAGTTCCCTTTCAGCTCTAAATCTGTCATTGTTTTTTCCAATCAGTCAAGGAACATCAAGTGCTCACTATGTGCCAGAGAATTCAAGTCATTTCGTTACAACAAATGTCTATGTAATGTCTATGTATCACTTAAGAAGTATGCAAAGTACTAGATTAAGGTCTGGGGATGCAATGTCAAAGACACAAAGAAAAATAATCCCTCTACACATGGGTCTTATTCAGTAATACATCATATAATTTTTGTTTCAGTCATGTCCAATTCATGTAAACAGTTAAGTAAATATAAACTTATTTAAGGAGAGAGAGAGAGCACTAGCAGATGGGGGTGAGTGGGCCTTCTCCAGGACTAGAGGTAGTACCTGAGATAAATCCAGACTTCAAAGGTGAGGTTCCAGGGAGAAACTGAAGATAAGGTCAGAGCTCCTGAAATGTCATTATCCTGGGTCCAAAAGCTTGGCATCACATTCTTATTCTCTAATCTAATTTCTGTGTCCTCTTAAGTTTTGGCACAATTCCTTTAGCTGACATTCAATTGTTCCACAGGAGGCCTGGTCCTAAAGCTCAGGGATTGGGAGTTCGGATCCCAGATACTTTCAGCCTTTCACCCTTCTGGCTCCTGACTCTGTCATTAACCTTTGTTGTTTGTTTCAATGGCTTTCTTTCTTTCTTTCTTGCACCACCATTACTAATCCCTCTCTCTGTCCAATGATCCTCCCAATTACAAACAGAAAAAGAAAAAAAAAATTTTGAATAAGTAAATATAGTCAATCTAAAGAAATCTTCATTGATCACGTCCAGAACTCTATGTCTCTTTGGGCACTTTGAGTCCATCACTTCAAGTGGGTGATATGTTCCATCCTAGGAATTCTGAACATAGGGATATGCATTACTCTGATCAGAATTTTTAAGTCTTTTAGAGTTTTGTTTTAATACAAAGTTGTTGTCACTGTACACATTGTTCTTCTGATTTTGCTCACTTTACTCTGCATCACTTCCTACTTCCCAGGAGTGTCTCAAAACGCCTCTTTCATTATTTCTTTCGGCACAATGATATTCAGTCATATTCAGATACCATGATTTGTTCAGCCATTCCCCAATTGATGACACCCCTTAAATTCCAGTTCTTTGCTTTACCTCCCCCCATTCTTCCATGACATTTTCCCATTCTGATAAACTAGAAATTGTCCCTCCCTTCTGAGACTTTCAGGTGACTTTGCTTGTTTTCTCCCAAGCACTTAACACAGAGCCCTGTGTACTATAAATGCTGAATGTCTGTTGAGTTGAATAGGGTAGCTCTGTATCATCAAAATTGATTGGGTCCATTACAGATTTATGTTATTTAGTATAACTAATCTTTAATTGGTCCTTACTGCCTCAAGGCAGACCTTCCCTAATCAAGTCACAATTCCACTTCACACGATGGTTGCTCAAATCCTTCTCATCTCTTCTATCTGCCCTCATCCTCTAAGCTAAAGAACTGCCCTGCACTTCCCTACAAAATATTTAGAGATATTCACCAATAGCTCCCTCTTCTCACCTCCTCATCTCACATCATTCAGACAACTCTTCCCTCAGCTCTGTTCCCCTTTACTCCAGGCTCAGATGAAGAGGTAACTTCTTCCCAAAGGCAACCCTTCTAGATCTAGCAGACTAACTCCCCTGTTCCCCCTCCCTTCTTTCCTTTACCTTTGCTCTCTTTCTTTCTTCTAGATCCTTCTCTGCTGCCTACAGAAATGTTTGTTTCCCCTTTAAAAAATTCTCATTATATTTCTCTATCCCCACTAGCTATTGTCTTGTATCTGTCCTCCCCTCTGTGACTCAACTCCTTGAGAAAACTATCCATTCTCAGTACCTATATTTCCTCTCCTTTTACTCAGTTCTAATGTGATCTCGATTCCAACCTCATCAGTCAACTGAAAGTATCCTCTCCAAAGCTGTCCACAATCTCTTAATTGACCTATTGTCATTCAATCTGATATGTCCTGACCTCTCTGCAGCATTGCATACTATTGATCATCTTCTAGTCTTGTGAATTCTCTTCTATCTATGAACATTGTTTTGCCTAAATCTTTCTGAGGTAAATTCTATTCTATTGAATCTATTTTTCTTTGTATTTGTCTTCGGAGGACAAAGAAAGGAGTTTGAAGAGTGTATTTATTGCCTACCCAAAGACAATATGAAACGTTATATCATGGACTATTTAGTTATCACATACTGCACCATTAATGATATATGATGGCCAAAAGACCATCATGAAAATAGTTGCAATTAATGCACCATCAGTTGCTTGTGATGAAATGGTAAAGAAAGTCTATCAAAAATTTTATAAGGTACTCCAAGTGAAATTGGCACATACTCTGACATTTGGTGACTTCAATGCCATTTGGAAGAATGGAAGAGTAGAGACAAATATAGGAAAACATGATTCAGGAAGAGGGAGTGAGGAAGACCAAAGATTTATAAATTAAATAGAAGTCACATGTTTCTATATCTAGAACATCTTCTTTGAGAAAAGAACTGTTTGGCACTAAGATAGTGACCACCAAATACCACCATAGAGAAGAGAAAATATTATGTATTAGAAGAAAAAATTTTATATAAGAGTTATCCTCAGCTTTTTTCACACTGAAAACTGAGTGAATCACAATGACTACACCATATGACTCAATTCCAGAGATAGCTCAGTTCCCCTTCTATTCAATTATGGGTCTAGTCCAATTTCTGTCTTGTAGGAGAAATGTATTCAATTACGAGAACTATAAGAAAACTTTATTGCATTATTTGAACTTAGTTCTACATGACTGGGCTGCTGGACCACCTCCACCTGTTGCTTAGAAACACTTAAACAAAGGATCTAGGTTATGCTGACCAGAAACCCAGTCATATCTAAAGACTGATGCAAGATGCTTTCTCACAGTTATACATCTCAAACAACCCATATGTCTTATCTGAAAACTGGCCCTATACTGGTCAATTAGTTATTGTTACCATGTTCCTTTGATTGAATGGAAACACTTGGAGGGGGAGTAGGACCCCTCTTTTTCTGATTTCAGGGAATTGTACCTTTTTGCTCTCCTCCTTTCGATTCACAAAGTCCCTAATCTTTCTCCCAATTAGAAAACCTCTACATTTGTATCCTGATTTGTCCCCTGTTGTTTTCTTTTAATTAATTGGTCCTTTTTGGTTGATTGGTTTTAATGCAAAAATAATCTGAATCCTCCTGTATTCTGCATCTAGTGCCAAAGCTGAGGAGGTCTGGTCCCAACTTGTTATGCAACTGGTATGGATTGTTTAATAAGTTGATGTTCTTGGAAGCCCAAACTTTTGTTTCTTCAATCATTTTATCTTTCACCTACCATAGTTCACAGATACACAATTGACACTTTGGAGCTGACCAGAGTTAGTACAAACAAATAATAATAATAATAATGTTTCTTTATTATTTTTATTATTATACATTAGAATCAACTGCACCCTGACCTATTTAAACAAGCGAATGAACATCAAAAAATGGGAAATGGACAAAAGAAATTAGATTGGCACTGACTGTAATAATTATATTCAGCAGTTTAACTAATGTAAATTAATTGCAACAACAAGAACAGAAAAGTATTCCAGAAAGCATCTTAGTCAGCAAACACCTTACTTACTTGCCAAGTAAAAACAAATGGATAGCTGTCAAATATATCCAATATAATCTATACCAGGTTAGATCATAACCAACTAGTAAAATTTTACAAATAGGGAGGGTGGACAATTATGAATAGCATTATCTCATAAAGCAGAGAGAATCATGGTTACCTTCGCAATGTCAGGAAAGGTCAAAGAAGAGCTTAAGCATATTGAGTGGAACCCACATAGTAAACTTTTAGGAGGACATAAATAGTTCTACAGAATGTATAAAGACAGATAGGTTAACATCTGCTTTGCTTGAGGGAGTTTGCAAATCAATAAGATCATGAATGCGCTTAAAGATGATGATGTATGCCTAAGTTAGGAACTAGACTGAAAAGACGAATGCATTATTTTTCTTTTGACCACATGTTGGGCTTTGCCCATTAGTGCAATTATACAAATAGCCATTCACTCTCTTTACAAAATTAGTTTATGCTACGGTATCTATGAAGGATACCAATTTTGCTTTTTATCATTATCATCAGTGTTTTCAAAAAGGCTAACTGAAAGAAATACGGCATCCTATATTGGAGACCTGAGAGAAACTATTTCTCTTGTCTAGTCATCATTCTCCTCAGATAAAAAATAAGGTGTTTGGACTAGAAGACATCTAAAGTTTATCTCTTCTAAAACTAAAACATTCCATGATTCTGGATGTTCTTGTTTTTTCTTGGTGTACTAGAAATTGAGACTTATTTTATGACTGTATTTATGGTATTGCAGATTTGCAGTCTGATTTTAGCTTCATTATCTACAACTGGTCACCAGGCACAAATACTACTTCAAGAAATTATGATGGAAAATTTACTAAAATGATGGAAATTTACTGAAAAGACATTTAAAGCAGAGTTGTAGCTTCTTATTCAATTTACTGGAATGTTACTTTGTTGTCAATGGTGAGCTTCTATCCCATAGGAGATAAAGTCAAGATTAAAGAATGCTCCTTCCCCCAAGCTTCCAGAGAATGTGACATCCATGAAATAGTATGCTAGGTCAATATAATTCCCTGGGTAGGCAATCTGTCATCAAATCAGATAATGAATGTAAACTGTTTTTGCAAACTTTAAGGTGCCATATAAATGTGAGCCATCACTGCTAAATCCTGGAGTGGTGGTGGTAGTGGTGGTGAGGAAGTAGAAAAGAAGGAAAATATGAAAAAGGAAGATAGAGAATCATAAAGGAAGTAATGGTGAGGAAGAAAAGGAAAAGAAAGGTGGCAGTGAGGAAGAAGAGAAAGAAGATGGGGGAAGAAAGTAGTGAGAAAGAAGAAGAGGGGAAAGAGACTGAATGGTGAGATAAATAGAATGGTAAACTAGGAGTCAGGAAAAACTGGGTTCAAATCTTCTTTCAGCCATTTACTGGCCTTGTGACCGAGTCCCTTAACTTCTCTCAGCCTCAGTTTGCTCATCTTTAAAATGGAGAGAACATCTAACAGTTGTTATGAAGATCAAAGGAGATAAAATATGTAAAGCATTTTGCAAACCTTAACCATATCCTTCCACCTATGTTTTTTTTTCCTCCTAACATTTCTCAGGTTTGTCACTTTCTAATTCTACTGTTTCTACCCTAGTCCAGGTCCTCATCACCTTATACCTTAATTATAATAAACTTTCAACCTGATATATATAACCCACCCTTTCCCAAATTCCCTTAAATCCCATACATTGAGGCCATACTCATGTTCTTAAAGGAGCTCTTCCATGATGCCCCACAGGAACCTATAAGGTCCTTCTTTTGCTTAAAGGATTAAATTCAAGCTTCTTAAACTAGCATTTAGGCCTTATGTAAACTGTACTTATCATGCTTATCCAAACTTATCTCATACTATTGTCCAACATGAACCTTCTGCTCTAAATACGTTAGTAGACGCTTATGTCCCTTCTAATCCCATTCTCAATTCCTGCCTCTTGTCATTTTTCATTGGTTCCTCACATCTATATTTCCCTTTTCTCTCCTCTCCCCCAGGATAAATCTTAGGGTCAAGTTCATGGACACTTCTCTGCCCATATGTATCTTTAGCTTTGGGGGGGGGGGTTGGTATAGTACTTATTATCTATAATATACACAGTAATGCTGGATTGTGCATTTCATATTATCTTATTCTATATGTTTTACCTCCCCAATTTTAAGCTCAAGGAAGAAATCATATTTTCTATTATTTTGTACACTTTAGTGCATTGACCTGTGCTGGACATTGCTTAACAAATTCTCATAGATTTTCTTGATTATTTAGATTATAACAAAATAGAACTAGTCACCTTTTCAAAATTCATTTGATTGCACTGACAACAAGAGCAATTGAGTCAACTCAGAAACAATCAAGGTGATGGTGACAATGTAGTTAAAAAATGAAAAGAACAATGGAAAGTGTTTTTTACTAGCATATTTAGGGGAAGTCCATCCCTCCATCCCACTTTGACATGTCCTATATACCTATGTGTGGAGTGAGAGTTAGTCTCCTCTTCTACCAAGCTGTGGATGGTTACAACCACAATATTCTTCCAGAGCCTATGTAAGAATTAAAATAAATCTAATACCCTACCTTCCTTTCCATTACCATATATCACACCTTAATTCATGTCCTCATTACTTCAAAAGCCTCCTAATTTGTCTCCTTAGTTCCAGTCTCTCCACATATGTGTGTGTGTGTGTGTGTGTGTGTGTGTGTGGTCTTATATATAAAACCAAAGGATTAAACTTTCCAGCTCTTTCATTTCTTTTTGAGACTATATCTCCCTACTTCTTCCAGTCTGGCAATAGCCACTTATGGGCTCAATCCCACCGCTAATTGATACAGAAGCTTTCACCTGCCTTGTTTCTGACTCCAGCCGATTCACTCCTCCTTAGGCATCCTGCTTTGTCCTGCTCACTACCCCTTCTCAACACACACACTCCCTCATAGCTCACTATATTTGATGCAAGACTGAGTGTGAACACTCCATCAGCTTTAGGCCTATTGTGCTCAAAACCCCAGAACTCAAGCAAGTTACCAACCTTAGCTTCTCTTAGTAGCAGGGATCACAGATGTGAGCCACCACTCCTGGCCAACTTTCCAAGTATGAGATACTTTAATTCTCTGATTCTACCAAATAACAGACACACACTTGTTCATCTTACATTTGAGTTACTCCATTATTTTGCTCCAATTTATCTTCACGGTTTTATTCCCATTTCCCCTAAATGTACCTACCCTTCAGCCACACTCATTCCTCATACTTTCATACCTTCACATTCTTTACTCATTTCATTCCCCCTGCCCAAAATTCCCTCTGTTAATTCCAATCTCTGCCTTCTGAAATCCTACCCATACTTCAAATTTTAATTCAAATGCCACTTTTACCACAAAACCCTCCCTGATCCTTCCAGACAGAAGTAATCATTACCTTTGCTGTCAACCCTCTAACCCTTGGTGCATCTCTTGTAACATGATACATTTTTTTAAATTAAAAAATATGGTTATTTGCATATGCATATCTCCCCTACTAGATATCAATTTCCTTGAGGGGAGGGACCCCAAGTTATTCATCTTTTTCATCTTCCTCAGAGCCCACTAAAAGAAGAGGCACTCAATAGATGTTTGTCAAGTGAATGAATTAATTACATAGCACATTCCAGGATCTGAATAGAATTCTCATTTGGAGGCATTCGAGAGAGACCTGGCAGTCACTAGGCTGGCAAAAAAATGGTTGCTGTAAGCCAAACAAAGAGGCTATGACCATCATGACACAACCTAGTAACATGGATGCTCCACAGGGGAGAAGATAGAGAAAATTATCATCTAGCTCAAACAAGCAGATGGCTCAGCTGCCATGCAGCCTAAAGACGTCATTTGCATGTTGAGAAACAGAAAATGGAAGACAATCAGCTTCCTAACAACCAATAACACAGTCTTTCCTGACCATTGTAGAGTAAAAAGTTTTCTTATCCTTAAAATTTCCCTTTAAAAATTATGGGATTTGAGACCCAAGGAATTTCCTGAGCTCCTACTCTAAAGTAAACTAGAAAAAAAATAATACTATCCAGCTGGTCTCTCATGAGAACTGCATTAACAGTTTATTAATTACAACAAGTGGGAGAAGGCTCCAACCTGGGGTGACTCCTAATTATATCATGCATCAAATCTAAACTCCTCAGCATTTGTTCATAGGACTTCCATTAATTAGCTCCCTCTCTCCATCTGACTACCCTCATCTCCTGTACCAGCTCAGCTAGGACTTCCCTGACCTGCCAAGTAAACCTGCTAGCTGTCATTCCCTGCTTAGAGTTTACTTACTCCTCCCTCTGAGTCTTGGGGCTTGCCACTCTCCCTGCCCAAACAAATCTTCTTTCTCTCACTAAGCCACAGCTCCTGGATGTATCTTTCACTTCTAGCATAAGTGTAGTTCTTCAAGTTTAATGGCTTAAAGCAGAATCAACAAGTATTTTTTTTTTCTTTTCCTATCAAGGTCAATGACCCTTTGAGTAAAATAATTTTTTTAAAAAATCAGTCAAAAATTACATGAAAGTAAGACATGGTCTGTGCTGGAGCATGGGATTGTGGGAATAAGTCAGTGAGATAAGGTAAAGACAGGAAAGAAGAGATGCATAATACAATAGCAAGACCCCAGCAGTGGAGAGATCCTGGCTTGAGATCCCACCTCTGACAGTTACTATCTGTGTGGCCCTGGGCAAGTTGCTTTGTTTTGCTGAAGTTTAGTTTGCTAATCTATAAAATGAGGGAGCTAGAGGAAATGGCCTCTGAGGTTATTTTCTGATCTTTAATATCCCATATGTTCCAATTTTGTCTTCTACTAACTATATGACTGAGCAAGATGCTTCAATTCAGTGAATCTCAATTTTCTTGACCATTTTAGGGCAGCTCAAAGCCCAGGAGTTTTGCTGCCAGTCACTTATATTTAATGAAAAAAAATTTAGTAAAAAAAAGAAAAAAAAGTGTTTAACCTTAAGACCAATGCCTCCCACCCGTCAGGATTCTCTCGTTCTTTGTTTTGTGTTGAGTCATTCAGTCTTATCTCACTCTTTGTGACCCCATATGGGATTTTCTTGGCAAAGATACTGGAGTGGTTTGCAAGTTCTTCCTCCAGTATATTCAGGCAAACAGAGGCTAAGTGACTTGCCCAAAGTCACACAGCTAGTGAGTGTCTGAGGCCTGATTTGAACTCAGGTCTTCCTGACTTCAGACCCAACTCTCTATCCACTGAGCCACACGGCGGCCTCTCTCTTGTTCTTACCCTGCCCCTTCTCATTTGCAAGGGAGACCCAAAGTATCTTGTGTGATAATAGAGGACTTTAGTAGCAGGTGGCATTTGGCAATTTTTTGAAAGCCAGATGCTGAAATGATTTTGAATAGATTCAAGTTGGATATCAGGAACTGAAGAAAGTTAAAAAGGACATTATGACATTGAATAAAGTAGAAGTTTGGTACAGAGATGTTGCTCCCAGCAAGTAGGAAAAAAATAGGTTCAACAAAAGATTGAATGCCTGTAAGTTGCGATTGGTTGGTTGGCTGACTGCTTTGTATTCCAAATAAGCTTGGCCCTTGAAGGCTAAGACTCACTTTTGGATAAGAGAAGCTACTCACAGGTAAGACTCTGGGAACTGGCAGATTCTTCTCCTTATAGAGACCAGACAACAGAACGTTTGTTTTGTTTTGTTTTTCCTATTTTGTTGACCAGAAGTGTGATAGGCCTTTCTTCCTCACTAAAAGAACTGCATCTTAAGCCTCTGGGCTCTAAGCTAAAGAGAGATCACAGAATCTGTTTTTATGGAGAAAAGGTAGTATCTCAGCTGAGAATCCAATTGAAACCAGGAAACCAGAGAAGCAGAGAGAAGTTTCACCAAAAAAAAAAAAAAAAAAAAAAAAGTCCAATGGAGCTATATCCCCAAAGCAATGGGGCATTCATGACCACATGAGACCAACAGGGCACAATTGTACATGCAGCAACAATTTCATGCCCTGTCTAGTGTAGATGACCAGAAGACACTGGCAACTCTGAAGTATCAGAGGTATGAGTTGTCTCTCTAGCTATGTGACCTAGACACACTATACATGTACCCTTACACACGTGCTGTGGCCAAATGAGTTTGCCATATTGCTGCTATCCATGAATATTCCCCGAGCTTATTAACTCTTCCCACAGATAATATATTTGTGAGAGAATATGTCCAGATTCATGGGAGAAACGTCCTATTGCTACTTTTCTTACTGTTATTTCACTGAACATCTTTGATTTGGACTAATTGTGTCCTCCAAATGGTTACTAAAAGTAAACACTCTGGAGGAGGTTTATAAGCCATGATTTTGAGTGACCTTTGAATGTAAGTTCATTTGTCTCAAGACCCATATGCAAGCGAGGATACCCCCGAAATATTATTCATCAAAGCTAGATCTAACATAGGGCAATCCCAGGGGCACTGTTATCTCTTTCATATAGAATGTCTGCTACTAGAACAGTGAAACACAAATGACCAGCCTGAGATGCCACCCCTGAAAGGATACCCTAGCCTTTATGACCAACCCAGGGTGAAGCATGCCACCTGGTTTGAGAACCTTTATCACAGTGGGATACAAGGGATCAGAGTGGGCAAGAGAATCTATGGGGTCATGTCAGCAGGGGATGACCAATAGGGAATGGTTACATCCCTTGACTCACATAGCAAGCTTTTCCTCATTTATAAAATGTGGGTAATAATATTACAATTTTTTATCCCAGAGAATGGTTGGGAGGAAAGTGCGTTGCAAACTTTAAATGTACTATATTAACATGAGCTTAATTTGTTATATATGCTTTCAGCTACCACTCAAAATTCTATTGCAATTCTAAGGAAAGGAATAGATGGAGAAGCTATATAATATTTGAGTTGCTAGAAAAGTTATTCAGTTTAATAAATGATAGTAAACCACCTATTTACAGATAGACCTCAGAGATATCTGGCCTGAGCCAGGCATTTGAGAGATGAAGAAACTGGGACCTGGAAGAGTGAGTAAACTTGCCCAATATTGCAAAACTACTTAGATCATTGGACTTAGATTCAGTTCCAGTCCTGGCTCTACTGCTCTTAATGATCCTGGCCCCAAATCAATAATGTTATGAAGTTCTCATCCCAAGCTTTATTCAGATTTTTGTTTCCATTATCTCCTCACTACTGAATTGAAAGCAGGAGGAAGGTGCAGAATGGACCTCCACTAAGTATTTATATGATGAATGAAAATGAATAATCAAATATTATGCAGAGATATAACTATTTATTATATCATTTGTAAATATTCTAGAATAAAGACTAACATTGCACTGTTGCCAGGAGACTGGGAATATACATACACATATATGTCAATGAATAATAGAGAATAATAATGGGGCTTATTAGAAAGATTTTTTAAGTAGACCTGTGATTTCACTTGTGTAAGGAGCTCCCAATGAGGAAACCCTCTCAGCACCTGCTCTGCAACTTATTTTCTTAAAGGGTGCCTTAGCCATTGAAAGGTTAAGGGACTTGCCCAAAGTCATATGTTCAGTACATGTCAGAGGCAGGGCTTGAACTAAGGTCTTCTTGGCTCCAAGGCACCAACTATCTAGCCATCAAAACATGCTGTCTTCTGCATTCAAAACAGCACTTATGGGAGCAGCAAAGTGGTGCAGTGGATAGAGCACCGGCCTTGGATTCAGAAGACCCAAGTTCAAATCTGGCCTCAGACACATAACACTAGCTGTGTGACCCTGGGCAAGTTACTTAACTCCACTGCAAAAGAAATGAAAGAAAGAAAGAAAGAAAGAAAGAGAGAAAGAGAAAGAGAGAGAGAAAGAGAGAAAGAAAAAGAGAGAGAAAGAGAGAGAGAGAGAAAGAAAGAAAGAAAAACAGCACTTACTTCAATTGTTCAAGAATCCACGGTTTTGTTGATGAAGATACTTCTTCTACTGACTCTGCTTACAGCCTTTCTTCAATCTACTATAGTCTTTCAGAATCATAGCGACCAAAAAAATCATCATCATCTTGAGGCAAACCCAGTGATGACTCTCTCAGTCACAGATGGACTGGAACAAAGATTACAGATTACTAAATTACAGAATTTGAGAGTTGAAGGGACCTCAATTACCAACTAGACCAATATGAATCTGAAAGGAATGTTACTCTAACATCCCTGACAATCATCCATGTACTGCTTGAAAGGCCTGCACTAAAGATGATCACCTGTTACTTCCACCTTTGGACAGCTCCAATCTCTCAGAAAACAGAAGTTTTTTGTTTGTTTTTTTCTACTGATGTAAAGCCAAAACTTTTCTCTTTGCAACATTCACTCGTTACTTTTGTTTCTACCCTGTAGAGCTAAACAGAACAAATCTAATCCCTGTTTACATGGCAGTCATTCAAAAACCTGAACACAGCAAAAATGTCTCCTATGAGAATAGACTAATAATCTATAGTTCCTTCAACCAATCCACATACGACATGGACTCAAGATCTGGTTAACATCATGTTCACTGCCCCACCCCACTTCTGGACTCTCCATGTTAATAATAAGGGTAAGGGTGAAACTATCTCATTTTAGCTCTGATACCTTAACTACATAAGAACACTTTTATGATTGAATCAGTCAATCAGAACTGATACTGAACAGGACTGTAGTCTCCTCGAATCAATCAAAGCCATTGTGTGAGAGGTTTGGTCACAGAATTTATATACAAATAAGTTATCTCAGATCCAAAAGGAGAATTCTGAGGGTCTCTGGAGGTTGGAGAAAGCATTATACTTCCAGTTCACCTTTGAACAGCAAAAGGAGAACTGAGTTGTGACAGAGAAAGGAAATACAGAGAAGAGTCATTGACTTTATGGGTTTCTCAGATCAAAGGATAACGGATGGGGACAGTCTCAAGAAAAGGTCAGTTATTTCTTCAACTTTCCCTCTTAATGTTAAAGAGTCAACCGCTTTCCCATTCAGCCTGTGCAGTCCATATTTGCTCTTCAATATTATAACTCTACCTTTTGCTTTTCCTCCAGTTTTATGGCCACATGTCATTTTCTTCTCTCCAACACGTATTTCTCACTAGCTCCCCTTTTTCTCTCCAAAAGGCTGAGTCCAATCACTCTCACCATTCCTTCAAAAGGCTTAGGCCAGTAACATCACCACCTCACTTCCACTCACTTTGAAGTGCTAAGAGATTCTATCATTTCCTCTCCATGGATACCAGATAGAAGGATAGAGGTTACCTAAAGAGGGCTAGGTAGAGAAGCTGATTCTTCCTTGCCAAGGAACTTAAATCCATTCTCTGCTCTTGCTTAGAACTCTATGGAAGTCTGTGAATTCTGGCAGATCTATCTATTCTCTGTAGTGAGCCAGAGTCTTAAGGTGTGGCTTATAACTAGAATAGTCCTGACCCAATCAATAATACCTAAATATCAAGAGTAGATTAATGCTCTTTAATGAGATTGACATGTATCAACAAGTACCCAGATAACAAAACTCCTTACTCCGAGAACAATCATGATAGTTTATGGCTTATTTCATATCATGCATTATTTGGAATTATAGTTATCCATTTATGTGTCTTCTACATCTAACGACCTGTCTGTTCTCTTAGGGCAGTGGCCCTGTCTTATCTAAACTGAGTACAGCAAGCAGTTAATAAATGTATATTGAACTGAACTGATTTAATCACCTCTGAAGGTATTATGAGGATCATATGGGATTATGTATGTTAGGTAGTTTGTAAGTAGTAAAGACCATCATATAAATGTTATTATTACTCATAATAACTAATAATAATAACAATCTCTCTGGGCCTCAATTTTCTCATCTGTAAAATAAAGGCTTTGAACTATATTATTTTTCAATTTACTTCTATCAAAAAAGCTAGATCGAGGACAGGAGGAATGGACAGAAAAACAAAGGGGTGATAACAAAGAAGTAAAGGTGTATATAGAATTAAAGAAAAAAGAGGAAGAAAAGTTTAGAAGTTTAGAACTCTTCTTGTCATATTCTGCCATTAACTTGGGCTTTGGTCTTCAGAGTATCATCACTTTCATCTCTGCCCTTTAAGATGCTGATTGTATGAGTAATCATTGTTCACAGTTTTTCAATCATTCTTTAGTCTTCAAATTTCAGACAAGGGCTCTGAATGGGAAGGTAAGAGAAAACTACCAAGGAAGAGGGAAAAGATTCTCTACCAGGGGTGGGGAATCTGTGACTTTGAGGCCACATGTGGCCTTCTAGGTCATTGGGTGTAAAACTTGAGTCCAAAGCCTGTTCTGTGAAGTTTGGATTCAGTCAAAGGGCCACACTTGAGGACCTAAAGGGCCACATGTGACCTCAAGGCCACAAGTTCCCCACCCTTGCTCTAGACTGCAGAAACAGGCACCAGCATATTTTCATCAATTGGACTGGATGAAATTAAGCCCAGGGATAGCCAAATCAGCCCAAGTCTTACTCAAAGTATCCACTCTATCAGTTGGGCACTTGTAATAACTCACTATAAAATCAGTCTTGTGTGTAAGTAGGTAGATACATAGACTAATAAATGAATAGATGGATGGATGAATAGATACATACATGGATGGACAGATAGATAAATGGATATATGGGTGGATGGATAGATAATAGATGGATACAGAGACATGTACATACATACATGGATGGACAGATGGAAAATAGATAAAAAATACAATCAGTCTTCTGATTTTCCTAAGTCCATAAGCCTAGGGGCTAAAATCATTCATTGGCTGTATGACAATAGACAATTACATCATATTACTGAACTTGAGTTCCCTTGTTTTGTAAAATGAGGGGTTTGGCAATACAACTACTAACCTTATGCCCAATCAGATCAAAGAAAGAGGAAGAAGAGGTTCTTTGTGGACAAAAATATTTATACCAGTGTTTCTAGTAGTGGCAAAGAACAAAGAATAAGGAACTAATGGGATGCCCATCAAGTGATGAATTGCTAAACAAATTATGACATAAGAATGTAATGTAATGGTTGTAATTCCTTCTCAAAAATGACCAAAATGACTTCACTATGTTGGGGTCAAGGTTCAGTATGGCTGATCAGACCAATACAAGCTTGGAAGGCTCTACCGCAGGTCAGGTACAAATAGTCCATTTGAGCTTTTGGAGTAGAGATGTCTCTCAATTTTCACATCTCACATTTATTTTGAGCTACTGCAATTCTGCTTCATTCATAGAGCACAGTGCCCTCTTTGATGTGGGCATGCCATGCTGGGTGGTCCTGTGCCAGCGCCTCCCATATCTCATAATCAATTCCAAAGTTCTTTAGAGAGACTTTGTATCTCTTCTTCAGACCACCATGTGAGTGCTTGCTTTGTGTGAGTTCTCCATAACATAGCCTTTTAAGGAAACTTATATTTGGCATTTGAGAAACATAGCCAGCCCATCAGAGTAGTGCTCTCTGCAGTAGAGTTTGAATAGACTCAGTCTCCTGTACTTTATCTTGCCAGATGATCTTCAGAATCTTCCCAATGCAATTCAAATGGAAGCAATTCAGTTTCCTGGCATGGCACTAGTATACTGTCCAGGTTTCACAGACTCACAACCATGAAATCATCACAATGGCTCTGCACACCTTCAGTTTGGTAGGCAGTCTAATAACTCTTCTGTCCTTTACTTTCCTTTGGAGCCTCCCAAACACTGAGCTCGCTCTAGCAATGTGTGTCAGTCTCATCATCTACGTGTACATCCCTGGAAAGTACACTGCCAAGGTGAGTAAACATATCCACAGCATTCAACATTTCTCCATTTGCTGTAATTGATAGTTCCATATATGGATGGCCGGTGGAGAATCTCTGTTTTCTTGGTGTTAATTGTTAGGCCAAATTAGCATAAGCAGCAGAGAATAGATCCATACTTTGTTGCATCTCAGCCTCAGGTGCAGCACCGAGTGCAAAATCATCTGCAAACAAAATGTAATGGAATACAAGAGTGTTCCAAGAAGTGAACAACAAGGTAGTTTCAGAGAAAGTAGAAAAAAAAAGAAAGTAGAAAAAAGTCATTTTAACTGATGCTGTGTGAAGTGGGCAAAACCAGAAAAAAGTTTATACTATAATAAAAACGTTACAAAATGAACAATTTGAAAGAGTTAAGGAACTCTGATCAATACAATGATCAATTATGATTCAAGAAGGCCAATGATGAAGAACATTTACCTGCCTCCTGACAGAGGTGATGGACGCAAGGTACAAAAGAAGATTTACATTTTTTGACATGGTCAGTGTATGTATTTTTTTTTTCTGGAAGCAGTGGTCAGAGAGCTGAAACAGACCCTGAAGATTAGGACCATGGAAGGAGAGATGTTGGGGCTATGATGAGATCAAGGTATTGTGTAACCAAGACTGCTCCTGGGAAGAAATTAGCCCAGAGCCACTGCAGGGATCAATGTCCCCAAGGTAATCTATCTCAAGCCTTGGGAGAAGTCAATAAGGAAAGACAAACCTGACCTTATGGTGAGATAGGCAACTTTTGAAAAGGAAAGGAATAGGATGGTGAGGTGATTGCTGGTCAGAACACTAATTAACTCCTGGCACTACCAGTTTCTCCCTCATTTTCACTGTCTCAGTCTAGAACCAAGAGCTGGGTCCTAGATAGCAGTAACATACCCCTCCCCATTTCCTTTCTACAACCTTCAAGTTCAAGGAGGACATGGGACCATGGATAGGTAGAATATCTATGTCAGGATGTTCAAACTTCAATTCATTTATGATGTTAAATAAGCTTCTTCTGATATATATGTATATATATGTGTGTGTGTGTGTGTGTTATATATATACACATACACACACACGTGTGTATATATATATATATATTATATATAAGCTATGTCTACAAGGACAAGAATGAGGTAGGAAGATTCTCAGATATAAGGAAAAGGAGTCTAGATCTACAGATAGTCCCATTTTACGATCTCATGCATTAATTTTGTATGAACCCTTAGGCAATAATTCAACACCCAGGCAGTAAAGGGCCTGTTTTGTGTTTGACCATTGATGCTCTATACTGGGTCCATGCACGAGAACTTACCCCTGGAGGCAATCTCCTTCATACATTGGAGAAACCTTGATGAAACCATTAAGTTAATGGTCAAAGTATAGTGCTACCAGAGGGAAAACTATATACTATATTTCCTACCTAGTTAAATAATTATAAAGTGACACTCTATCTTCCTGTGGACTTAAGAAAAACAAGACAGGAACTGGTGTGAGCGGCTATAGCTATAGCAACACCTCAAGTATCACATGGGAAACCCACCAAATATATAAACAGTCTGCAACAGAGCCAGAATAATAAATCAGTCTGTGTCTAAAAGGCCTACATGAAACCCAAAATGTAATTAACAAAAAAAGCACAATCTCTAGAAGTCACGATCTGTTTCTGGTTGCTGGACTTTGCTCTCATCAGAAAGCATCATCTCTAAAAGTGGTTAGGGCAACCAGAGTTAATATTTGCCAAGAGCTCATTGAGCAGGTCTATCTTGAGGTTTTGTTTTGCTATAGAGCACTTTTTCACTATAGTGTATAAACAGAAGGGGAAAATGTACATTTCCTAGGCAAACCCAGAACACATTCTCCCACTTGTTTTCTCTTGTATCTAGACTGAAAAGTCTCAATCCAAAAGCAATAAGTTCAAGTTCTGGGGTCTTTTTTGGGGGGGGGTCATCTAAGATGCCATTATTTTCCCGAATTTAAGGCCTGCTAGGATTGGGTTATAAGAGTAGAGAGTTCATGAGATTTGCTCAAGATCCAAACCTTTCTCATAGGCTGCTGAGTAGTCTTCTCCATGCAAGTTACCCTATCAGTGTCCCTTTTTCTCCTTCTTTGTGATCTTGACCTTGACCTCAGGTTCACCTTGAAACCTAGTGAAAATTGGTTGGCATTTTAATTTGTAGGGTTTAGAAGAATGTCTTTTAAGGAAAGAAGGCAAATGTGGCCAAATTAAACCAAACAAAAATAAGTAAAACGAACAGAAACAAACATTCTCATCAAGGCTATATATCCTTATCAAGTCTCATCATGTATTTAATGCACAATTCACTCTAAACCATAAACGCATTATTTGCTATTAGGACTGAGGCTAGGAAAATTATATTTCATTCCATAAAAAAAAGCAATGGAGGTTTTCTAAGCAAAACTCAACTAGAAACTGGAAAATCAAGAATCTAACTGTTCTTGTAATTGTTTAAACAAGGTGAGGTATGGGAGGAGATAGGGACAGATACAGCAAATAGATCTGAATTCCTTGGTAGTTAATTTTACTTGTATCTGTTCCTGTTACTAGTCAGCTGTGAACTTCAAGTTGCATTTCACCAGAGTACAACTCAACACAGGACCCAATATTTAACCACCAGAAGTCAAAA
>NW_020954610.1:3865641-3898525 GCF_900497805.2 Vombatus ursinus | reverse complement strand
AAAAAAAAAAAAAAAGGAATAATAATAGCTCTTACCTCCAAATGTTATTATAATGATCATATGAATAAAGTGCTTAACGCAATGCCTGGCACATGGTAGGCACTTCATGAATGTTGCTTCCTTCCATCCAATCAACCAAATGCAAGGGTAAGGGTCATCATTTCTTTTTAAGCTGTAACATTCACTTTCTGTGCCCATGGGATATATGTGCAAAGCACTACATCCTTTTTTGTACTGGGAGCGATACACTCTTTTAAGCCATGAATTAAAGCAGAAGGTACTTAAAAGGTGAAAATTAGTCTAACATTGCCATCAGGCAGAATATTTGGAAACAGTGAGATGTGTTCAAATATAGCCCAAAATTTAAACAAAACAAAACACTTTCACAGTTCTCACCTGAAAAATACATCAGTGCTTGCCACAGCACTTTTAGGCATATGTAAAATATACTGCCTGCATTTATTCACTGTAAGTGACTAGGATATAATTCACTGTGAAGTTGTTATAAAGAAGGAATGAGGATAGATTAACCTTTCAATGCCACCTGGTCTCAGGATTTCCCAATGTGTTAATGAATTTCAGAAGGTGGGAGCTTCAGATCCACTGACAGTACATTAATCTGAGGAAGGAGAGTATAATGCAGCCTCCAAACTCAAAGGTGAGTGGATCAATTTAGAAAATGTTAAATCAAATCCAAGTCATAGCTGGAAGATAATCCAAACCTGCAAAATTCAAATGAGTTGGGGAAAGTGTTCCTCCCTTTTTGGAGCAAAACACAGAAGAAGGGTAGGTAGGTAGTTCCAAATGCTATTCTCTCACCTCTTTCTCTGGAATCAGGAAACAGAATATGTTACCTATACTTCCCTGGACCTCCTCCAGGTATGAAGATGCGTGACAATGACCGTTCGAGAGTGATAAGATAATACCTCTGTATTCTACTGTTTGTCACCAATTACCATGTTCTCAACATATGCATTGGTTTCTTGGAATTTAGAGGTTGATAACAAAGAAGTACACAGGAAAAAGAAAGAGATTAAATTTGTTGTCATGAGTAAAGAGAAGCAAACTGGAATAGTGGGTAAAGGGCTAATCTCAGAGCTAGGAAAAGGAGTTCAAGGGCTGTCTTTGATATATAGTAGCAATAGGATTACAGACAAGTCATATAAGTACTCATAAGTACAGGTAACTCTCCTATGAGTCAATAGTCAATAAACATTTATTAAACATGTACTATATGCCAGGCACTTTGCAAAGCACTGGGGATACAATAAAAAGAAAAACAATCCCTACCCTCAAGAAGCTTACAGTCTAATGGGATGGCAATACACAAAAAGAAGCTGAAAAGTGGTAGGGAGGCCATCAGAGAGTACCTGATTGTGGGGGGTGGGAGGTGAATGATGTTCATGGGAATCAAAACCAAGCAAAACAATTGATGGAAAATGAAGAGTTTAGCTAGAAAGTTCTGAGCCCTCTGTAAAAGAAGATTTTAGGAGGAGTTTACTGCTCTGCCCTCCAGCCCTCCAATCACAGGGCAGCAGAACTTGAGAGTGCTGAGAAAGTATTGAATATCTAAAGTAGATGAACCTAAATTGCAGAGTAAATGCTGAACTGTGTTAGTAGAGACAGTTTCTATACCAAGGACTCTTTGACATGGATGAAATCATATGTCTGGATCTCCACCACACCAAGAAAAAAGAAAAGAAAAAAAACATAATATGTTGATATTATAAATCTACTATAGAATATAAATGCCTTCTTCAATTAAATTTTTTAATCCCCAGAGCCTAGCATAGGGCTTGGCACATAATAAATGCCTGTTGATTGGTCAATTTCTAGAAAATAACATTGTTTAATGTCATTTGGTAAAGCACCCTCCTTTCAATTAAACAATTTTTTAAGTAATTATTTTGTGCAAGGCATTGGGACAAACAAACAGATTCCTGGTCCTCAAAGAATTTACAATCTAATACACATACACAAGTAAAAACATAATGTAGAATGAGATAAGGTCAAAGTAGAGAGCCAGACAAAAGGTTCTAGGAACAATCTGAGGATGGAGAGATGATGTTAAGCTTGGGGAGGTCAGGAAAGGTTCACTTTAGGAAATAATAACTTCTCCAACCAAGAGAAATATTTCAAAGGTAATTATTGCAGAGGGAGTAGGTTCCAAGCATAAGTACCCTTTGCAAAGGGACAGAGCTGGAAAATAGAAGACAAGATTGGGAAACAGCTAGAGTCCAGTTTGGTTGGAATGAAGAGCAGGTAAATTATAAAAGATGATTAGACATATAATGGAACCAGTGAGTGGCATATCTTAAATGCCAAGGTAAGGTGTTTGTATCTTATGCTATAGGCCATACGGAGTCACTGAAGATTTCTAAGCAGGAGAGTGACATAGTCAAAAATGCTAAGGACAAAAAAATGTCAGGAAATGAAAAAAAAAAAGGAAAATGAAGAAAATGAAAAGGCGGAAACGTCAAGTATCTGATTTCATGAGTTCAAGTACTCACCGTCACAAAGGTCACAAACCATCTGCCACTTAATTAAGTAGCTTTGAGAGTTAGTAAGGTCAAAACATTCATCATCCAACAGCCAACTTGGTGAGAAGCCTCTCCAAAACTTGGCAAAGCTGAACTTCCAGTACCGAACATATAGCTCATCATTGGGCCCTGACCTGAAGCCTGTCTAACTTGATTAGAGCCATCAAGCATCATATTCTGCTGCTATAGCCTTCCAAAACAGAGTATCAACCCCATGCCACAAATAAACAATGGAATAGTACTGTAATAAATGCACAATATAGCATTTCCACGAAAATAATCCTGGATCATTAAAGTTAAAACAATGAATGATAGCAGAGAGAAGAGAAGAACCAGGCAATCATAGATAGATAGATACACACACACACGTGTGTGTGTGTGCGCATGTGCGTGTGTATGTTCTGCCTTGAGTATTTCCAACAAAGAAAAGAAAAAGGGAAAAAAAATAATGGAATGTCTTCCAGTCTGTGTCTAAACACAGACTCTTTGGATTGGATTCTGTTTAAAAACAAAAACAAAAAAAAGTTAGGATGGTAGTCAACTATCCCTAGTTTGTGTTCTTAACTATTAACCAGAGGAAACAGGTTTATCACCTTGCATTTTCCCTTCCTCCCCACTGAATAGTTTATATCTACATTTGTCTGTTTGATCAAAGAATCATAGAATTTTAGAGCTAAAATAGACTTGATAAAAAAAAAATCTAGTACAACAAATCTCAACAATTTCTCTTGTAGGTAAGAAAATCCAGGCACAGAAAGCCGAAGTAACCATCCAAAGTCCCATATTTAGCCATACTCAGGATCTGTGGTGTGCTGGTAAATGTTCAACAACCAGCTCTCTTTAAAAAAATGTACAGGATGTATTTTTAAGTTTAATCTGAGTTGTTAATGTTTTTCCATGACCTTATTAAGTTTATTTGATCAAAATAAATCAAGTCCTAATTTGTAGCATTTGATGATTTCTGTCACACTGAAAATTTATACTATCAGTTTGAACAAATCAGTTCAAGCTGGCTCTAGCACACCCCTAACTTGGGAACCAAATTTTCTGCATTCTATCCAGGTCTGTGCCCTTATTATATCATATCTGTTCCTGGGAATCTCTATGCATCCACATGTGTTTAGAACTGGTAAAATTGATACAACACATGCATCTCCTGAGATAAAACGCAGTTCAAACAATTTGTTTTAAAAAAAAAAGCTGCATAATGTTCAATTACTAGCAATTCAACAAAACTTGAATTATTTGTTTTAATTTTCAAATGGTTGGACATACATCCCCTGCCTTTTTATTTTTAGTAATAATAATAATAACAATAATAAAAGTTCCCACTTTTATAGTACTTTAAGGTTTACAAAATGCTTAACAAATTTTGTCTTCTTTTATCCCCACAATAATCCTGGGAGGCAGGTGTTATCATTATCCCCATCTTATAAGTGAGAAGGTTGAGGCAGAAAACAATTAAGTGATTTGGCTAGGGTAACAGAACTACTTAAAACCTGGGGCCAGGTTTTAACTGAGGTCTTCCTGACTTCAGGTCAGGTGTTCTATGTACTGTTCCACCTAGCATACTAACTCAATAATAACTTCAAAAAGCTGTGGTAATTAAACCACTTTGAGGTTTCACCTAACACCATTCAAATTATCAAAGAAGATTTAAAAAATGGTAACGATCCATGTTGGAGAGTTTATGGAAAAATTGATAGAAAGATGTACTGTTGTTTGACCTGGTGAAGTGGTCACACCATTCTAGATTCCAATTTGAAATTATCAATCAATTAACAAGCATTTATTAAATGGCTAGTATGTGCTGGCATTATACTAAACACTGAAATACAAATAATGAAATAATTATGAAAGAAAAGTGGCCAAGTTGTACATATCATTTGATCTAAGAATATCATTCCCTCACTCACCTGGTCTCCTTGATTAAGATTCACATCTAAGATTTCTTTCCCCCCACAAACACAGTTCAAATGTTCTAATAGCTGTGTTCTTTCTTGACCTACTATTTTTCAACATCAAATGCTTTTCTTACTGAAATTGTGAGAACACAAAGACAAGCGACTGTCTGGTAATTAAGTTCGGAAAACAAATTATATATAATTTCTCTGACAATCACCCTTTAGTAAACCAATAAAAGAGAGCTCATTGAGCAGAACAATAATTAATACTTATGAGAGTAATCATTACATTTTACATTTGGTTATGTCATCAATTCACATGAACTCAGTCTCACTCATTGTTCATACTGTCCCTAAGACAACAGAGTAAGTTAGCTCACCAACAGACATGAACTAATTTTATTTTTTTCTTAATGATTTAATTTTGTAAAGCACTTTGAGTTTCTCATACAAATAATTTTTCTTCCCTAATAAAAACTTTTAGAATAATACAATTTTAAATCAATCAGATGGGCCACAAAAATGACTTTCCTAATGTAATTTACACCCCATAGGGTCTTAGTCTTAGAGCTGGAAGGGAATTTGGAAATCGGTCTGACAGAAAATAGAGAAGAGAAAAAGAGATTTTAATTTTTTTTTAACTTTTACTCTGATATTCACTTTATTTTATAGATAAGGAAAGTAAGACCCAGAAATGATCTGTAGCAGGTTCAGAATTATACAGGTCAGGGGCAGCTAGGTGATGCAGTGGATAGAGCACCAGCCTCGTAGTCAGGAGGACCCAAGTTCAAATATGGCCTCAGACACTTACTAGTCACGTAACCCTGAGCAAGTCACTTAACCACGGATTGCCTCAGGGGGAAAAATTATACAGGTTGTATGTAGCAGAGTTGGGACTGGAGTACAATTCTTCTCATTTCAAACCCAGAGCTCATTCCACTTCAATAGGATATGTTTTGTGAAGCAAAGCTTTTAAAACAGAAACACTCTCTTAAATTTTCCTAAGCTGGCAAGGGTATGTTGAGTTTGTACGCAGGTAAAATATCATCAAATCAGAGAATGGTAGATTTAGAAAGGAATATAGGGTTAAGTGACTTGCCCATGGTCACATAGCTAGTAAATGTCTGAAGTCAGATTTGGACTCAAGAAAATGTGTCTTCTTGATTCCAGGGCCAGCACTGCATCCAGTGTGCCACCTAAGTGCTCCGGTTGGTTGTATAATTCATAGCTAAAACAATTAGATAAATATTCTCATACAGGCCTATAACCCAGGAAGTGAAACATTTTCCTTCCTCCTCTTCCTTTCCCTTAATGTTCTATGATTCCATTCAACTTATCTGATCCAACTCCTCCATATAAAGTTATATCACTCTGGCTCTCAGTGATTGGCCATTAGGTCCCAGTCCAAGCCTCACTTGCTCAATGTTTGGGTTTTGATGGCTCAGAGCGAGTGTAAATAGCCAAAATTTCTGTTCTGGCCAGAAATCCTGAGGGTCTTTGCCTCCAGGATTGATTCTCTTGAGTAGAGAAAGTAGGACATTTTTTGCCTCAATTCTTACCTAGCCTTAAATCTCGAATGGGTGGACCTTAGTTTAAAAAGGCCAAGGTCTCCTACTGTATCTGGGGCCATCTGTAGTCATCCTGACCTATGTCTCACCACTGGGCTCAGATGACTCTAGAGGAGAGACTGAGGCTGATGACTTTGCTCAGCTCCGCCTCACTTCAATCCAATTCACTTGCAAGTCAAGACATCACCCTCCTGATGTCATTGATCCTCTTCAGAATGAAGGATGAACAAAAACAACAACAATAAGGTCACACATATATAACTCTTTACCTCTTAGGATTTCTTGTTCAGATAATAAAATTAAAACCATACTTTGCGATTTCCATAGATAATCTGCCCTTGGATGAACTTGGCCTCTATTGGAAAAGCTTGTGTTAGCAACTCTAGTACTCAGGGGTAAGCATCATAACATGTACTGGGGGGGGGGGGACAGAAGGAATTCATTTGAAGCAAGGTGAAGGGAAAGATCTCTGGTCTTAGGACACAAGGCCCAAAATGGGAGGGGTGAGGGCAGGGGGAGCATTTAGAGACTCCAAGATATTATAAAGTCATTGGTGGAGAGCAGGGAAAGGTGGGGCAGAGTAGGAAGGAGTTCACTTGGGTCTACAGTTATCCCTTTCATATCACAATTTTCCCCATAGTAGTTTTGATATATCATCATATATCAGCATAAGAAATCAAATGGGAATTTTGAGGGAGTTTCGTGGAAGCCACAGACAACATGCAAAGGCCAACAGATGACACAGTTAAGAAACTCATAAATGCAGAAAATATATGTATAGTATTGGATAATATCAACATGTTTTATCTTTTAATGCCACAATAATTCAGATTTCTTCTCTGGCACGAAGGGAGGGCCAAAAAATTTTACAAGGATTTTCCAGATCACAGGGGCACCACACCCCTAAATCCCTGCAATGTGGAAGATATAATAGTATTTATATCCTTACTAACTAGGCATTAAGATCAGTTGACTCAATTTGCTGAAAGAGTAGAAGTGCTATCAGAAACCTCTACATTTCAGCACTGTGAGGAACTTGATCTCTTTATCATAGCTAAGACTGTCTTTGGGTCTCAGTTTCCAAAACAATGAAATGAGAAAGTAAGAGTAGATGGTTCTGAAGGTTTCTTTCATCACTAAACTTTTATTATTCCATGTTCTTTGATGTCAATTAATGTGAAGCTTAGAACAGTTTCAAGAGTCATACCAAAATTTTAAAGTAGTTCATTGGCCTCAAGGAAGGTTATATTTGAATTCATATCAGGAAAAGACTCCTATAGTTAGGAAAGCATCACAGTAAAACCATTTCCTTTATTAATAGGCCAACAGCCTTCTCTAGTTCCTGTCCATAACCTTTTCATTAAGATTCAATTAGTCGATGCCTGGGTTAACACATTATGTTTTCTAACATCATAATTTATTTTTGAGTGTATAAAAATCACATCTTACCTCACTACACAAGGAAAAGCAGGGAGTGAGAAATTGAGATAATTATCTAAATCACAAAGCATTTTCAAATGATAAAAGCAGAAATGTTGATTGTTTCATTTTTTTAAAATATGAAGACAATGGTTTGAACTCTTCCCTTCCTTTATACCTATATTTGCAGCCTAATTCTTATAAATTATTATTTAAAATCTTTACAAGGAAGAGATGCACTTCCCTATTTCGTTCCCTACTCATTCTGGCTGTATCAATGAGGAAATGGATTTCTGGAAGTCAATATTGGTACCTGCCTCCTCTAGCAGAACCTCTTCTAATACAGCCAATTAGTGTGAATAATGAATTAAATGAAGTGGTCACATGTATTCAAAGCCACATTACATGAAGTTAGGACTATGTAAAACATGTAGTACGAATTCAAATAATACAACCACTTCAAGGCTTCGTTGTGCATAGTAATTGTTGTTCTATTGTTCTAGTCATATGGGACTCTTCATGGCCCCATATGCGGTTTTCTTGATAAAGATACTGGAATATCTCCAGCTCACTTTACAGATTGAGGAAAGTGAAGCAAACAGGGTTAAGTGACTTGCCAGGGGCACATAGCTAGTAAGTGTCTGAGGCCACATTCGAACTCAGGAAGATGAGTCTTTCTGACTTTAGGCCTGGCACTCTATCCACTGTGCTACTTAGTTGCCCCAAATACTAATTAGGACCAAGCTAAAATCTAACCGCCCTACCCACCACCCTTCCCTCCCTATCTGCACATACTATACAAGTGCCCAGAGATGCATTCCCTTTCTAACTCATTATCTCCCTTCTGACACAATGTATGACCCAAAATGCCAATATATTTTTATTATTTAGGAACTCTGGACCCATTTCTGCCTAATTCCTACATTTAGGATCATAGAATATCAAAGCTAGGAAGCATGGGAGAGTCACCTAGTCCAAACTGCAGCTCAAAAAAAATTCCTTCCCCAATCCCAAACTTACTCCCGACAAGTGGCCATCCATCATTACTTGAAGACTTCTAATTTTAGGGAGAAGAGAGGATGGACTTAGCCTTTCCTAAAGCAGCCAATTTCACATTGGCTGTAGTGGTTAGGAGGTTATTATTTAGACTGAGGCTAAATCTACTTCTCTGCTACTTCCAACCAGTCTTCCTCATACAAAATTGCCTCAACTCAGTAAAACTTTGAAGCAATAGAAATAATACAATGGTCAACTCGCTATGGGCCGCTAGATGGTACAGTGGATAGAGTACTGGGCCTGGAGTCAGGAAGACATCTTCTTGAGTTCAAATCTGGCCTCAGACACTTACTAACTGAGTGACCCTGGGCAAGTCACTTCACCCTGTTTGCCTCAGTTTCCTCATCTATCAAATGAGCTAGATAAGGAAATGGCAAACCACTCCAGCATCTTTGCCAAGAAAACCCCAAATAGGGTCACAAAGAGCTGAACATGACTGAAATGACTCAACAACAACAACTTACTATAAAGAAGCTGGGCCAGTCTGAGGAGAAGGTCATAGGAGTTGCTGACTCTGCTCATTTCTCAGAAAACTCACAGAACCTCTGGGGTAGAACAATCTATAGCAAAAGAAAGAAAGAATCCAGGAAAGGGAATGAGGGAAGATCTAGTAACTTTAAGTAGAAGGAATGAAGGATTGAAATAGAATACCAATGAAAGAGCAATGGGGGAAGAGGGATGTAAGGGGAGTCTTCTGCCATTGGTTATCAAAAGTGATCCATAGCTCTTATTTCTTGAAAGCCTTCAGGGTTTGCCTGCTTGGCTACAGACACACACTTACAAATGCTTTCATTCACACAGCTGCTTCCTTCGTGGATTTTTCCTTTTACTTATTTCCTTTCTTCCTTGCTTTCACAAACTGCTCAGAAGTCCAAAATCTCTACTTTTTCTAATGTTTACAAGTAGCATTTTCTGGCATTCTATGGTTTTCTTTCTTCGCCTTACTCTTCATCATTACCCCTTACTCCAGATAATATCTATCCCCTGATCCTCATATTTTTGCCATCAGTAAAAGACTGTTGAATTTACTACCTTAAATAAAAGCAGAGATTGCTTTCTTCTACAAATGAGGACTCATCCACTTAATACCCCACGTGAATTGTAGGGTATTTCATTGGAAAAAATCAGACACCATGGGCCTTTCTATGGAAATACATGCTTTGGGCATCATGTATCGCACAGCATGGTAATCAAAATTTTTAGTTATTCTATCTAAAAATCAAAGAAACCAAGACCTTTCCCATCATTATCTTCTGATTTTTCATGGGCACAAATTTCATTATTACTAAAACCACACCCACCTTATTTTTCTGAATTCTTGATAAAAATAGATGGCAAAGGTTGAAAAGTCAGAAGGGTAGATTTCCACCTGAGACTCCACGACTTATTCTTACAAGAAATGGAGTATCAGGCTGCAAATTAAAAGTAGGAATGTCTTCTCATTTAAGCATAGAATTAAAGGGCCTTAGAGTCTAATCCTAGCTTTTGACTCCCCAACTAATTGGTCCAAGTACATTAAAATTTCCAGTATTTCTGCTCAAGGAAACTTGAAAAGTAACTCAAACATGTAAAAATAAAAATTTTAAAATACCACCACCACGGCATTTAAAACAAGTCTCCAAATAGGGTAGCAAGATAGGTATGCAATTTCTGAATGGGGAATTTACAGAAACTAAGGAAACACAGTGTTTGGTTAATAATGATGCTTAGGCGTTTCTTTCTTGCTTCTACCAGGAGTATAAGTCTAAAGTTTTCAGAGTCTTTTTTCACATCATTCTCTCAAATTCCCATATAAGAGTCTCTGTCTTATGTTCAGTGCCGATATGATATGAACCCATATTTCAAGGTCCGTTTCATCTTTAAAGCCTTTCTTAACAATCCTAGCCCAAGTTCTCTCTTTTCTCTGAGACTGCACAGCAACTGAGTAACAGTAGAGTGGCTTGTCTGGACCTGTCCATCACCCAGCCAGAGAGCCTTGTAAGGATTCAATGCAGCCACTGAAAGACAACCCAGTCATAGTAGAAAATTGACCCAACCAGCCAAGACATTGCACCCTAGGTTGGATAAGCCAAGCTGAGCCACCAGTTCTATAGATAGCTCATGCCCTGTGAAGATCTAACCCAGCTGAAGAGTGAAGTGACTGAAAGTGAACTTTGTGAAGACCTTCTGGAGAGAAGAACACCGAGACCCTGAAATTTCGGAATTGTATGGTCCCTTGGCCATGTGTCTCCTATACTATCTTACTACCATTGTTCTTGAATTTTGGGTCCACTCTTCCTCCATCCTGGATTCTGGATATATTTATGGGAAATTGTACCCTGTTGTTGGGGAAATAATTTGTAATGATTCTTCTTGCTAAACCATAACTAAATGCCTTTGCTAAAGAACTTAATCTACTAGCTGATTGTTAACGGAAAACACACTGGTGGGGGCTCATGAACTAATAATATTTTATACCAAAGCCACCCATATGGTTACTCTTAAAACTCTGGGAACAGTAATGGCCATTCCTTTGAGGATTTCGCCAAATAACCCCCAAAGGAAGTGTTACAGTACTATGCTGCAGTCTATTCTTTTTTGGTCCAGACCTGTAATTTTTTCAGTGGAAAGAGCTTTATGAGAAAAGTCCTGCCAGTAATATAGCTTGATATCTATTCTGTTATACAATTTATAGTCTTAACTAATTGCCTGGGGTACTAAAAGGTTAAATGACTCACCTAGGATCACACAACCAGTATATATCAGAGACTTGAACATAGGCCACCCTGACTCTGAGATCAGCTGTCTATCCGCTAAGCCATAGTGGATGCTATGCTCACTCCATGCTCACCATTATCCTTTGTATGACCCAGGCCATCAATTCTTTGAAGATGGTTGGATTTCATGACTCACAGCCACAACATCACTTGAAGAATATTCATGATAAAAGGGTGCTTTAAGAGAAAAGCTTAAAGTCATTAAAAACACTGCACATTTTCTCCAGTGCAATACACTCCCATTTGAATAATTCAGTTAAACAGTTGCCTTTTTAAAAAACCTAAGGAGGGGCAGCTAGGTGGCACAGTGGATAGAGCACCGGCCCTGAAGTCAGGAGGACCCGAGTTCAAATCCAGCCTCAGACCAAACACTTGATACTAGCTGTGTGACCCTGGACAAGTCACTTAACCCCAATTGCCTAAAAAACAAAACAAAAAAACCTAAGGACTATATTTGGATATACAAAGATAAAAAAGAAATAAATTTCTGCCTTCTATAGCTTACATTCTATTGAGGGTAATCACATATATGCAGTTATTTAAATACAAGGAATTTTGGGGTGGGATATCTACAATGAAACAATTACAAATTCTTGAAGATCATATTATATTACTGGTACAAATAAGGAGCATTTGTGAGGGAGAGATCCTTTTGGAAGGAAGTAAAGGAATGTTTCATGAAAGAGGCAGCATCCATCTTAGCCTTATCTGTTAGGTAACATTTTTATAGGCAGGGATTAAGATAGTCATTCCAGATAGAGGGGAAAATATGCATAGATGGAAAGTATAAAATATGTTTGAGAGATGGCAAGTATCTTTGACCAAAGTAAAGGATATAATTATATGATTATAATGATAATGATTAATAATAGCCAACATTTATATAGTACTTTAAGGTTTGCCAAGTGCTTTACAAACGTCTTCTCATTTGATTCTCACCTGCAAGGTAGATGCTATATTATCACCATTTTACAAATGAGGAAATCGAGGCTAAGAAAAGTTAAGTTACTTGTCCAGAGTCATACAGCCAATAAGTTGGAATCTGAGGATTCCAACTCAAGTCTTCCTAAACGGTCCAGCACTCTATTCACTGTTCCAACCAATTACCTTCATATAATGATGATGATGATGATGATGATGATTTATGCGGCCGCTGCAGTGGTGAGCATGAGACCAGCTCAATACTCTTAACCCGGAGGCGCATTGATGAGGTGGGAACAGCAAGTTGGCAGAAGCTCTGTTTTTTAAGTGCTAGTAGCTTTCTTTTATATCCCTAGTAACACCTGATCAAAGCATGATCTCCACGTGATAGCCAATCACCAAGTCTGCTGGACACCTGTAGCCCTCGTGTCATGGGTAGGAGTAGGACTTTTCTCCCAATGAGAGGAGAGCCGAGCCAACCATGGGAGCTGCGTGTCAGCAAAGGACAGGTCTTGTGAGACTTCCTTGTTTTTGCCACGCAACAGGTTGTGACCCTCAGCTTCTGCTGAGAGAAGCTAGAACTCCCATGAGAAAATTACCCTAACAATGATAACTATAGTTAACGTATATACACACACATAGATATAAATAGTGCTTACTTTCCAACAGTGCTAAGCACCTTACAATTATTATCTCATTTGATCCTCACAACAACCCTGGGAGGCAAGTGCTATTATGATCCCCATTTCACAGATGAGAATACTCAGGCAAAGAGAAGTTAAGTGATTTGCCCAGGCTCACGTAGCTAATAAGTGTCTAAGGCTTGAACTCAAGTCTTCCTGACTCCAGGCCCAGTGCCCTATCCACTGCACCATCTAGCTACCTCATATAAAGAAATAGTAGAAAATATGTCCATAAAGTTAAAGTGGGGCCAGCTTATAAAGGACCTTGAATGAATGCAAGGCTTGAGTTTTGATCTTATTCTATATGCAGTAGGGAGTCAACTTGGAGTAGGTAAGCTACATAACCATTAATTAGGGAACCTCTTGAGTCCACAATGTGGGCTGGGTCTGCAAGGATTTTGTGTCTGATTTTCTCCCACAAAACAGGAATCTGCTACGTGAGTCTTTTGGCTATTTCCCTGCTTTTAGGGAGTGTAGAAGGAGCTGATCTTTTAAAACGAGAAGGAAAAACTATTATCTGGCACAAGGTGAAGAGCCCTGTGACACCACTTGAGGTGAATTGTAGTAGCATTCAGCAGGAACCTGATCGAACTCTCTCCAGAGAGCAGCACCATGCCCTAGGGATTAGAGACAACTGCACAGTTGTGTGGATGAACTTGTTCCTTTTATTTAGTGGCAAAACCTCAAATGCTCCTTCTCTAAGACACAAGTAAAATCCTTAGCTCAGAATTACTCAGCTACTGGGGAGGTGAATGCCATATTTGGTACTTATCCCTGGCAGGAGGAACAAGTGTCAGTTTTCCACAACTTTGGGCCAATGCTTTATTAACTACGTATACATACCTGTGGTAGTCTCAGATTGAAGCCTCCTTAAAATAGGGTGTATAGAGTTCTATTTGCATTATGCCAGCCATAGTAGCATACGAGATCAACTAGACTTTAATTGGTAAAGTCTTAGTCACATTACCTGGGATCATGTAGAGAAAAAAAAAATTAAAGTAAAACAAAACAGTATAGAATGTGAAATTCATCTGGTTTCAAAAACTTAGGGAAAAAAGAAAATAAAAGACACAGTTTTTAAGGGGGAAAAATCCTATACATATAATCACTGGGCAGAAAGAAAATGACCATTTATTGAGAATCTTCCAATCTCAAACACCAAGTCAAAGTTTCTTCTATTGTATATTGATTTCATTTTGATAATTCAAATTTCAATTAATTTCAATGGAATCTTTCTATTGATGTTTATTTTTACATGTTTATATCAGATATATTGCCCTTCCCTTTCCTATACACAGAGACTCATCCTTTGTAACAAAGGATATTGAAACAAAAAAGAGAGGAAAAATTAACAAAAGCAGTTCAGCAAAACTAACCAGCATTATCGTCTAATTTGAATATCAAATGTAATATTCTATCTATTGCCTCCTATTACCCCGAAACTCAGCAAAGAAGGGAAGGAGGTATATCATCATACATCTTCCTTGGAGCCAAGCTTGGTGACTGTAATTTCATAGCATTCAGTTTCATTGGCTCTGTTATTTTTATTCTTTTCATTTACATCATTTTAGTCATTGTGTATATCGGTTTCATTTTTCTTGCTGCATCAGTTCATAATGGTTTTCTCATACTTCCTCATATTCAGTATATTAATTATTTCTTATAGGTCAATAATATTCCTTTACATTCATGTGCCATAACTTGTTTAGTCATTCCCTAATGGTTGGTCATCTATTTTATTTCCAGTTTTTTGCTACTACAAAAAAATGCTGTTAGAAATATTTTAGGGACTATCTTTTTATATTTTTGTCTATTTTTTTTATCATTGACCTCCTTATCATCTATGACTATCTGATGGACCTCTGGGTCATAGGATATGAATGTTTAGAATGGTTGGACAAGTTCCTAGCTCTACCAACACTGCATTAGTGTGTTAGTCTTTCCTCAGCCCTTCCAACATGTATTATTCCAATCTTTTCTCATCTTTGCCAGTTTGTTGGGTTTGAAGGGAAAGCTCAATGTTCTTTTTATTTACATCTCTTATTATTAATGCTTTGGAGTATTCTTTCACATAATTGTAAATAGTCTGATGTTCTTTTGAGAACCATTTGTTTATATTCTTTGACTATCTATCAGATAATAGCTTTTGATATTCTATATTTATGTTCAGTTATTATTTATTTTTTATTTCAGATCATTGTCAGAGTTATTTGATGGAGAGTATTTTCTTAGTCAACCATTTTCCTTGCCAAATATGGCAAGAATGCTAATATCACATGAAGAAAAGCAAACTTATTATGTTAAAACAAATAGGAAATGACTTGGTACTGATGTGACAATTATTCCCAAGTCAGCTATCTGTGCCTTGTCAACTATCCACTTAGACTAAAGATGAAAATGAATACAAAGCCAGAAGAATAAATATGAGGAGAAGATATGGCATGCAATGAAAGTAACTTCAATGTGACCCATTTAAGCAAGTCAATTATGCCAAAAACTAGGAAATGGATAGACATGAGGGCATCAATAATAATTATAATAATTTTGTAATGAAGTTTAACCAATAAAAATAAATTATGAGACCAAAAAAAATCTAAAAATTACTTTATTTGACTGAAAAATGTGACTTAATTGTAAAGCAAAAAGACATGGCTTCCAAGGGCAAAACTGGTTTAGAATACAAATTCACTTTCAAATCTTTCAGTAAATGATGGTGAAAGATTATAAACAATATTGACAAATAAAACAGTGAGAAGTGGAAGACAAAAATGGTTTAAAGGAAGTTTGGCCTGAGACCCAGCTGAGCAAAGTCATATTAAGGATATTTAAGGATGAAGCTGGAAAAGAGGCAAAAAAAGACAAATAATTGAAAAATATCTGCAAAAAAAATGTTTATAATAAACCCTTTTAACCATCAAGGGCAGTGGAGTCATTGCACTCAGGCTCCAACATTATATCCCAGATGTTCTTACACAGGAGATATAAATAAGATTGAAGACAACAAGGATGGGAAAAGGAACTGGACTAGATCAAGAGTATAATGATTAGGACCATCCTAGAGATGGCATGATTGTTAGAAGAGTTGTCAAGGAATTTGAAGGAAGAGGAGAAAACATGGGGGGAAATATCATATGGTGCTATTACAAAGAATGTAAACTAAAAGAATTTTAATTACTGACATATATGTGTTCTTATATCTTACTTCCCTCCACATACTCTGAGATCAATACTTCACCTCCTGACTCCATCTCCCCCCTGTCCTCCAAGCTGTCCCTCATGCTTGGAACTCTCTTACTCCTCATCTCTACCCCTTCCATTTCCTGGTTTCCCTCAAGTCTCAGCTAAAGTTCTACCCTCTGCAAGAAGGTATTCCTATTATTCCTTAATCTTAACATCTTCCCCCTAAGTTTATCTTCAATTTACCTTGTAGATATCTTATTTGTAAATAGCTATACATTCTCTCTCCCATTAGAGTACGAGACCCTTGAGAACTGGGACTTTTTCACCATCCCTTGTACCTCCAGAGTTTAGCAGCATAGTACCTGATACATAATAAACCATGAATGTTTGTTGACTGACAGATGAAGACAATGTCCCCATCTATATAAAAAATTATGTAAATAATTGATACACATATTAAGGGTATCCTTGATGAGCATATTAGAAGGAAACAAGTAGAATTTCATAAGCAGTATTCTACAGTACTAGGTCATATATTTACCATTACATACTTGACTGAAAAATAGAATGAATATGAGATCCCATTTTGCTAAATGTTTGTTGACTATAAAATAAATTTGATTTGGTAGAGAAAAATGGTGTCAAAATATCTCCTCCAATAAGCTTTATCCTATGAATGCCTGAATTCTACAAGATTCCATGAAAAACATTATAACAGAAATAACTTTGTTCACTGACAAATTGATCATCCATATCAGATGAGAAATTTAATGACATATATTCTTCAAAGGTGTTTATCATTTTCATGGAGGAGACCTAGCATAAAATTAATGTTAACGAGGTTCTCTTATGTGATGAAGTCTTCCAAATGCTCTTCTTTACAAATTTTTGCATTAAGCATTGGAACATTATTGAGTTTCCTCCTAAATGAGATCCATAACCTCTGAGTTTATATTAACTATACATTCAGAAAAAAGTGGATGAAAAATGCCTAATATCTGAACAGTATGCAATTTGGATAAACAATTTCTACAGGTCATCCATCGATATCTATAAATTTTGTAGATAGCCAAAAAAGAAAAGAGACAGTGAGTTGAGCCCAAAATAAAATAAGGGAAAGGAGGTGGACTGCATTGCTTTAGAGAAATAGCAAAGTTTTTGTAATGATCTCAAACTTCTCTCTGAAATCAATAAATCAATAACCAATTATTATCTACTACTATGTCAGATACGGTGCTAGACCCTGAGGAGACAAAGAACATTTTTTAAAAATTCTCTACCCACGGTTACATTTTATCATCAGGTGAGATAAGATGTTCAAAATACCTACCAAATAAATACAAGCTACATCTTCAGAGGGTAAGCACAAGTGGGAGACAGAGGGAAATTTCACGTGAAAGGTATCTGAGCAGAGTTTTGAAAGATATGAGGATCTTAAGAGGGAAGGGTAAGATGCAGAGGCTTCCAAGTAGATAACACAGAAACTACAATGGCTCAGAGATGGGAAATAGAGAGTCCTATGTGAGGAATATTGAAGACCAGGTTAGCCTTAGCATAGAGTACTAGATGAGGGGCAATGCAAAAAGATTGTGGAAAGGTAGATTGAGCTTAAGTTGTATGGGCTTTTAAAACTAGAGAGGAGCTCATATTTGACCCTAGAGGCAATAGAAGCCCCTACAGTATTTAGGAATGTATTTACCAAGGGCATAAAACTTAGACTTACACTTTAAGAAAATCACCTTGACAGCTGGGTCAAAAGATAGATTGGAATGGGGAGTGACTTGAGGCAGGGAGACTAATTAAGAGACTCTTGAACTAGTCCAAGAGAGGTGTTGACAGAAGCCCATGTGAGTAGAGAGAAGGGAGAAGAACAGAACCAGGAAAACTCCCATCCTTTAGTATCAACATTCTCCCAAATATTGGGTGGTTTTGAGGCATGGAGCACTAAGATTTCTTGAGAATTGAAAATGAGGATCACCATAAGGGCAATGGAAAGTTATATCGCGAGTGTAAGCTGCAGCATGTTATAAAGAAAACAAGGAAACTAAAAGTCACAGCTAGGTGGTAGAGTATATAGAGCATCAGACTTGGAGTCAGGAAGACCCAAGTTCAAATCTGACTTTTGATTCTTACTAGTGGTATGTCCCTAGGCAAGTCAGTTAACCTATCTGCCTCAGTTTCCTCAACTATAAAACGGGGCGCATAACTACACTTACCACACAGGGTGGTTGTGAGCAATATTTGAGACAGTGAATAACGTAATGAGACAAATGAGACGACATTTGTAAAGTGCTTAGCACAGTGCCTGACACATAATAGGCATTTAATCAGTATTTCCTTTCTTCTTAAGATGTCACCAAAGAAACATATGAACAAAAATAAGATGGCCTAGTCAATATGGAGAGAGCATGAGATAACTGATGGAGAATCCATGGGCTGATATATTAAGAAGAAATGAGGAAGGCGCCAGTACATTGGGTGGATCCCTCATGGTGAATTTATGGATGGACATGGAAAAGAGAAAGAGAATCCAGAGAAAGAAATGTTGAGCAAGCATGGACAGATTGCAACATCATTTGAGGACATTCCTATACGGATGAAATCATAGATCCATCTGAATATCATTATCTAAGTATAGCAATATAGAGAAGCAGCATTGTATGTGGGTAGAGAGCCAGTCTTAGAGCCTGGAAAAGCTACATTCAAGTCTCACATCTGACACACTGATTTTGTGATGCTGGACCAAGTCACTTAACCCCTTTCTGTCACAGTTTCTTCATTTGTAACACAAAGGTAGTAATAGCATCTACCTTCATAGATTTCTTATGATATAATTTGTAAAGTGATTCACAACCCCAAAAATATATTTGAATGCTAGTCATTGTTAATAATAAAAAAAAGAATGGGAGAAAAGAGAAAGCTACAAATGAGTGTTACTTTTCTTCAAAAAGATTCAGCATTTGCCTACTACATAAAAATTTCAGTCTTCTGATTGGCATTCAAAGTCCTCCACAATCTGATACCTACCTATCTTTTCAGCCTTATCTCATGCCATTCCCCGGTATGAACTCTGTTTTCCACCCTAGCCAGTCTATTCACTTCTTTCATTTCCTATCCTCCATAAAAGACCTGTACTCTCCCATCTCTGTGCCTTCACTTATGTTATTCTGTATATCTGAAACTATAGTAGTATCAATAATCTTAAAAATCAATGTAGAGTACTAAACAGAGGGCTATAGTAATATCAATAATCTTAAAAATCAATGCAGAGTACTAAACAGAGAGCTGACGTCTGAGGCAGAAGATTTGGTTTCAAATCCTGCCTCTGACACAGACTGACTGTATACCTCTGGACAATGTATTTAACCTCTCATTACACGGGGCAGGTAGATGGCAGAGTGCATAGAGTACTAGCCCTGGAGTCTGGAAGATTCATCTTCCTAAGTTCAAATCTGGCCCCGACACTAACTAGCTGTGTGACCCTGGGCAAGTCACTTAACCCTGTTTGCCTCAATTTCCTTATCTGTAAAAAGAGTTGGAGAAGGAAATGACAAACTGCTCCAGTATCTTTGCAAAGAAAATCCCAAATGGGATCACAAAGAGTCAGGCACAACTGAACTACAACCCTCTAGGAAACTCTCTGAGACCGTAAGTTTCAAAGCAGGTGTTTACCTACATTAGAAGGGGAGTTCCACATCTGAAAGTTTCCTGCACCAATGAAATCATAGGTCTAAGTCCTATGCCTTTCTCTAATAATAATAGTTATATACACTGCCCCACCCTATTTACCTGCTCAATTCCAAATGTTACCTTCTTCATGAAGTCTCCACCCATCCCTACACCCAAGACTTCACATAGCGCATTATTTTATAACTTCCTAATGCACCGACTTGTGTCTATTATAGTTGTACCAGTGTATTATAGTTATCTGTGCATGCAGTCAACCCCCCTACTAGGGAAGAGATTATGCCTTACAGCAACCTTGTACCTTTCCCAGTACCTTTCACAGTATTCTCTCCATAGTAAGTTCTTAATAAACAGGGAAAGGATGAATTACAGTCCTCATTTTACAGACGAAAAAAAAACAAAACTGAGTCACCAAACAAAGCAATGCAAGCCCATGTCCAGTGCCTATGAGCAAGGAAGTGATAGGGTTGAGATAAGGCTCTGGGTCTCCCGCCTCCTGGTCTTAGAGACGGACTCAGAAACCACAGCACCCTCCTCAGCCAGTTGTGGGGTACAAGAGGAGGTGCCAGCTTCTAAGGCCAAACCTCTATTATGCGTGCCTCATTACACAAACACACAAAGGAGAAATCATGATGAGGAAAAGCCGCTCTCTAATGAAGTGAAAAGCTGTTGGGAGGAAGGGAGCCTCTAGAAGGGCAGCTGCAAGAGCTCTGGGTTTCCCTAAAGAGATAGACTTTATGTGCTCTTGGACTGCCTCAAGCCCTGCTGGAAAAAAAAGGACAAATCAACAGTCTCAAAGAGGCGCCTCCCAATACCAGTAAATCAAATTCCTCTTCCATCCTCCGAGCTCTGAAAAAAGCTACACCAGGACTCTGTTTATGTCTGTCTCCTACATTTCCCAAATATTTGGCTAGATGCTGATAGAAGTGAGTGCTGTGTATTGACCACTTAACTGCTTTAATTCCTACTCTGTTAAAATAACAGAGCTCTAGGGGACAGCCCACAAAGGCACTCCTTTCCTCCATTAGCCTCAGCAGCCAGGCAAAGGATGCTGCCAGGTAGCCAGATTTTAAACCTCTACCTCAGAATAATACAACCCGACTTTTCTGCACTGTGTACCTCCCAAATTCTTAATTTTCTTTCTTTTCCCCCCTATTAATTCACATTATAAAAACATTGCTCGAGTTTAGTCAGATTTTTCCCTCTCTGCTTCATTAGGCAGCAGTTTTTTTTACCCTCCCCCAGTTCTGCAATGAGCACACACTGCCTCCCTTCCAGTCTCTCTCTGCTTTTAGCAATAATTTGCACATAATGGAACAGCCAGAGGGGGGTTTGATCAATGACCTCTGTCTCGGAGATGCTGTTCCAAGGGAAACACATCTGCCAACATAAAGTATTGGAGCAATCATAGCTCAGTGAGCGCCGTAATAAGCAACTGTTACACTGGAACCATCAGTCATGTTCAGTTACAGACCTGAAAGGATACAGCACCTCAGGGAGCAATGTCCTTCCATAAATTTGGGCAGCAATGAAGAATGATTTGCAATCAAGTAATAAAAGGCCTAAAAAAGGTCCACCATGCATACTAACATCCAGTACAGCTGACAAAGGAAATAAAAAACCTTGGCATTGTTTGCTCGTTATGTAAACTACACAGCTGTCCAAGCAATTAAGATATGATTTTGGGAATTCTCTCGTAAAAATTTGCTAACAGTGCTTCCACTTGTGAAAGTGACATTCTTCTTTATCAGTAAAGTGCATTTCATTAAGGTAATGCAATTTCATCTAGCTTAATAGTAGGAATTGCTTAACCTTATGGCAAGAGTACGTAAACAACATAAAATTAATGTCACTCCCTGCACTGTGGGAATAGATTTGCATTAGTGACAGGGTTGATCAAGGAGTAAAGAAAGCCCGACACCTTCAATCCTGGGTACTGGGGAGGGGCTGTCTGCTCTCCAAAGCAAATGTTATGGATTTTGTTCCAGAAATACAACAGTTAAATGTTAACGTCCATGGAAAACTTTGCAACCACCAAGTCCTAAGGATATAACAAATCTAGCCAAAAGACAATAGCTGTGAAAATGACAAGGTCTTATTCTTTCTGGGGGAGTGGGGGACCATAAAAGTTGACTTAATGGTCAGAAAAAAGGAAGATGACCCAATCCTATCATTGATTAACCTGACCCATAGAGAAAAATGGAATTTGGACAAACGGGTCGACCCCCTCCCTTTCCTAACACTGCCAAGGAAGGTGCTCCTTTCTATAGGGAACAATGACATGTGTATGTAGTCTATACAAGGAAAAAAATCTTATAGCCATGTTTCTCCCAGCCGCCTTTTCCCACATTAAGACAAGCTAGGTTATTCAAAATTGAATAACCTTCAAAATTGAAATCTATAGGCCACATAATTAGCACGCTTACCCTCTGATTATTCAAGCCATAGGAAGATTTGGGCCTTTTGACTAAATGAAACTTTTAAACGATTCACAGATTGTGTTATCAATGAAAGCTTCACTATATCCTCAACGTCTAGCTTTCTTCCGCTAACCCTCTTCTTTTGGGAAAAGTGCAAATCAGTAACACTGAACAAGCATTTCTTAAGCACCCTTCACATGCAGGTAAAGTACTAAACGTTGTAGGGATCCTACCCTTTTTGATACAATTTTGAGAACAGGGAATGACTGAGTTAGTAGGTGAGGCCATACACATAGCTACTGCTGACCTAACCTAGACTCACCACCACCCAATGTTCTCTGTGTGTAATGGTAAAACCTAGCACATGACACTCATTTGAACACATTGCAAAGGGGAGCATGCTCACAACAAAATACATGGAAAGAAGCCCACCTAAAGCTCACATCTGCCCTGGAACCCAAATCCTACTTGTCTCCTTTCAGGCTCCTCCAACAGCCTTAAGTTTCTGCCCAAGCAGTGTCATGAGAGATAGCCTTACAAACATCAGAAGTGTTTAAAAGCCTGCTTCTCCCTATTTTTATGTGCTGACTACAAGGCAGCTCCAGTGCGAGAGACAAGTAGATGAACTCCTCAGGGCTATTGACTGCAGCTGCTGCCTGGCTGCCCACACAGCTCAGCTGACCCATCTTCCTGGCTGTGCTGTTGTTGAAGCAGATAAAATCAGCTCCCTCACCTCAAGATCAAGAAGCTGAAAAAAAAAACAATTTAAACACAACTAGCATTTTCCTCACAGTCGGTCTCTCTCTCCCTCCCTTCCTCCTCTTTCTGTCTCTGCCTCTGGCTCTCTCTAGATAGACAGATAGATAGATAGATAGATAGATTTAGGGAGAGGTGGGGAAAAGAGAAGAGGACAGGGTAGAAATGGGGTGTCCAGACACATTTCATCAATATGGTGAACTCTTAGTCTGGATGAAGATTAGATTAGAGGATAGAGCATGAAGATTGAGAACTTGCCTATAATTTACAGCCTTAGAGAGTTGCTGAAGATCCTGTAAGATATTGTGTGGCAAAAACAGTACGTGTAGAAATGTATTCTCAACTACTGTGGTTCCATGATCTCTATTTAACTGTTTTCTCTATTTCATAAGGGAATTGACCCAGTAGGTTGCACTGAACCATTTTCCTCAAGTGATACCCAGGCCAAATTGGCTTCCTTTGTACCAAGCACGATTTAAAATGAGTACAGATTTCTCAGGTTCACTCCTTCAGATCGGACCTTCAATTCCACAAAGGGGACATGTGTAGAACTTCTTATTTCACTGTTCTGATTCTCAACCTTCAACATTCAGTTGTCTCATAAAAGTCATATATGTTCTATTCTCTTGGGAAATGGTCCTCCTTCTAAAGAGAAATGAATAACTTCTGGTTATTTCACAAGTTAACATCTATCCACACTCACTTTTCATGAATTTCAGAGGAAGAATAAAGCAATACAGGGACTGAAACTCAGGTCCTCTCTGTCAGGATATTCATCAGGTGCCGTGTTGTATAGTTTTTTCCTTCTCTTTAATTTGAGTGAAGATCTCAGCTTTGCTAAAAAAAAAAAAAAAAAGAAAAGAAAAATCTAAACTAGAACATGAAGTAACTGCACAAGCCACTTCCATTTAGTCAGAGGTGTGTGTTGGGCATGAGTAGATTACAACTCATTACAAACAAGAGATCACATAAGAGAAGTGTTATTAGAATAGTGTAAAATAAGGAAGAAGGAGAAGGAGGAGGAAGAAAGGAGAAAGGCAGGTGACGTGGTGAGACTGAGCAGCCACCAATTGATTACCCATGCATTTAAGTGGTGTCTTCACAATGACATAACCGGAAGAAGTCCTTACCCTGATATGTTGTGTGACCCCTCCCCCATTGTTAATTCATGAAAGGATGTATGTACAAGATTCACATAGGATAGGCAGCCATGGATGGACTACATCTACATCATTGATAGGAATGCCCACAACTATTAGAACACAGATGTACTTGACACATCACAGACTGCTCACTCTCACCATCCGATTACCATCTACTGCCATCATAACATCTCTCATATATGCCCCTTTTTCTCCTCCGGAACTAAAATCACCTGGTGCAGACTCTCAACGCTTCAAGCCTGGACTTTTGCAGTAGCTTTGTGGTTCAGCTCTCTGCCCCAAGTCTCTCCCTACTACAATCCATCCTCCACTTAGTTGCCAAATTGATCTTCCTAAAGTGCAGGTCTGACCATGTCACACACAGACCCACTCAATAAACTTCAGTGTCTCCCTTCTTCCCCTAAGATCAAATGTAAAATCCTCTGTTTGGCTTTTAAAGTGTTTCACAACCTTCCTACCTTTCCAGTCTTCTCATCTTGTTCCCCTCAACATATTCCATGACCCAGTGAAACTGACCTCCTTGTTCCTCACAAGGGACACTCCATTTCCCAATTCTATACATATTCCCTGGCTGCCCTTCATCCATACAGCCATCTCCTGGCTTCCTTCAAGTTTCCTCTGAAACCCTACTTTCTATAGAAAGCCTTTCCAGATCTTCCTAATGGTAGTGCCATCCCTCTGAGATTATCTCCAATTTATCCTGTAAATATATCTTGTTCGTACATAACTGTTTACATGTGGTCTTATCTATTAGACTGTTTTGAAAGAGGGACTGCTTTTGTCTTTCTTCGTGTCCCCAGTGCTTAACAAATTTCCTAATACATAATAGACATGTAAATGTTTGGTGACTTGCTTGGTGACTTCAACTTTCCAATCTGGGAATATTGCTCAGGACTCTGAGACCATTCTGGGGACTCAGTAAATGATCAGTCACAACAACAAATAAAGGATGAACAGGATGCTTTCCTAATCTAAACTCAATTGCCAAGTTCTCTAGAATATGACCATCTGCAACAAGTCTCAATGAGAAGCCACACACGGCTATTTTCATAGATTTCATGGGTTTTCACAGTCTCTCTTTTACTATCTCATCACCACTACCACCTTTTGCAGGAATGAAAAGAAAATAAAAATCCTGAATAAAAATTAAAATATAACTGAATCTAGTGGACTTTTTTAATAGTACCTGGCATGTGCTATGATTCAAAGTTCAAATGCATCTCATATATAATATATATACACACAAACACCTATATACATGTGTGTATGTGTGTATGTTCTCTATGTGTGTATATACATATATACGTGTGTACATATACACATGGACGCATGTACAGGTGCATATGTACATATATGTATGTATATCATTGGTTTCTCTGGATTTGTTAAGCTCTCTTACACCATCCTTGATAATTCATTTCTCCTACTATTTCTGAAGGAGTGAAGGAGAACTAGGAGATGAAAATGTATTTCTTCCCATCCACTGTTCTCGAGTTAGACATCTTTAAATCTTCTCATGGGTTTTAAGAACAATTGTGGAAAACTCTTTCACCTAATCCAAAGGAAGAAACAGTGAGAAGGGCTAGATTGGAGTCCCAGCTGTGTTATTAATTAGTTTAGTTGATTGTGCACAATTCACCACCTCCCTACCCTAGAAATTTTCACATGGAAAATTCAATAACACCCACTCCTCCCACTACAGACAGTGAGGATGAATGGGACCACAAAAACAGATCTGCCAGACCTAGAGCACAACGAATGATTTTGATTATCTTTGCAGAAAATGGGGGGAAATCTCTCACTACTGCCACCAGATGAGGCAGGTCAATGCTGTGTAGCATCAAATTGCTCATATATTTCCTGAAGCCGTGATTTTGGGGAAAAGGAGAGAGTCATTTGATCACAAATTTTGACAATGAAGAGTCCTTACAGATCATCTAGCCCAACTTCTGCATTTCACAAGGGAAGAAACGGGAGCACAGAGAGGATTAGTCACTTACAAAAAGCCACACAGGGAGTAAGGGGTAGAGTTGTTATCTGAACTCAAGTCTCCTGATTCCAAATCCAGAAATCTATCCCCTGCACCAATGGTGTCATACTCAAATAGAAGTGAAGGTCATTAAACCATGCATAAGGACCCCTGAGGTCTGCATATTGACTTGGAAAACCACAGATGCATGTTTATAGGTAAAAATATGCCATATATAATACAATCTGTATATGTATATTTAAATATGTGTCATATATGCACATGCATATCTATACACCTATGTGTACATGTATATGTATTTGATGTATATATACATATGGTTTTATTAATACATCAGCACATTAAAATCAAATAGGAACTACATTTTAATCTGGTTTAGGCTGCACTTGGAAGTGTCATGGGATGTACACTTGATACTTCTGCCCACAGTGTTTGTTTGAGTGGAGCAGGGAAGCTCAGCAAAGCATGCACCAAGGGAAATTTTAGAAATTTTAACGTGAGGTCTCCTCTCTCTCTGTGTCTCTCTGTCTCTCTCTCTGTCCAAAACTAAACAATTTGGGCTAGTAGAACTGGAAAGTCTTTTTTTAAAGAGGTCCAAGAATCCATAAATAACCAATTATACCTTCTCTAGACTGAATAAATATATAATAACGTATATTACTATTTTTTTTCAAACGTATGATGTTTGTGATTAATAAAATGCAAAATCATTTCAAAACCACAGTGAATTCCTCACTTTAAACCACTTAAATCTAGCATAGTGTAATGGATAGAATCCTGGATTTGGTATTAACAAGACCAGAATTCAAATTCTGACTCAGATGCTTAATAACTGTATCAACCTGAGCAAGCCACTTAACCTTCTCAGCTTCCATGTTCTGGAAACACTCTCCCAAACCCCACATTCACACTGGCAATCTGACTTCCCACAGAGTAACAGCCTCTCTTGTCTGGGTCCTAGTGGATCCAAAGAAGTTGGAGGATATCTTTCTAACACTGTAGCTCATGAGCCCGACTCATGTGTCTCCCTCATGACTATCAGTTGATGTCAATTAGCCAATCAGAGTTAATTAGCTCCACCTAGTTACTCTTCTACCTATGACAAAATGAGAAAAAGCAGGAATGTTACCAATGGAATTATTTTCACTTGTGGCTCTAATATGTTGGTTCATTTGGTATAATAACACTCCCTAATTAAAATCTAATTTTAAAAAGAAATCCCAAATTATTCAGATGAGAATTTTAAATCATATAATGGAATGTGATTGAGAAGAAAATCACAAAATAATAGAATTAGAGGGAACCTTAGGGTTCATCTACTCCAGTTCCCTCATTTTATCACTAAGGATACTGAGGCCATTGGAGAAATATAAAGTTAGGTCATGAACTACTAGGGATGACATCCATTAAAATAATATGGGAAAATACTATTGAGCTTTTTTCTACTTTGGTTTATAAGAGACAGTCAAATTGGGAATAACCATTTTCCTATAACATTACTTAGGGAAGTGGAGAAGAATCACATGTCAAGGCATTTTAAAGAGATAGTTTTGTCTCTGGTCCCATCCACACTCTTAACCCACTGTATAGAGTAATCTAGATTTCTGTTTCAGGGGATCTATAAACTTGGATGAGAAAAAACAATTACATCTTTGTTTTTATTAAACACTAACTGATATTAAGCATTTCTTTCCATTGCAACTTAAAAAATGTTATTCTGACAAGGGATCCATAGGCTTCATCCAGTTTCCAAAGGGGTCTATGATATACATGGGCACACACACACACACAATAAGAACCCCTTATCTATAAGAACATATAGATAATGCAAAAAAAAAAGTAAGAAAGGGGCAAAGAAATCCAGCAAAGATGGAGAAGGGAAGATGTTACTTTGCAGTTGACTTACTGTTAAGCAAATGTAACCCAAAAGTTCTAGGGAATAATAATAATAATGCCAAGTATAAGGACCTTATATACCCTAGTTAATTTAAAATTAGGGATTAATTTAAAAGTTAAAGTTAAACTCATTTAACTACAAATAAGTGAGATGTATATGGCATTTTAAAGTTTGCAAAGCACTTTATACACACACACACACACACACACGTATAATTTTATTTGACCTTCAAGACAACCTGTGAGGAAGGTATTACAGTAACTATCATTCCCTTTTTGTAAATAATGGAACTGAGGATTAGAGAGGTTAAGTGATTGACCTAAGGTTGCATAACTAATAAATACAGGGATCAAGGTGTTCCAGAAGTCCAGCCTTCTATTCAATGCAGCATGAAGTCTCACTATAATGATTTTTTTTAGAGGCAACGTGGAAGTGAATGAGGAGTTTGTCTCATAATCAAGACCAGCATTCAACACTTGATTTTGATAAATACTGACTGTGCCACTCAAGGCAAGTCAGTTTGTCAAAAAGCTTTTTTATTAAGCACCTACTTTCTATACATTAAGCTTTGTGCTAGGCACTGGAGATACAAAGAAAGCTGAAAACAGTCACTGCCCTCACAAAGCTTACAATCTAATGGGGGAGACAACACAATAAATAATTAGACACATAAAAGATAGAGAGGACATGGAAAGTAATATCTGATGGGAAGGTACTAGCAGTGATAAGTTACAGAAAAGCCCCCAACAGAAGAGAGGATTTGAACTGAGGCTTAAAGAAAACCTAATGGAAAAAAAAGCAAACTAAGGGGAAAAGAGCATTCCAGAAATGGGGGATAGTTAAGGTAAAGTTGAAGACACAGTGGGTGGAATGTAGAATGCAAGGAAGCCATTATAGCCAGATCATAGAGGGTTAAAAGCTGCTGAGATCAAGAACAATGGTCCTCTCTGGTCTTCAATTCCTTCATCTATAAAAGAAGAGGGTTGGACTCAATGACCTCTTACATTCCTTTGATTGTTATTGTTCAGCAGTGTCCAACTCTTCATGACCCCATTTGGGGTTTCCTTGGCAAAGATACTGGAATGGTTTTCCATTTCCTTCTCCAGATCATTTTACTGATAAGGAAACTGAGACAAACAGGGTTAAGTGTTTTGTGCAGGGTCACACAGCTAGTAAGTGTCTGAGGTCAGATTTAAACTCAAAAAGATGAGTCTTCCTGACTCCAGGCTTGGCACTCTATCCACTGCACCATCTAGCTGCCCTCTTAGGTTCCTACTAGCTCTAAATCTACAGTCATAGAATCATATGACATTACTGACCACCTTCTCTTGGATATTCTCTAAGTTTCCATGACAGTGCTCTCTACTGGTTATCTTTTCTGTCTGACCCCACTTTTTTCAGTTTCCCATCCTGGTTCTGCATCCATATCACCTTCACTATCTATGGGTATTCTCCAGAGCTCTGTCCTGGGCTTTCTGCTCTTTTCCCTATATACTCTCTCACTTGGTGATCTCATCAGCTCCCATGGGGTCAGTGATAATCTCTTTGCGTATGACTGTTAGGTCTACATACCCAATCCTAGTCTCATATCACTGTCTGCCTTTTGGACATCTCAAACTGTATGATCAGGGCAGCTAGGGAGAGTAGTAGATAAAGCACCAAACCTGGAGTCAGGAAGGCCTGAGCTCAAATCTATTAACTGTTTGCCTCAGTTTCCTCATCTGTAAAATGAGCTACAGAAGGAAATGGTAAATCACTCCAGTATCTTTGCCAAGAAAACCACAAATGGGGTCACAAAGAGTTAGATATGAATGAAAAACAAAATGTCTTTTAGGCATTTCAAACCAAATATGTCTAAAATATAACTCATTTTTACCCTCTTCTGGTTTTTCCTATTGCTGTTGAGAGTACTACCATCCTCCCAGACACCCAGTCTTACAATTTTAGTGTCATCTTTGACATCTTCAATCTATTATCAAGTTCTGTTCTTTCTACTTTCACAGAATCTCTTATATACAAACCTTCTCTCCATTTACATAGCCAGGTACAGTTTTTTTTGTTTATTAGCTTATAAAAGTGATTTTTTTATCCAGACCTATCATTTCATTTGAGTGGGGACTTGAGTATGGAAACAACTTCTATCAACAGAGATCAGCAATTATCAGGGGAAAGAAAAATGACTTTTTCAAAAATCGTTCTTCATCAGAAAGTAATATTTTGTTGGTTTTCAAAGTATTCAACCCTTCTGAAACCACCCAAAAGACTTTATTATTATAATCTTATGTTTAGGATCCACCATCATAGTAAAGACTACACAACTTCTTAAAAGGCTAAGTAAATTCTGAATCATGGTACCATTTAATTTCTCAGCACTTCTTCACACATGACACCAAAAGATAAAAACATACACACATGTTTAAGAAATTAAAGCTAAATGTGTGCACATGCAAGCCTTCATGAGTTCTACAAAAAAAGATTAAACAAGTTGTCAGATTTTTTCCCCATCTATAGTATTATAAACACTTTTTCATTCTCAAAACTTCCTTTTACTACAGAACAGAATGTTAGCTTCTAAGTCACTTGACCTGTTTGTAATGTACATTTGGATCATTAGATGTAATTCTCCAGAGCCTTTCCATTGTGCTTCTCCTTGCGGTCTTTTTAACTAATTTGGCAATAATAGAATTTGTAGCAGTGTTCCAGGACTTTTTTTATCTAAAGCAAAGCAACCACAGTTTAAATAGGAAAGCTCTCCAGTTGTGACCACACTGCTTATTTCAGGTTTGCTGAAACTCTGAATATATCCTAAGATCTGCCATTAGTTGCTGTTCCTGAGTGCAGACAGACCTCTAAGGAAGCATAAACACTCTTGAAATTCAATTCTTTTAAACCGTTCAGCGGCTGCTACCAAATATGACCACCACCTATGTCCATAAACAAGAGAATTCGACCTATCAGAAAGGGAATCTAAAGAAACGAAATGGGAAAGATTGGAAGAAGGGGTTTTGGGGGCCCTCAAATTGTGAGGTTAAAAAAAAACCACAATTAATACATCAGAGATTTCTGCCAGGCTTTTATAGCATTACAGGATTTCTCAGCTGTAAAGAAACATATTGAAGCTTTAGAGTACAGCCCATACTTCACTGCTTCAGTTGTCTCCTTTTGTTTACAAGTCTCTGCCATCCTTCTTTGTGAATTGAATGCTAAACTATCTCTGGAGAGATGTTATATTGCTTACAGAATGCTTCAGCAGATGGTGTTTCCTGTTGCAACAGAAGGCTGTGATTATACCTGAATTCTTCAAGAACTCGAAAACAGAGAAAACAAGATAAATGAAGGTCTTAAAAAGTTTTTCTCTCTTTTCTTTCTCAATCATTTCTTCTCCCAACTACCTCTTGCTGCCTTCTCCTCACCCCCAACTCCCATTCCAATCTCATCCCCTCCCCCTTTCTTTTTTTTTTCCCAACAGATGGAACAATAAAAACAACCAGGGAGTGGAAATCATCCTCCACCAAACTAAAGAAACCCTTTTTGGAAGTGACTAAGATATCCCATCAGCAGAGTTTGCTTAGGAATTATTGAGAACTGTGCTGCTTCTGTTAACCTGGTCACTGCACATTCTTCCAATTCCCACTACCTACTGTAAACAATGAAGAAAAGAGAATAGATCTTCATCAGGAAGTGTCTATAAAAACAAATTGGACCACAGAGAAGGCACCTGGTGCCCAAAGTTCAAAGCTATAAAGAACTTCACTTCTAAACAACTTTCAGAGAAATTGTGCTTTTCAAAAGACTCTTATATGCAACCTTAGCAGGATTTGGTTCATCTTTAACACTGAAATAGCCCTTATCCCTAAATCTAGAGGATCTCCACCTTATCTTTGAAGCTCTTTTCTACGTTTATCTCCCTAAATGTCTGTCCTGAATTTCTTGCCACAATTCCATTTAGTTTCCTGCCCTATTCACCCTCTCTTTGGACAGAAATGAAGTACATACACACCCAAGTAGAGTGTTACCATGGGGGATACTTGAAATTGGCTTTTTGTTTTCTTGACTCTTCAACCTAGACTCCCTCCCCCTTAACCTCTATTAAATGTCCTGGAGGCCAAGGCTCCCAATTTTGGGACAGGACCCCAAATTAACAACTTTAGTATCTTCATTCAAAACTAAACCAATCTTTGCCCTGTTCCCTCAGAAACCTAACTGTCCTACTAGATTAATCAGATAAATTATTTCCTATTATTCTGTTAATTTGCCAGTATTTTATAAGACTGTACTAGGAAGTCTCTACTTTTATTTTCACTCCCAGCTGAAATAACTGAAATCATTATTTTGAAAAAAAAATTATAGCTTTTGTTTTTGAATCATCATTATTTCCATACTCTTCTCCACCTTCCCAAACCAAGAACTATCTCATGTAACAGAAAGAGAGAGAGAGAGAGAGATTGAGAGGGAGGGGGGAGAGAGAGAGAGGGAGAGAGGGAGGGAGGGAGGGAGAGAGAGAGAGAGAGAGAGAGAGAGAGAGAGAGAGAGAGAGAGAGAGAGAGAGAGAGAGAGAGAGAGAGAAAGAGAGAAGCTATTGAGCAAAACTGACACATCAACCAGGTCCAACATTATATGCAAAGTCTACCCCTGCAGTCTTGTTCTCCTCCCAAACACACACATCCCAGAAATTCTACAAAAGGAGGGAGGTGTATTTGCTCTTTTCTTCAGAGCCAGGCTTGATCATTATAACAGAAATCAGACTTCCTAAAAGATACAAAAATATTACATGTTTATACCAGAGCATGTTTATATATGGAAAAGGGCACAGTGATCATCTAGTCCAACCCTCCCCCATCTTATAAATAAGCACTGATTCATTAATTGATTGATTGATCAATTTACTTGTTGCTCCAGATTTATGATTTCATAAGTAGAAGGGATTAGCTTACAACAATGAGA
>NW_020954610.1:3836299-3865631 GCF_900497805.2 Vombatus ursinus | reverse complement strand
AGATTTATGATTTCATAAGTAGAAGGGATTAGCTTACAACAATGAGAGACATACTATTGTCTTCATTTTACAGAGGAGGAAAATTGACACTGGATATGGGCATGCAATTAGGAGAAAGTACCTGATTATCCCCATTTTACAGATGAGGTAAATAAGGCTGAGAGAGGTCAAGTGATTTGACCACAGGCAACTAGATAGCAAATAAGCAACAGAGGCAGAATCAAACCCAGGTCTTCCTGACTTCAGGTCCAATGTACTATCCAATGTAGCTCCATGCTACCTCTCCTGCCTAAGGTCCCAAAGCTAATTAGTGGAAGAGCTGGGTAACCTCCTTCTACTATAAAATGAGGCTTTGATTTCATATTATTTCAAGATTTCCCCAGCCCTTTTGGTACTGGGAAAGCATCAGTGGTTTGGACAAATGAGGCTAGAACAGTATTTTCCAAAGTGTGTTCCAAGAAACCATGATGTCATTCCAATTGGCAGGAAGAGATTTTTCATGATAAAATGTCAGTGCTTATGATATTTCTACTTTAAAATATTAAATATGAAATAGAATATAAAAAATAGTAATTTCATGCAACTTTTTTTGCTACAAAAAGACTCAATTCCCTCTTTCTCTAAATTTCCTCTGCCTCCCCATGTCCAGAAGTATCCCATATCCCTAAATCTCAGATGCCTGCCACCAACAGAATGTTTGAGTTCCTCCAAAGTATTTCAAGCTCAGGCATTCTCCATGGTCAACTTAGTTTAAGAAAACACTGAGATAAACTATGTTTAAAGGTCCTACCAACAGCATAATTAGAAGGAACACTTATAATAGCTAGTGAAAAATAATATTTGTGGTTTAAGAATTCTTATCCTGATAGGACCACAGCTTTATAACTAAAACGAACCTCAGTGGTCGAGTCCAATTCTCTCATTTTACATATCAGGAAATCATGTCCCAGAAAGGTTAATATGCATGGCCACACAGCTATCAATAGTGCCACAAGTGTGATTTGAACTCAAGTCTTCTTGACTCTAAGCCCAACACTCTATCAATTACACCATAAATATCAATTACACCATATAATGAGATAAAGAAAGAGTCTCTCTACCTATCAGCCAAAGACCCATTGGGTTGAATACATCAATATCTTTACTTTTCAGTGTCAGAAACAGAGTCTTTTGTGGAGGTCTAAAAGTCTTTTCTTTAAAAATTCTGTCTTGAGTCCTTTCATACCATCAATGTTCCAAGTGCAATGGGAGACAGGAAAAGCAGGAGCCACCCAGGGTGATGGCCAATAGAAGCCATTAAAGCAGTGAAAGAGTCATCTTTCACAGTTGACATAAATAAAAGCAATGAGTGGCTCTTAGAAACCCCAATTGGTCACCCCCCCACCCCTTTTGAGTTCGCAATAGGCTGAGGGTAGTGCCATGCCCCTTCCCACATATATACCTCTAAGTGAACTCAAATTAGGGACAAAAGGATTGTGGGTGGTGGTTTGTGGGGGAAGGAGGTAACTCAGGGACAGTCAGTCCTGCTCTACTTTACAGGGTGCCTACATAAAGAATTAGAGAAGGGGGGCAGGGAAGGTTGGAAGTAGAAAGAGGCAGAAAGATATGTGAGAAATAGAAGTGATTTGCAAGGAGATTTCGAAATGGAAAATGTTAAGATCACCTTAGGTGATGATAAACCACAATTCCAGTGACACAAACTAGATGATCTAAAGAATAAAGTGAAGTGAGGAAGGACAGTTTCAAAGCATTCTTTGGTTAATCTACTACATGAGCACAAAAACCAAAGAAGGCTCCTCCTAAAATTCAATCCAATGTTAAAGATATCAACTCACAGTAAAAGTTGATAGCCAATAACTCCTTTTAATATACCTTTATTAATAATAATTTTATTGTTCTTTATGATTCTACAGGTTTTAATTATCTTTTTTTCAAAACAGATTAATACCTAATGGTAATATATTACCTGGTATTATTATAATATTGTGTATATAATAATAATGATATAATTATAATATAGTATGCTATTAATATAATATAATATAGGTAATATTATATATATAATATACTATACTGAATGCATTCAGGAATTCAATCATTTATCAGTATTCAAAAAAAGGAATCTCATTACTTCTGCTGTTTTAATAGACTGAAAAGTTTTTTGACATTTTCACTGTTGTTCAGTCATTTAATTGTGTCTGACTCTTCATGACCCTGGGGACTATAGCACACCAGTCACTTTTGCCCTCCACTATCTCTTGAAGTCAGTCCAAGTTCATGTTCAGTGTTTCCATGATACTACCTATCCATCTCATCCTCTGCCATCCCCTTTTCCTTTTGCCTTCAATCTTTCCCAACATCAAGGTCTTTTCCGATGAGTCCCATCTTCTCATTATGTGGCCAAAGTATTTAAGCTTCAGCTTCAATATTTGACCTTCCAGGGAATAGCCTGCAATAATTTCTTTAAATATTAACCAATTTGACCTCCTTGCTGTCCAAGGGAATCTCAAAAGTCTTCTTTCTGCACCACAATTAGAAAGCATCAAATATGTGACTCTCAGCTTTCTTTATAGTCCAACTCTCACAGCAATACATTGCTACTGGGGAACTTTGACTACACAGACCTTTGTTAGCAAACTGATGTCTCTGATTTTTATATTTTTATATTATATGACTTAAATAATTTTGATTTAATAATATGATTTTTAATATATTATACAATTTTTATATTTTATTATATGATTTTAATTGCCATCACTTTCCTTCCAAGGAACAAATGTAAATGGATCATAACACAAATTAATTCACAGGATCAGAGATCTAGAACTGAAAGAGGCTTTAAAGGACAATCAGTTCAACCTTCTCATTTTACAGATGAGGATATATAACTTGCTCAAGGTCAAATAGGAAATATGTGGCATAGCTGAGATTCAAATCCATTCCTTTGTTTCAAAATTCACACTCTCCACTGTGCCATAAGAACTCTTAAAAGTTCTAACATTTAGGCCTCTCCTCCCTGTAAACTTTTAAATGTGTTTTCAAGTACATTCTGTGCCAATACAACAGAACACCAGGAGAAAGCAAATTTTATTCATAGCAAAAGGCACCATGCCAGATTAGAGACCTAATATGGGTGTAACATGTATAAACTAGGGAGCGCCTTTGTGGGTCAGTTGGGAGAATGCCTCCATGTGTCCACAAGTTTGTCATCTTCAGTTGGGAAGAAAGTTAACTATTTCTACCTGTTATTCACACATTAAAAATGAGAGAAGGAATCAAAAGCAAAACCACCTGGATTCACCAAATTTGTTGTACTCCAGCTGTTAATGTGAAGAGGAGGTAGTGAGTAAGGTCAAAGGGCAATGAGTTTGAAAATGAAAGTCAGACGGATGTAAAGAAACAAGAGGGACAGCAAAATCCGACTCTGTGATAAAAAAAGCCTAAGGGTAAGTTTAGAAGGAGCAACAGGCCTGTTTCACTTGAACTAGTCAATCCAATCTGTCAGTGATTTTTAAAAAGTAACCAGAGCAGCTGAAAACATGGTAGTTTTCAGTAGGGAGTCTCTCTCTCTGTCTCTCTCTATCTCTATCTATCTACCTATCTATCTCTCCTTCCCCACCTACCATCATTTTTGTTCATAAAAGACCTATATTGATAAATACAAGTATGTACAGAACCATTTTACATACACACATATATATATATGTGTGTATGTATATATGTATACCTACCTATTTGCATCTAATGGTAGCCATTTCGAGGCAGAAGGGGAGGAGGGAAGAAAAAAAGAAATTTGCATAACTTTATTATGTATTTAAAAGGAATAACAAGTTGTGAATAGTGGATTTGTGGTTTCATGTGCAATTGTCTTTTTTGTCATGCTATCTTTTGGAAGTGTTTGTTTTGTTCTGTGAATTAAAAATAAAATAAATTTTTTAAAAAAGAAAACAATCTTGCATTGCTTTAGATTCGTCACTATGAATCTCAATTATCATTTTATTGGGGAAGTGAGGAAGAGCCAGTTGAGATTTCCAATTGATATAATAAAGAAGAACTCGTTTGTGGTGTTTTTTTTTAAAATTGTGTTTATAAAAATAAAAAAGAACAAAAAAAGACCTATATTCCAGCATTAAAAGAATGTGACAATTAGCCAGTGACTATCTACGGGCCACTTTCATTTATTTTAACTTCAGTGAACAACATAGGCAGTGGGTTATAGGATCATAGATCTAGAAATAAAAGATTGCAGAAACCATCTTACAAATGTAGCCTTTTTACTGATGAAGAATTGAGGTCCAAGGAAGTTAAGGTACTGTCTTAAGACTTAACAGGTAGTATGTCAGATGTGGGAGTATAAACCCAGGTCATCTGCTGCTGGAGCGAACGAGGGTTCTTTCTGCTTTACCACAATGGAGAATATCCTTTATTACTGTATGTCTGGACCAGACACCATCACTACAACTTATGCAGAAAGGCCTAGTAAAGTATGTAAGCATTAGCTGTTGAGTGAGCTCACATTTGTGAGCCTGAAATCAGAATAATCACAGAGCCCCTGAAAGCCAGACATGTACGATCACAGTCACCAACATAACTCCAAGGTTACATTCCAGATGAGAGTGGAGGGGAAGGAGGCCAGTTAGGAGTCTGGAAAGCAGGCCTGTGGCAGCTGCTTAAGAGATTCAGAAAGAAAAAGCTACACAAATCATACCAGGGAACTTGTAAAGTACTTTCTTTTTCTTGGTGTGTCATTTTGGACTTTGGGATACAGAGCTAATCAAAAAGAAACCAGAGAGATTTTGTGATTTGAGCACACAGAGTCCAAAAGCCTTTTTCTTTCTTTCTTTTTTTTCACATTTTTGAAAAATTTATCCAAGCAATTGCTTTCTTGATGGAGACATGAATTATGCCCCTTGAATAGTGATGAGAATATGTGAAAGGGTTTTGGGTTGAATGGTTGAATACTTACAAGTTCAGTTTCTTCTCCCTATCTATTCCACATAATTCTAACCTCCCAAACCATTAAAATCAGGCTGGGGAGCCTGCAAAAAAAAGAAAGAAAAGAAAAAGAAAAAAGAAAAGAAAAGAAAAAAAGACTTGCATAAAATATATTCATTTCACCAGTACAATTCTGGTTAGACTAGAGATGTCACAAAAACAATATCCACTACTAAATAATACCATCTCATTCATCCGAATACTAAAAGGTCAAAGAGTTTGAGATAAAGGGAAACAATTGCAAATGAGCCAAATTTAGATAATCCATTTTTGTTCATTTTTAAAATATATGTTTAGTCTGCTAAAAAAAATAGCAAATACTTCAACTTGACTTACATAATAGCATCGAAAATAAAATAATATTTGTTTTGCTTGATACACCTTACAATTTACTGTGTGTGCATTTTATTATTCAACTACAATCAAGAGATGCAGAGAGCAAAGAAAATGAAAAAGGAAAATAATGTTTTAACATCAGTTGAATCATTCAGCCCAGTGGACATGCACTTCTAACTTTCCATGCCTATGACATACAAGGACTTGACTGCTGCCTACAGCCAGCCTCAGGAGAAAAAAAAAGCATACTTTGATCTCCTTTGACATGAGTCTTTTTTTTCTGCCAATGCATCTACGTCTATTTTGCATCTGTCCTATTCCCAATCAGACTGCAATCTCCATAAAGGCAGGGGCCTAGTTTACTAGAGTAAGAATACTATACAAGTTCAATTTCTTCTATTTACATCTATAATCATTATTATTTGCATTTATCCCATCCTCCCAGAATTCTAACATGGTTTAGGTTCCATCTAAATTAAAAGGCTGATTAAGACAATGTGGTCAAGTGAATGTTATTTTGTGCATTACAGGCCTGACTCTAATCAGGAAAAAAGGGGAAATATATGATTTAGAGAATAGGAGCCAAATTAAATAGACATTACACACTTCATGGGGTTTATTTGGTTTCATTATGCAGTGTCTACAGTTAGTCACACAGAGAAGAAGGAATAAAAGGGAGAGGTTTGCAAGTGTGTTAGGTGTTCACATTTGTTCAAGTATTGCAGTAATGAGTTCCACAATTGGAAAAAAAAAGTGCAGTAAAACATTGTACTGATAGCCCTGAAAGCCCCCCATTAGTCATTGTGGGGAAAGTAGAGGGTTTTAATTCCTTCCAGCCATCAAGAAAGCAAAGAGGAAGGAAGCTGCTGAGAGTACATTTGTCAAAGATAAGATTTAATGACAAAATAATTCAATTCAATTTATTAACAAACATTTATTAAACGCTTCCTGTATGTCTTGCTGTGTGACAGAAAATATTTAGGGTATCCTCAGAAGATGCCATCTACTAGGAGGGAAAGAGGGGTGGGGCAACATGACCTAGAGACAGGTAACATTAATGCAGTGTAATGCAATATATGATAAGTACTTCAAGGGGCCTGCAAAACAAATACTATGAGGAAGAAAGCATCTTTACTCACTGGAAAGAAGGGTTTGTGGGTGCAATGTCACCTGATTTGGGCTGCCTAACAGATGGAGAAGAATTCAACAAGTGAAGAAGGGGAGAGAGGATATTACAAGGCCTTGCCAGACCAACAGGGAAACAAAGGTTGAAAATTCCATCCTTCTCTAGCTATCAACTTAGTTCTCTTTCCTTTCCCTACTCAGTTCCTCAAATAATTTGTCAGTAGACATCGCTTTTCCTTCTTTATCACCCACTCATCCCTAAATCCCCTGTAGTTTGACAGGCTCACCTAGCTATTGAAATACTTTCTCCCAGATGACTCCCAACCCCAATCCAAGTCACCAAATCCAAAGGTCTCTTCTTAGTCCTCATTCCCTAGAGCTAGGTGATGGAACTAACAGTGCTGGCAAACAGTCTTTGAAATGCTATCAAAGAGGCAGATGGAGGCAAAGTGGATGGAGGGTTGGGCCTAGAATTAGGAAGAAGTGGGATCAAATATGGTTTCAGACACTAGCTGTTTGACCCTGGGCAAGTCACTTAAATTCTGTTTGCCACAGTTTCCTCAACTGTAAAATGAAGTAAATAGCAAAGATCCCCCAAGGTTCTTGTGAGGACTAAATGAAATTGCATTTATATGTGTAGCTCGGTGCCTGGCACATAGTAGGTTCTCTAGAAATGTTGATTCCCTTCCTCTTTCGTATGCTGGCCTCAATGTCATTGTACCTTTCTCACCATTCCTTCTGGCTTCCTTTTTGCTGTCTTCTCTTCCTCCTATCATTCCCTAAGGATGGGTTCAGCCCTCTGCCCTTTCCTCTACTCTTTGTACACTTTCTCCCTCTGAGACTTCACCCCCTCTCCCATGACTTCAATGATCACTCCAACTATTCAACCTCCCCTAATTCTTTCTCCCATGCCTCATATCATAAGATCATGCTGTGATTTGTAAGCTGTGCCGCAAATGATAAAATGCCAGGTTCTACCAAGCTGGAAAAGCTTTGAGTCTAGGGGCAGTGACAGGATGTGCAGTTATTGTGCAAAGGTCGACCAGTTATGTGTAGAGACTCATTACCAGAAAACTGATGGCTGAGCGATAAAATTTGTTGGCCACGACAACCTATGAAAAAGAAAAAAAAATAATTCTAGAATTCCCTAAGATCCCTGAGTCAACTTTCCAGTGATGGTAGCAAAGTGTCAGAAAAGATGACAGAGTGCTAGGAAGCATACCCTTCTTAGTGCATCTATAAACACTAATTTAATACTTGGCCCTTTCAGTTCTGGTTTTGCTCATCAAGTAACTGAGTGATGAATGGGACAGGGCTCCCTAGGTGGCATCAGGAGTTTAGACCTGAGTTTAAATCCTGCCTCAGACACTTCCTGTGTGACTCTGGGAATGTTGCTTCAGCATTCTCAGCCTCAATTTCTTCATCTGTAAAATGGGAGATAATAATACTACCCAGTTTCCAGGATTGTTGTGAGGATCAAATGAGGTAGCATACATAAAGCACTTTGCAAACCTTAAGGTGCTATATAAATGTGTGTTGTTTTTATTATTATCCCCAGCTAACAAAATCATATGCTAAAAGGTAATGAACCACATCCATATTACTACATGAAACCAGGAGTCATAAAAAGGGAGAGCTAAATCAGAAGATACAGATTATCCTCAGAGAAACAAATAAAGGAGTTGGCAGAGTTAGCTTCTTTGTGTACCCAAAGGCAAGAAGAAAAAAAAATTATGGGACGCTTGGTCATCTTATCTTGGAGTACACAAAATGAGTACATGTGAACATATTGCCAAAAAGATGACCACCATTTACAGACTAAAAGCCATGGTAAAAGACAAAAAACAAAAGGAATTCTATGAAGAATTTGCCAAGATGCTCCAAGCTAAGTAGATATAAGCCTTAATATTCAGAGATCACAACATAAAATCAGGCACAGAGGAGGAAAGTGACAAACATGTTAGAAAAATATGGCTTAAGATTAAGAAATGAGAGAAGCCAAAACCTTAGAGACTACTCAGAAGTTTCATGCCCAGACAAGGCAGGTGCTATCAATGGACAATCGAGCTGAACCCAGAATTGAATAGAATCATAGACTTAGAGTTGTAAAGGGATTTATAGGCCACCTTGTCCAAATTCCTCCTTTTGCAGAGCGAAAAATGCGAATGGGAGAGACTATGAGTGACTTACTTGCCTTTATCTCAATACTTCTCACATGGAAGAGCAACCTCTGGATTTGACCTCCAAAAGGCATGCACCCACTGCCTGGGGATTATAATTCATTCAATTTAAGGACTCCTACCCTGTCTTGAGTGGTGAGTAATTGAATGCAATTTGCCTAGCTCATTATATATGTCATTTCTAGACTAGAATATGCTACACAATCCATCCGATCACCCATAAGGACTATCTACCTATATTACTATCAGCCCTGGAACAGCCCTCCCTTCCTCACTTCCCATCTTTTGTTCTAGACACAGTAATCAAATCAATAATACCATTGATTCTGAAAAGAACATGTCAATCAACTGTCCTATGGATCAATTTACCATCCCTGGAATTCCCCAGATCAAAACTCTCTTCCCTACCATTCTACTATATATGTTATCTCCCCTTATTCAAGTATAAACTCTTTGAGAGTAGGGACTATCTCATTTTTGTATTTGTATATGTATCCCCAGTACTGGACATGGGATGCTTAATATGTCCTCATTGATTGACTATGTTAAAACACAAGTTATCAATGTTTTACAATGGGAAATGGACAAAAGCAAAGACATTGCCTCTCAATATTCATTTCAGGTTAACAGATGCAAGAGTCACAACATAAGGAGGCTCATAAAGCCCAGAAAACACCACAGTCAGAAAAGTTAACCTGCATTCTCTTATTGGAGCAGCTAGGTGGGGCAGCGGATAGAGTGCTGGGCTTCGAGTCTTTAAGACTCACCTTCCTAAGTCCAAATCTGACCTGAGACACTTACTAACTGTGTGATCCTGAGCAAGTCACTTAACTCTGTTTGCCTCAGTTTCTCTGGCTATAAAGTGAGCTAGAGAAGGAAATGGTAGACTACTTTAGTATCTCTATAAGGAAAAAAAACAAACAAACCAAATAGAGTCACAGAGTCAGACACGACTGAACAATAACAATTCTCTTAATGATACTTCATGGTGACAAATCATTGAATAAAGATACAAAGACTAATTAATAATAATAATAATAAAGTCTATATCCCTGGCCTGACCTCTCTCATAGCATCAATAAAAGTTTTAGAGCTAGAAGAGACATGACATCTCACCAAACACCTTAAAATTTTATAATTGAGGAAATTGTGCAGAGTGACTTGAGTAAGGTCACATAACTAATAGCTGAAATAGGACTTACATATAGGTTTTGAGAAACTCCACTATACTGTGCTGCCTCTCTCTCATTCCGATTCTATTTTTCTAAATGTTTATTGCCCATTTCCATTTGAATATGGCCCCATCATTTCAAATTAGACAGACCACAAACCAACCACGTCACCACCCTCTAGCTCCTACCTACACACATAGAAACATCAACTCCTACTTCCAACTTCTCTTTCTTCCAGTTATACCATATTTCCCAATCACATAAGCCTAAAATCCTATAGTAATCTGTGATGCTTTCCTGCTCCTCATTTCCTTCTGTAATTGGTCAAAGGTGTTTTTTTTTTGTAATTCCTTATTCTCTTTTAACTTTTTTTCATATCTCTCTCTTCCTTTCTGTACTCACTATATCCCTTAGTCCAGGTCCACAGTGTGCCTGGATTATCACAAGAAAATGCTATTATCCCTATCTCCTTTCTCTTCCTTTTTGTAATCAATCTAACATATTAATTGCTGTTAGTGTTAGTTTTTTGTTTCGTTTTGTTTTAACCAGACCTGTGAGGAGGCCATCAGTGTAGAAAGCTCCCAGATAAGGATACTCCCTCCACCCATACAGCTTGGTACCGACTCTGAAATGTCTAATTTTACAGTGTTGTCTGAGCAACTGATAAAAGATTTACACAGGGTTACACAACCAGTGCTGCAAGAGAGACTTGAACTCAGTTCTTCCCAACTCAGAGGCAAGCTTCTCATTCACTTTATCATGATGCCTCTAAAGCTAGAGTAATATTCCTACTCAAAAACCTTTAATACTCTCTTCCCTCTCTGTTTAAAATAAAAAAAAAATCCTGATATTCAAAGCTTTCTTTAAGCTGGGCCCATTTCTACCCCAAATGAACCTTCTAGTCGAGAAATAATGATAAAGTCACTGTCTTACAAATATTCTTTGCTCATTCATACATGTGTTTTGACTCATACTGGACTTCTCCCAAACAAAATAGCCTCTCCATAGTCCCAACTATCCAAATCCTACCCATTCTACAAATGCTGTTTCAATTTCTACCTCCTCTAGGTGGCAAATCAGTCAACAGTTTAGTTCCTATAGCACTTATTATTTGCATCTCTCATTTGGCACTTATCAAATACTGCCTTGTGTTATTTTAAATTTTAATGTATGTATATCTTTTCTCCAACTAGATTGCATCTCCTCTAGAGTATAGAACATATGTTTTACAAAGTGCTTTCCTCACCACAATCCTCTGAGGTGGGTAGTGAAAATATTATATCCATTTTATGGATGAGGAAACAAGCTCAGCGTGATTGACTTTCCTAAGATCACACCACTTGTATGTGTCAGAGACATGACTCAAGCCCAGATCTTCTGATTCCAAATCATTTTAATTTTAATTTCAACTAGTGAGATTCATTAAAGGTATTTTTATAACCAGCCAAGTGTTCCAAAACAGGATCAAAGGCTGGTACAATAGGCATTGGGGATTTTCTTCTGGGCACTTCTAATATGATCGTTTGGAGCCTCTATAGTACCTAGCATAGTACGGTCCATATGGTGGTGCTCAGTAGATGTCTTGATTGATTGAATCAATGGCAAAATGAGTTCAAAGAGCCTATAAATTTCATTCACTAAATATTTCAAGGCAACTAAAGTAGTTCCTTATTCAAAGAAAGAGATGCTGTTTACGTTTTAAAGATACAAGGACTAGTATTCATAGTGTAATACATGACAAAGCACATAATTACATATATGGCTATATCTATGTATCTTTATACGTATTTCTACATAGAGTTGAGTAATTCAATCAAGACACCATACTCCACTTAAAATAATGTTAATGTGCTCTGATACAGCAGCAATTCTCCATCAACCAATCCTATACTTTAGATTGTGCAAAATGCCCTTGGATGAAATAGTGACATTGGCAAGAAGAATGTTCAGATTTAAAAAAAAAATTTAGTCAAGCCCTGTGGGTCATCAATAAAACAGAAGATCATTTTAGAATCCAAGCGATTTAAACATCTGGCAGAAAGTCAGATTCTGGCAAGAAAAAAGCCTCCCAACTCAACTCCCTGAGGATTTGTTTGGAGAGACAGGGGTGCTTCCAGCTTCAATTTTGATCCCCTCTTCCTCACATTCATGAAGTGAAGGACCTCATATCTTCAAAGGGTCAAGTGGATTGTGGACTTCTCATCTTACCATCTGCCTCCTAGCATCATTCTCTGAGACAATAACAGCTACTGGCAATGTCTACATCAAGAGCCAAGGATAGACTAGATGATGCAGATTCACAACTCTATAAAGAACAAGGCAAAGAACCTACATGATGCAGAAGGGAGACTGCCAGTAACCAGGAGCTTTGTTACTTGTGCTTTTGAAGCTTGAATCCACCTTCCCCTGGACTGTAAACTTGTACTGGTTGGAAAATGTGTCACAGACTTTTGGAGAGATTCTTTCATACCAGCTGTTCTCATTGTACAACCTTAGTAAATAGCCCTTTCTAAAAGCTACTTAAGACTGTGTGACTAAATTGATGATCTGACAATTGTGGCAGGAAATATAGCAGTGGAAGCTTGTTGGATTTGAAAAGACATCTCCAAGACCTCAGAGTTGTGACTTCTTCTTAGGAGAAGTATGAAAATAATTCACCAGCCTTTTCAGTCTTTCAGACTATCTGAACCCTTGTGATTTGTGTAAACTAGGGAACATGATGGGATTGATTGAAAACAATTTCTTAACCAGTTTCACCCAGATCTTCTGTTTGATCACATAGAGTCTTAATATTACTTGCCCCAATAAAGGGGTAAGAAAAAAAAACATCTAAGATTGGTTTATTCAAGTCAGAAAATAGGCAATCCCAAAAAGGGTTAAATGATAGGCATGAACATATTCTGGAAGTCTGCTACTTTCTAAGGCCAGTACATTGTTGTTGTTCAGTTACGTCCAATTCTTTGTGATCCCATTTGGGGTTTTCTTGGCAAAGATACTGGCAAAAAGAAAGCAACCCAGCTGAACTCCCTGAGGATTGGTTTTGAGAGACAGGGGCACTTCCAGCTTCAATTTTGAGGGATACAAGGTCCTTCACCTCCTGAAGGTGAGGAGGAGGAGGAGAACAAAATTGAAGCAGGATTAAGTGACTTGTCCAGGATCACACAGTTAGTAAGAATCTGAGTCCAGATTTGAACTCAGGAAGATGAGTCTTTCTGACCCCAGGCCCAGTACTCTATCCACTACACCACCAAGATACCCATGACTAGCACAGCTGAGGGGAAATAGTTATGGTTACAACAATACTCACTGGATGAAGGACCTATATCCCTTTTATACCCAGGGGAAAAAAACATAATAAACACAGAACCCTTCAGTGGAAAATAAAGAGTGTCTAAGTTAGCCCTGAAATTATCACTCAGAAGTCTATAACTGAGGCTCAGCAAGGGGACAAAAGGCTGACTGAAAATAACAGCAGACTTCCTCCCACAAGGGAGAGGCTTACTACTCTTAACATCCCCCAGTGGATGGTAGATAGAATATTAGGTAGCCTTGAAGATAGCTGAATACCTCAAGAACAAATGAGAAAAAAAAAAAAAAACCAGTGACTATCAACATATGATGACCAGGAGGGGATCAGGAGATACTCGGTGCTTAGGGGAAAGCAGCAGAATTGTGACATCCATCAGGCAGCAGAATGCAACATAACAACATAACCAGAAAATGTCGATAGTTCTATGTGGGAGGCAGGAGTTGCCCTTTCCAGATAGGTATCCTGGCCAAATATTTTCTGGTGTTCATTTCTCCACCTAGGTGTCCTGACCACATATATTCTTCCCATTTCACACGGATGGAGGTTCTGTTGTTACTTTTGTTGCTGTGTTATTTCTTTAAGTGTCCTTGTTTTGACCATGTGAAAGTATACACATCAGTAGAGTCTTATGGGCTGGGTTTTGAAGAGAATCCTTACACCATATTTAGAAATTGGGGTATATTTTGGAGACCTCCAGCTGAGAGAATGTAACTTTACAACATACGGGTTTTATCCGTATTATACCAAACACTCAGATAAAACCAAAAAGATCACTCAAAAAGCTAGGTGTTTGGCCTGTGTGAATGATATGGGAGATAACTGAGCTTAGCAGATAGATAAAAACTCTTTTTTAAAAAAATAAAGATCACATAGGATACAGTGAGCAGAAAATAAAGTTATATTTCTTGCTTTGCCTGATAAAAGGATCCATTATCTATGAAATGGTACATTTTGTAGGAAGCACATAACTATTATCATAAAATATTTACTGAACACTACAACATGCTGTAGGTATTATATAGAACCTAGAGGTGCAATCTTTCCAGGTCCTAATTGATTAAGAAACATTTTTTAGGAGAAGGTGCTTCAGTGTGGCATGGGATGAAATCTCCAGTCTCTCGGTGGAGAAATAGTGTTATAGCTCGATTCTATAGAGTTTTTCTTTGGAGTGGTCTTTGGTTTTGCCAGTAACTATGGTATTTCCATTAGGACAGAGCTGGCTCTGCTTTCCAGAGTCTCTAGTCTATACCAAGGCAGTGGAGAACTGATTTAAATACACAGATATAAGCATGTTGAGCAGGTTATTACATAGAGTAACTGTTTCTCTTGTTACAAGTCACACTTGGAGGTAATCGACTGAGCTACAACTTATGTATCCCAAGCTGTGCCCAAGGCAATGGTGATAGTAGCAAGGTCAATTATCTTAGCATGGGATGTAGAGGTTGGGACTGGTTTGGAGATGGAAGGGAGAAAGAATGTATCTGAAACCACAATACAACTAGAAATTAATTAGGCATTCTTAATATTTTAAAAATATGAATTATTTTAAAATTGTGTCTTTAATAACAGCACTGTAAGCACCACCTTCTCTAAAAGCTGGAAACATCCTCAGGAAAGAAATTTAACCAGGCAATATAATGTCTCAGTACAGAAAGCCCTTCAAGCTTTACATTTTTAAAAAATACTATTCCATGTCATTTGGTATCAAGTCTGTATGAATAAAAGTGCAACTGTAAGCTCTTTCTTTAAGCTGCATTGAAATAAAAATTCCAAACCCCTAAAACCAGAAGTAAACAAAAGGAAGGAATCTTAGGTCTGGATGTCCTATTTATTAGGCATTGAGCCTATGAATATGTTCAATGACAATGCAATTGAATGAGGCCAAAGAGAGATAAATGGAAGAAAGGGGGGAGAGAACACTGAATATGTAAACACAATATCAGAGGTTTGAAACATTCTCTTTTCTTTCATCCCCTTGTTATTCAGGCTTTCGTTCAGTAGAAATTCACACAGTGACACCTAGTGCAATTGATATGGCTATGACATCCTGGCAAACTAAGACAGCCTTCCTTGAAAATGCCATTTTAATTTCAGCTAAAATAAGCTAATTCAATTGTGGTAAAAGGCTCCCATTTCATTTCAGTCCCCAATCTACATGCATATTCTAATTATCATTTGAATCTATTTAAAAATGTATCATGCTTGTGGATCATAACTTTAGTACAATTCATCTCCTAACAGTGAGAATTGTTGGATCATTAATATCCATAATGAGGTAGAATTGCAATTAAAGGTCTCAATGAAATATTCCTTTTCTTTTCAGTGGCTTGCTAGGATGGGCCAACACAATTTCTTTTCCCATGCTTCCCCTTGGCTCCCAAGTCCTTGGTCTAAGAGCTCCAACACCTAAAATGAATTCTATTTAAAAGAAGTTCTAACTCAGCTTTAAAAATTGCAAGTTGAATTTTTAAGTTCCTTTAACAAAATGTTCCTGGTCTCATTGATTTACCCTTCTATTTATTTTCCAGTGAACTCCTCCAACAAGATAACAGCCTTATAGAATCCATGAGCTATATTCTATATGTAATTATGCCTCTGGCCTCCCTCTTTCACAGAGCAAAGCTAGCTATCTTTTCCCCTCAAGAGAACCGTGAGAGATATGAAGTGGGTTTTTTTTTCTACTGCTACTGGTTGGAGCCCCCATTCTGGTATGTTACCCTCACTGTTAATGATCCCTATCATGATTAGCATCCCAGGTCCATTTAACCAATTAAAATCTATTAGCCTTGACAAAGGGATATTTACTATGAAATATTAGCCAGAACTTAAGTACAAATATTCATTTCCTAATACCTGGGACTCATACTCTTTTCCATACTATAGTGGTCCTTGGGGAGAATTAACTTAGACTTGGTACTCAGAGAAAGTAGGCTTAGTTTGTACATAGAATTTATCCCACCAAGTTCACTTCCAAATGCTATGTGAGTGATAGATTGATGAGACACCACCACTGCTACTGCTGGGAAGGGTGGGGTGCTGGGATTGAACAAGGAATTGAAAACTCATTCCTCAACATCTAGCTTTTAAATCCTGGCAGAGACTCCAGTTCCAGACTCTTGTGGCTTGTTCTCCTGACTTTCAAATCCTCTAAGATCATATCAGCCTCTAATTTTCTGCACCTAAAACCGAAAAATGCAAAGAGGCAAGTTACAGAGACCTGTATTGCCAATCCATGTTAGTCTTAGGTAAGGAGAACCTGAGACCTCTCCTCTTTCAATGTTATTTCTCACTACTAAAAATACCACTTCACCCCTGCTTCATATGAACAGGTAGCCTTTCTCCTTGTCAAAACAAACCTGTCTGCACACACAAGTGATCCCAATCCATCCTTTCTCTAGCTAATTGCCTTCTCTTCCACCCCCACTCTATGGCTAATATTCAATCTCTCCCTATCTACTGGCCCACTCCCCTACTGTCTGCAAATGTTCCCATGATTCCCCTAACCTCAAAAGATTCTCGCTTGTTCCATCATCCTCACTATTGTCCTATTGCTTTCCTTCCTTTTGTGGCTAAACACCTTGAGAAGATAAGTCTACAACAGGTGTCTGTCTCTATTTCCTTTCCTCTCACTCTCCTCTTAACTCTTTGCAATCTGGCATACAACCTAATCAGTTAGTTGAAAATGCCTTCTAGAGTTACAAAATCTCTCTTAATTGCCAAGTATAATGGTTTTTATTCAAACCTCATCCTTCTTGATCTCTCTGAAGCCTTTGATACTGTAAATCACTCTCTTCTCCTTACTTCTTTCTTCTTTCAAGGTTTTCATGAAACTACTCACTCTGCATTCTCCTCTCATCCAACTGACCACTCCTCTGTCTCCTTTGCTAGATCCATATTATGCCTATTAACAGAGCATATCATGGCATACACATCTTTTATATTAATATAATCTGTTCCTCCCAATACCAACCCCCTTCTAGCTGAGCAAATAAAATTTTAAAAAAATTAAATGGCTGGATCTTTTCCTGAAATAACATTCTGAAACAGGCAGACATGAATTAGGGGAACAGTAATTAAGGCAGAAGAATTTCTAGGGCAGATAAGGAGTCAGGGCTGACTATAGATTTGCTATCATTGTGGACATCTGTTTGTAGTTCCTGCTAGCCCTTGAGTCAGTTAAAAAAGAAACATTGAGAACCCACTTTTTATCTAAAAGGGATTCACCTACATTCTCTTACGTAGCTCTCCTTTCTGCTGAAGGCAACTGCAAAGTGTTACTTAATGACAGCTAGGTGGCACCATAGTGGACACAGCATTGGGCCTGGAGTCAGAAAGACCTGAGTTCTAATGAGAATCCATTACACTTACTACCTGTGTGACCCTGGTAAGTCATTTAACCTCCCTCTGCCTGTTTACACAACTATAAAATGAGGATAATAATAGCACCTAATTCCCAGGATTGTTGAGAGAATCAAATGAGATATTTGTAAAGCAACTAGCACACTGCCTGACTCATAGTAGAGGATTAATAAATAATTATTTCCTTACTACAGTTGTGTGAAACTTGAGAATGAAAGTAGAAATAAGTTGTATGAGTTTTGCTTCCTTGAGTCTGTCCTTGAGTTAGTTCTTTGCTGAAAGCCTTTTTCTGTTCTGACTAGAAACTTGGAGGGTCTTTCCTTCCCGGATTGATATTTTGTGATGGTAAATTAGGTCCTCTGTTTTCTCAATTCTTACCTAGCCCTTGCTACTGAATGGGTGTTGCCGCAGACAAACTGAGGCCTAGAAAAAACCTTTTTAGAAAGGCCAAGGTTACTCACTGCACACTGGGCCATTGCCAGTCATCTTGACTTTTGTCTTGCCACTGGACTTCAATAACTCTAGAGGAGACAGTAAGGCTGATGACTTTGTGCAACTCTGCCTCACTTAAAGCCAATTTCAAGACATCACTCTCATGATGTTATTGGGTCTCTTTGAGAACACAGAATGAAAACCAATTTATCAAGTTTGAAACAAGCCAATATGTTTCTTCTTTTCTCAGATATTTTCAAGGCTTGGTCTTGGTATAACATTTATAAGGAGAAATAAACAATCACTTGTGCCCAAGTTTATCTCAAACCATACATAAACTAGACTTTTATTGTATCTCATTTGGCCTCAAACCAGCCAGAATCAGGTCCCATGTAAGTCACATTTGCTGTTGAAGAAAGTAGATGTTTTGATTTTATGTATTTAAACTAAAGATTAGTCATGTACTAAGACACAGAAATTTCCTCCCCACAGCCCCCTAGTATGAAGAAAGTGCCCATATGTAATTCATATAGACATTTCCCTTCCCGTTTAATAAGGATGCATGCTTACTTGATACTTTGACAAGAGTGAGGATAGAAGCAGTGTGGTATAATGGATAGCACATTAGACATGGAATCAGAAAGATTCAAATCTTTCTGGTTCAAATTTCAATCAGTAAACATTTGTTTTAAGCACTGTGCTAGTTTCAAAGAATAAAACAATCCCTGCTTTTTTCATACATACATGCATATATCTGTAAAACTTCTCACAGGGAAATAATACATACATATGTGAGTATATTTACAGTACATGCTACATATATTAATTATTTATACATTCATGTATTCATTCATACAATATATACTGCATATATATTACACTTATAAATACAGCATACGTACATACAGTATATCTACATGTATATTTATATACACACACTCATATATATGGTACATATGTACATGTCATTTCTCTTGTTAGAATGTAAACTCTTTGACAGTAGGGATTGTCTCATTTTTGTATTTGTAATCCCAGAATCTAATACAGTGTTTAAAATTAATATTTGTTGATTGATATTTGGAAAATGGAATAAAAAAAGAGTAACATACTTCAGGATTTGAACAAGTCTCTCTGATTCCATATCTAATACTCTACCCACTATACCACACTGCCTTCTATCCTAACTATTGTGAAAATGTCCAATGAACAAGCATCATTATTAAGAAGGAAAGAAAATAACTATATGAATTACATGAGTACTTTCTTGTCATAGGGAAGAAATTTCTGTATTTCTGCGTGTTCCCTCTTTCCACATGTATGTATATATATGCATATATTCATGTATATGCGTGTATGTATATGCCTATATGTGTATATGCAAGCACATAGGCACACATGCATATATATGTTTATATGTATGTGTGTATGTGTGTGTGTATACCAACCTAAATCCAGTCTTTTCCCATTCTTTCTAGTTCAAAATACATTTTATATTTTATTTTTTGTATGGATGGATATATGTACGTATATAAGTATATATGTGTGTATATATGCATATATTTGCAAATATGTGAGCATGTGCATACGTATGTGTGTATATAATCTGACAGATGGCATTGAAATAATTGTATATATATATATATATACACATGCACACAAGTGCATATATGGTATATATATGCATGTATGCATGATACATATAGATATATCTATTAAAAATGCCTTTGGTACAGAACCCATTATAAACAAATATAATAATACATTATGAACAAATGTAATAACACATCATCATCATCATCATCATCATATTTTCACTACCTTTTCAACATTTATCCATAGAATCTGCACCTATGGTGGCATCATCCCTACCAGTTTGTGCTGATGGAGCCAGGGCAGGTTTTTCCTAAAATTGTTTCTGCTAAGAATTAAAAGATAGTAGGAATGAATTTAGAAAGGATTCTTCCTAAGGCATAACCCTCTTTTGGAAAGGAACTCTTAATTCAAGCCATGACATTGATCTTTAATCTAAGTCTCCACTCTGAATCTGAATGTGCCTCCCCACATGCTCACATCTCCCCTCCCTCCACTTTCACGACACAATCAAAATACTTTCTCTATCATCTGTAATTAACTCCACTACACTGGCAATGAGTTACAGTGCGAGCTGACAGAAATTCCACAGTAAGGTGCCAAGGGGGGAAAAGATCCCTTTTCAATCAAAAGGAATAGCATAACATTCGCTTATCAGGCTTACTCAAGTCTAATTTTTTTTTGTTTGTTTATAATTAATGCCATTCCTGCCCTTTAACTTCCTGCTGTCTGCCACAAGTCATCTGAGTCAAAAAGGTCAATGTTGTTGAGCATCCCTCTGTCACCAAGGGAGATCTTGGACTCCAAAGCTTCCTTTCTGCCAGTTTCTGTTCCTCTACCAACATCATACAGCAGTAAAAATCACTGTCAATGTCAGAGAATCTAGTATTGGCAATTAGGAAGAGACAAAGCTTAAAGCTGACTCTCAGGTTTGGTTTAGGAAAAGCTTCCAAATTCTTGGGTCCTTCATTTATTTTTCAACAAAAGCCCACTAAATCCAGTATGTATCTTTACTAAGTGATAATGATAACAACAAGAACAGCTATCACTTACACAGAGCCTCAAGGTTTCCAACATGCTTTTCATGTATTCACATGTGATCCTCACAAAAATCCTGGGAGGTATGTGCTATTATGATCCCTATTTTACCAGTGAGGAAACAGGCAGAGGTTAAGTGACTTGCCCAGGATCATACAGCTACTAAGTGGCTAAGGCATAATTTGAACTTAGGTATTCCTGACTCCAAGTTGAGCACTCTATCCACTGTACCACCTAGCTCTTCATATTTAATTGCCTTTATATGTAATACATAAAATCATCTCAGTCAAAATACCAGTTTGCAACTATAGGGGAACTTGAACTTTGAATTTCTAAGTTGACAATTAATTTTTAATAATAAATGACCAGAAGTTTTCATTCCAAATACAATTCTTTTTCTTGTCTTATTTATATCTTGCTTTTTGCATCTCATTTATTCCTAGATACAGTCATTCTACCCACCACCAAAGAGCCATCCCTTGTAGAGAAGAAAAAAAAGGTATGCAAGATCAATGGACACAGTAACTGTCTCACAGCAGATCTACTAATGGTCTGTAATTCTCTACCTCTCTGCCAAAGGGAGGGAAGGGCTTCCTTATCTCTTCTCTGGGACTATGGTCGGCATTAAAATCATTGAGCATTTGGCTTCATTTATTCTTCTTTTCATTTACATTATTGTAGTCTTTCTGTATATTGTTCTCCTGGTTCTGTTTATTTTCACTCAGCCAGTTCATACAATCATCCTCATAATTTCAAAGACATTTCAAAGGGCTCTCAAGGACTAATGATTGTAGTCAATTCTGAACATTACAATTTTTTTTCAAAAGGAAAACCATATCTAGTTCTCTTTGTGATCTTCTCTTCTGCTGTTTTTGTCATCACTTTCAACAATGTTGAAAATTAGATGTGACAATTCTTTATGCCCACATATCTCTATAGTGTCTCAGTTATTTAATTTTTTACAGAGTGAGCTATTCCATGACACTCATTTCATCTCTGGAAAAAATAACAGGGATGCAAACTGGACCTATGATTTTCTTGCCATAAGAAATTTTCAGAGGAAGAAATTCCCTCTACTAATTTAGGTCACCATCTTTTCTGCAATGTATAGTCTTAGAGGACAGCCTACAGCATTTAGAGGTTGTGACTTTTCCAGGGTCACACAAGCACTATATATTTAGAGTTAGGAGTTGAACCCAAATCTTTCTGATCATGAGGTCAGCTCTTTATCCACCATGCCATTCTAGCTTAATTTTCCAGAAGGATCCTGGCATTAAAACAATGGTTTAGTCTGTTGGGAAGCAGGTGGCAATAACCAAAAGCATTGTGTAAGTCCCCAAATCTAGTCTAACATGTTACCTTTATCCTATCCAATACTAGGTCCAACTCATTCTTCAAATGAGATAATATACGTAAATCACTTTGCAAACCTTAAACCACTATATAAATATGACCTGCTATTATTGTCTACATGAGATAAATGTACCAGCTCTATAGGCTGTCCATCCAACTTGATGTCAGAATTGGGATAATAGGAATTCTTCATCCATTTTTATATTCTCAAAGGCATAGTCAGGATGTTCTCTTTTAAATCTTCCAGGATCTTACTGACAAAAATCTACATATTCTCCAAAGGGAAATGTAGAGACATATTGAGGATTTAAGTAGGGTGCTACATATTACCAATGAAGAATTACATACAAATATCATAAAAAGATATCATCAAGGAAATAACAATTGAAAAAAGGAAGGGTGATAATATAATGATCAAGGCAGGGAGGTCATACAAAGGGGGAACAGAAGTTCTGTCGCCCTGAATGTTACTAGCTGACGAGGGCATGGGCCAGCAACAGTCTACTGGAATTCAAACTAAGGATAAGAATATAGCTGTATCACAGAAACTCAAACTAGAATCAAGAACTATCAGATCTCAGACCAAGAGGACAACGACCTGGTTTCACCTGAGATTAAAATGCTCTGGATGCATGGAAAGGTTACAGATCCACTGTCCTGAGTTGCCCTTGAGATCTTTTTAAGAGTACAGACCCTCAGTACCCAATAAAAGCAGCAGCAGGACCCAGAAACCACAAAGCTGGACTAAATAAGGGTCAGACATTCTCTCCAGAAGAAAACCTCCATGCAGGAAGTAAAGCTGGAAAGATGAGTCAATTTAAAAAAAGGACTCCCACCATGAAGAACTGTCACAGTGACACCGATGACCAAAACACAAACCCGGGAGAGTGATTCTAAAACATTTTAGCAAGGAAAAGCCTCAATGAAAAAACAGTTTACAGGCAAAGTCAAATGATATTCCTAAAAGAAATGAAGCAAGAGATTTTAAAGGACTTTTAAAATGACTGTATAAATGAAATGAGAGGACTAGAGGAAAAAAATAGAAAAATAAATGAGAGATTTAGAAGAAAGACTTGCATAAGGTACAAAACTTCACCCAAGTAACAGACTCTCTGAAAATAAGAACAGGCCAAAAATAAGTTAATGACTCTGCAAGATAACAATAAATACCAAAAGTCAAAAAATTAATATAAAAGCAGAAAATATAAGCTAACTCATTTAAAAAAAAAAACTGACCGGGAAATTACTCAGATTGAGGAGGGATCATTTCAAGCATTTTGCTTTAAAGAGGCATTGGTGGTATTGTGAATAGAGTGCTAGGTCTAGAGTCACAAGATCCGATTTCAAACCCAGACTCAGATTCTTACAGGCTGTGGGAACCCTTGCAAATCAATTAACTTGTTTGCCTCAGTTTCCTTAACTATAAAATGGGGATAATAATAGCACCTACCTTAAAGGATTGCTTTGAGGATCAAAAGAGATAATATTTGTTAAATTGCTTAGCACAGTGCCTGGCACATAGTAAGTGCTATATAGAAATGTTTATTGCTTTCCCCCCTTTTCGCAAACCTTAAAGTACTAGATATATGTTAGTGTTAACATTTTTATTAAAATATTATCTGACTCACAGGGTTGTTAGAATCCAAGGAGATAATGTAGATTTATCTGTTTTCTAACAAGTAAAGAACTACATAAATGTAATTAAGATTATCCCTTTGTATCTCAGCCATGCCTTCCCTTTGGTTCTTTCTTCTTCCTGACAGATACCTTGCAGCTATTTAACTGATCTTTAATCCCCCCTGTAAAGATAAAGAGTCCAAATTCAACCAGCCAAATCCAGCTTCCCTTAACTGTTTTGGTAGGAAATTTGGAGTTCTGGGGGAAGAGAGGAGAAAAATGCTGAAGGAAGTGGTAATCCTCAGGATTTCAATTATCCATGCCCTTCATTAACTCAGATAATTGGGTATTTGTGGTATAGATAGCTGCACTAATTCTCCACTGATGCTATATTTAACATCCCATCAAAAGGCAGACCAGGGAATCCAAAGGTGTTGCCACCATATTTACACTTCAGAAAGTGGCTTCTTGCCTTGGAAAACTTCAGCTATCACTCAGAAGTCAGTGTAGCCTCTCCTAACCAAGCAGGTCTTCACCCCTTTGTCATAGCTACTGTATAGCTCAGACTAAGACTCCTTTCTTCCAAGCATCTTCCCTTCTCCTTTCCTGTTGAAGGAAGTGGGGGCAGGGGAATGGGGGAAAAGGGGGGTTGTATTTATTTCTTGGTCTTTGCTGTAACTCAGCCCACGTTCAAACAAAAAGATTTCCTTCCCAATTTTTTTCCCCTCCTCTGAGCTCCCTGTCCCCATCATTTGACCTGCAGGCAAATGAAGCCATTCAAATATTTGCTTATCATGTCATCTGTTCTCATCAGACCTCGCAATTCCTGTCATGCCCCACATGTCAGTTTAAAACATAATGTCATTAATACCTCCAGTGCACTAATGGATGCTTCACACATGAACGCATTAATGAAATGTGTTATTGTTTTCCCTCACAGGACATTAACAATCTCGCTCACGCTGAGCCCCCGCAGCCCTGCGGTGCTGCTGAAAACCACTAGCTATCAAATGAACCCTCAGTTCCGCCTCAGTGACTTTTAAGTTCAAGTTTATAACTGAAGCGTCACTCATGTGAGAAGAAGATACAAGCCTCTAAGGTCTTTTGGGCCCAGCTTCAATTACCATAAAGAGTAAGAAGAAGCAAAAGCTGCAAGTTGAGGGTGGAGGGGGATGGGGGGGTGAGAAAAGGAAGCACAGAAGCTGGAAACCAAGCCCCGTCAAGATGAAATAGGAAAGATCTGGGTGTCACCAGAGTGATTTGCTTCCTCCTTCTCCCCTTTGTCTATGGGCTGCTGGTTTGAATAATGAAGACAGGATTGGTTTTCTCCTCCAGTATACAAGCCCGGGTGGTCTAGTTTTCTGATAGAGCAGCTGACATATTAAGAGGGATTAAAGCTTCTGTACACAAGCAATGTTTAAATTAGCTTCCTTGAGCCTAAGAGAAATCTTTCCAGCTGATATGCAAAATGAACCACCTCTGAGTTTTGCAGCCATCCTGCCCAGGTTGCCTAAACAGAGCTGAATTGTCTTATTTGGGCAGCTGCTTTTTAATTTTTTGTTTTGTTTTTAAAGACAAGGCTTTGGCAAAAGGGAAGGAAAGGTTATTCCCTTTCACCACAGACTCCGGCCAACATTTCTTCTGTAATTAAATCTGAAAGCTTTCCCCAACAGGTTCTCAGAGGGTCTCCTGGAGAAACATATTTATCTTTCCCTGCATAATTAAGCACAAATTGCAAGGTGTACAGCTTTACCATACAAGAGTGATGAATGGTGAAAAGGTGTTCTCTGTCCCAGGCTGGGGAGAGCTTTATTATGTTTTCTTGTGTTCTTTTCACTGTTAGGAAACACTAATTGCTATTCTCTTTCCACTGGGCCTTAATCCCCACAGCTCTGGAAATTTTCAGGGAATGAGGTGTGAAAGGTTAAAGGAGAAATACAGCAAATAGAAGCATTCTTACCATCACCTCCAGAGAAGGCCATTCCACAGTGCAAGCAGAACGCTGCTTCAACAAATGAATGAAATGCTTTTATTCTCATCCTTGAAACGTCTAATACTTTGAAAGTAATCACCAAATAAATGTCTCATATGCAGAACAAAAGTTTCCAATTTCAATTAAGAATCTAATTTTTAAAACCCTTAGGAGCATATATAATAGCTTGATTTTTTTCTGGGTATTTCACAGTATGCATCGATTTTTATTCCCTAGCACCCTCAAAGCTATACCCACATACAGAGACATAACCAGGAATTTTTGTGCTTGAGTCAAGCACCAAACATTCACCTAGAAGTGCTATAATGCATGCCCTTAATTGTGGAAGCAAGCAGGATATTTCTCCATTAAAGAAGGAGAGACTGAGAAATCCTGGAACACTGATCTACGACTATAGAGAAAAATGGGAGAGGAAGAAGAAAAATTCATGCCAGTTTCCTAGTTTAACTGATTATCCTTGTTAACTAGGCACTAAGCTTTGTTCTTCCTACTTTCCTAAATAGAGGCAAGGTAGTAGAGTGTCAATAATATTTGATTTTGAGTCAAAGGACCCAAGTTCAACCTCAGATCTACAATATACTGACCGTGTGACTTTGGGTAAGTCATTTAACTTTTCTGGGTCTCAATTTAATTATAGATAAAAAGACGGAATAAATGACTTCTAAAGTTCCTTATAACTCATGATCCTATGTTAACTTTTAACTAGTGGCAGGTCCTCAGCTCTCAGTGCTCTGGGCCATGCCCTAGTTATAGCTTTGTTTATTCACCTCTAAAGCATCTCTGTTTGAAAGGACGGATTTTACAATCGCAATATCTGATAACTATTAGACTTAACAATGGACAAAAATAACAAAAACAACAAAAAAAAACTAGCAAGAAATTCACCCATCTTTGTACTGAAACTTATGTAAAAACCTTTTTAAAGATTGCCATGAAAATATTGTACTATCAAAGAGCATTTTTAACAAGGTTATCAGAGCAGGGAAATGGTGTTTTAGGGAAACTTTTAAAACTACCACATCCTGTACAACACTTCTACCTTGGGTATTCTGGTTCCCAGCAGGGAATATTCTCTACTTTGGCTTTCTTCACCTTGAGACAAACAGAGCTTGGTTGAATTCATAGCCACTGGTAAGAATTTTTCTTCTCTTTTATCCCATCACTAAGCATTAGATCCTTTTCTTCTCAATCCTTAATGAATCACAGCTCCTCTGTTTCATCTATCTCCCTCATCAGTAACATCTTCCTTTTATTATTAGCTAATCAATACGCTCCATAAACCCATCACCCCCTCTGCCTACAGTGCATATTATTGGATTCAACTGGCTAACATTTTCAGTCAATCATTTTCATTATCTGTTCAAATTCTCTTGTTTATCATGGGACCAGCACGTGTGGCAAAGAGAGGCTGTGAAGTGGCTGGCAGTTGCATTCGACAACATTGTATGCACATTGTGTCCAGCACAAGTACTTTAGTGTTTTAAATCTATTCGACCTTATTCAACAGAGCTTTCTATGGAAGACAGTATGCTGCTGAAAAACACTTGCACAAATAAAGGAATGAAAGAACATTTTATCCCAATTTGTGTTGTGTTTCCTGCTCAGACAACTTCAAGCTCATAAACTTCTCAGACGTTCAGAGTGCTGAACAAATAGATTTTGCAGTTCATTTCTTCTTCTTTAGAAATAAGCTCCAAGGTGATAGAAAGAAGAAAAGTTCTTTGATTGAATGAGAAAAATAAGAGGAGAAAAAGAGAGAGGAAAATGAAGGCTTAAGATTTGATATTTAGAAATTGGAACATGAGAACCTTGGATAGATAGGCTCATATTCCAGCCAATAGAATTATAACACTAACACTGACCAATACTGTCTTTGACATTGATATTACTAATATCCTTTGAAAGTTGTACAACATGCACTATTTTTAAAATGTTTTCCAATCACTCATTCATCATTTTAAAATACCTTAGGAGTTAAAAGAACAGCTAACATTCTCCAAAGATGATGCTTGATTTTGAGTCATAGAATACTACAGTCTCAGAAGAATTAACTCTGAGGGTTACCCAAAGAACAATGGATTAGTAAATGGGGTGGTGGGAGAGAGAGAGAGGAGTAGACTGCAACACATCCCCAAGAAAAAAAAATAATTGTACAAGGGAAGCCATAACAGATGATGTCAAAAACATGAGTAGTCTTGTAGCAAGACAAAGGGATAGATGGTGGCTGGTCCCTTTACTCTGCGGGTATACAAGCAATATCAAAGGATATAGAGGAAAGTATGTATCATGTTGGGCAGGCTTCATGTATAGAATTTGAGGGAGGACAGAGGCAACAGGATAAGATGAGAAGGCATCAATGGGTTGCAAGATGAATCACTAGAGGGAATGCCCACTTTAATGGAGCTGGGATCTCAAAGTATCAAAGGGAGACTAGGAGAAAATGTGGAGGAGGAGGACTAAGATTTAGGAACATATGAATTCTGCTAAGAAATTCCTTAACCACCTGATAATGTTTGCAGTTTGTTCATTAAAAAAAGGTGGGTAATTTCTGACTCAGCAGTAGAACAAATTTTAATATTAAAAACAAAAAGCATTTGTTTTTCAAACAAATGTAGAATTTTTATCTAATTTACCTGGGAATAAAATTTTACCAAGTCCTAAAGACAATATTCCTGCTGTTCAATTTTTGTTGTGTTGTGTCTCAAGAAAAAGATAGGAGAATGTAGAATCTAGTCCTGCCAAGTATCCATGACTCCTTTTTGTCTGCACTTTATATTAAAGTTGATAACAGCGTGTCTATATTGCCCAAATATCACTGGGTGGAGCAGAGCCGGTCAGTCAGTCAATAAACATTTATCAAGTGCCTGCTATCTACCTGGCACTGTACTAAGCACTGGGGATATAAAGAAAGGTAAAAGACAGTCTCTTATCTCAAAGGACTCTGTCTTTTACAGTGAAGGCAACCCTCCTGAATCAAGAATTCCACTATTATTGTCTTGCTCAATGCCTAGTCTCACTCTAACCTCACCTCTTTGCTGCTACTGCTGGCTCCATTCTTGTCTTAATACTTCTAGGAGCACTGTGTTACTCCCATAGTACATAGCACAGTCCTATGCACACAGTAGGTACTTATTAAATGTTTAGATTTGGAAACTCGAGAATTTGTCTATTTGAGAAAAATTTGACATTTGACAAAAATTGCTGGGAAAATTGGAAAGCAGTTTGGCAGAAATTAGGTATAGACCAGCATCTCACATTGTATACCAAGACAAGGTCAAAATGGATAAATACTTTAGACATAAAGGGTGAATAAGTAAATTAGGGGAGCATAAGAAAATGTGCCTATCAGATCTATGAATAAGGGAAGTGCTTATCACCAAACAAGAGATAGACAGGATCACAGGAAGTAAAATAAATAATTTGGATTACATAAAATTAAAAAGCTTTTGCACAAAGTACAGTCAAAATAAATGAAAATAGGAAACATTTTTACAGCAAATTTCTCTGATAAAAGCCTCATTTCTCAAATACATGGAAAACTGAGCCAAATATATACAAATAAGGACCATTCCCCAGTTGATAAATTGGTCAAAAATATAAACAGGCAGTTTTCAGAAGAAGAACTCAATAGTCCCATGAAAAAAAAATGCTCTAAATCATTACTGATCAGAAAAATGCAAATTAAAACAACTCTGAGATACTACCTCACACCTATCAGGTTGGCTAACATGACAGAAAAGGAAAATGAGAAATGCTAGAGAGGATGTGGAAAACTTGCCAATTTATTGGACTGGAATTCTGAATTAATCCAGTCATTTGGGAAAGCAATTTG
>NW_020954610.1:3794817-3836199 GCF_900497805.2 Vombatus ursinus | reverse complement strand
GAGGGAGGGAGGGGGGGGGGAGAGAGAGAGAGAGAGAGAGAGAGAGAGAGAGAGAGAGAGAAGGACTTATTTGTACAAAAATATTTATAGTATCTCTTTTTGTGGTGGCAAAAAATTAGAAATTGAAAGGATGTCCATCAATTTAGGAAAGGCTAAAGAAATTGTGATATATGATTGTGAAGGAATACAATTGTTCTGTAAGAAATGAGCAGGACAGCTTCAGAAAAAACTGGGGAAGACTTATATGAACTCATGCAAAGTGAAGTGAGCAGAACCAGGAGAACTTTGTATATAGTAACAATATCGTAAGGATGATCAACTGTGAAAGACTAAACTACTCTGGATCACGCCAATGATTCAAGACAATTCCAAAGGACGCATGATGAAAACTGCTATCTACATCCAAAGACAGAAATGGTGAACTCTGAATGAAGATTGAAGCATACTATTTTGAAACTTTCTTTATTTTTATTGGGTTTTTTTGTCTGTGTTTTCTTTTGCACCATGGCTAATATGGAAATATGTTTTGTATGACTTCACATGTATAATCAATATCAAATTGCTTGCCTTCTCGAAGACAGAGGGAGAGAATTTGAAACTCAAATTTTTAAATGATTGTTTAAAAATTTTATATTAAATTAGGAAATATTTAACAAAATAAATAAAAATATATTTTTTGAAAACTAGAAGAAAAAGAGACTCTCTATGGCAAGAGTTCTAAACCTTTTCATGTGTGTCATTGGTCACTGTGGCAGTCCAATAAAATTTGTGGACTCCTCAAAATAATATTTTAAATGTATAAATTAAATTGCATAAGAATACAAATGAAGTCAATTATACTGAAATAGTTACCAATTTTTTTTTAAATTAAGTTCAAGGACTCCACATTAAGAATTATACTCTTGGGGGCAGCTAGGTGGTGCAGTGGATAGAGCATTGGCCCTGGAGTCAGGAGGACCTGAATTCAAATCCAGCCTCAGACATTTGACACTACATGTGTGACCCTGGGTAAATCACTTAACCCCATTGCCTAGCCAAAAAAAAAAAAAAAAAAGAATTGTACTCTTGTATTCTCCCATTTTAATATTTAAACTACCCATACATAAACCTACTCTCTGCGAAGGATTAGAGGCTGTATACAGGGTATTTCATTACTTTAAGCCTTGATTTCCCCATCAGAGAAATGGAAAAACTACCAACCATATGTAAGTCACCCATCTATCTTACTGGAAGGTTAGTAGGCAGATTTATTTAAGCAATACTGGTAGTATGCTTTGAACTCCTCAGGGTAAAAAACTACATAAATGAAGGCCATCCATATTCCAGGTAAAAGCATTATTATGAGAGACTTTTTAATATACCTAACTGTACATATAAAATGTTGATCAATAGTCTGAGACATGCCACTTGGAAAATGGCTCTCTGCATTTGAATTTCCTTTTTTCTCTCAAGTTCATGTGAACTTGACACCTCCAACCTATAGCCCCTTTCCCAAGGACACACAGCTGGTCTAGCAGGGAAGCAATTGGAAAAGTGAATGGGAGTGGTTCATTTTATCCCGTACTGACTGATTGCAGTTAAACAGTTTCCAATATTATTTTCCAAGGAAGCATCCAGCCAACATTTTTATTGGACCCATGCCCAGATGTGCTCCATTAATTCAGGAAACTACCTTTGTTGGAGAGCTTCAGGCATTATTACCCATGAACCCTGCAGAGCACAAATCTATATCTAGAAACTGAGATTTTTTTTTTACTAGATATGACTTTAAAGAACCATGATATGTAATTTCTTCAAAAGAAAATAGACAACATGAGATCTCTTTAGCTATTTTAGCCCTCTGAATTTAAGTATATTATCTTTCTTCTACATATAATACGTACATATTGTACATATAATATTCTTCTACATATAGTATTCAAAATACCTGGTTCATTGGTCACACACTATAATAAAAAATTGAAAATGACATGTGCTGTTCAAATCTATAAAGAATATCTTTGTAATAATGCAGTTGACAGTTCATTTTTTCCTTCCAATTTCATCTTATTCTGTTACAAGAGTTTATGCTCAAATTCATAAACTATTTTTGTCTTTGTTTACATTGTGTGAAGTTACATAACAAGGACAACCTATTTCAAAACCAGCGCATAATACCTGCCCATTATGATAAGCATCGGCATTGTAAATAAAGCTTTTCTCATAGTCAAATTCATTTGTCTTTTTTCCAACAAATCATCAATAACTTCAAACGTCAGTTACACACTATACCATATTTTAATATAGTTGCCATCAAACACCAAATCGTTTACTTACTATGTGATATCTTTCATATTCAATTATTACTTTGAACTTACACAAAGTTCCCTGAGAATCCTTTAAAAATAATTTTCATTCTAGAATAAGATATTTAATGTAGACACTCTCCAAAGCACAAATGTCTTAAATACTATTTTGAACTGAGACAGATGAACCCAACACATCTTCAATATATTCTCAAAGTTCTGCTTATAAAAAGCATGAAACATCAATCTATCCTTGGTTATTTATACTGGTTCCCCAAACCCAATCTTCTAATTTCATTGCCCTTAATTGCAAGTAACATGCACATAACTACCTCCTTCTATACCCTCTTCCCTATACTAATTAATCCTACTCCTTTCTGGACCCATTCCCAATTAAGTTCACCTATCTCCTAGCGCATTTCAATGTACCCTTTATAATCACCAGCCTATGATACTATAAAAATGATGAGTAATAACCATGTCTTTTCAAAATTTTGTCTTCTCAGAACTTTTCACAGTGTTCTACACAGAGTAGGCATTTGAAAACTACTTATTGCATATATTCAATATGAGATTGATTTAATAAAGTGAGATTGATGAAAAGGAAATTAGCCTTTTTTAATGAAGGAAAGGAGAATCCTAGTGTATTATGAGATCTTGTATGGAACAAGAGCTTGGGATTCTGAAGGCTAGGAATCTGTAGGATTCTTGTGGTAGGGAAAGTTCAGCTGAATAGAATGTTGGGTTAGCACACATAGGCTGGAAGAGGATTGTCTGGATTACAAGGCAAGGCTCAGGAAGGGTGATTATCACAAAGAGGAACTGTCATATCAACTCTCTGGAGCAAAGCCTACATTGTCCTGGGTTAGTCAAGGCTTTCCTGGAGAACTTTGTTTTATCTCCAATTCTGCTTCTAAGTATGAAATTTGAATAAGCTTCCTTTACCTTGTATTCATTCATTCTCATTCTCTATCTATCTATCTAACTATCTATCTATCTGAAAGGCTGATGATTTATCTATGTTACAGATATCCTAAACAAATTAATCAGGTCAATCACCTGGTTTTTAAAGGAAATAAAATTAATAATAATTATAATATCTAATATAGTTCTTTAAGGTTTGCAAAGTGCTTTAAACATACATTCTCATTTGATCTGTACAACAATCCTGTAAAATGGGTGCTATCATTATCCCCATTTTACCAATGAGGAAACTGCAGTAGAGAAAGGTGAAATGACTTACCCCGGATCACACAGGTAGTAAGCATGGAGGCAGGATTTGAACTCAGGTCTTCCTAACTCCAGGTGAGACCTTTAATGCATTTACTACCTAGCTGCAATATGAATACAAAAATCACCAGATTCATTATCCTCTATGCACCACAGTAACAGCTGGGCTAGAAGACAGCAGAGTAAGAAGTCATGTACAACTGTTGCAGACAGATTTGTCCCAAGGTGGGATCAAGGCTGGTGTTTTTCTATAAATGGTTTACCTCCATGAACTGACAAACACCTCCAGCTACTGGGATGGATAATTTCACTCAAAAAGAAGTATTCATAAGAAGCAGAGAATTCTAGGGCTCAAGAGGGCATCCAGTCCATTTTCCTTCATTCAGGCAGACTGTACTTATACCGCCTTAGAGAAAGGAGAAAGTAACATTCAGCAGAAAGGCATTTCAACTTCTTTAAGAAATGCATTCTGACATTTAACAATAGTTCTTGTGTATACCTTTTTTTTCTATCTTAAATCACTCATATTGCAATTTAAACACATTTCCTACTCTTCTAGCCTAAGCAATGATGGAGAACCACTCTGTATATACAAAAATGCCCCCTACCTCTTCTTCACTGCACAGGAAGAGTAGCAAACAAGTTTTCTGCTGGCATGGGTTCTTATGTGTGACTTTACTAGTGTTTGTATATGATCACACACCTAGGTAGTAAATGCATTAAAGGTCTCACCTGGAGTTAGGAGGACCTGAGTTCGAGCTCTGTGTCTATACTTACTACCCGTGTGATTCTGGACAAGTCATTTCATCTTTCTCTATCGTTGTTTCCTCGTTGGTAAAATGTGGATAAAAATGGGCATCACAGAGGGGAAAACTCCACCAAATGAATTTTTATCTACCTTCAGGGTTGTGGTATGACAGATTTAGACATGAAAGTCACCTTTAAGGCCATCTACACCAACCTCATCATTTTACAGTTGAGGAAATTAAGACCCAGTGAGAGTCAGTGATTTACTGGTCCAAGGTAGAAAGTGGCAGAGGAAAGATTCTAACCCAGGTCCTCTGACCCCACATCCAATGCTCTTTCTATGGTAACCAATTGCTGTTCCCTGTTGACTGTATGGTATTTTTGTTCACTTTTCCTTTACTGTATTTGATTTTCATAAAGTAGACTACGTCTCCATGAGGACAGGGATAGTATTTTATTTATTTTTATATCCTACATAGATCTTAGCATCATGCACTCATCCAACAGATGTGTGTTTAATTCAGCCTGTCTGACACATGTTAAACATTTATTAAGTGCCTACTATGTGCCAGGCATTGTGCTAAGTCCTTGTTGTTTGTTGTTCGTCTTTTGTTCTGGAGAGGACTGATGACATCAGGAGGGTGATGTCTTGACTTGCAAGTGAATTGGATTTAAATGAGGCAGAGCTGTGAAATTACTCTCCTCCAGAGTCATTGGAGTCCAGTGGCAAGATATAGGTCAGGATAATTGGCAATGGCACTGGATGCAGCGGGAGACCCTGGGCTTTTTAAGCCAACATCTTTCCCAGTCTCAGTTTGTCTGAGGTAACACCCATTCAGTAATTAAACGCTAGAACTGAGGCAAAAAGTGGCCTCCTTTACTTTTACAAAACAATCAATCTGGGAGGGGAAGACCTTCAGAGTTTCTGGCCAGAACAGAAACAATTACTATTTACTACTAAGTCCTAGGGATACAAAAAGAGTCAAAAGACAGTCTCTGTCCTCAAGGATCTCACAATTTAATGAAAGACAAGAGAATAATTGAATATAATAAATGATAAAGGTTTAAGTACATAGAGTATAGAGTGGGCAGGCTTTGTTTCTGATAAAACCACGTTAGAATGTTGCTGAGCTGAGATGATATCTTCTTTTCTAAGTATAGCATAATCCAAGCTTCACTAAAATAAAAAAGCTATACAGCTAAAAATAAGTGTTTCAAGCCATTTTTGAACTCAGGTCTTAACGATTTCAATTTCAGTTCTAGACCCACTGTACCACCTACCTTGTGAAAATGCAAAAAAATTTAATTATGTGTCTACATTTGGGAAGGGAAGGAAGGAGGGGAGAGAGGGTTATGCATTTATATAGCACCTACTATATATCAAACACTGTGTTGCTTTACATATATTGTCTCATTTGATTCTCATAACAATCCTTCCAGGTGGGTGCTATTATTATCCCCAATTTGCAGGTGAGGAAACTGAGGCAAACAGAAGTTAAGTGACTTGCCCAGGGTCACACAGCTAGTATGTGTCAGAGGCCAGATTTGAACTTGGGTTTTCTTGATTCCTGGCCTAGGGCTACATCCGCTGCACCACCAGCTGCCTCATTAACTATGAATAGTTTCTTATTTCACAGATCCAGAGGGTTAGATGAAATCTCAAAAAAAAAAAAATTGATCTAACTTCTTGCCACTGGGAAAGATTATGTTCAAATCATGACAGAAAACTAGCTGCCTATCCCAGGATTAATAATCCCCCCAAAAGAGAATTGTCTAGCCTTCCTTAGAAATGGATCCTATCATCTGACAACTCACAATCAGGAAGGCCTTCCTGATACTTAATTTTATTCTTAGAAAAACACATACCTTTATGATTCTGATATTATTGATTATGATAAAGGAAACCTGTAATTATTAAAAAGGCATAAATATGTATGCATATATATATCAAAGTCTAATTCATACACACATACACCATTAACCAAAATATTCTTACTCCCCAACTAAATTGAAAAAATCAATTTTACTGTGCAATATTTTCTCAATTGCTTCCTATTCAACTTTGTGTCTCAATATAACCTAATTGTGGGGGGCAAATATTGTGCTACTGCAATGATTTCCATTTAGTTGTTCAGGAACCCCTTGGGGGTTCACAAAAAATGGTCCAAGGGGTCTAAGCTAAAAATTCTTTACTAGCACCGTAAGCAGTAAATGATTGCAGAATATTATGAGTAGTATATTAAATTTCCCTAGGGGTTCACAATACCTTTTGTTCCTGTTGAAAAGGGTTTACAGAGCAACAATTTTAAAAAGTTGGGAACCACTATGCTCCTGAGTCTCAACTCATTGTTATCATCATACTATTACTGTCACACTGTATCTAGTATGGAATTATACAATTTTCCATTCTTTCAGATGGTACCTTATGGCCCAACACCTTTGGTGCTTTATGAGGAATCATGACAGAAGAACTTAATCCTATAATGAACAAAAACTCAAAGAAGCTACAAAAACCGTAAGAAAAAAATCAGTTTCCACTATGTCCATATTAATTAAGATGATAGTGATTGACTCACAGATTTCAGATCCTCAGTGATTCTGCCTGGTCCTCAACCCCATACTGCATGAGGAAATAAGTTTCACATAATTGATTTGTCATCAGCCATTTTGGTGTGGGTGTTAATTATATGAAATAATATTTCTTGAACGCAGTATATGTGTGTATCCTTTTGAGAACTTATTATATTTATTGAGTACAGATAATCAATAAATATCTGTTGACTCATTGGCAAGAAGTAAAAGTAGCAAATTGTCTAGAAGAGCAAATAGGACCAAAAAAAATCGGAGCAAAAAAGCAGCAAATTGTCCATTGATGGAGGCAGGAAGATCTCAGTTCAACTCTTGCTTCTAACACAACAAACTAACCGTGGAATCTGAAGAACAAGTCTTTTAACCCCAATTCCTGGAACATACTGTATTAGGAACTTGATACATGTTTACTAAATTGAAGTCCCTTTATCTCTCAGGGCCTCAAACAACTCTCAGACTATAACTTATATATGATTTGGTGATCTGAATCCCTAGAGGGAAATTTCCTACACTGATGAAATCATAAATAAATATATGGTATGTGTATTGCCCGTATATGTTATGTTTATGTCCACATGAGGTGTCTAAATGTGACGCATAGAGAAGCTTTAATAGATATTCTGGGAATCTTGTCTACCTCTCTCCAAGGGAGACTTTGTTTTGTTTTGTTTTCCCAAGCAAGATTTTGATAATTGCCTAGAGAAGAGGAGAAGGGGCCATAAGGCTAGTCATTCTGCTCTCTTTAGAGGTATGGCACTGGACTAGGTTACAGCAAATGGAGAAATTTTGAATGCTATGGCTAAGTTCACTTAGCTTGGCAGTATATTTTCTAGGGCTGTACAAATAGATGATGAGATTGATGCATGCTTTGCCAGAGCTAACTCAGTGTTTGGGAGGCTCCTTAAGAAAGTGGGGAGAGATATTGTTTTAGACTCTGAAACCTGGATAGTATGCCAATGCTGTGCCAAGAAACTGAATTGCTTCCATTTGAATTGTCTTTGGAAGAGTCTAAAAATCACCTGGCAGGATAAGGTACCAGACACTGAAGTCCTTTCTTGAATTAACTGCCAAACATTCAAACTCTACTGTATAAAGCACAATTCTAATAGGCTGGCCACATTATTCAAATGCAAAGCATATGTTTGCCTAAAATATTACTCTATTGGTCTGACCTTTAATACTTTCCATTGTGAGGGCTTATGGAAAATTAAGTCAAAATTTGGTTGCCCAGAGAAGTTCATCAGTACTCTACATCAATTTCCTGCTTGCCCAGAGTCTGGATAATGGATGATGTTCTCACGCTTCCCCAGTCACCAGAGGAGTGAAGCAAGGCTATGTGTTTGCTCCCATGTTTTCAGCATGATGTTTTCAGTAATGTTGAAAACAAACATGGCATAAAGGTCACCTACTGCACCGATGCTATATTATTTAATTTGAAAAGGCAACAAGCAAAGACTAAAGTAGAAGGAGAGTTGTTGTATGATATTTTGTTCACAGATGAGATGCAACAAAACATGGATTGATTCTCTGCTGCTTGTGCTAATTTTGGCCTAACAATTAACACCAAGAAAACACAGGTTCTCCACCAACCAGCACCACACCATCCATATGTGGAACTATTAATTACAGCAAATGGAGAAGTTTTGAATACTTTGGATAAGTTCACTTACCTTGGCAGTATACTTTCCAGGCATGTACATATTGATAATAAGTTTGACTCACACATTGCCAGAGCTAGCTCAGCTTTTGAGAGGCTCTGAAAGAAAGTATGGGGGAGAAGAGGTATCAAACTGACTAACATACTAAAGGTCTACAGAGCCATTGTGATGACCTCATTGTTGTATGACTGAGTAACCTGGACAGTATACCAGCACCATGCCAGGAAACTGAATTGCTTCCATTTGAATTGTCTTAGGAAGATTCTAAAGATCTCCTGACAGGACAAGGTACCAGACACTGAGGTGTTTTCTCGAACTAAATTGTCAAGCATTCAAACTCTACTACAGAGAGAGCAACTCTGATGGGCTGGCCCACATTGCTCAAATGACAAATATAAGCTTGTCTAAAAGACTATTTTATGGAGAATTCACACAAGGCAAGTGCTCACATGGTGGTCAGAAGAAGCAATACAAGAACACTCAAGGTCTCTCTGAAGAATTTTGGGACTGATTGCACGACATGGGAGACACTGGCACAGGACCGCCCTACACGGCATACCCTCATCAAAGAAGGTGCCGTGCTGTATGAGCAAAGCTGAATTGCAATACTCAAAAGAAATACGAGACAAGCAAATTTAGAGGATCCACCCAAACATTCACATAGCCTGTTTGTGCCTGATCTGTAAGTAGAACATTCCGAGCTCACATTGGTCTGATCAGTCACAGTCGGACACACTGTAACTGGACTGTAACATAATGATGTCATCTTGGTCCTCTGCAGGAACAAAGGACAGCAATCAACCATTTTATAGAGAACTCACACAAGGCAAATGCTCAGGAGCCAATCAAGGACACTCTCAAGGTCTGTCTGAAGAATTATGGAACCAGTTGTGAGACATGGAAGACACTGGCACAGAACTACCCAAATATGGTGTATGCCCATCAAAGAAGATGCTGTGCTCTATGAGCAAAGCAAAATTGCAGTATCTCAAAAGAAACACGAGATACACAAATTTAGAGACATCTGCTCTCCAATGTTCATTTGAACTATTTGTGGTAGAGCCTGCCCAACTTGTATTGGTCTGATCAGCCAGTCTGGCATGCTGTACCTTGACCCTGACATAGTGATGTCATTTTGGTCCTCTTTAAGTAAGAAGGACAACAAACTGGGCTAGAATTGTATTCCCCCCTGCCCTCCCCACCAAATATTGTTAGTCTAAGGGAATATTTTGTTTTGTTGGTTCAAGCCACTTTCCTGGGAACCTTCCCTTAAATCGAATCCAATAAACAATGTGCTACTATGTACCAGGCACTGTGCTAAGTACTGGGGATACAATTAACTAAAAAAAAAAAAAAGATAGCCCCTGCCCTCAAGGAGCTTAGAGTCTAATGGGGGGTGGGGAGGAGATAACGCACAAAAGTCAGGAAAAGAGGCAGGAAAGTAGTGGGATAGAGAAACCAGGGGCTACCTAATATGGTGGCATCTTATTCTATGGAGTTGAAACCAGGTATGGCAGAAGATACAGACAAACTGAAAAGCAGTTTCTACCCTCTACAAAGGAAGACACTAAGAAGAGTTTGTTACTCCACCTTCCAGTCCTCCAGTGAGAGGGCAGAGGAGGCTGAGGGAGGCGACATCAGTTAAGGCTTGAGTTAGCAGATGGTGATGAGATCAGAAGTGATAGTTCAACCTGAGAGAGGCATCTTGTTTCTGTGGAGTTGAGACCACAAGGAAACAGATGCAGAGTGGAGTGAAGAGGAAGGTGGTGCTCCAAGCTTATATCCAGATGCTAGTTACACAAAAGACCATCACAAATAAAGAGTAGGGAATAAATCCATTTATTCAAGTAGATAGAAAGCAGAAATCAGGGGAATTCTATAGATTAGAATATTCCTGATAAAACTCAGAGTGAATGAGCTCTTCCATTGGAAATAAGATATCTCAGCCCAGAGGGAGAGAAGCTTTGATCATACCAATTGAGAAATTTCCTGAAGCCTCTAGGAAGGTCACCTAGAAATTGTCCCCTACATCTCTGTCATCTGAAATATAGAGGAGGGGAAGACTAGGAGACAGGGGGAGGGAGAGATACAGAGACAGAGAGAAAGAAAGAAAGAGTGTAAGAGAGAGAGAGAGCTCCTGAAACAGCAAGGAAAAAGAACATCTTTCTTCTCCAAAAGTTTGACACTAACAATCTCCTTTAGGCAGTCTCACTGAATCTAGTTATCATTTTATCCACCAATGAGGAGAGTCTTATACAAATGCTTCAGGCTTGAAGCCATGGTGTGTGTGTGTGTGTGTGTGTGTGTGTGTGTGTGTGTGTGTGTGTGTGTGTGTGTGTAAAAATTATTTTATCCACAATAGAATATTTCTAGTACAAGGATTATTTTTTTCTCACAGTACATTCTTTCTAATCATAATTTTTTTTGTTTGGTTTTTTTTTATGAGGCAATTGGGGTTAAGTGACGTGCCCAGAGTTACACAGCTAATGAGTGTTATGTGTCTGAGGACAGATTTGAACTCTTGTCCTCCTGACTCCAGGACCAATGCTCTATCCACTGTGCCACCTAGCTGCCCCACTATTTTTTTTAAGTATAGATTGACGCAATCTTTTAGTACAGCCAGATTAATTTCCAATATCCACTAATTCTGATGGTGATATATGGTTAAACCTAACTAATCCACAATTTGAAAAAAAATCTAATGTAATTATGGTCATTGGATTATTGGAAATGATAGTATAAAGAGGAAGCCAATAAGAAGATAACGAGACCCCATGGTTATTATAGGCAGTAAGCTGTATGCTCATCAGATGATATTCACACAGGCACTCATATTTTAGTACTCAAACTATTGGCCACAGAAATTAGAAAGTGAGAACCTTGCTCTGCTTCTGCCTTCTTTATTGCACTATCATCTCACACACAGCAAGTCGGAGAGTAAAGTCTCTTACCTGGCTTGTTTGACTCAAAAGATGTTCTTGATGGAATTAGAAGCAAGGTACATGGAATCTACATCTTTTCTAAGTTTAGGGATACTAAGGAATTTTGGTGTGAGTTACTTGGCTTTCAATTGGGCTTCCTTGAGGCTCCAGCTCTTTTGCTGACTCATTGAATATCTGAGTTAGGAAGATTTCTACTACTACTGATGATGTGATACAACATTAAAGCCTTTTCTTTTTATGAAATGTCTGTGCCACTTGCAAAAAATGTACTTGTACCTAAACTAAAGGTTGGCAACCAGAACACAAAAGATGGACAGATTCTCAAAGGTAGACTTCCTGCAGATGGATGTCAAAGCCACTTTTGATCCCTTCACCTCTTCTTTCCTAGGAATGAGATCCTCAGATGACCATTTTAAAAAGGAAATGAGACACTTGCCCTACTGAGAAAGAAAAATGTTTCTCTATGATCCAACATACTTAGTTGTGAGTATGGCAGCTTTTACCATTAGCAGAGGGTTTCCCCAGTTTTCTCAAAACTCCAGGAATTTGGGGAAAACCAAGCCAAACCTCTTCTCAATCAACCTCTTTTCTAATTCTAGGCTCTGAGAGTTCCAAGAGATTTCAACAAGTCATTTGGATTTACAATAAGATGATCATAGGTTCATAAATTCATAGCTAGGAAGGCCTAAAGAGGTCATAGAGAGCAACCACCTCATTTTATAGAGAAGAAATTAAGATCTAGACTTGTCCAAAAGCACCCAGGTGTTAGCATAGCAAGGAATTGAAGCCAACACCACAGATTTCATAAGTACCACTATTTCTACTGCATTAGGCTGCCTAATACTACTTTAAGGAGAGGTAACATAGTACAGTAAATAGAGGACTTGCCTCGGAATAAGGGAGATCTGGGTTTAAGTCTTGCCTTTGACATGTATTAATATAATCTACAGGCAAGTTATTCACCCTCTCAGTACTACAAGTTTTGTTGTTGTTCATTTTCAGTTGTATCTAACTCTTTGTGACCCCTTTTGGAGTTTTCTTGGCAGAGATACTGGAGTAGTTTGCCATTTCCTTCTCCAGCCTATTTTACAGATGAGGAAACTGAGGCAAATGGGGTCAAATGACTTGCCCAGAGCCACACAGTTATTAAGTGTCTGAGGCTATATTTGAACTCAGGAGATGAGTCTTCCTGACTCCAGGCCTGGCATCTATCCTTTGTGCTACCTAGCTGCCCTACAAGTAACTAAAATTATAAATTGCGGACAAGTCTGCTCGGCGTTTGGTAGAGAGAGTTTCCACCTAAAGAATTCTCCATGTCAATTAGATTACAGATTCAAATCAATGAATAGTTTGATAGGTTGGAACAAGGAATACTCATGCAGTATAAACTCAGACTTTTTAAAAATCTGTTGCTTCTATTTTCTACCTTGTTAAAAAAAAAAAAAACAAGTTGGAGTTCTTTAAAGGCCAGGTGGCCATTTGTTAGATGTCACTCATCTATACCTACATATATATACTCACATACATAGAGTGCAGTTATAAGCTATTGAAGTTTAAAATGCTAATTTAAGCTATTAAACATTATTACTTTTTTTATTTTAAGCCATGAATGCTTAAAACTGCACAAAGATTCCTGGAATACCCTACATAGTGAAATGGAAAGAATGCCAGATCTGAAGTCAAAATAGTTCCTGAGTTCAAATCTCAGCTCCACCACCCACTTGACCTTGGGAAATCATTTAACTTCTCTCTGTTTCAGTTCCCTCTCCTTTTAAATGAAGGGATTAGACTGGGTGACCTCAACAGGTCCTTTCAGCTCTAAATCTCTAACACTATATTACAGAGGCACTGGTTAAACCAGATGGCCATTTAGATCCCTTCCATCTCTGAAATGCTATCAATCACGGGCATCTTCTTGAGTTGCTGCCCCCAATCCTTCCCTCTCGACTAAAGAATGATAATTATTCAGCCTGCCCCAAACACCCATCAGAAAGCAATGGATGGGACCGTGGCCAAACCACTTTTAAAAATCTAGCAACTTGGGGCAGCTAGGTGGCACAGTGGATAGAGCACTGGCCCTGAAGTCAGGAGGACCTGAGTTCAAATCCAGCCTCAGACCAAACACTTGACACTTACTAGCTGTGTGACTCTGGGCAAGTCACTTAACCCCAATTGCCTAAAAAAAAATCTAGCATCTTATCTCCTGAGCTAGTTCTCCCTTCAAATCAATAGACCATATTTATTCTATCATAATTTTCTCAAATATGATAGAAACTACAAAATCTCACCAAAAAAAATTTGCCAAAAGAGAAAGCATTATCTAAAAAGGATCCCTAATGACATCAGAAATATAGGTGTAATGAAGAGAACACTGGGCCTGGAGTCAGGAAGATCTGAATTCAAATCCAACCTCAGGCATTTACTAGCTATATGAACTGGGCAAGTCACACTTAACCTCTGTCACAGTTTCCTCACCTGTAAAATGAGGATAATAATAGAGCCTCTATTCCAGGTTTGTTGTGAGGATAAAATAAAATAATATTTGTAAATAATTTGTAAAGTGCTTAGTACAGTGCCTGGCACAGAGTAAGCACTTAATAAACGCTTCTTTTCTTCCTTTGGTTCACTTTCAATGCGGCCTTGGGCAAGTCACTTGATCTCTCTAAGCTGCTCTTTTTTCTTCCTTAGAAAGGGATTCATAATGCCTTTACTGTCTTGCTACTTCATGGGGCTTATTATAAGGATTAATGAGAGCATGCCTGCAAAGTACTTTGAGCCCTTCCCCAAAATGTGGCCTAGACACAGCCAAGATATCACTAGTGTGCTTACATACTTTGGTTTTCTTCATATAAACTAATCCTGAAGGACAGGAGGCTTCCAGCTTATATTTAATTGGCTGATTATATGTCACTCTAGAGCTTTTTGCCAAGTTTTAGGGAGGAGTTTTCTTGGAAAACCTATTTTCCAAACTTTCTCCGGCTATGCAGTTTAATTATATCTAGGAAATGACAACAGAGCTCATAATTAACCTAGAGATTAATTACAGCTGCAGCAATCCAAACACCACAGCTACCAAATTCCACACAGATGTTCAGGCAGAGAGAAAAGAGCTTCCTTAAAGCCAACAGAAGGTGGGGGTGGGAAAGATATGCTTTAGAGACCTGAGTTCTAATCCCAGATCTGCTACTAACTGGGTGACTTTGAGCAAGTCAATTGTCCACTCTAGACTTCTTTTTTTCTACCTTAAAAATAAAGGAATTGGACCACAACTCTAACATTCTAAGATGATGAGTGGTTGGAGTTTTTCCCCTATCTCGAGCTTAAATAAAGCTGCTCAAGAGAATACTTATGTCTCTACATTTAAGACATTCCTCAACATTTTTGAATGAACCAAATAGGGGGAAAATGTATCATTCTCCATTCACATTTAAAAAAAACATAATGATAAAGAACTATTTTCTAACACGAATTTACCAAAATGTCCATTTCTCCCCTTATTTCTAGCCTCCTTTTTTTTCTCCACCCCACCTCACCCTTCTTCCCCACCCTTCCCCTAGCTATCAAATATTATGCCAGGACCAGACTTGATTCTGAAATTTCTTTTTTTTTTTTAAATCATCCAGACAACTCACTTACAATTTCTCCTCAGGCATGGGGGTTAAGGAAATTAGGAAGGCAGATCCATGTTAAAGAACAGCAGTCTTTCTTTAACCTTTTAATCTCAAGAGTTACTGTGAACTTCTATGATAGGCCTCCACAAGTTAAAGAAACATTTACAAGGTATCTCCCAGATCTTAAAAACCAGGAGCTAGGATATAGCAGGCTCCTTCTCACAGTTCCCTTCTACTCCCACTAAGCAGTGATTTAGAGCTGTGCCCATTCAGGCCCCAGCGTACTGGTAATGTGTCAAATGCATCCAATCCAAAATTTGAGGAAACTCTAGACAGGGGTGAGGAACCTGAAGCCTTGAGGCCATGTGTGGCCCTCTCAGTCCTTAAGTGCGGCCCTTGGACTGAATCCATACTTCACAGAACAGGGATTTGTTTGGATTCAGTCCAAGGGCCATATTTGAGGGCCTAGAGGGCCACATGCGGCATTGAGGCCACAGATTTCCCCACCCCTGCTCTAGAACAAGAGGACAGATGGCAAGAAGAGAAAGGAAAGAGGAGATCGTCAAGAGGGATGGAGTCCACTCCTCAACACCTTGCCCTCTTGCTTCACTGTTGGCTGAAGCAACTGAAAGGCTGATAGGTATATGTAATTCAGCAAGCTCAGAGAGCTGATTGAGGCAGATAATAGTGGATGAAGAGGTGGAGAGAAGACAGGATACAGAGGCTAAAACAGACAGGGAAGAGGGAAAGGTGAGAAGAAGAACATGCGGCAGGCTCTGTTCTAATAAGGTTAAAAGATATTGATAGTAATCAGATCTTTTATTCATTAACCATTGAGGGAATAAAAGTAATATAAAATGTCCCCAATTAGAAAATGAAAGAAAACGAAGATCATACTACAAAGGATAAAACTTTAAGGGGAGCAGGGGAAGTTTTGAGAGAGAGATAGTTGATTTTAAAGTTTGAACTTGAGTAAAAGGAATGAGCTAGGTCCTGGAATAGGTAACACATGGGAAAGATGGAGGGAATCCAAACTAGGGAAGCCTTGGTGAAAAATTATTTAAATAATCAAAATGAATTCAAATCCATAGGCCTGGGTGCTTGCATCCTAGGGCACTAGGAAAATTGAGTGAAAGTCATTGCAAGACCATTTGCTTGCACATGACTGGAGGGGAGAGTACAAGGCTGCCAGGAGAGGAATGTTGTTAGACCTACTTCAAAATGAGCTCAGCGCTGCTCTTCCAAAGCTGCTGAGGCCAAACTACTGCGCAAACAGCCGTGTCACCATCTGCCCACGGCTGCTGTCTCTATGCTGGGCCAAGCCTCTGTTTGGGGTCACATCCCTAAGGAAGCTGTCATGCAGAGTGACACCAGAGAGAGTCAGTCACTCTATAACCTGAAGAGACCACCTTTCCCTTGCTCTGAAAGACGGAAAGGAACGCTGGACCAACCTGTGGTCCTTCACCTGTAGTGGGAAGAGAGTCAAACTCAATGCAAGTATAGCAGTTACCAGCCTAACAAAATTCAAATGAGGATCTACATAAAATCACTCAGATGACTGACATATTCTTCATGATGCCCAAAAGTAGTACAGAGAGCTATGGAATTCCAGTTGTTGGATCAAATCAGAGAGTTCCAAAAATGTGTTCACTGATCAAAATGGAAGTGTGGTAGCAAGAGAATTAGTGTATGCCCTACACCTGCCTTTAAATAGTTGACAATGGAACTAACTGTAAATTATATGAGCCGACTGATTTCCTGGCTGTGAGTTGCCCACTTTGCATTTTATCTATGTAAGTCAGAAAAGAAAGCACGTGTGCACATGCACACACACACACACACACACACACACACACACACCCATACACCAAAATAAACAAAAGAATCTTGACTGCATTGTTGGTAGACAACAATAGGCTGTTCAGTGTTTTAATTACCTCTGCTGGCCCAGGACTTCCCTTATCATGTACCTTCTGCCAAATACTGGGCCACACAAGCCAAGACCATACCAGTAAAATGGATTGTTCCCTCTATGTAATGACAACTGTGTAACCAAAGGGATTTCCCTTTTTGCTGTAGCTGCTAGGATGCTGAAATAAAGTCAGTGCTCAATTGCAGTTCCTATGTTGCTACAGGTGCCTACTACTTCTATATCTTTGCTCCTTTTAACTGGAGTTTGCTAGATTTTTAAAATTTTTTTTGTCATCCAGTTTATTTGTGTCTTAATTTCAAGAACTACCTCAAATCCTGATTAATAACAATACCTAGCTTTTATATAGTGTTTTAAGGTTTGCAAAGTTCTTCATATATATTATTATCTCAGTTGGGAGCAAGTGGGGTATAAATGATAAGTAGGAGGAAGGAAGGAAGAAGGAAGGGAAGGAGGGAAAAAAGAAGAAAGGAAGGAAGGAACAGTGGGAAGGAGGGAGGTAGAGAGAGAAAGAAAGAAGGATAGAAGGAGGGAGGAAAAGAGTAGTAGAGAGAGAAAGGAGGAAAGAGAGAGAAAGGAAGAAAGACAAAGAAAGGAAGGAAGGAAAGTGACTGAGATAACAATATATAATAAATATTGCAAACTTTACGATACTATATAAATCTTAAGTATTATGATTATAGATTGTTATCCACCCCACCTCCACTCTCCAGTCACCCCTGCCTTCCTTCCTCCTCCTCCCCCTGCAATTCTGTATTATTAACAAGACCTGCAGAGATGGGCAGAGCAGCAGTGAGACATAGGTAATAAGCAGTAGAACTAAGATTTGAACTCAAATGGTTCAAATCTTCATATTCAAAGGGTTTAATAATATACAAGATGTTCCAAAAGTCTTGGTGTCTTTTTTTAAGCTTTAATTCAGAAGTATAAATGCTACAAACTTACAAAAAAGCATCATTTGAAAAGTTTATTTAAATTTCTTGTGAACTTACTTAATTTGAGGGATTTTGAGTAATAAGTTTTTCATTTTCATTTTGATGACACATTGTCATTATGTATTCCATTTGTGACTGTTTCTGTATGATACTTTCTCAGACTGGTAGATTAATCAATAGAGTTTAGCCACCCCCTCCATCACCTGATCGATCTCCATTAGACTTTTTTTCTTGTAGAGTCAAATCAAAACCGTCATGTATGCATCAAAAGCTCGTTCTTTCAATAATCTTTAGGCTAGGATGACAAATGCAATCCTTTAAGTCACTGAGAAGCAGCTAATGAAAGTTTTCACAAAGTTTGAAAATTGACTGGAATGATGAATAGCGCAAGAAAGTGGTTATATTAAATAAGAAACATATCAACATTTTGAAAATTATATGTAATTGCCCTTTCAAATATTATTTTTATAACTATGTAGCACATATACTTTTGAAGTTATTAAAGCTTTGAATTGCACTGAGACTTTTGGGATACCCTGTCCATATCCTCAAGAGAATATATTTCTGTGAATCAAAGATGAGAAATTCAAATTCAACAAGCATTTATGAAATGCTCGAGTACAAAATATGATGTTAGGGCATTAGGTAGTACAAAGATAAATGTGAAACAAGCAGTTCCTGCGATACAGAATGTGTCAGGAGAGACAGCAAGTAGGCCAAAGTCAGGAAAAGAGGTGGTACCAAAGCTTAAATGTGAAGAAAAATAGGGCTCTTGTGAAATTGCAGTAAGGAAAGAGGACATCCCAGGTATTGGATGGAAAGGCTGAGAGATAAAAGAGGAAATTCCAAGTTCAGGGATCAGTGAATAGATCAGTTAAGAGTGCCCTACTTGGGAGAGGGACTAACATAAAATGAATCTGGAAGGGTCAGTGGAAATCCAGCTGAAGCAGGATCTAAACACAGGGGTAGGCTGAATATGAAGATCGTCCTAGGGAACCACTGATGATTTTTGAGCGAGGGAATAATGTGTTCTGAGCTGTGTTTTAAGAATATTAATTTGGATGTGAACTGATCCAACCATTCTGGAGAACAATTTGGAACTGTGCCCAAAGGGCTATAAAACTGACCTTTTGATCCAGCAACACCATTGCGATATCTATAGTTGTGGTACATACTTGTAATGGAATATTATTGTGAAATGACAAGCAGGATGATTTCAGAAAAACTGGAAAGACTTACATGAACTGATACAAAGTAAAGTGAGCAGAACAAGAGAACATTGTACACAGTAACAGCAATATTGTACGATGAAGAAGTGTGGATGACTTAGCTATTATCCACAATACTATGATCCAACCCAATCCCAAAGGATTCAAGATAAAAAATGCTATCAGCCTCCAGAGAAAGAACTGATGTCATCTGAAGACAGACAAAACATACCATTTTTCTCTCTTTCTTTTTTCTTTCTTTCTTTTTCCTTCCTTCCTTCCTTCCTTTCTTTCTTTCTTTGAGTTTCTTGCAAAAAATGAATAATATGAAAATATTTTACATGATTACATATATAACTTATATGAGATTGCTTAGGGAAGGGGAAAGGGAGAGAAGAATAGAATTTGGAACTCAAAATATTAAAAAATGTTAAAAATTGTTTTACATGTAATTGGGAAAAATAAATATCATTAAAAATAAAATAAAAACATTTTTAAAAGAATACTAATTTGATAGGTGTGTGGAAGATGGATTGGAAAGGGGCAAAAACCGGAAACAGGAAGACCAATTAGAAAGTCATTACAATACACCAGGAGAGAAATTGAAGAAGGTTGTGGCCATGTATATAGAGAGAAGACAGGGCAAGAAAAATGAATTTTTCTTTCCTCTTAAAGAAATCATTTAAACACCCTTACCTTCCCACAAATGTCAAGTAATGATATGCTGTACTTTAGGCCTAAAGGTGAATTCATTTAATTCCCATCAGTAAAGCATATACTTGGGTTTGTTTTTTCTAATCTGAATGATGGATTATCACTAAACCATACACACTCAACAAGAAGCATTTTGTAGCTGAGATTAAGGGTACGTATCAGAGACATTTCAGATTGAATACATGGCTTTTCCTTGTTGATTCCATGTGCTAGCCATCTGAGCTAACTCATCATAGACATAAAAACACATTTAGAATCATTGATTAATATCTTAAAATTTATTCAAGTCTCCTCTCATTTGCCATCTACCCAAAGACACAGAAAGAAAAGCTATGCTACATATGTGAGCAAGTAATGCTGGAAAATAATTCAATGCAGGCAATTGGATAGGATAGACAAAGTAACTTGCCCTACTCTTGGCTAAATCACCTCAACTCACATAGGAGAGATGTTCTGAAAAGGTCTATTCTATCTTTCCATTGTTTTCTTCCTTTGTAATAGTTGGAGGTTGAATATGGGAAGACAGAAAAGCACGTTGGGTTGGGTTATACCCAAGAAAATTTTTATCACGACATTTCTCTCTCAGAGTCAGATTCCCTGGCTTCCTTTCAGACTCAACTCAAAGGCCACCTCCTCCAGGAAGGCTTTCCTGCACCATTCCTCTCCACTGTGTCCAGGTATTGGTGGGCAAAATCTACTTGAAAGTGGCCACAAATTAATTGCAAAAGATGATTCCTGGCATCTGCTCTGTATTTTCTTCCATGTACTGATTTATGTATATAAATCTCCCCAATAGTATATAAACACCTTGCGGGAAAGAATTTTTTTTTATTTTTCTCTTTATCTCCAATACTAATCACAGTGCTCAGCATACACTACGCACTTAATAAATGCCTGTTTATTGATTGATTAATTGATTTTACACACATTTGCATTTCTATTCCATAGTCTACCCAAGTTTTAATAACAGGAAAATTTGACAATGATTTCTATTACTGGCCCTACCCTTCCTTTCATAAAACTACAGAACACCTTGCCATATTTATGCTGAATTATTCTATTCCCCACCATACCACCCCCAAAAAATGTAGGGGCCACAGTTTCTAATCATTTTTTCTTCCATTACCCATTCACAACAAGCCCTGATCTATAATAAGTCTCCCAGGAACAACTGTGAATCAAGAAATTCTACTGTACTTCTGTCCGGAGTGTCCAATGGCAGACAAAGCATCAGCTAATTAAAAACTCAAAGGCCTTTTCAAATACCCTTGTTCTGAAAGCTTAGTGCTTTCACATTCATGGTGGGCCAAATTCAACAGCAAGGTTAGCCTGCTGGACTGGCTATTATTTTACTAAGTTTTGGAACAGTAAGGGATTCAGAGCATTTCAGAAAACATCTTGAAAACCCTTCATGTTTGAGGAAAGAAAACCTATAAAATACTAATAATATTATCTCATATTTATATATTAGCTTGAGGGCAGCTAGGTAGCATAGTATATAGAGCACAAGACCTGGAGTCAGGAAGACCTGAATTCAAATTTGGCCTCAGATATTTACTATCTGTGTGACCCTGGACAAGTCACTTAACCCTGTTTGCCTCAGTTATCTCATCTGGAGAAGAAAATGGCAAACCTCTCTGCCAATAAAACCCCAAACGGAGTCAGAAAGGACATAACTGAATGGACACACTGGAAAACAACTGAACAGCAACATATATTAGCTTAAGGTTTGCAAAGCCGACTTAGAACAGATCACATAAGGTATTATTCAGGCTCCCAAGGTACAGCTGAGACTCTGAGAGTTGGAAGGATAATAGTATCATAGATTTAGAGCTGGAAAGTCCTTTAGAATTCATGAAGTCCAACTCATGTTACAGATGAGGAAACCAAGGCTCAGATAATTTAATTGACTTTCCTAGGATCACATACCCAGTAAGGGTCTGAGGCAGGATTTAGACCCAGGTCTTCTGGATATCAAGTCCAATGCCTTATCCACAATGACATCTCAGAAGCATCTAATTCAAACTCAACTTAAACAAAAATCACCCCCAATGAACACCCCCAAAATGATCAACCTACTTTTTTCTTGGGAACTTCTAGTGAAGGCAGTTCCATGTTACAGTTCTTTAGGTATCTGAAGACAACTCTCATGTCCTCTCTCAGCTTTCTCTTCTCCAAGCTAACCATCTCCAATTCCTCCAACCAATCCTCCTGGTAATTATCTTGAAGTCCTTCAGGCTGTTTACCCTCTATTAGGATATTTTCTAAATAGTGCCCAGAACAGACATATAATTTGGCAGTCATTGTTTCATGAGTTACGATGGAACAGAGCACACTAAGAGTATCAGCTCCCTTATACCACGTACTATGCCTCTCTCTTTTTTTTAAGCCCACAAAAACCAACATTTAATATAATAATAACAAAGTCTAAGAGGCAATGATAAAAAAGGAAATATATTCAAAATAACCATGAAATGCATAAAATATTTTGTGGTCAGTCTACCAAAGCACACAAAATATTTGCATAGATTCAATTATGGTGTGTTCTCATAAGGAATTAAAGAACAACTTAAACAGGTGGAGGAATATTCAGTGGTCACGGTCAGGGCATGCCAATATAATAAAAATGACAACACTACCAAAACTAATTTACAGGTTAATACTATACTGGTCAAATTATTATTTTTGTTGTTGTTGTTGTAAAGTTGTTGTTTTTTTATTTTTTTGTATAAAATCCTAGATCTAGAGTTGAAGGGGCTTTAGTCTGTCCCCTTAATTTTGCAGATAAGAACATTGAGGCCCAGAGAAGTAAAATTACTTGCCCAAGGTCACATAGCAAATTGCAGAGTCAGAATTTGAATCCAGGTCCTCTGACTCTAAAGTCAGTGGGTTTTTTTTATTAATTTATTTATTTTTAGTTTTCAACATTTACTTCCACAAGATTTTGAGTTCGAAATTTTCTTCCCATCTCGTCCCTCCCCCCACCCCAAGATGGCATGAATATCCCTTCCCCTAATTTGTCCTCCTTTCTATCTAGGCCTCTCTTTTAAACAATGTTTTATTTAATTTTATCTTCTTTGAGATTTTCTTTTTGGGGGATTACAAACTTGACAAAATCACATGTGATCATTTCTATACCCCAAAAAAGAACAGAAGAGGAAAATTACGTATGAAATCTTTATTATGTAAGATCTTTGTTATGTGAACTAGCCTGTGTTTTTAAAGTATGTAGCAAACTCATTATTGTAGTTTCAAAATTATCCTACCTCTCTGTCTTCCAATGAACTTCCTTCTGATGACTTCCATGCTCTTTAAAAAGCATTTCGTTGATATCAGATCTTGTCCTTTTTATAATCACTTTCACTCTCTTTCCTATACCCATTCCCCAACAGAAAAAAAAACAAAGCTCTCCCTTGCAACAAATAAGCAAAACAGACCCACACGTTATCCATTTCTGAAAATGCATATCTCATTCTGCATCTCTAGTCAATCACCTCTCAGTCAAGAGATGGGAAGCATGACTCACCATTAGTTCTCTGAAGGTGTGATTAGTTATCTCATTGATTAGTATTCTTAAGTCTTTCAAAGTTGTTTTCCATTATACTGTTATAGTTAATGTACAAATTATTCTTCTGGTTCTGTTCAATTCACTTTACACCAGTTCATATAAGTCTTCCCAGGTTCCTCTTAATCCATGCCTTTGTACATCCTCATGATACGAGAATGTCCCATTATCTTCAAAAAATAATGATAATAGCAACAACAAAAACATTTATATAGTGCTTAAAGTCTATAAAGCATTTTGTATATATTATCAATTTGATCCACACAACCATCCTGTGAGGTAGAGAGAGAGATAGACAGCTAGATATGCATATATACATATAATGTGTTATACTATGTTTTGTGTTGTTATAGATTATATACCATAATTTCTTCAGAAATTCCCCAATGGATAGGCACTCCCCTAGCTTCCAGTTCTTTGCTAGTACAAAAAAATACTGCCATGAAAAACTTTGTTCATATGGTTCCTTTCATTCTTTCTTTGTTTTCCTTAGGGTTATATGCCCAATCATACTATCCTTGGATTAAAGAATTAGGGAGAGTTTCGTGACTTTCTGGTTATAGTTACAAATTGCTTTCCAGAATGGCAGAATTAACTGACTACTCCATTAGTATGCATCAGTGTGTGCGTCCTCCCAAATGTCCTACAACAATTGCCATCTTCCTTTTTAAACATTTTTACCAGTCTTATTGATGTGAGGTGGAACCAAAGCATAGACGTGAATTACATGAGTATAATTACAAAATGCTCATGTTTTAATTTGCATTGCTCTTATTACTAATAATTTGAAGGATTTTATAAGGTTATTGATAACTTGAATTTCTTCTTTTGAGAAATGCCACATTCTTTCACAATTTTTTCTATTGAGGAATTGCTACATATTACAATCAATTTCCTGTATGTATATATGTATATATATATATTTATATATATATGTATATCTCTGTGTGTGTGTGTGTGTAATGGATAACATCTTTTTCAAAGAAGTTTGACAGAAAGATTTTTTTCCACCTCTGTGCCTTTTTCAGTCAAGAACTGCCTATCTACATTTGTAGAAAGATATTTATTTTCTCTATCCCTTAATTTGTTTGATATGATTGTTTATATCTAGTTTGTGTATCTATTTGGACTTTTTGTGTTATATGATGAGATTGTAGTCTAAATTTAATTCCTACTACACTGCTTTCTAGTTTTCCCAGCAGATTTGTCACCTAGTGAATCATTACTGCAATAACTGAGATCCTTGGGTTACTTAAATATGATGCTACCATATTCATTTGCTTCTGGCAAATGGATTATATATCCTCAATCCCTTTCTCTGAACAACTTTTCTATTTTAACCAGTACCAAATAATTTGATGATCATTGCTTTTTAGTATAGTTACAAGATCTGCTACCACAAGGCTCCCTCCTTTCATTTTTTTTAAAACATTTTCCTTGAGATTCTTGACCTTTTCTTCTTACTGATCATTAATATTTTTTCTAGTTCTATAAAATTACCCTTTGGCAGTTTGATTGGCATGGCAATGAATCAATAAATTAATTTAGGAAGTATTGTCATATGTATTATATTACATATATGTGTTATTACATAATACATATTGTTACATTTAACACATATTGTTATGCATATTATATTAGCCTGTCCCCATAGAAGTAATTAAGATATCACCAATTATTAATGTATATTTCTTAATAGAGAATTTTGTCATTTTAGTAAAATAATTGATGTCCATGTCTTAGTAAATGGATTTCCAAATACTCTATAAATTCTGTAGCAATTTTAAATAGAATTTCTTTCTATCTTTTTTGGCTAGTCTTTATTGGTTATGTATGGAAAGGCTGATGATTTTATGTTTTCATTCTGTGCACTGACACTTGGCTAAAAGTATTGTTTTAATTTTAGTTAAATCTCTAGGCTTATTTAAGTAAACCATCATAGCTTTCAAAAAAAGAGAGAGATGATTTTGTTTCCTTTATCCCTATGCCTTTTTCATCAATTTATTTTTCATGGCATTGTACAACTAGCAATTTTATGACTACATCAAATAACAGTGATTATAGTGGACATCTTTGTTTTAACCCTGATCTTATTAGACAGGCTTTTAGTGCTTCTCCATTCCAGATAATGCTAACTCTTAGCTTCAGATACATAGTATTTACCATATTAAGGAAAGATCTATTTATTCCTATGTTTTTATTAACATATAAAGCTTTTTCTACATCTATTCATATAATCATATTTTTGGTTTGTTATTAATATAGTCTTTTATGATTATAATTTTCATAATATTGAATGAACCTGCATTCCTGATATAAATCCAATACAGACATAATTTATGGGCAGCTAGGTGGCACCGTGGATAGACCACCAGGCATGGAGTAAGGAAGATTTATCTTCCTGAGTTCAAATCTGACCTCAGACCCTTACCAGCTGTGTGACTTTGAGCAAGTCCCTCAACCCTGTTTGCCTCAGTGTCATCTGTAATATGAGCTAGAGAAAGAAATGGCAAATCACTCCGGTGTCTGCCAAGAAAACCACAAAATGGAGTCAAGAAGAGTTGGAGATGACTGAAAAACAACTAGACAAGACATACTATATAATATTTAATGTTACTTTAGCCTTACTGTTAACATTGTATACAGTATTTTATATTAATACTCATTATGGCTATTGCCATACAATTGTATTATCTACATTTAATTGTGTATATTTTGTATTGTCTTATATGCATTCCAGTTATGCCTACCCTGGGCCCCAGAAAATGTGAGCTCCTACTGGGCAGGGACAATTTCATGGTTCTGTATCCCTATCACCAACCTCTGTGGCTTGTACATAGTAGTATGTTCTTGATAAATGTTTGTTGAATTGAATCAGATTGAAATCAATCAAACTGACTTAAAGTGACAGAGCCAGGCCTTAAACCATTTGGCTTCTCCTCTGGCATTCTAACCATTACATCATGATGATTCTATCTTCTCTATCAGAATATCCGTAACATATATTTTCTGTTACACTAATATGGCACATAATCATACATTGACTTACAACAACTCCAATGTTGTTTTTCAGTTGTTTTAGTTGTGTCCAACTCTTCATGACTTCATTTGGGGTTTTCTTGGCAAAGATACTGGAGTGGTTTGATATTTACTTCTTCACTTCATTTGACAGATTAGGAAACTGAAGCAAACAGGGTCACATGACTTGCCCAGGATATGTGAGGCCAGATTTGAACTCATCTTCCTGACTCCAGCCCAGCACTCTTTCTACTGCACCACCCAGCTATCTTCAACAACTCCTATACTTGTTATTAAAGAACTACATTGTTACTTAAATTTTTGGTGTGTCCTAACTAGAATGAAAGCCCTTTGAAGGCAGTGACCTTGTATTATGCTTCTTTGTATTCCCTAGCAGGACCTAATAAAATGCCTAATACAGATCTAACATGATCTCTGTTCTCAATCCATTTTCCTTGACTATATGAATGAATCCTTCTGATAACTTTCTATAGGTCTTAGTCCTCTCTGTTGCAGATTTCTTGAGATTTGTAGACGGATTGACCTTCATGGAATTCATGCTGGCATAAGCTCCATAGACTCACTACAAGTTAGTATGTTACAGTATAATACAACACGATGCAATTAAGTGCATATTAGGGGATAGGCACTGTGCTAAGCAATGAGAAGAAAAAATAAGAAAAATAAAAATGATCCCTGCCCTGAAGGAGCTTACCATATAATGGGAAAAGACAATACCCAAATGAAGTTGAAGGAGAATGATGATGATGGTGGTGGTGGTAGAGTGGAAACCAAGCAGAGGTGCTGGTGGCAAATGAAGAGAATATTTGATAGCAAGTGTAAACATCTATGTGTTATATTGTATTTACATTCTTGGAGCTAATATAGTATAGTGCAGTGATGTAATGATTCTCATTTTATGGGTCATGAATCCATTGGGGGTTCATGACAATGGTCCATGTATTGCATACTAAAATTATTTAATGGAGCTTTAAGCAATACATAATTATAGAACGTTATGAGTAATTTACTAAATTGTCCTGAATTCATAATACATTTATTGCTTTTGTTGTTGTTACTGTTATTGTTGTTGATGAAAGTGGTTCATGGGAACAGAAACCATTGGGTAGAGTGGGAAAAAATACCGACCCGAAATTTTAATCTGGTTGCACTATTAATTTACTGCATGACCCTGAACCCATCATTTAACTTCTGTGTTCGTTAGTTTTCTACCTGTAAAAAGAGGGAATAATGATCCCTAAGCTCCCTTTCAGCTCTAACACTCCGTGATTTATCTAACATGTCTTCATAATAAACATATAACCAAAGAGAATTTGAGGAAAAAAAGTTGTCTTTTGAGACTTTATCATTTAAAACAAAATGCTAGGATGCAACTAGATAACTCTCTTTCATGGGATTGTGACGAGTTGAAAGAGACCTTAGAAGTCAAACCTCTCATTTTACAGCTGAGGAAATCAAGAGTTAAGGAATACAACTAGTTAATGGCAGAGTCAGAACTCATACCCATGTCTCCTGATTACCTGTCTATTATCCTTACCTCTGTACGATGTGATTAAATAATTCAAATAAATATAGTTAGTTGAAAAAAAAAGTTAGTTCAAATCAACAAATATTTATCAAGTGACTACTATGTTCAAGGCTCTGTACTAGGCATTCAGTACTTTGCCACATTTCCTAAGGTCATTGTTTGAGGGTAAGCTTGCAAATCACAGTGAAGGTCTCCATCCATTACAACTCTACTACCAGACCATGCAACAGATGAAAAAGTTGTACACAATCAATTTGCAATTGCATTGCAATCATCTTTTTATTCTGTTCTCATGTGTTATGGAAATGCTTGTTTTATTTCTTAAATTCAGAATAAAATAAATTTTAAAAAGTCTAAAAGAAAGGACATTTAATTAAGTCATGAAATAAATCCAAGTAATAAGGAAGAAATCAAGTATTAGTATCACTTTGCCCTGTGCACAAATGGGTATGGTTTCCCAGACTTTTCCAAATGAGGAGATGGGACAGAATTCTTTCAGGAATCACTTACAAAAGGATTATAAAATTGTCCCTCATCCCATGGGTAGAAAAGGTAAGGAAACTTTCACTTTACCTATCTCCTCTCAGCAAGTTAGCATATTATCAGTGGCCAGCTTTGAGATCAAATATCCTTTTGTGGCTAACTGGAATTAAATTAAATAGGTTCTAGGATTCTACCCAAACATATATATCTATCTATCTGTCTACCTGTCTGCCTGCCTGTCTCTCTCTCCGTCTGTCTCTGTAACTCTGTCTCTCTATCTGTCTTTCTCTCTGTCCCTCTCCCCGCTTCCTCTGTCCCTGTCCCTCTCCTCCCTCTTTCTCCTACCCCATGGCTCTGGTTTATAAATCTCCTTCTTTGTAGGCCACTGCTCACAAATCAGAGTCATCACCTGTTGATGTCACCTCTCTGTGGCCAGATATACTTCCCCTGGAACATGTAGGTTAAGGAACTTCTCATAATGAGGGATCCTCTTTAGAACCTAAGCATTATAAGACATAAGGTCCAATACAGAAAGATTATGCTTATGTGCCACATGGAGGTGAAAACAGGGTTAAAATTTCTTATGTTATACAACTGTTCACATTCTAGTGGTCATTAGTCTATACCTCTCCATTAACAACAAATGAAAGTAAATAAAACTAAAAATCCTTAGATCAAAGAGATTTTTATTTAACCATTCATTTTTCATCTGTGTTGATTTTTTTGGTACCAACCACAGGTAGGTTGGTAACTGACATGCTGTCATTACAATCAGTTCTCCTCCTTACTTTCTAAATTACGTGGAACATCCATCTCAGGCACCTCCACTAGAATACAGGGGCTCTAAATTATAGGCTCTTCATCTGGAGGCAAAATACAGGTCTAGAGGCACATCTACATTTTTAGTGAAAAAAAATCTGACTATATCAACTCATCAAGCTGTTGATCAAGCCTTGTTGCTCTCATGTGTCTTGGGTTGAACCAAAGAACATTGTGCTGCACTCACTTTCTGATGGGAGTCCATCAACTGCTTATTAAGCAAAGGAAACATAAAGAATGATGTGCCATTTTCTCCCCATGTAGTTATTCTTGAAATCTAGGTTATGCAAAGACATATATGTTATAAGACTTTCTATCAACCACGGGCACCCATGGTCATAAGCTACAACAAGAGGGAAGTGAACAATGAGGCAGGCAGTTGGGAAGAGATTTTTATATATAAATATATACACACTAAGTAGCATGACTCAATACAAACATGTCAGTTGGGAACAGCCCCAAGAAATAGGTCACGAGTAATGAAGGTCTCTAGTTTAGTAAACAATTAGAATTGCCCAATCACAGACAGGTCATCTGGTGAGATTTCAGCTAAGCTTTGTGAGCCATCTCAGAGACACAAAGTGGAGAAAGGTACACAATAACTCAAAACTCTTAAAGGGGGGCATTATGTATTATAGTTTGCTTTGGAGAACTAGGTCATCATAAGAATGCTATCTTTGCCCTCAAAGGGAGAAAATCTTCCATTCTTCCCTTCATATGGATTCTAAAATTACCATGTGGACACATACAAGCAATTGCATTCAAGATGTGAAAAGCCTTATAATTGATGATCTGTTTGTTTCTTTTTGGTCTGTACCTCTGATTTTATCCATGTGGGAATTCCTGTTGTGGAAAAGCCCTCCACTGATGCAGACCAGAAACTCATAGCCTTGGAGCATTGCCTGAGGCACTGAAAAGTCAAGTGACTTACTCATTATTACACGGCTAGTATGTGTCAGGGACAGAATTTGAACCTGGATCTTCTTGACTATAAGGCAAAGCTTCTAGCCACTAAATTAACTTTTTTTACCTTAAGTTCAGAATTTACATCAAGTGGAAACTTACTCTTCTCTTCTGACATTGACCCTGCAGAGCATGCTTACTTACCCTGAATGAATGGGAGAACACTGGGTGGAAGAAGTAGCTGGAAGCCTTTTCCCCTCCACCCAAAGGAAAGGACTAACTGAATGTTATTCTCTAACTTAAGAAAGGAACATAACCCTTGAAGGGCACATAATCTTCTTAAAGAAGACATATACCTTAGTACAGAAAACCCAGATATTTGTCAAGTTTGCAAGTATCATCAAATTAACTGACAAATATTTCTTAAAGGTCTACCAGGGACTCAACATGGTTTAGGTACAAAAGAGGGTACCTGCACTCACAATGACTTATGAGCTTGTGAATCTACCTTGGTAATCTAGAAGCAAGGTCCTTTTAATTCTGTAGTATTAGGCAGTCACTGGCTAGTTTGGTTATTCAAACATACGCCTGGGGAATGGGACAGAAATTGGCCACACAATTTTCAAAGAAATATCTTCTGCTTATTTCAGTATTCTGCCAGCAAATTGTCTGCATCTCTCCATTAATAGCTCATCATGAGATTACATGATCACAACACAGCAGTTCTTTAAAGGGCGCAATTTCAATTATTATGGAAGGCTCAAAACATTATCATTAAGATAAAAACAAAGTAGATGGCAAAATCATAGGCTAGATGTTCATATGAAGCAACTAATTATTATCTGCAAAGTCCATATTTTCCCAATTATAACATCATGTTCAGCAAAGTTAAGGTTTTGTCAGCTGTCTTTTAGGAATTCTTAGCTTGGAAAGCTTCTGTAGCTATAAAAGTGAACCAGCATCAATCATAATGGATGTGTCTTCTAAGGAAAGGTTACTATAAAAACTGAATAAAACAGCACATGACATTTCTTCTTTTTTAATATATGCTCATTGAGAAGCAGTTGATTTTAGAGATGATGTAAAAAAGTATATTGAAAAAGAAAATTAAAACGCAGATTATTAAGTCAATAGAGAAATCTGAACCTTGTCTTATTGTGACGTCAAAAATATTGGGAAGCAGCCTGGTGCAGTGGATAGGTCAGCAGATTGGATATCAGAGGAACTGGGTTCAGATCCTGACTCTGTTACTTGCTTATTATCTGTGTGACCTCAGGCAAGTCATTTACCCTCTCCAGACTTCAGTTTCCTTATTTGTGAAATAGGGGAGCTGGACTATATGACTTCTAAGGTTCTTTACAGCTTTAAATCTATGCTTCTATTGTAGCACATACTCAGGAGCTATTTGCCCAACCCCTACTCACACTGGCAAACTGGGAACACAGAGCAAAAATGATATCCACATCTCCCCTCAAGACTCTAAAGTTAGCACTAAGAGATTAGAGGATATCTTCTGAGCCCCCACCAGTGTTTTCCTTCAATGGTTATCAATATTAATTAGTCACTAGACAATTTTTTGTTTTTATTTTTTAAAGAAAAGGTTATTTACTATGGTGGTGTAGTTGGTGTAAACTATTTGCCTCCAAAATCCAAGATATACTCTCTCACCAATACATACAGAAGAGTCCAGGGGGAAATGTAATAAATCTTAAAGAGGACATAAAACAAAGGGGAAACCCACAGTTCCTAGAAGTCTTTTTGTTGGACTCTTCAAAATGCTACCCTTAGATATGGTTTAACTTTTCTTCCAAATTCCTTGAAGAACTTTATTCAATACATCCAATTCGTCCTTATTCTTTTTGCAGTTAATGCCATTGACCATCACCTTGACACTGTTAGGATAATGATGAAAAAGTCCAAATCCTTGAGTCTTCAAAAGTTCTTGAAATCCTCTTCTGCCCAAGGTAGGGTAGGGGGACTAGGAAAGAGGCTATTATCATGCCCATGACCAAGGTAATTCTCTTTCCTTCTTCCAATAACTTTTTTTCTCATGATGTGACTCAAAGCCTTTCACTCTATGTTACCATATGTTTAAATTTCTGCTTGCTTTTTTGTAAATAATGCATAGAACAATGCCAAGTTTCCTTTACAAATATAAACACACTTCCTATTCAACATCACTTCAGTTCATTTAATGTCTTTCAAGGACATCTAAATTGATCAAGGACTTTTCCACATTTAGTCTAAAGCTTATTATTGATTCATTCAAACAAGAAGTGTTCTTACCTGGCTAAAGTATCAGGGCATAGCATCTTGACACATTAAGATGGGCTGAGTGATTTGACAGATTGACTCAACAATCCTCTATCCTTACACTATGATCTATTCCCCAAACTACTTTCAAACATAAAAGAAGTAGATCACTTACTAATGTGTTGATTAATTATAAGATTACACCAAATAAAATCAGATGTAATGAAAGTTTGGGGGAAGGAAATATTTATTTTTGGGGGGTAACATGATCATATATATTAAGTGGCATGGAATCATGCCTCTTAAACTAGGATAAAGTGTAACATAAACCAAGGGTTCTTAGCCTGAATTTGGTGAATTTTTAAAAAACAATAATTTTAATAACTGTATTTCAATAATGAGTTTCCATTTTATAATCCTATTGATTTTATTTTATGCATTTAAAAATATTATTCTGGAAAAGTTTCATCAGAATGTCAAAAGGATACACAGCAAAAAAAGTTTACAAACCCCTTGCATAAACAAAAGTTACTTGTATTTTCCAAACTTTCATTTCCTAAGGCTCGAGAAAGAGATTTGAGCAGCAAACCTCTGGAAAACACTGATAACTTGCATTTACATAGTTCCTTAAAGTTTGCAAAGTAATCTCCACATAATAACCTTGTGGGGTAAAAGTATGAGTATTATCTTCTTCATTTTACTAATGAGGATCCTGTAGTAAGGAGGTTAAAATGGCTTGCCTACCATAACACAGCCAGTAAGGGTTAGAAGCAGAATTTGGAAATCTCTCTTCTGATTTACTGTCCAGTATAGTTTCTTCTGCACTGTACAACAATCCTATTGTAATGAGGCAAAATTAACTGTGTAGGTTGCATAGTAGTAACCCATAAGAATGACCAGCTCTAGAGAAATAGTGTTCTATAATGAATGAATGAGGACAGGAGAAAGATCTCTCTTCCTACTTCCCCTTGGTGATCTAAAACTCCCTATACACATCCATTCTCTGTTTGTGAATGAAAGGGGAAACACTAACTAAAAAACTCTAGCCAAAGTTTAATTAAGGAGCCAGTTTGACATAATAGAGCAAATATTAGCCTGCAAGTCACAAGACCTGGGTTCTACTCTCACCTCTTCCTCTCAATTGCAAGAGCCCCTTTTGTAGAATATGAATTGTAGCACCTGTTCTTTCTACCTTGCTAGACTTTCTCGGAGGTCAAATGTGTTAACAGATATTACAGTACCTTGAACAATGTAACAGGTTATGCAAATATTATTGTGGCTAATAGTCAAAAGGGAGACGAATTGATGTTTATGCTTATATTCACTTACAAGTTTTGTTTTGATTGTAACTTATACCAATCACACTGTGGGTGGTAAAAGGCAGAAGGAGAAGGAAGATGCAGAGAGTCACAATTCACTCATGTTAGACTCCCTTTCAGACCAAGAGACAAAACTGATTTAATGAGAATTGAATCCATGAATGTGTCCCTCCCCCTCTCTCCCCTTCCCTTTATATGGCCAACTGACTGTTGGTGTCCTTTATAAGACCATACTCCATCAATTGTAACAATCTCTTAGGTCCTGCCAGTTTAGAGACAGCTTTAGTGTTTAGAAGGCATCCCTAAATTTCTAAACCACATGCCTGTGGCAGCTACTGGCAACTCCCCTTACAGGGTGACATTAGAATCGGCAAAGTGCACTAGAGGGCAAATCAGTATGGGCTTTTATTTTTAATGAGCAAAAGAAGAGAGCACAAGTTTGCTAACTGAAAAATGTTAATCTGTACTCAACCTAACATTAAAGCTTCATGCTTTCACATTACATTTTGATAAGTTCTGTATTTCAGATTTAAGCATCCTTCCACCATCTCCACCCCTAGAGTTTAACTCAAGAAATCTCCTTGTAGCATGAAAAGATACCTTCCTTTTCCTATTTTTAAAGGATTAAGTTCTGCCATTCCTGCAAAGGATTTAACTGTCTTTCTTCCTTGATTTTCAAGCCCTTCCTTCAAATATGCAGAGATGACAAAAAGAAAATTCTCTTAAAAATCACATACATAAGTCATATAATCATAAAGTGGGAATGCACCTTAGAGATCACTTAGTCCAACCCTATTTTGTAGATGAGGAAGCTAAGTCTCAGAGAAATGAAGGGACAGAAGGTGGGATAAGTACCTAGTTCTGCTGACTCCCAGTCCAGTGCTAACGATTAGGGTAGCAAGAAATGTTACCGGAATAAAAAATATGACCAGACATTCTAAATTAGGTTAGGTAATCTCATATTTTTACTTCTTAATATTCTTAGTAACATTCCCAAAAAATGTACAGCATTGACACTTCATGCTACTTACTGAAGTTCTTTCCTCCCCTTACTTGTCTTCTATCTTTCTCCTTTTCCTTTTCTTTTCTCCTTTCTCCTCATCCTTCCATGACTCTGTGGTTACCAACCCTTGTATTTCCATTAGGCAACATTTAATTTACTTCATCATTTATGAAGCTCCAACTTTGTTCAAGGTTCTGAGCTAGTCACAGATTACATAGTGACATGTACAACACGGACCCTGCTCTCGGTGACTTTAACATTTAATATTGCACTGTAGCAGAAAACATTAGGTTACACAAAAGAAGATGCTGCAGACAAGACGGTAAAATGTTTTATTCCTGTTTTAATACTCTCCAGCCCTAGCCCCCTTCCCAAGCGTATGTATGCAATGTTTACCCCATTCCCCTATATCACTCTCACAAAAGAAATGAATGAAACATGGTGTTAATACAAAATAATTATTGTTTAAAAATAGAGAATAATATGAATGGAAAATGTGACTGTACTGGGGAAACAAAAAAAATTCAGTGAACTATATAAAAAATTAAGTGTGAATAATACACTTATAAATTCAGAATCAAACCAACGTGTCTATTTCTAGGTTCTATGAGAAGTTCTAAGGCCTAATGGTCCATTAGAAAGACAATAGATTTGGAATCAGAAGATCTGGGTTTGAATCTCATATTTGCTACTTAGTAGATGTATAACCTTGGGCAAGCTACTTACACTCTCTGGGCCTCAGTATACTCACCTATAAAATAAGGGAGTTAGATTTTACACCCATATATTTCCTTTCTTCTCTAGATATGTGTCCTAAATATCTGTCTCAAAAACACAAAGCTGTCTACAGTAAATAATTTGAACATTTGGTTTCATTGGGTTAATGATACAATATTCTAATGGGACCATTTTGTTTGCAAACAAATAGGTTTCTAAAGCATATGTACATTTTATTAAACCATCCTTTATATATACATGGAACCTGGAGATTGAAGCACCCCTATCTCCCCATCAACAAAAGGTATTCTTATAAAAGAAAACAGTATTACTAATGACTATCTCAGGCAAAATGTCACTCAAAACCAAAGACTGATGGTCAATTGTTGAGAGACATACTTTCAACATCAATTTACTCAACTGTTTCTTAATATTATATTTGGGGGAAAAGACAGTAGGGATTTTAAAAGAGGAACTGTGCAGTAACACATTGTCATCTCCTCCTTTATTTTTAATGACCGTGATCATTTTGGAAGGCCATTATGCTATATTTCTCACTAGGTCTAGTAATGGTTGAAGCATTGTAGATCAAAGCTCTTCTAGCACCTAGAGCCCACTGGACCTGTCAGAGAGGCTAGAAGTGAGAGCTGCAATGCTAAGGATTTCTATACCTTTTTGCCAAGTCATTTACTGTTTTAGTTTTCTTTTGTTTTCATAAGTTCCCAGTTCTGTTGAGTTTTTAGTGTTTTAAACCAAGACTCCTTGACATTTGACTAAAATTGTAGAGTTTACTTTTTTTCCCCTTTGCATGCCTCTTGTAACTGAGTTTGCCTGGAATTTTCTTTACCTGGAATATACTAATATCAACCCCCCTGTTAAAAAGGATAGAATTTTTTTTGGTCAGGTTCACATCTTCACCACAATACACATGTGTTTTGTTTTACCAAAAGTTTTCTCTGATCAAAGAAATGAGGTACACTGTTCATACTAACCAACTAACCATGGCATGTGTGGAGTTTGAGGGCTTGTAAAATTTGACCCTTTTCTCATCTCAAAAAATAGAGTGGAAAAGTGAGTTCTATTGTGAGGTTTGATGCTTTTCAATGTGTGTACCTCTTGGTCCCCTTTCCAATTTGGTCAATACCACATATCACCTATCACATTAAAGATTTTTTTAAATTGCCCTGAAGAGACACATACAAAAACAAAATCCTGCCTCTTCTCTGGTACCCCGTGTAAAAGTCTTTCTGGACATAGTCACATATTTAACTGAAAGAACTAAGGTCAAATATTCTTTCCAGGGATTAATTTATGGACATTCTCAGCTGTTTTTACATTTTGAAGCAATGTTAAAAATCTCATTAGGTTAATCTAAAGTCTTAGGATGACCAGGAAAATCAGTTTAGATTTCAAATGATATCTTCATGAAATGCTTTTATACAGAATAATGAAATAAAAAAGCATTCATTTTTATTTCATATTACTGTCTGAGAGACATTATGACATAATAGACTGATGATCAGCTGTGAAGCCAGGAAGACCTGGGTTCAAATCCTGCCTCTGAGAGTTACTGGCTGTGTGACCCCAGACAGGTCACTTAACTTCTCAGTGTTCTAAATTAGAGATATCAAACTTACTTCCATGAAGGGGGTGGGGGAAAGAAATCAGATTAATATGTTCTTGGGAAAAATTAATAAAAAATAAATATTATATATATATATATATCACATCTTTATTTGTGAGTTTCTAAGTCAATACACAGCCCGTAGAAATCCATTTCTATTTGTGTTTGACACCACTGCTCTGAACAAATTTCTAAGATAAAAATTACAAAGAAAGTGCTGCTGTGCAGTGCTGGAGGGATTAGTCTCACATGGGAGTTCTCTACACTCACGAAGTAGGTCCAATTTCTATGGTACTATACTATTATTTAACATAATACACCTAAAAAGCCTTCTCATGAGCTTTGCCCATGTTTCACATAAGAAAAACAGTAACAACAATAAAACTCTTTGACCTTAGTATAAGAGGGCCAAAAGAATTATTCTATATGCCTTCTCTAAGTAGTATATTCTTCATGAGCCTACAATCACAAATATTATAAGACAGAAAAGGGCCTTTCCTTTTATATATTTGTCTTTCAAAAGTTTAATTTGGGCAATTCTATCAAAAGACCAATTATTTATTTAAGCACATTCTTTAGCATCTCAAATTCCTTGGCACCTCTCTGTACAGGGAGCCGATATTTTTCAACATGCTTTGCTCTCAGCATTTAATGCAATCTTGTGGGAAGACTCCAGAACTGAGAATCTGTCTGTATTACTAACAATTCTGCCACCAATCCAGTGTGTGACCCTGGAGAAGCCACTTAACCTCTCAATGCCCCTGTTTCTCCATCTGGAAAATGGAGATGCAATAGTAAGAGAGACCTCTGTCACAGGGTAGCAATGAAGCTTTATTATCTAATGCTTTTCCCATCCTCACAACCAGAGTTTGAATAATAGGGCTCTAGACTTGGAAAGGATCTTTGAGAGCATCTCATCTGAGCCGCTCATTGAACAGGTAAGGAAACAAGGCTAGAGGAGTGAAGCAATTTGCCTGGGTCTCGCTGCTGGTTTGTAGCAAAGCCAGGAATAAAAATGCAGATTCCTGACTCCTACTGTGTGCGCTTTCCCTTATGCCAAATTTTACAGATCTATGATCAACAGCTAGGTGGCGCCATAGTGCATAGAATTCAGGCCCTGGAGTGAAGAAGACTCATCTTCCAAGTTCAAATCTGACCTCAGACACTTAGCAGCTGTGTGACCATGGGCAAATCACTTAACCCTGTTGCCTTCAGTTTCCTCATCTGTAAAATGAGCTGGAGAAGGAAATGGCAAATCACTCCAGTATCTCTGCCAAGAAAACCCCAAATGGAGTCACAAAGAGTTGGACACAACGGAAACATAACAAATAATCAGGAACTAAGATGGGGATATTTTAGGATTTTTAGCTCAAAGAATCAGTTTGAGTAGATATCTGATTTATCAAAAGATCAATAATATAGAAGTAGATATAATTCAGTATTTTCAACCTATACTAAAGTCAATTTTCTTTGCTCTTTTTGAAGTTCAAAGTAGAGAGAATGTGGGTTGTCTAAGCCTTCTTTCCATCAACAAAAAACAGAAAATACTTTGGTTTATCTTATAACACAGTTGACAGCACCCTCCTCCCCAACCCAAATGCATCTCCTCCTTGCACTGAGGTAAGATCTTTAAAATGTAATTTATTATGAAGATGTCTTTAGGTGCAGGAATAAGCCTTCTGGCTTTAGAATGGGCACTCTTTCCACTTTTCCAAAATGCCTTCTTTCTTACACCTTTCTCCTAAATAAAGCACCCATTCCTTTTCTTAATTGGATCCATCCTTTCTACCAGCTTCTGTCTTATCAAAAGTTGTAGGAATAACAAGGGTGAGGTGCACACAGTTAATCAAATACTTGAAGTACATATAACCTGGAAAGCCCCAATCACTCACATTTCAAATAATGCCACAAATGCCTTGTGTTGCAAAAGGAGGGGGTTTTCAGTCACACAATGAATTTATGCTACATTTGTTAAAGCTTAATTAGCCCTTTGTCTCAACCCCATCTCTTTTTTTTAATGTTTGCTATCTTTGCCTGCTATAAATATTCATTTCGATACATAAAATATACTAAGCAGCTTTTTGTCTGAATTCTATCAAACATAACCACTGAAGCGTTAAGACTATATAAGCAGTGGAGCAGAAGACCATGCTATTACATGGATAAATGCTTTAGAGTTACTGAGGCAACACAAAAACAATCATAGGAACATGGCAACTGTGTTTGAGGGAGGAGGGGAGGAGGGGGAAGCTCATAAATAGAATGGAGTAAATCCCTATAATATTCTATAAAACTCATATAGGATATTCAGCTTGATTGAAATGATTTAAATGAATGATTCTGCTCTGTGTATGAGATCCTTTAAAAAAATGTACAAGGAAATCGAGGGAATTTAGCAATTGGCTGCATCTGAAAGTTGTCGTGGAATGATTCTCCTTGGCTTCAAACTAAAATCTAACAATGATGGTTGACTTGCTTCGCTAATAATATAAATCACTTTTCCTTGGCCTCCGGGGAAAATAAAGCTACATATTCTATGGTCTGTTCATTGAAACATGCACAATATTGCCCAGCCCGAAATGTATATTTAAGGAAAGGGCCTCCCTCAATTAAAGTAAGTACTTAGAATAATAAATTCAGAGCTGGAAGAGATTTTAGAGGTCATACACTCCAACCACTCCCTCCCCATTTTAGACACGAGGAATTTTGTTGTTTTCAGTCATTTTCAGTCGAGTCTGACTCTTCGTGACCCCATTTGGGGTTTTCTTGGCAAAGACACTAGAGTGGTTTGGCATTTCCTTCTCCAGCTCATTTTACAGATGGGGAAATTCAGACAAACAGGGACTTGCCCAGGGTCACACAGCTAGTAAATATCTGAGGCCGTATTTGAATTCATGAAGATGGGTCTTCCTGACTCCAGGCCCAGTCTTCTATCCACTGGGGCACCTAGCTGCCCTTAGACATGATGAAACCAAAGTACAAAAAGGTTAAGTGACTTGTCTAAGAAAGCAGAAGTCAAGATACGAGCCCATGCCTTCTGGCTTTAGAATGGGCACTCTTTCCACTTTTCCAAAATGCCTTTTCTTACACCTTTCTCCTAAATAAAGCACCCATTGTTCTTCTTAATTGGATCCATCCTTTCTACCAGCTTCTGTCTTATCAAAAGTTGTAGGACTAACAAGGGTGAGGTGCACACAGTTAATCAAATACTTTCCAGTTGCTCACTCAACAAACCCATCTGATCATCTAGTAGGCGAGTGCTGCACATGCCTTTGCAAATCAAATCTGGCTGCTTTGGCCAGTGGGGTAAATACTGGATTGGCAATATAATATAGAGCTCTATGTCCTCTGCCATGATTACCGCATGATCTTGGGCAAGTCAACTCAACAATTTCTCCACCTATAAAATGAAGAGAATGGACTAAATGACTTTTTCTATCCTTAATTTTTTTTTCATTTTGTGTTAGTTTGTTTTTTGATCCATTATTTAGGGCTTGACTGTTTAAAATAGTAAAGATCAAAACATTTAATTTAAGCCCAAAGCAGCTGAATCAACAGTCCCATGAACACACTATTTGGGCTCTTTTGAAATGCATTTCTAAGCTAATGGGGTCTGTTCTATCAAAAACATTTGAATTGTTACAAGGCTTTGCAAAGAAGATTTTCACAATTATTCAAAATGGTACCATAGAAGTGTAGGATTTTAGAGCTAGAAGGGACAATGAATATCCTTTAATATCCTTGTTGACAGATAAGGAAATTGAAACACAGAAGGGAGAAAACAAATCTGAAACTGTCTAAATTATTTACTCTATATTGAACATCAGTTTCAGATGAGTTAACCCATATTTAATACAAGCAGTATTTTTTTTATTAAATATGGGTTAACTCATCTGAAACAGATGTTCAATATAGACGACACAGTGAACAGAGTGCCAGGCCAGGAGTCAGGAAGACCTGAGTTCAAACCCAGACTCAGACACTTACTAACTATGTGACCCTGGGCAAGTCACTTAATCCTCTTTGACTCAGTTTCATCACCTGTAAAATGAATCGGAGAAAGAAATAGCAAACCATTCCAGCATCTTTGCCAAGAAAACCCCACATGGGGTAGCAAAGAGTCAGACATGACTGAAATGACCAAACGACAAAAAAGCATTTGCTAAGAGCCCACTATGTATCAGACTCTTTTTGCTAGGCTCTAGGAATACAAAGAAAAGAAGAGAAGAGAAGAGAAAAGAAAAGAAAAGAAAAGAAAAGAAAAGAAAAGAAAAGAAAAG
>NW_020954610.1:3700905-3794807 GCF_900497805.2 Vombatus ursinus | reverse complement strand
AAAGAAAAGAAAAGAAAAGAAAAGAAAAGAAAAGAAAAGAAAAGAAACAAACAATTATAAAATCCAGAGCTGAAAGGGACCTGAGAGGTCATTTAGTCCCACTCTCTTATTTTACAGTTGAGGAAACTGAGGTCCAGCAAGATGAAATGACTTGCCATGGCACATTAAATATCAGAAATGGGATTTAAATCTAGGGCCTCTGGATTTAAGCAGCATTCAATAAATGCTTGTTGATAGACTGGTCCAGAGCCAGTCAATGCTATTTCCATTGTACCACACTGATTCAAGGATCTCCCATTTTCCTAGAGAGAACAATAGGTTCATATATATGTAAGAAATGTTCATAGATCGGGACTGACCCTGTTATTTCATTGGCATAGGATACTCGTAGGTGAAGAAATTTCCTCTACAATGCAGATTAGCATTCTTTCTGCAGTCAAGTAAATATAAAATATGCAAAGTAAATTAAAAAAGTAATTTGGGGTTAGAGAGACAGAACTAACAAGTAGAAGAATGGAGAGAGGACCAGGAAAGATTTCTTCGATATTCAGGACTGAAAAAAAAATACAATCCTGAGGCAGGCAAGGAGGCTGCAATGTTCCATTGGGTCATACACAACCCATTTTATCAGGTCAAGACAGTTTTGAAGTATCTCTAGCTACAAAAACCTATATTTGCTTCTTTGTACTGTACTTTCTAATAGCCCCAACCTATTGAAACCAAATAAAGGAGAAACAAATTGGCTTCAAGGTGGAGACCCTAATGTGTCAGTTATCACCTAAAGTACATTTTCACAGCTGAGTGATAAAGTCCTCTAAAAACAAAAAAAAAAGAAGAGGAAAAAAGACAAATTCTAATGGAATGCTAACTGAAGCCACATGAATGAGGCATTATAATAACCTCCTTCTTGTGATTGCACTTATTTTTTTAATGATTATTTTTCCTTCCTGCCAACCCAACCTGTTCTCCCAAAGCCAGAGGGGGAGGGGACAGGGTGCTAAATTCGCCCAATTATTCTCTTGGCCTTGGCTGCCATCTGGAGGTGTGAAGGCAGTATTATTTCACAGCAAGACAAAACAGGAAGATCAACGTCTGGTGACTTGCTGGGAAACTTTACCCCATCAAGAATCCTTTGAGCGTAAAATTGCTTTAAAAATTAAAAAAAAATTTCCTTTAGCCTAATACCTAAATAAGAAACCCTAAAATATGATTTAATGGAAAAAAATTTTAAGCATAAAAGGGGTATGTGTTCAAGATAAATTATTATTGCTCCCTTACTTCACAAAACTGTCCTTAAATAAAGATGAACCATAAGGCATTGTTGAGATTTTTTTTTTTTAAAACAGGGCCTATGGGGACTCCTTGGAGAGACATAAGTATTCTATTCTCTCCACATAGTTCTTTTCATTACAAAGGTTAGATTTGATTTGTAGCCTGAATTTCAATGACAGAAAATCATTTAGAATTGATCGTTATAAAAGACTGAACAGCTCCATATGGTATGATCTCTGATTTGATTGTAAAAATAAAGCGTGCTCCAAAATGAGTCTGGCTCGGCTTAGAAGACAGTGGAGGTAGGAAGTCCTGATGGGGGGAGGGCAGGTTGGAGAAAACAGAAGACAAAGCGTCCCACAAGGCTGCTCGCTTGCTGGGTTCTGCAAAAGGCAAAAGGCAAAAAATCTGCGGGTAACTATTGCCACTGTTTTGAGGGAAGCCACTTACAAAAGCGTCTTTCTTGACAAGGTGTTTCTTTGACTGATTTGCAGTCAAGGCCAACTGATTCATGAAAGAAAAAGAAACCAACTTAAATTAACAGAGAGATTGTTGATGGGGCCCATCATTTCAGGGGGCTGGAGCTTTCAAAACTTTACATAAATGGGAGACATTCAGTATAGTGGTGAAAGATAATTTCGACTTTTGAGACGGTAATGATCTATTCAACATGTATAATGATAATTCATATTAAATATAGACAAGCTGAGAAAAAAATGAACTCTAGTTCTCAGGAAGGAAATAAGCATTTATTAAGCACCTACTATATGCCAAGTGCTTTACAAATAATATCCCATTTGATCCTCAAAACAATCCTGGGAGATAGGTGCTATTATTATCACCAATCTACAGTCAAAGAAACTGAGGCAGACAGAAGTGAAGTGACTTGCCCAGGGTCAAGTGTCTGAGGCCAGACTTGAATTCAGGCCTTCCTGACTCCAGCCCAAGTCCTCTATTCAATATGCAACCAGCTGCCTCAAGAAAACTCATCTTCTATTTTTGCATGAAGAAATTAAAATGTTTTCAAGTAAGAACAGGGCATCTTTCCATATTTCAGAGTGTAGGCTAGTGCTGTGGACTTGGAGCCCCAAATTCAAGCTACAACTCACATTGACTTTCTACTTGGGTGAGACCCTCCCCAATATTGGACCCTTTCCTCCCCAGAATAAGAAGAATAATTACAGTTACCCTACCTGTCCCACAGGGTTGTTGTGGGGAAACTTTAAAGCATCAGATGAACATGAGCTGTTATTATTGTATTCAGTTCAATAAATACTGCCCTCTAACTATGTGCAAGGCACTGTTTATTCCTCCTGATGGTAATAGCTCACATTTATGTAGCACTATAAGGTTCACAAAAGTGCTTTGCATAAAAATCTGCCTTAGTCTCTGGGTATTCCTAATAATGTGGTAGTTACTCCTTGGATTGATGCCCTACATTGGTAGTAAAGGACAAAGGCTCAAAAAGGAGGGGAAATGTTTTCAAAGACAAAATTCTATTTCACTTAGAAGGAAGAAATGAATAAACATTTATTAAGCACCTACTGGGGTCAGCTAGGTTGCTCAGTGGCTAGAGCACTGAGCCGGGAGTCAGGAAGACTGGAGTTCAAATATAGCCTCAGACACTTACTAGCTATGTGACCCTGGCCAAGTCACTTAACCTCTGTTTGCCTTAATACACTGAAGAAGGAAATGGCAAGCCACTCCAGTGTCTTTAACAAGAAAACCCCAATATTGGTGTGCTATGGTCCATGGGGTCACGAAAAGTCAGACAACTAAACAACAACAAAGCACCTACTATGAGCGAGGCACTGTGCTAAGTGCTTTACAAATATTATCTCATTTGATCTTTACAATAACCCTGGGAGGTCGGTGCTATCATTATCCCTATTTTACAATTAAGGAAACTGAGGCAAACAGATTAAGTGATTTGCCTACAATTCACACAGTTTGTGTCTGAACCTGAATTTGAACTCAGGTCTTCCTGACTTCAGACCCAGTTCTCTAGAAGTTAAAAGTCAAATCAAGGCAGAATCTAATTATCCTTCTTAAGTGAATTTTTCCTTTCTAGAAGGACAATATCTTTCAGAATGACTTAAATTTGCCAGGAAAAATGTGGCCATTATTTACTAAAATTATAATAATAGATACCATAACAGATAACTTTTTAAAAAAATTGTCTTTCTTCTAAGGATGCAAAATGTCCTGTTGCTCTCCTGCCAGGTCTTACTGCTTCTACGCTTTGGATTCCTTTCCCTGAATCAGTTCACCAAAAATGGGGCAGTAAAAAGACTGCTGAGCTGGGAAAGACTTGAATCTTGTCTCTGATACCAGCAATGGGAGTGGCAAAAGATTTAACCTCTTTGAGCCTCCATTTCCTCATCTGTAAAATGGGAATAATAAAGCCTGTAATGACGTAGCATAGTATAGTGCATAAAGAACCGGCTCTGGAAACAAATATAAGAGGATTTCTCTGGCCTGACTCTAGGACAAGTCACAGCACAGTGCCCCCAGCAACTTTCTAAGACTTTTAAGTTATAGATGAGGGGCAGATGGGTAAGAAAGCTTCCACACTGGGATTTCTCTTCACAGATCAAATCACAGGTCTGGATAAAGAAACGCAAAAAACAAACAAAAAAAAACCAAAGTAATAAAAGTTTTTGTACCTATCTTACCCAGTTATTTATGAGGATTAAATAACTAAGTGCTTCATAAACCTTAGAGCATTATATCAATGTTCTATAAATTATTATTTTTTTACCTTGATGATCCTGTGGTTCCTAAAATTCTTTTGGAGTGTGCATCTAACCTCTTTGCCTCTTGTCCATTTGGTATTCACAGAACCTTAGGTTCAGAGCTTTAGAGCTGCAAGGGAACAGGTTCTATCAACATGAGAGTAACCAAACCAATACACCTGTGTGCACAGGCTTAAATTAAATGCAGGGGGAAATGATGGGAAAGCATGACTTCATATGAAAGTATACTAGATAAAGAAAGTTTATAATTAAACATAGTTTGATGCACAAGCAAAACTTTGAGAGAATGAAGGTCAAAGGGGTCAGATTGAAAAGAGGAAAAATTCCATGGCTTAAAATTATTTTTTTTTGATTACTAATATTTTTTGTTCTTATATCACTTTCATTTCTGAAAATATTACTTCCCTTGAGTGGTCCCAGGGAAGGAAGGAAGGAAGGAAGGAAGGAAGGAAGGAAGGAAGGAAGGAAGGAAGGAAGGAAGGAAGGAAGGAAGGAAGGAAGGAAGGAAGGAAGGAAGGGAGGGAGGGAAGAAAGGAAGGAAGGAAGGAAGAAAGGAAGGAGGGAGGGAGGAAGAAAGGAAGAAAAAGAAGGAAGGAAGGAAGGCATTAGTTATTAAGTAAGTGAGTGCTTACTATGTTCCAGGCACTGTGCTAAGTGCAGGCATACAAAGAAAGTCAAAATACAGTCCTTGCTCAAGGAACTCAGTCTAATAAAGAAGACAGCATGAAAACAACTATAATTTGCATTTATATAGGCTTTAAGGTTTGCAATTTAGCAAAACTAACCAGTATATCAACCAATTCTGACAATGTCTGTGATATTTCACATCCATAGTCTTCCATTTCAGCAAAGAAGGGACAGAAATACATTTCTTCATCTCTTCTTGAGGTCATTTGGTCTTTATAACTATGAGTGTTTAGTTAGAGTTTTTCTGTTTACGTTGTTGTGGTTATCATGGGTATTGTTTCCCTGGTTCTGTTAACTTCAGTAGGCGTCAGATCATATCAGCCTCATGATTGTCTGAATTCTTTACATTTGTTGTTTCTTATAGTGCAATAATATCCCATTATGTTCTTATAACATAATTTATTTTTCTATTACCTCAGTTAACAGGCATCTACTTTGTTTCCAGTTCATTGCTCCCCCCAAAACTGATGCTATGGATATTTTATTATATATGAGACCCCTCTTTCTCTCTTTGACCTTCTTGGGGTAATATCTGGGTTCAAGAGTGTGGGCATTCCTAATCACTTTCTAGAATGCTTGGACCAATCCACACTTCCACCAACAGTGCATTAGTTTACCTGCCTTCGCATAGGCCCTTCAAAGCTGATTCTTCCTACCTCATCATCATTGACAATTTGCTGAGTGTGAGATGAAATAAACAGAGTTGAAATGATTTTCATTTCTATCATCAGTGTTCTAGAACAATCTTTCACATGGTTGTTAATAGTTTTCATTCTTCTTTTGAGAATTATGATATCCTTTGACCATTTATTTGCCACTAGGAAATGGCTCTTTGTTTACTATATTTGTGTTCTCTGCTCTCTCTGTCAGTAAGTCAATAAATCAATAAACATTAAGCACCAAGAATACAAATACAAAAAATAGATAGTCCATACCCTTAAAGAGACCACAATCAAATTGGGGAAGAAGAGAAACTAAAAAGAAGATGGGGCGGTACCCAATTGAAGGGCATGGTTGAAAAATCAGAGAAGTCTCAAAGTAGTGAAGCCAGGTAAATGTCTGTGTATGTAGATGGATGGATGGATGGATGGATGGATGGATGGATATGCAATATATATATATATATACACACATATATCAACATATTGATACATCTATATAGGTGACATAGATGTAGATATAGATACGTGGCTATGTTGGCTATCAAACCCTTATCAAAGATCATGGGATTGTTATAGGATCATAGATTTAGGGTTTAGAAGTCACTGAGTCCATCTCCCTTATATTATAGATGAGGAAAGTGATACACAGTGAGATTAAGCAAGCTTACCCAGCGACACAGCTAGCTAGGCATGATTCAAACCCAGGTCTTCTTAGCTATGAATCCAGCCCTATATCTATTATACCACACTGCAAAGATTTGCTCCCTCAATTCTCCCTTCTTGTCTGAGTCACATTCATTAGATAATCTATTTTATCATTTGTAACCCCCTTTATCTTTTATTTTATTAAGAACTCTCCCCTTAAACTCATGGAAAAAATTTTGCAACAGCAGTCAGCCTAAGATAGAGGTAATTCCCTCAAGAATGAAATTCTGATAATATAAATATAAGTAATCCCAATGAGGAAGAAAAATTTGAACTATCTAAAGAAAACATAAATGTAGATACAGGAAACTCACAGAACAACTTACATCATAAAAGTGCATGTATAGAAGGTAGAAGGCTGAAGAGGTAAAATGACTTGTCCAAGGTCACACTAGCTACTTAGTGTCTAAGGCTGAATTTGAACTCAGATCCTCCAGATTCCAAGTCTAATGCTCTATCAAATGTACAAGTAAGAGCCAGCACTGGGACGCAGCTTTTTAGAAAGGACATTGACAGATTGACAGCATGTCCATAGAAGAGAAAAGGAAAGGGAACCAACATTTACTAAGTGCCTGCTATGAGCCTGCTATACTCTGCTAAGTGCAGTGTCCTCACAACAACACCGGGAGATAGCTGCCATTTTGCATTTGAGAAAATTGAGTCAGAAAAAGGTTAAGTGACTTGCCCAAGGTCACAAGCTAGTAAATGTCTAAGTCAAAAGTTAACTAAGATCTTTCTTAACTCCAAGCCTTGAATGCTATTCACTATGTCACTAGTTGCATCAATAATAATAAGTAGCATTCATATAGAGCTTTAAGGTTTATAAAGCACTTTACATGTGTTAACACATTTGATCCTCACAATAACTCTGTGCTGCACGTGATATTATTATCCACATTTTACATGTGAGGAAACTGAGGCAATTAGAGATCAAATGACTTGCCCAGGGTCACACAGCTAGTAATCATCTGAGGCAGAATTCAAATTAAGTTTTCCTGACTCCAAGGCCAACACCCTCGCTCCCACTGGTTGCAACAAAAAGGGTAAGAGAACCAAAACTGCTGTCTGAGCATTGCTCTGAGGAAAAGGAATGTTTAGCCTGAAGAGAAGAATGTTTGAGTGAACATCATAGCAATTGTCAGATATTTAAATCTTGTCATGCGAAAGTAGGATTAGACTTGTCTTATCTGGACCTAGAAGCCAGAACAAGGAATGAAGAATAGAAATCTGGGGAGGCCGATTTTGGCTCCACATAAAGGGAAAACTTCTGCATGATTAAAGCCATCCAAAAGTGATACAGGCTGCCTCTAGAAATAATAAGGACCCCTTCATTGGAGATCTTCAAAAGAATGTTGGATGACTACTTATTGGGATGCTTTAGAGGGATTCCTATTCATGTAAGGGTCAGATAAAATGATCTCAGAGATCCCTTACAACTCAAATGAGATACAAAATGTAGTTGAAACACAATTCCTCCCCTTATAGATTAAGGCTGAGGTTCTTAAACTGGGGTCCATAAATCTCAAAGGGGTACATAGATTTTAGGGAGTCCATGAACTTGGATGCACTTGGAGGGGAAATTATATTTTTATTTTCACTAACTTCTAGTTTCCTTTGTAAGACTATATTTATGCATTGAAAAACAGTACTCTGACAAGTAGCCCAAAGGTTTCACCAAACTTCCATGACAAAAAAGCAGGGCCAGAACCTCTGGATTAAGGGATCTCTTCTACCTTTGACAATGTCTATGTTCCCAACTATGATGTTGCTTAGGACAGGGCAAAAATGAGAGTACAAAGTAATTTTACTATAAATAATTCAAATTTATTGATCCAAATAGAAGCCCTGTAGGATCAGAAGCTTAAAAAAAAGGAATGGTAAACGAGGGAGGGAAAAAAAAAACTATTTCCAGCAGGATAGTTCAATGGGCTAAGTTGACCAGAGAACTTGGTATCATGTCGAGCTCTTTGACCACGTTTTTCAGCCCTACAAATTCTGAGAGAGGCTAGTCACAGGTAAACAGTGATATCCCTCAGAATAGTGAAAATTGCCTTGGTAAATACTTTCAAGGGAGAAACAGCCAGGATTAGCATGAACAAATCAAAATGATGATTGCAGTTATTTTATTTTTTTAGTTACAAAAAAAACATACTTCTGAAATGATTGTCTTCTGAACCTGCTAATTAATATATGACACTTAGTTGTCTCTTTATGGCCTTCTGTGGGTATATAGATTTGGATATGAGTGTGGGCAGCAGTATTTAATTGTATCTGTCATCTCTTTTGTCTAAGAGAAAGAACAGTAAGTTTTCTATCTTTCTTACTTTTGTCTTATTCTGTTTATGTTTTCCCCCTCTTTTTTTGCTTTTCTTTCTCTCTTTTAAGATTTTAAATATTAATCTTATTTTTATTGATAACTTTTGTTTTTTATATCACATGTATGTATGAATATATCCCTCCACCACTTTCCCTACACAGTGAACCATCCCTTGTAAAAAAGTTGGTTTTTTTTTTAAAGGAAAGATAGCAGTGCAGCAAAACTAACAAACATGTCAACTGATTCTTACAGCATATGTGTAAGCAGGAGTTAGAAATTTAAAGTGTAGAGTAAAAATAAAAGGAAGAAATACTTTGATCTTTCATCTGGTCTCCATCTTTGAAATGTGGGCAGGTCTACTTTTCCCAATCCACACCTTCCTCCTCCCACTGAGCAGACCTGCTCCCTAGACAAATCCCTTGACCAATTGAGTATGTATAGAGAGGAAACAATGGGGGAGACATCGGGACTTACCTAATCTTATCTGTCACCAAACCACCAAAGTCTACTGGCTCTCTAGCCTGAAAACAGAAAAATTCTATATTCAGTTTAATTCTGCTCTTTTGGGGGATGTTTACCAAAACAAATTGATAACTCAAAGTCATAAGATTACTTCTCAAATTATTAGTTCAGGAGACCCTAGTCATGGGTAGGAGGAAAAAAAGAGAATTTTTTTTCTGTCCCAACAGGCAGACAGAGAAGGTTTGTCCTCTCTGAATCTTTATTTCTATGTACCACAAACCATTCATTGTATCCTTCCCTTGTAGCTCAACCCAGTAACAATTAAGGATAGATACGTATCACAAAACAGTTATGATCGGTCATCATTTTATACCAATGGTAAGATCACTTTCAAAATACTATGCAAATCAGGAATTATAAACAATCTGAGAAAAGATCTTAAAGCCCGTGTCTGCTGGTTATAGGCAGAACAGGAGAGGAGTTGAAACATTTCACCAACTTTTGCAGATTTCCTAGAGTTACAAAGGTCAACCAGTTCAGCCCATTTTATCCATACCCCTTTCTAGGAGTTTGAATAAAAGGAGACAGCTGCCTACAAACCCAGTCACTAGTTTCTGTCACTCACACCCCAAGATGCCTGCTGGAGCCTCTCTCTCCAACTGCCTGTCCAAAGTCTGCCATTGTGCCATTTCCACTGTGATGTCTTCCATTCCTAATATAGTACCCAGCCATCTTCCAGGATGGCTTAGTATCCTTCCACCAGAGTCAGAATTCCACAAGTCTCCATTCCAGCTTCTGCCATGTATTTATTTCTCTGTGTCCCAGAGGGCAGGTTATATATTCAAGATTTCATATTCCTAATCTTCTACCTCAGTAAAAGGAGAAAGGTGTATGTTTCCTCATCTGTTCTCTAAGGCCAAGCTGAGTGCATAATAGTCAGTTTCACTTGTTTGTTCTCTTTATTTAACTTGTGGTCTCCTGTATATTGATTTGCTGGTTCTACTTAACTTCACTCTGCATCAGATTACCTATAACTTCCCATGTGATGCTGAATTCTTCATAATTACCATTTCTTTTTTGACTTATTTATTTTATTTTGAACTTAAATAAAACAAGCATTTCCATAACGTAGTAAAATAGGAAAAAAAAGGTGATTGTACATGAAACTGCAAACCTATTATATACAACTTGCTATTCCTTTTAAATACATAATACAATTATCATGTAACTTTGTTTTTTCTTTTTTCTTCCCTCCCCCCACTACAAAGGACCTATGAAGGAAGGCGCTATCTACATCCAGAGAAAGAACTGATAAAAAAGTATGTATAGAATGGTTTTACATATATATATATATATATATATATATATGCATATTTGTGACTAACAATTGTCATTTCCTACAGCACAGTTATGTTCCAGTTTGGTTTTACCATTCCCCAATAGTTAGACATTTTATTTCTGGTTCTTTGCTACCATGAAAAGTACTGCTGTGAATGTGTTGGTATATACTGGGCCTTTCTTTCTGTCTCTTTCTCTCTCTTGCTGTTTTTCTTTAAGAAAAATGAGGAGAAGAAACAACAATGAAAGTGAATTCTTTCTGTTTCATACTCTTCCCTTTTTCATTAATCTCTTTCTTTGTTACCACTTACTCCTTATTCGTTTGTATTTTAACCGAGAGAGGAAAAAGAAATAAAAGCAGAGAAAGGATACTCTTTACTCATTGTCTCTTTTCCTTCTCTTCATCAAAATAGAGAGCGAGGGAGATTTTTTTCTTTGAACTTTGTTCTTTGTATTTTAGAAAAGCAGAAAGATACAGAGAGAAAAGGAGGGAGATTTTTCTTTCTTTTTTGCTTTCATTCCCTCTTTGTTATTTTTTTCTCCATTCTCTCTATATATGTTTCTTTTTTATCTAAGAGAAAAGTGATGTACAGAGAATGCCACAGAACATGGCCAAAGATGCCGTGGCTGCCTCTTGGGGACTACATGTTCCATGACTCAGCACTGCTGAGGCTTGGTGCTTCAAGATGATAGGGCAATCTCATTGGTGGCAGCCAAGCAAGAAAGAGACCATCACTCAGTGGATACTTAAAGAGTATGACCCTACCCTTCAGGTCCTCTTCCCTTCAGTTCAACATCATATAGAGGCTATTGTGAGCCACTTCCTGTGATGGATAAGGGAGGAGTTACTTGCTGTACCCACCTACCCCGCCTTTGACTGCCATGGAAGATAAAATATGTGTTCTGCCTTGGTAATCTTGAACCAACTTTCTGGGCTGCCTTTTTCGAGTTTTTCTTTCCAGAAACAAGACGCTCAGTAGCATGGCCCTGTGTATTTTTTTTCTATTTACTTTCTATCCATTAGAAGGTAAGTTCCTTGCAAGCAAAGATTATATTGTTTTCATCTTTGTATCCCCAACACTTAGTATAATACCTGGTACATAGTAGGGGGGAAAAGAACAAAGAGAAAGAACAAGCATTTGTTAAGTGCCTACTATGTGCCAGGCACTGTGCTACGTGCTTTACAAATATCTCATTTGATCATAGTAGGCCCTTCATTCAACAATTATCAACTTCAAGGTCACAGTTTACAAGAGCATGGAAAAAGTAATAAGAACATTGAAATTAACTAATCAGTATTTATTACATACCTACTGTGTGCCAGGCACTCTGCTAACCACTAGGAATTAAAAAAAGAGAAATAAGAGGATACTTCTATTCTAGTTCAAGAGCCACTAATTAACTGATGCCACTGATTAACTGTGAAACCATGACCAAATCATTTTACTGTGCACCTCAGTTTCCTTATTGTGAAATTTGGAAATTAGAACAAATGATCCTAAAGGTCCCAAATTTTATGATGCTATGGGGAGATGGACAAAAGACTCTAGGAGAAATCAATTAAGGAGAAAAAATGACCCTGGATAACCTAGGTTTAAAATAATCCTTCAAATAACTGAGTCATCAAATCAATAGAAACTCACCAAAGCCTCAGTTTTCACATCTCCTAAAGAGAAATCTTTCCCTTTTCCTAAGTCCCTTGTCGTCTCCCTTCACTGGTTACTCTGTAGTTCCTTTTCTTTCTTCCTCTTTCCCCAGCCTGTGGTAGCTAAGAAATTTGTCCTTAATTCCATGACCTTTTACACATCACATCAATTACTTTGGCATTCTGCTTATACCTGTGCTGTCCTCCACTTTTGTGCCCCCATCACCTGACAGCCTAGAACCCAGGCCATTGTGTTACCTTATATAAAAGAAGAAAGACAAAAATGATCAAAATAACTAGAGTGGCACACTTCCTTCTAAGACAGCTATTAATTTGTAAATTGCTCGTCTGATATCTTTTTACTTCAGAGGCTGTGAAGGATTTATGCTTTTCCATCTTTTTATAGTCTTCCATTTATATTTTTGAATCCCCTGTAGAAGCAATGGCAAACCTAGTGCAATCTGTCCTGACAGACCTGGTTTGGCAGTAGTATACTATATAAATCCATTTACAATCATTCCCTTCAGGACAGAAGAGACCTGGATAGGTGGACCCCAAAGGCACCTTTTTCAAAATAAAAGATACCAATGGACTGAAGCATTCTACCGTGAAATGAAATATGGATGCAGCACAATGAACAAGGCAAATCACTAGCCCTAAAGCCAGAGGACCTGAATTCAAATCCTAGCACGGATACTTAATCACCTGTATAATCTCAGTCAAATTGCTTCATGTCCCTGGGCCTCAGTCTTCTCATCTGTAAAATTAGGGATTTGGACAAAATGACTTCAGAGGACCCTTCTAGCTCATGATTTATAATCCTGTAATCTCATACTCCTGTTCTCTGTCAGGAGCAGTTTTGGGGGATAGGAAATTCCTGCACACTCACCTACTGTCACCTTCAAGCTATTTTGTTGAATTGTCACATTCCAATTTTTAAAACATAAGTTGAGTTGGGATATAAGTATAATCACAATTCAGGATATAAGGGATGTGGGAGAGCTATATTCCAACTTTCCTGCATTCCAGGTCTTTCCCCCCATAGATTAAGTGTGTACCCTACTTCCAAGAGATTATAAGCAATGAAAAATAATAATTTTATTGATATATCTTGGTTTTGCATCTCCTACATTTCTGAATATATCTCTTCTTGGCCACTCAGGAGTAACAAATAACAAAAGTAAAAAATAAAGAGTTTTTAAAAAGCAGTTCAGCAAAACTAATAAATACACCAAGCAAACCTGACAGTATGTGCAATGTTCTGCACCCATTGTCCCCTACCTATGCAGGGAGAAAAGGAAAGGGGAGGAAAAACAAAGGGAAAGAGGAAGGAAAACAGGTATTTTCTCATTTCCAAGCCTGGTCATTAGAAATACATAGCATTCAGTTTCATTGGTTATTGTATCTCCATTTATATTATTATAGTCATTGCACATATTGTTATCATGGTTCTACTTACTTCACTTTACATTAATTCATGTCTTCCAGTTACTTTGAATTCTTTATGTTTATCATTTCTTGCAATGCAATACAATTCCATTACATTTATGTGTGACAATTTGTTTAGCCATTTCTCAGTCAATGGACACCTACTTCATTTCCAGTTCTTTGCTATATTATAAAAGGTATAACTGTGAATATTTTTGTATATGGGACCTTTCTTTCTGTCTTTTACCTCCTTTGGGTATATGCCAAGGAGTTCAGTCTCTGGGCAAAAGCATATGGACATTTTAATCACTTTTCTAAAAATATAATTAGAAATTACCAAGTAATTCATTTCTTCCCGTTCTTCAATTTTCCCCCCTCTCCATTTTCTCCCTTCTTCTCTCCCTCTTCTTCTCCTCACTCCAGGTTTTTGTGATGCTACTCTCTCCTGGTTCTCCTCCTGACCACTCCTTCTCTGGATCCTTTGCTAGATCCTCATCCAGAACATGCCCACTAACCATGGGGTCTGTCAGGGCTCTTTCCTATACCCTTTTCTTTTCTCCCTTTATACTATTTCACTTGATCTCATCAGCTCCTATGATTTCAATTATCACCTCTATGCAAATGACTCTCAGATCTATTTGTCCAGCCCTAGCCTTTCTCCTGACCTCAGGTCATGCATCTCTAACTGCCTGTTAGACATCTCAAATTGTATATTCCACAGACATTTAAACTCAACATGTCCAAAACTGAAGTCATTATCTTTCCCTTCCCAAATCTTCCTCTCTTCCTAACTTCCCTAATACTGTCAAGAATACCACTGCTCAGAACAATTAATTCCAATACTATATAAACTATTTTTAAAAATAGGTGAAGAAGGAATCTTAACAAGTTCTTTTTATGATACAAATATGATGCTGATACCTACACTGGGAAGAGCCAAAACGAGAAAGAAAATTATAGACCAATATCCCTAATGAATATAGATTCAAGAATTTTAAATAAAATATTAGCCAAGATATTACAGCAACTTATCATGACAATAATACATTATGACCAAGTGGGATTTGTATGAGGAATGCAGGGCTGGTTCAATATTAGGAAAACTATCAGCATAATTGACCATATCAATAAATAACAAAATTAACAGAAATCATATGATAATCTCAATAGATGCAGAAAAATTTTTGACAAAATACAACATCCATTCCTATTAAAAACACTAGAGAGCAAAGGAATAAGTAGAGTTTTCCTTAAAATGATAAGTAGTATCTATCTAAAACCATCAGCAAGCATTATATGTAATGGAGATAAGCTAGAAGCATTTCCAATAAGATCGGGGGTGAAACAAGGATGTCCATTATCACCACTGTTATTCAGTATTGTACTAGAAATGTTAGCTTTAGCAATAAGAGAAGAAAAAGAAATTGAAGGAATTAGCATAGGCAATGAAGAAACAAAGCTATCACTCTTTGCAGATGATATGATGGTATACTTAGAGAATCAACTAAAAAAGTACTTGAAATAATTAACAACTTTAGAAAGTTTGCAATATATAAAATAAACTCACATAAATCATTAGCATTTCTATATATTACTAACAAAGTCCAGCAGCAAGAGATAGAAAGAAAATTTCCATTTAAAGTAATTGTAGACAATATAAAACATCTGGGAGTTTACCTACTGAAACAAACCCAGGAACTATGTGAACACAATTACAAAACACTTTTTATGCAAATAAAGTGAGATCTAAATAATTGGAAAAATATCAATTGTTCGTGGGTAGGCTGAGCTAACATAATAAAAATGACAATTCTACCTAAGTTAATTTACTTATTCAGTGCCATACCAATCAAACTACCAAAAATATTTTACAGAGCTAGAAAAAATAACAAAATTCATCTGAAAGAAAAAAAGGTCCAGAAGATCAAGGGAATTAATAAAAAGAAATACAAGGGGAGGTGGCCTAGCCATACCAGATCCAAAACTGTATTATAAAGCAGCAATCACCAAAAACTACTTGATACTGGCTAAGAAATAGAGTGGTAAGTAGATCAGTGGAATAGTTTAGGTCCACAAGACACAGCAGTCAATGACTATAGTAATCCACTGTTTGATAAACCCAAAGACCCCAGCTTCCGGAATAAGAACTCGCTATTTCACAAAGACTGCTGGGAAAACTGGAAAAGAGTATGGCAGAAACTAGGCATAGACCAACATCTTACACCATATACCAAGATGAGGTCAAAATAAGTACATGATTTAGACATAAAGAGTGAGACTATAAGCAAATTAGGAAAGCAAGGAATAATAAACCTATCAGATTTATGGACAACAGAAGAATTTATGATCAAACAAGAGATAGAGAACATTATGAAATGCAAAACAGATAATTTTGAATACGTTAAATTAAAAAGATTTTGCACAAACAAAGCCAATGCAACCAAGATTAGAAGGGAAGCAGAAAGCAGGGAAACAATTTTTATAACCAATGTCTCTGATAAAGGCCTCATTTCTAAAATATATAGAGAACTGAATTAAATTTATAAGAATACAAGTCATTCCTCAATTGATAAATGGTCAAAGGATATGAACAGGGAGTTTCCAGGTAAAAAAATCAAAGCCATCTATAGTCATATGAAAAAATGCTCTAAATCACTATTGATTAGAGAAATCAAAACAACTCTGAGGTATACTACCTCACATCTATGAGACTGGCTAACATGACAAAATAGGAAAATGATAAATGTTGGAGAAGATGTGGGAAATTGGAACACTAATGAATTGTTGATGGAGTTGTGAACTGAGCCAACCATTCTGGAAAGCAATTTGAAACTATGCCCAAAGGGCTATAAAACTATGCATACTCTTTGATCCAGCAATACCACTACTAGGTCTGTATCCCAAAAAGATCATAAAAAGGGGAAAGCACTCAGATGTACAAAAATATTTATAGCAGCTGTTTTTGTGGTGGCAAAGAATTAGAAATTGAGGGGATGCCCATCAATTGGGGAATGGCTGAACAAGTTGTGGTATATGAATGTAATGAAATACTCCTGTTCCATAAGAAATGATGAGCAGGTGGATTTCAGAAAAACCTGGACTTACATGAACTGTTGCTGAGTGAAGTGCCCAGAACCAGGAGAACATTGCATAGAGCAACAGCCACATTGTGCGATGACTAACTTTGACAGACTTAGCTTTTCTCAGTAATGCAATGATGTAAGACAATTCCAAAAGACTCATGATTGAAAATGCTATCCACATCCAGAAAAAGAAGTATGGAGTCTGAATTTGGATTGAAGCATGCTATTTTCTTTTTTTGGTTGTTTTGTTTTGTTTTTTCTTTCTCATTTTTCCCTTTTGTTCTGATTCTTCTTTCACAATATGACTAATGTGGAAATATGTTTAATATGATTGTATATGTATAGCCTATATCAGATTGCATACCATCTTGGGGAGGGGGTCAAATTTAAAACAAAAATCTTATAAAAGTGAATGTTAAAAACTAATAATAAATAAATAAATAAATGTAGGAAAAAAAGAATATCACTGTCCTCCCAGGCACCCAACCTAGGTGTCACCCTTAACTCCTCCCTCTCTTACATCCTGTATATCCAATCAGTGGTCAAGTCCTATAATTTCTATCTTTGTAATATCTCTGATGTATTCCCCCTGCCTTCTCTCCTTTGACATTGCAACAACCATGGTGCAGGCCCTCATCACCACACTCCCAAGCTATTGCAGTAGCTTTCCAGTTGGTTTCTTGCCTCCAGTCTCTCCCCTTAAATTCATCCTCCACTTAGCTATCAAATTGATCTTCCTAAAGTGGAGATCTAACCGTGACACCCCACCTCCCACCCCGACTCAATAATCTCTAATGGCTGCCTATCACTTCCAAGGATCATATATAAAACTCTTTGTCTGACTTTAATATCCCATTCATAGCCTAGCCCCTTCCCATCTTTCCAGTCTTCTTACACCTTACTCTCCAACATATATTCTCTGACCCAGTGGCACTGGAGTCCTTGCTGTTCCTTGCAAATAATATTACATTTCTCAATACCAAGCATTTTCACTGGCTTTCCCCCATGTCTGGAATGCTGTCCCTTTTCATCTCCATCTCTTGGCTTCCTTCGAGTCTCAACTAAAGCTGTCGCTTCTATCAGAAACCTTTACCATTCCTACCCCAACATAGCCCATATATATCTTGTTTGCACAAAATTGTTTGTGAGCTCCTTAAAATCTAAGACTGTTTTTTTAACCTTTCTTTGTATCTCCAGAGTTGAGCACAGTGCCTGGCACACAGCACACCTGGCCCGGGTACTTAATAAATTACTGACTGATTCCAAAGTACAAATCAGGGATAGTCTGTATTAGGGTGAGTAGCCTGGTCAAATTTTCTAGACTGGAGAGTGGTACCATTCCATATTTCTTTCCCCTGACTTCTATCTGTAGATCAAATAATAACTTGGCAAACTAATTTACCTTAACAATTTGATTCATTTAAGGAGGCATTTGTTTTTTTTGGGGGGGGATGGAGGATTGATCCACTGGGACTTGGAATCATAATTTGGGGGATAGTGTTTCCATAGAAACAGCTAGCCCTGAGAGATTTTCCACTTGGCAATCATATTATAAGGTATAACATCCCTAATTACATGTTCCAGGAGTCCCAAATGTCATGTCTTATTACGCTCTGTACACCATCCCATGCCTTTCATGGGATGTGTCCTCAGTCAAACCAATCCTGGCTATGCTAGCACCAAGTTAAATGGAACAGTTACCAAGACTGGGAGTCCCTGTGGAAATATTCTTGCTTAAGTCCCTAGGTTACATCCACAAAGACACATTCCCCACATTGGCATAGTAATGTCCAGTGGGACATTACTAGGAGGGAATGATACCAAAGTGAAAAATGTGGTTCCTTTCCTTAAGGAGTATAACCTTGTTCATTTAACTAAATAGATCCAAACACTGTTTCCCAAATATTCTCAATTATTAGGCTAAATTCTTTTGAGTAAGTATGAATGTCATTAAGGAAAGTCTGTAGTATAAGATAACCTGCAAGGGAAATGCTTCTGGAAAATCTCACCATCTGTAGGTAATGTCACTTCACAACTGAGAAATGGGGGACCCCATTTGGACTCTGAGCTAGATATCCTCTAAAATAGTGGCAAATGCCTTTGGTGTACCCATCTCCCTTTTTGAGTTAGTTGCATCACATTATCTACCACAGAAAATCATTTGCAAGAGTGTGCCTGTTTCTGACTCATATTTTCGCATGGATACCCTCAATAAATGTGTAGACCACCATTCTCATAACAGTTATATAGAGATGAGAAAGATTTATTTTAAGACATTTTATAGTATGTTTTTATTCTTTCTTCTCTGTTTGATATTTCAAACACTCTATAATAAATTTATTAGCCTTAATTTTTTTATCATCCAACATATAACTTGCTTGCTTACCTCCAGACAAGAGTCTAAATTCCATCTTCATTACATGAGATTTCTAACCTCTTCCTGCCAAATTTCAATTACTGACAATGTTTAAAGGCTTCATTTAGTATTTCCTTCCCTCAGTATTTCCCAAGAGCCCTATCTGCTTTTAAAGATCTAGAAACCAGCCACCAAATCTGTTGCAGGATCAGTTCACAAGTCCTAAGCCTAATGATTCTTCATGACTTTCCCAGATCAGCTACTAACTCTATCCCCTTCTCTGAGTTCTCTTTCATAACTCACTATTCTGGTACTCTTCTGTTGTTGTGGTGGTGGTTCAGTCACTTCAGTCATGTCTGACTCTTCATGACCCCATCTGGGGTTTTCTTGGCAGAAATACTGGAGTGATTTGCCATTTTCTTCTCCAGCTCATTTCACAGATGAGAAAACTGAGGGAAACAGGGTTAAGTGACTTGCCCAGGGTCACACAGCTAATGAGAGTCTGAGGTTGGATTTGAACTCAGGTCTTCCTGACTCCAGGCCAGGTGCTCTATCTACTCTGCCACCTAGTTAAGTGTACCCATCCACTACCCTTCCAGGAGTTGGTATTCCGGAACCCAATTCCATCCATTCCCTTTCATCCTAAGAAAATGATAGAAAATAGAGAATTTCCATTAAAAGTAAAAACATTGTTTCATCATACAACCTAAGTCCAATTTTCACAGACTCAACAGCCAGTCAAATCAGCCAATATCAGAGAGTGTGCCCTAAATTTTCATATACGCCATATTGTTGGTCTATCTTTTCCCAGTGTTCAAGGTATAACATATACACCAAATGGCTCATGTGCTGATGCAATTTTGCATGTATTGCTGTAGTGGAATCATTATTATACACCATCATTTTCAAACTTATAATATGAATCTACTACCATTTAGATAGATTCACTGGATTACCTTTTTCTCTGAAGAAAGGGACAAAGGGTTGAATAATATGACTTTCAGGATGGGAGCAGGGAGAGGGTATGACAAGCCACCAAAACTCAGGCTGGAGCTTTTGAGATCCCCATTCTATAGATCTGTGGAAAACTGCTAATTTCCTCCTTCTCCCTTATGGAAACAAATTAGAGAGACAGCCTTTGGGGATGCTTGGTAGTCCTCTCTTTAGATATACTGGAAAGAATTTCTAGACCTGAAGGACTTTCTCCCTTAGAGGGTGACGCCTTCCAGGACACCATCTAAATGTGAATAAAGAACTCATCACCACTTGAAGCCACATCAATGCCTCCCTGTCACTGCACTTCAGTGAACGCAGGACAATGGAAGGTACAAATATTTCATACAATTTGGTAGATGGACATTGTGTACATGAAATCTTACACCATTTTTTTCCTCCATTGTCTTAAGACTGAATACATCAAAAGATCCCTAATACAGAGAGAGAGAGACAGAGGCAGAGAGAAGAGAGACAGAGACAGAGATAGAGACAGAGAGAGAGACAGAGAGACAGAGGCAGAGAGAGGAAAGAGAGAGTAGTTTGCATGTTTCATAAATGTATGCTTTCAGTCCTGTAAAATACAGAAAACAGCTACCTTACTTCCTCGTAATTTCATGAAAATAGTGACACTCTGGGGAGAAATGATATCCTCACCCATATGTAAACTAAATGTACATTTCATTTACTTATTCAAGTATTTACGTCATTTGCCTGCTTTTATATGTAATATCTAAACATATCATTGTAATCCGTCACAGGATGTAAACTCCCCAAGAGACTGGATCTATGTAATTTAATCAAAGTAGCCTTCACTACAGTCACACATAGTTTCATAGACTCAAAAGGTCAAAGTTGGACAGCACATTAGAGGTCATCCAGAGAAGTCCCTGATTAGGTGACATAAAGTCACACATGGGAATGTACCTTTCACCAGGTGCTGAATTAAAACACACCCTGCACAGTTCGTTGACATTTGGCATTCTTTTCAATTTCACAAATAGGAGAGGTCCCATATCTTTTGTTTTCCTGACCAGGATCTAGTACCAAGTTGTCCTCAACAATATAAATGCTTTGTAAATGTGTAACTGACTATATCAAGTCAAACCCTATATCAAGGGTTTGGAGATTTAGATATACACATTGTTTGAAACAATAAATGTTTCTACCTCAAGTACAGCACACACACACCCCTCAAATGAACTAGTCTAATAAGCTTAGGTGCCTACTCACCCTATCCTTCATAAATGACTTAAAAATAAAGATATTAGTGAGCAAAGTTTGATTTCTTTTAAATATTTTATAGACTTTCCCTAATGATTTCAATATTGTAATAATTACCTTCCAAAAGATAGAGTAGAAAAAATATCTGGCTCTAAAGAAAATAAGAGATAACATATATAGCACATTAAATTTGCCTCTTGGCCTTTTGACACTGACATTAAGAGATTTCACATGAAAATAACTCAGAAAAATAATTGTCTTTAAGGATAGGGAATAAGTAAAATACTACTGACAACTTAAATTATAAGAAAACAGAGTCACAGCCAGGATTCTTTACAAATACCACAAACCAAGCCAAGGCTGATGGTATGAATTACCCTAGAGTGAATAAGAATAGAGGAGAAAGGGGAGTAAATAATGTTGGTAAGGAGCTCACCATCACCACCTGGTAGCTTTCCTTTTGCGGATAAGTGAAAGTTCAGGCTTGTGATTTCATTGGTTTCAGGAAGTCCCAATAAGGAAAATCTCTCTGTGACAACAAATCAGCATCTTCTTTGCATTTAGTACTCTTAGAGAGTTACCTAGGATAGTGAGTCATTAAGTAACTTCTCCGGAGTCACCCAGCCAGTGTCAGGGGTGAGATTTGAACCCAGGTTTTCCTGACTTTGAGGCCATTGTTCTATTCTACACTATAACAGGTTGCTTCTCAGTCTATAGGAAGATAGTTTCCCTATTTTAACTGAATCTTCTTGCTAATAAGGTGTCCATGGATTCCATGCTACTAAAGGATTACAAATTATGTCAGCACCCTCTTAATTCAGCGTCCTGGGGCAAAGTACTAGTGACACCACCCTAGGTAAAGCTCTTCTGAGAAACTCTCCATTGTAGCTAAACCTTGATAGGTAGGGGATTCTTCAACTGTAAGTTTAGAAATAGCCCTGGATATTGGCTTAGGGAGTTTCAAAGAACTTTTCAAATGATGCTAGCTTTAAAGTCCCAAATTTAAGCTTGTATAAGCTACAAGGGTCACAGTAAATAGAGCTCTGTCCATTTTAAGCCATTTGTATCCTCCAGGACTTCCAATCCTACTGAAGTCAGCTCCTAAGTGAAACTCTCAAGGTTTATGTATCCTTTCTTGCAGCAATACATAGCTTAGCACTTAACCTTCAACTTGGCTGAGCAATAAAGTCAATGAGAACTGTAGCCTGTGCTCACCACTCATATTCCATTATCCTACCAGATTTACCTTTGAGTCGCATAAAACAACAGCTATTGTGTTACTCCCACAGAGTTTGGTAGGAAGAGGAATGTCACGAAACGTGGTGTCACATTATATAGCACTGACAAAAGTGTGATTTCCATAAATGAGACAGAATGAATGCCACTCAGTAAAAGGACGCATGGTAACAGAGGTAACAGAGGAATAACTACACATTTGCATTGTTTTGACTCCCTTCAGCCCTAATCTGTGCCAACTCTCCTGCACATAATAACTCTTAGCACCACTCCATGCCTTCCTGCTATAATTCTGTATATCTCTTTGGTTTGTCCCAAACACAGAAGGTAAATGATAAACTAGGCTGGCATTAATTAAAATTGTAATGTAATTGATGTTTGTGTTCTGATCTCTCAACCTCCCTGCTTTTGGTAGCATGGTAAGAGTGTGCTGGACCAGGAGCTTACTCAGCAAACTGCTTAACTTCTCCCAAGCTCAGTTTCCTCATCTGTAAGAACGGAATAATAATAGCATCTACTTCACAGGATTGTTGTAAGGATCAGATGAGAGAATATATGTGATGTGCTTTACAAACCTTAAAATGAGATGTATGTTAGCTATTATTATTATTGCTTGCTCTGGGTCCTTTTCCCTCATTATTTTCTCTTCCCCACACCACAACCAGTATCCTTGTTATTAATGGTTGTGTTTGTATGCAGGTGTGTAATGAGAATTAGAATTTAAACAATAGTAGGAGAAACTGTTAGATTACACCTGTAATACCAAATTCAATTTTAGATGCCACATTTTGAGAGACATAAGGTATATTTATAAAAAGATGACTAAGATGGTAAGGGGATTCTCACCACATCATAGTAAAGAAACTAGATGTATTTTACCTGGAAGATGAAATTACTAAGAAAAGCATTGTTATGTTAAAGAGGGACCAGAGCTTTGTCCTACTCTACAAAGGAAGACTAAGAACCATTGGTGGAAAGAAGAAATGTTCAACTCAATATAAGAAAGAATTTTCTCAAAACAGGCCACCCATCAAACAGTGTGAAATGCGGAATGTGCAAGCTCATCTAATCCAACCTGTCATTTTACAAATGAGAAAACAGAGGTCCAGAGAAATGAATTAACAATCCCAAGGTCACACATAACGCAAGTAGCAAGACCAGGATTCAAACTTGGGTCTTCTATTTCAAATTCAGGTTTTCTTTCAAGACATCAAGCTGACTCTTTCTACATAGGATGGGAAGTTGGATTAAATCACGTCAAATATAATTTCCAACTCTAAACTCTATAATTCTTGGAGAAAAAAATGGTTTGGCCACATAAAACAAAATGCAGTCAGTTCCACAAGCAGATTGCTACCTTCTAATCGTCATCTGGCACAATGATTATGCATATAATTAAATGTGCATCAGATTTTATTTTGCAATAGCACTTCCTTATGGCCATGCCACGAGACTTTATTGTTGATTATGCAAAATGTAGGTACATATATATATAGCGTTTTAGCAGTTACAACATGCTTCCCTTCAACAACGTCACATGTGTAGTATAATTATTATTATCCCCATTTCACAGAAGAGGAAACTGGAAAGGAATTTGACTTTCCATGGTAACAAAGCTGGTAAAAATCAAAGCCAAGATTCAAACCCTGCTTTCATGATTCCAAGTTCACTGTTGTGTCCCCTCTAACACCCTGGTGACAAATTATGCCAAGAAAGACCAATGGATGCCATCCCAACCAATGGACAGTTCTCATACCAACTTGATGAAAAGGAGGAGAAAAGCACCAAGTATAGTGAACACAGTATTGGGGGAGAATATTTACCTATAATAGCTTAAGTTGTTTATATCTGACTCCCTTCTCTCAAAGAATTTATAACCTAGTATATGCAGGGAGATGCTAAACTCCAATTTCAATGTTTTTATTGAGAAATGAAATTGAAGTCCACTAACAATTGCCCTTTGCTTCAATTTGGTCTCAGGGGAAATGAAGCAATCAACTGAAAACATAAGTAAAAATTACCAAAATATGTTACATAGAAATGTTGGGATTTTTTTAAAAAATCCCATCCTGGGATATCCTGTGCAAGTACTCTTCTCTAGATTTTCAGTGGAAAAAGGTGGGGGAATGATACCCTCACTTTCGATAACCTCATTCTCAGCAGGGACCTAGTGTTACATTACTGTCCTAGAAAGGGACCATTGTATGTTCAGTGGTCCATGTTCACAGGTAAAAAGCATTCTTATCTTATGGAGTTTTCTGATGTTTAAAACTCTTTTCATAAGCCTAAATGACTTAGGCCTAGTTAACCATTAAATTTAAACCTGCTGTCCTGTTTCTTGCCTGGTGTAGTTAACTAGCTTTATTGTATACATTTCCTTGTATTTTTAAAGATAATGCAAGTGGTGGTGATTATCTGTGCAATTCTTTTTATCTGTGTGTTACCAAATTTACAGAGGATGCAAAGTTAAAAGGGATGGTTACTAAACTGGATGTTAAAAGTTAAATCTAAAAAGATACCACAGACTGAGTGTAAACTTAGATTTAACAGGAATAGATGTAAACTTCTATTCTATGATTAAAATAAACAAAAAAAGTAGATTATGTAGGTATGCAATAGTTCATAGGGAAAGCACATAGGCATTTTCATTAACTCCTAATTCAACGTGAGTCAACAGTGTGACAGCAGCTAAATGCACTAACACAATCCTAGACTACGTTAATAGTAGCATAACATCCAAAATGAGAGAGAGAGACATTGTGGATAAAGATGTGGCCTCAGAGGAGGCAGGAACATATACTATTTGGGGGACCCTGGGCAAATATTTTAACTTCTCAGTGTCTCAGTTGTTATTTAGTGGTTTCAATTGTGTCTGATTCTTTGTGACTCCACTTGGGGTTTCATTGGCAAAGATACTGGAGCAGTTCACCATTTCCTTCTCCAGTTCATTTTACAGATGAGGAAACCAAGGCAAACATGTTTAAGTTACTTGCCCAAGGTCACACAGTTAGCAAGTATATAAGGCTGAATTTTAACTCAGGTAGATAAGTCTTCTTGACTCCAGGCCAAGAATTCTATCTATAAACTCTGACTATTGATGAAGTCACTGATCCAAATACAAATACACACACACACACCAAGAATAAGGTAAATTAAAATACTGCTGTACGCTGTTCTAATTAGATTTTATGTAGAGCACTATGTTTAACAATGGATTCCATTTTAGGATAAATCTAACAATCCAGAGGGAATACACTGTACAGAGGAGGGAACTTGAAAACATAAAACAATGGACATTGGTTGAAGAGCTAGAGAATTTTAGCCTAGATAAGAGAAGACTTGTGAGAGGCCATAATTCTTCACTAAATTGATGGATCTGTAATTTCACCAATGCGTGCTCTCCCTTCAACAATGCATCCATGCTCTTGCATACTATGTGATGGTTATCCATATGCCATATAAAAAAAGGATAATCATATACATACCAATAGGTTCCATCTCAACTTGATGGGGTCTTCCTCTAGTTTTCTTGATGTTTCATAGATACCAATGGTACACAGAGGTGATCCACTAATTATCCTTTGTTCTCAAAATATAACTAGTCTATCTCTTCTGGTCCTCCAGCCCCTTTCCATAATGCCCACATTCAAGTATATTCTTCAGTTGGTGACTGTCAGCTCCTAGCAGTCTGTTATTATTTATGACCCTGCCTCCAGAGAGAATTGACTCTACAGAGTGGATGGTTGGATTAAATCACTTCTAAAAGTTGAGGTACAAGGGCCTAGATCAAAGTAACCAGGTCTTCAGAGTGGTAATCACCCACCAAATTGATGCGCATGTTGTTCTTGTTGACCGACAGTCTGTTCAAGCAGGTTATTTGAACCCAGATCAATACTGCCAAGGGATCTCTCCTCCAACAGTTTGACTAAAAGCAATGAACACTGCTTTCAAAGTGCACTTAGGAGATGTTTTCATATAGGGCTCATCTTAGAATTAAAAGAGCATTTATACAGCTGGGGGCCAAGCAGGAGGGAACATTTGAAAGGCCAATTAAAGCACGCTTTATTGAATTTGCAATACATACAGCATATTTGTGGCTCCACAGAGATAAGAAATGGTATAAAAAGTATATTTTATGGCATAATTATTAACGGTTTGAAGAAAAGTAAAAATGAATGAAATTCAGTCCAGGTTTTGAAAATATGAACCATAGAAATCAAAAGCATAAAATGATTATTCCATACTCTAAGGCCTACTTAATATAGACAGAGGAAATTTATTATATACATATGTACACACATATAAAATAGACTCATTACTAAATATGAATGCTATACAAATATGAAAATAAATCTTTTATTTTAAACTTTATTTTCAGTACTAAGGCTGTGGAACGTGGGTTTATACAAATCACATTAAGTATTAAATTATCAAAAGAGTAGAAAAATGCATTTTGGGGAAAAATGGCACTAAAAGCTATGACTGAAAAATGTCTCCTTATTAAAGACATTTTCCAGAACGAAATTAAAATACCACTCAAATTGCCAGAGTTCATGATTTTAAGAAAGGATATAACATCTATGTGAAATAAATAGGGCCAGGTATGTGCTTACAAAGAGAACTAAGGAAATAAGAAAGAATTGATTAAGTGCAATCTTCTACCTGATTTTAAAGCAGTAAACAAATATGTCTTTAGATGTAAAAACAATTTTGTTAAGTTAATCTACTTCTGGTCAAGTCTACATCCTGATGCTGATTTCCATCTTAGTGGAGATAGGGGTAGGTTTGTCTTATTTCAACAAAATTAACCTCTAGATGTTAAGTTTCACATTCTGATCACATCATTAGAAATTTTCACTAACTCCACATTTAATCAAGTTGTTCATTTAGCCCTGCAGCCATATTTTATTTTTGCTAATAATGAATGGGTAAGCTGACTTTACAAACAACAATGGAGCAAAATAATACTTCTTTCTAATATACATAATCTTATTTACACACTATCAGACAAGTATGAAGACACATTCCCTTGGAAATAAATAGGTGCCATAAAATGAGGTGTACTACATTACATAGCTTTCAGGTATGATGAACATCCCAATAGGTACACAAAAGTCCTAACACATGATATTTACATCAGCTGCATTCCATCAGTAGTTTAACATTGTCAGACACAAGTAAGTCATATCATTAGGGGGCCAAAGGATAGCAGCAACATCTTTGCTTCACTAGGCCATTGAAAATTAAAATAAAAAAGAACTAAGACATTTATACATAAATTAAAGACAATATGGCACAGACAAGACATTTTATTTGACCAAAACTTCGTTTTTATGCTGGTGCACCATTTTCAAGAGTAGACTCACCTTTAAAGAACTAAATCTTTAAGAGTACACTAAAATTAAAAATAAACACAATATTGTGCTGCCTCAGAGTTAAATCAGAGCTTATTATGAACTTTTTTTTTAGTTAGCATACTAAATTTCTTGTTACTAATAACAGTTTTCTGTTAATTTCATCAACAAACCTTGAACTTGAACCGTAGGTCAAGTTGAGCAAGATTCCGTCTGGTGAATCGATGGTTCAGCTCTATGTAGCAAGTAACTGAAATGTTAGTTTCCTTTTTTCCTAGTTTCCTAGTTTTCCTAGTTTCCCTCTGAAACCTATAGACAGCCAAGTCTAATACATGTGAGGGTTTTTCAAATAAATTGCAAAAAAAATGCTGAAATTATCTTACTCAACCTCATTTACCATAAGATGGGATGCATTTTGTCTACGACACAAACACCTTGGCTACCATATTGAGAGTTGTCCTATTTTATCTCATAGACATCAAAGAAACCAGAAGGCCATACTCATTTCTAAAGAGAGGACATGTGCTCTTGATGGTGTTCTGGAGTGGGAATGAGAATGACTATTTATAATTCATATATATAACTCCAGAAAGATTTTTTATAACCTCCTCTCTGTATTTTAAAATAAGATGTGCCATTATGAACCAATTTTAAAACCCTGAAAAAATATAGATAGTAGTTTTAAATATCTGTCCTATTTAATATGGTTAATGCAAATAATACTAAAATTGAAATACTTAAGTTTTCATGAGGGATTCTTATGAAAATATTGAAAGTTTCTAATAAACATAGTACAAGTTCAATCTACCAATACAAAATTTTTTTCCAAAAAACTTTTTTCAATTTAAAAAAAAGTACAGAGTGATATGTCCAGCAAATCATACCTTTTTTGTTTAGAAGTTTGTAGTTTGTAATATTTTCTATTAAAATCTAAGATTTTAACTTACTACACATAGTATATTCTAGTATAGCAAGATAATTTTTTCTTCCTCTACAGAAATAGTTCCCATGAATCAAAATGTTTTCTTTTTTAAAAATCCATTACTTTTTTTAAAAGATTGATTTTTCAATTAATAGCATAGCCTGAGACATAATATATCAATCACTTTTAACTTTTAATAAACATTTCTCTTTATTTTTAACAGTGAGAGAAATAATGCTCTTGCTGTATCAAAATAATGAATTGCTGGAACCTTCGTGGCTAGAAGCTATATTCTTCCTAAAGGATATAGGCATGATAAATCATTCTGTACTTCAAACCATGAAGTCATAGGCACGTAGAGCTGGCTAGGACTTCAAAGATTATTTAGGCCAACACTCTCATTTTTTTTAAATACATGAGGAAACTGAGGCACCAACACATTAAGTAACAGCTAGGTGGCTTAAGGGTATTGGCGGGATCATAACTCTGATCCCAGACCAGGGTTATTTCCACTACACCAACTATTTACATAAGTCAAATAAATATTTTTGGAGGTAATGGGAAAGTAATTTATCACATAAATCTTTAAATCAGAGCTTCTTTGCTAGTTCTGATATGAGAGTAAGGTTACTTAAGAGTTTTTGAAAATCAGTTTATCAGTAAAATTTTATTGGAACTTGAACAAAATGTCTCTGATGGCCAAAAAACAAAACAAAACAAAAACAAAAAACAAACCCTATTTATGAACTCCCATAATCACATGGAAAAGAAGGGGAGATTGCATAGAGGCTCCACAATAAGATGAAATAAACCATGGTATAGATGACCCATGTTATATAACTGTCCACATTCTAGCAGTCACTGGTATATGCCATGCCATTACTCATGATAATAATGATGTTGAAAAATAAGATTTCTTAGGTCCAAAAGTTTCTGATTTAACCATTACAGCAGTTCTTCATCTGTGCTGACTTTTTTGACCCTGTCCCAGTCAAGTTGGTAATTGATTTACTGTCGACATCATCAGCTCTTTTTCTCACTTCCCTTAAAAAAAAAATACACACACAGAAATCCTAGGTTAACAGAATTCACTGTTATAAATAAATACATAATATATATAATATAAAATACATAATAACATTTATTATTTATTTATTTTCAATATTATTTAATATTTATTTAATTTTTATTTAATTTATTTAATTTATCTTATATTTTATAAATTTAATAAATATAAATTTAATTTTAAAATTATTCAATTATTTATTATGAATTAATTATAAAATTATAATTATTGAAATAGATGTAATTTATTTATTCGATATTCAATAATAATTAATATTTATTATTATTTATGATAATACAATAAAAATATATATAATATAACATAAAGTATGAAGTATAAATAAATAACAGCAATGAAAATCTAGTATCCATAGCTAAGGTAAATTTATCTGTTATTTTATGTTTCTTTTACATTTTTTCATAAGTACTGCATAACTTTTAGGTACCATATTCTAACTTTCACCTTCCAAAATCTCTCTATAAGAGAAATAGTCCCTATATGTCAATCATATATATACAGATGTGTATGTATATGTATACTTATGTGTACATATGTGAAATATGTGTATATTTGCACGATTTACCTCACACAAATGTGGTATAAGACAAATATACTTTATATATACTTTCATATACTTTAAATTGTTTTACATAAAGAGAACTATCATACTACAAAATGGATTTGAATTTTTTCTTTATATGCATGCACACATAAAGAATATAAAGGTATGTGTCCATATGGCTCATATATACATATTTATATAGACAGTGATAGTGTATCTATATAGATATATGGATAGAGATATATACAGACACATGTAAATAATAAAATTTGTTTTGTGGAAGATATCTATGTGTACATGTGTTTGTGTATGTACAATGTAAAGAAAAATGGAAAGTTGTGCTTATACATATGTGTCTATTTGCATATATGTACAATATCTACCTGGTGCCCATAACAGAACACTTGGGGTGGTGTCTCTCCACATGGAGAGGCTAAGAAGACTTCTTCCAGGAGGAATGTGATGATGTGTAATGCAAGTGTCTTGGAGAGACTGTGAAGCATGGGAAACACTCTGTAACTAGTTCTGGATCATTTTAACCCTGTGCTGATATAGGTGGTTCTTTGATTGGGTGAGGGAGGCATTCAAAGTGGTTATTGGCACCAGCCACTTCCTTTCTTGACTCATTTGCTCTTGGGGGAATCTCATTGATTCTTTTGCTCATTATGTCCAGTGAGAGACGGTATTGTTAGGGAAAAGGTCTTGGAGACTTCTTCCCCCAAGGCCAGATGGCTCAGTGAAAGGGCCTTAGACCTTGACCTTTGATTTTCTTCTTTTGCATTCTAGATTAAGTGAGTGGTTTCTGAGACTGTGTGAGTTCAAAAGTTCCAGAGGGTCCCTCAGCATACCAGGGTTCACATTGGTTCACAACATATATCAGTATTGTGCAGTACTAATGCCCCAAGGAGCAAAGAGTGATCAATGGGATCCCAGGCAAGTGGAAGGTGAGAGGAAGAATCACCCTGTAGTCATGCTACACTGGGATTTGAAATTGGTGGGTCTAATGATATGTAGAAACTGAGTTAAACTTTGAGCCAACTCCCTCCTCCAAAAAACAAGATGGTACAAAGGAAAGCATGCCCCTCAAGGTATCAGGGAGGGAAATGTCTGTAGTTTGTTCTCGCTATATATTTAAAGTAAATACCCCTTTGTAAAAACTACCACATGTTAGATGTGAAATTGAACCAGGGTGATATTAGCTAGGTCCAACAATGGGAAGGAGAAAAGAGGACAGCTAGCCAGTGAGGACTTGAGCTGATGGTGGTAGAAAAAAGAGACATCCCAATCCTTCAGCATGCCCTAGAAAGCTGAGGGAGAGATGTAGCCTGCCTGCCTCTGAGGAAAAAAAGTCAGAGCATATATACAACATGTGTGTACATATACAGACATATACATATACACACAAGTATATACATACATATTGTATCTATACCCATAAGCATATACATATGTGTATACATGTATATGTGTATATATACATGTACACTGTGTCTATACCCATAAGTATATACATATGTGTATATACATATATGCATGCATGCATTGTGCACTAGTGTTTTATGTTTATATAAAATGTATTTTTCTACAATTCCAGATTGTTATGAAAAGTTTAGGCATAGCCTCAATTAATAGTTACAGAGTATTAGCCCTAACCACAGATGTCCTGATTAGTGACAGTAAAGGAAGTTGGAAAACTATAGCTAAGTTAAATTAATGGATAATCCACAAAGCTCTCTTTAGCTACTGGCTTCAGTATGTTCCTTTTATTAGATGCCTTTATTTTAGAGATGAGAAAAATAAAGTACAAAGAAAGGAAATGACATCTCATAGGTCATGTAGATAATGACGGTGATATCTGAAAAAAAAATACTGTTGCTTTCTGGTATTCCTAACCCCCTTTGCCATTCATTTCACTTACTCCTTTCAATATTACTCAAATTTCTTAAATTTGCCCTAAGTGTCCCCTCTATCTAAAAATAACAGTTCACATTCCACTAGTATACTTAGAGTTTATAGAGGGAAGATTCTGTGAAGATGGTGGAGTAGATCAGAAAATTCCAAGCCCTCCAGATTTTCCCCACAAATATAAAATAATGCCTCAGGGCAAACATGGAGTGCTAAAGATAAACAAGAGTTGGGGCAGAACAGTGGTCTTCTTGGGCAATCACAGAAGATCAGAAGAAAAATCCCAGGACCCAGGTTTGGTCCCAGTAAAGAGTAAAGACATCCAGGCTGTCTCCTTTGAAATAGCAAGTGGCAAGCCTTGGGGCTAGCTGGGCTGGGAGGTAACCTTGGCCTCAGCCACAGGAACTTTCACTTCCAGGACAGTATCTGGAGTCCGGTATCTGAGCCAGGGAAGATTAAGGGAGCCTCTGCTGATAAGGGACACCAAGCTCAGCTTGGTTACCCAGACACAGCCCTGGGCAAGAAGGAACCAGCACATACCCAGTGAGTGCAAAAGCAATGGGGCAGGGACACCATTGACTTTGGGGACTTACAGGATGGCAGTTTTGGTTCCAGGCCATAGTGAAGAATTGAAGGAGGATCTGAGACTAGAGGCACCACCCCCCATATCCCAGGACTAGAGGTGATTACAAAAAATAAGCTGCTCCAAGTTAAAAAAAAAAAAAACACAACAACAACAAATGAGCAGGCAAAGGAGAAAGAATCCAACCACAGAAAGTTACTATGGGAATAGAAAAGACTGGGGTTTGTCTTCAGAGGAGGATATTGAAGCCAAAAAAGCCTCTCCTACCCCAAAGAGTAACATCAAATGGTCACCTGCCCAAAAAGAATTTCATAGAAGAATTTTAAAAAAGACTTTAAAATCAAGTGAGAGAAATTGGGGGAAACAATTTTAAATAATAACAATCCAAGAAAGAACATTATAAAAACAAAGTCAACCAATTAGAAAAGGAAATCCAGAATCTTAAGGAAGATAATGACTCCTTGAAAATTAGAATTAGGTACGAGGAAGCCAGCAAAGTTATAAAAGACCAAGAAATAATAAAACAAAATATAAAGAATGAAAAAAAAAATAGAAGAGGATGTGAAACATAAGAAAAACAACTGATCTGGAGAGCAGATTAAGAAGAGAAAACATAAGAACAATTGGACTACCTGAAAGCTATGATCAAAAAAAGAATCTTGATACAAATAATCAAAGAAAATTGTCCTGAAGCATTAGAACAAGAGGGGAAAAGTAGAAGCAAAGAAAATTCACCAATCACTACCTGAAAAAGATTCTATGAGGAAAACCTATAGGAATATCTTACCCAAATTCTGAAACCCCCAGCTCCAGGATAAAGTATTATGAGCAACAAGAAAAAATAATTTAAATATGGTGGTATAACCATTAGAATTACACAAGATTTAGCAGCAGTGACACTAAAAGACTGCAGGTCTTGGAGCACTATATATTGAAAAGCAAAAGAACAGGAGTTGTGGCCAAAAATATTATACCCCACAAAGTTAAGCATAATCCTGAATAAGAAAAAAAATGGACATTTAATGAATTGTCAGACTTTCAGGATTTTGTTAAAAAAAACTGGACTTAATAGAAGATTTGAAATAAAAGAATCAAAAGAAACATAAGCTACATATCAAAGACTAATTGCAAGGGACTTAATAAGGACAGAATGTTTACCTTTTGTAGGAGGACATGTATAACGTATATCTAACACTGTCACTAGTATTTGGGTAGTTCATAAAAAAAAAAATTGGGGATAGACTTGAGAATGATATGATTTTTAAAAAGTAAAACCATTTAGGAACAGGCTGGAGAAGGAAATGGCAAATCACTCCATATCTTTGCCAAGAAAACCCCAAATGAAGTCACAGAGTCAGACACGATGGAAAAACGACTCAACAACAAAAGATAGTATCCACAAAAGGACATGGTTAACAATGTCAAATACTTCAGAGTCATCACGAAAGGTTAAGACTGAGAAAAGGCCACTGGATTTAGTAGTAAAGAGATCATTAATGACCTTAGAGAGAGCAAATTCAGTCCAGCACAGGAACAGATACCAGACTTCAAGATTTTACAAAGTGAGGTGAGAAAGTGGAAGCAACAAATACATACTTTTTCTTGGAATCTAGCTGAAGAAAAAAAAAGGAGAACTATGGGACAACAACTTTAGGAGTGCACAATCCAGTGAATGTTTCTTGAAGACAGAGATCTGAGAATGTCAGAGATCATTTACTTCTCTTTAGCATCCAACACAGAACTCAGCATGTAATAAATACTATAAAAATTGAATGTCACTGGTTCAAATTTATTCTAAAAAAAAAACCATATACACATATGTGATCTTGGCTTTATTTTCCTCAATCCAATTAAATAAAGACATGCTTCATTTTAAAGATGATTGATATTTTAAAAATTCAAACTTACAAAAATAGCTTAATTAGATGATAAGAATATACTTTATAAAATAATTCTTTATAAACTCTGTTACTATATTTTAAATGATTCAATCTTTAAAATTTTTATTTGCACAGAAGCCTTAAAAGAACAAATCTATTTAAAAAGCAAGTCCCATATTTTGGAAATTTTGCCTACACAAATATGTAAATATGTAGGATTTGAACACTAGAATTGTCCTAGAATGCCCTAGAATTCTCCACATTCAAATTTCAATAGTATTCTGGTAATAACAAATTTGCCTGTAAATGGGTTAATGATTAAGGAAAATGTCCTACCAGCCAACTAAGGAAATACCATTTCTTGGAGATTCTAATTCTTAGAATATGATGTTTCCAAGAACAAATATAGTAGAATAAATTATAGCTTTAACGAGTCATTCCTGGAGTTCTTGCAAAACAAATTCAAAATCTCAAATGCTCCAAGCCCTTAATATCAAAGAGATTCTAGAGTAAATTTCATGAAACATCTTGTGAGAACTAGACTTGTACATTCCATGGCTGTGGAGTTGAAAGCTATCTGGATGATTCACTTGGTGGTCTATAAAATAGAGTTTATTTGACATAAATTATGAATAGTAACCATCTGAAAAACTGTAAGTCATCTTAAAACTCACATTTTATCTCTACTTTATAGCACCTGACTCTTTAGGTCTAGTTATTTTGACAAACACATATTTTGGGCACAGGTTCTCTAGTGGAATCATGCCCAATATCAATGGTTACTACTCTTGCAGAACGTCCTTTTGCTCTTCCACCTCATGCCAACAAAAGAGTCCACATAAATATGTTTTATCATACAACCAGAACATCTCAGACCTAGGGACCTTAAATCAACAGAAGATGAAGGAGGCAAAAAAAAAATCACTAATATATGAATCACAAGTAAGTTTTCTGACTCCTTGAGTTGCCTAAGAATTTTAGTTGTTGATGTCATCTGGTCATAAAATGGTGGAAATGAAATATGCCTTGTGATATGCTAGTTATCAAAATATCTTTGCACACCAGGTGTTTTAAAGCAAATAAACATAAGCTAGTTTCCAAGAGGTAAAAACAGTCATTGCTAGAACTGATCAAACATGCTATATCTATTAGTAGATAGCCTAGAAGGAATCAACTTCTTCTATCTTTATGGTATAATAAAAGAAATAAACTCTGCTCTCTGGGTGTGACTAGGGCACGTTGGAAGGCACTTACCTTTAGCAGGATCCCAGAGTAAAATTTTGCATATTACTGTACTGACTTATTCAATGATCTCTACTGCATTCCTCCATTAAAGTCCTATTCTGATATATCATTTTGGCTTGGAAATGACACTTTGTTCCCAAAGACTATGCCAAGGAATTAGAAACTCTGGCGGATCTTCCATCAAACTTGTGAAAGACTGGCCCCCAAGATATAGTCTAAGTTCAAATAATATGATTGGCAGAGAGCTGGTCACAACTCCAATAAAATAATAAAAAAAATTAATCCAATAACTTGGGTATTTTTTTTCTTACTATTGGTTTTTGTCCAAGGCAACTAACTCATGGAATTATCTACTAACGCACAGAAAGACTGCAATCTACTTTAACAGAACCAACAAAATCACTGATATTCTTAACTACTGAGCATCTGAAATATTATATAAAGACATCAACAAAAGTAGACATCTAAAGCATTTACATATTGCCTCTGACAGATATTAGCTGTGTGGTCCTGTGAAAGTTACTTAATCTCTCAGTATTCTGGGCAATTCTCTAAGACAGTTTCCTCACCTGAGAGTTCATAAGTCCAGTCCTTATCTCCTCTTTAATTCTGTCACACAATAAAGCACTCTGGGAACAGTAATCTATTAATTAAGCATAGCCCTAAGGTAAACTTACTTTCTTTCAGACCCTCAGAGCACAATGGTATCAAGATGACTAGAAATAGTATGTCATTTCTCTAAAGAGTAGCTCCAGGATAAACTAGAATCACAGATTTTTTTTTGGTGGTATATGGTAAGTATTTAATTGCTAATAACTGACATGACCTTAGAGGTCATTCAGTCCAATCCATTCATGTTACAGTTGAGGAAACAAAGTTCCTCAAAGATTAAGTGCCCAAGGTCACTCAGTGACATGATGGAACTGAAACTGGGATCTCTACAGACTCTTGTATTCTAATACTCCTTTCATTACCTCACACACTTGTGCCTCAATGTGCATAACACATCACAGATGAGCAATCCATTCTCCATTCAGTATCTGAAGTGATTTTGCAGGTCTCATCATGTCACTCCCCCACTCAACGAACTCAAGTGACTTCCTGTTGCCTCCAGCAGCATATATGAATGCTCTGGCATTTGAAGTCCTTCATAACCTAGCCCCCTTCTACTTTTCCAGGCTTCTTACTTCATCTCACTCTTTCACTCTCTTTACATTAATGGAAACTCTCAGGGAAACATCAAATGGCTAGGACACCCTCTCCAGTCAGTGCTGGCTGTGACTTCTTTCAAGTCCTCCTTTCTTTTTCAGCTCTTCCTTCATCCTCCAGTGACGTAGAAGGAAGAACCTACATTATCTCTATTCCCCATTGTCACTTTCACACTCTCTCCCTTTGCTTCTATCCTGGTCTCCTTGCTGTTGTTCCTCAAAAAAGACCCTCTGTCTTCAACTCCAAGCATTTTCACTGGCTCTCCCCCACACCTGGAATGCTCTCCCTCCTCATCTCTACCTCCTGGTTCCTTCAATTCAAGCTAAAATCTCACCTTTTACAGGAAACTTTAATTTTAGTTTAAGAGCTCTTTAATTTTAGTTTCATCCTTCTATGGATAATTTCTTATTTATTCTGCATATAGCTTATTACATAGTTGTTTTCATGCTGCCTCCCCCAAAATATTGTGAATTCCTCAAAAGGGTACTGCCTTTTGAATTTCTTTGCATCCCCAGTACTTAGAACAGTATCTGACACATAACAGGCCCTTAGCAAATATTTATTGACTGACTACTGACGGTTCCCTTTTCTTTCAAAGGTTCATTCCATACATCTCTATCACCTTGTACAGATCATTGTTGATATAAGCGATTAGCCTTCAGGTCATTCCCTCTTCCTTTCTCAGGGAGTTTATTTTTTATATTGATTTCTAATTAAGAAAATTTATTTTCTCTCCCTCTAAACTCTCACCCCATTGGGAAAAAAGGAAAAATGAATTCTTTGTAATAAAAATACATAGGCAAACAAAATGAATTCCCTTATTGGTTGAGTTCAAAATGCATACGTCTCATTCTACACCCTGAATCCATCACCTTTCTATCAGAAGGTAAATAGGATGTTTTATCATACATCCTCTGGAATCATGGATGATCAGTGCATCATTCAGTACCTGGCTCACAGTTTTCTTTTTTTCCCCAACCCCTGTTCTCTAATTTGGAAGTTTGGATAGACATGTGGGTCCTCCCTTGAACACCTCAGTCTCAAGGTTCATCACCTTTAACCTCTATCTGTTCTCTACACTCCATCTCAGCCATCGACAGGGCAATCATACCTTAATCCTACTCATCACCCATAATTTTCTACTAACATGTGCTTGAACTTTAAAATTCCCCACTTTGATAATCATCTCTTATTCTTTCATCTTTCCCTTTTTCTCAGTTTTCCTAAACTTATTATCTTCATCACAATCTCTAGTCCAATTCCCCTCTCAGATAATCATTCCTGTTCTTCATCTTCCTCCCTGTAACCTTAATCCTGTGGTTAACCAATTCAACCATATACTGTCATCTCACCAGAGGTACTGGTCCACCCTAAACACTCCATACACCCCTAAACAACAAATGCTTATTGACTAATAAAGAAGATACTGTTTTCTTTAATCTGGTGTAAATGCCTGTGCTAACAAGGACAAATATTTTCCTTTGTAACAATTTAAGCATCCTCCTTTGTTATAATGCATGCCTTTTTCCCCTCTATGTGCTATACTTGCTCATAGCAAAACTGCCTTGTAAGAAACACACTGTCTCTATCTTCTCATTTTTAATCTCTGGAGAGAACATATGTGTATGTCTACACATTTATAATCTATACACCTATGTATATGTACACATATACACATATATGCATATATATGTATACATTATATTATGTGTGGAATTCATCTGCTGATGACACACACACATATCCATCACCTATTGATGGTGTGCGACATGCTTTTGAGTGAATAAACAAACTGCAGTTTACCTGTCTATATTCATTATCCTAGGCTTATTTGAGCAGTAGCAAGTAAGAACACTGAAAATTCCAGCAACATTTCCCTTTCATTTTTAAATTCCTAGAAATAATCATCATGCATTCTGCTTCCGCATATACTTCTCAAGCCCTTGCAAACAGGCTTCTGACACCACCCCTTGCCCAAGACTATTTTCTCGAACGTGACCAACAGTCTCCACTGCTAAAAACCAATGGCTTTTTTTCTTTACTCTCCATATTCTTTGACTTTTCCAAATTTTTTATGTTGTTGACAAGCCCCTTCTGTTTATAAACTCTTCTCTACCTTTGCCTTCTGTGACACTCCTCCCTTCCAGCTCTCCTACCTGTCAAACGTTCGTTTTTTCAGTCTTATTGGTTCATTATCCACCCCGTTTGATAACCATATTTTCCAAAGGTTTTTGCTTTTCTCTCTATGTTTCCCTTGGTTATCTCATTCTACCAACATGGATTCAATTATCTCCAAGCAGGGATTCTACATTTACCTAATAGGCCCTAATGTTTCTCCTGAATCTTAATTCTGCATCAAAAAATTGTCAGCTAGACACCTCCAGTAGGCTGTCGCATCAATACTTCAAATTAAAGATATAGATAATAGAAATCAACTTTTCCCTAAAACTCACTACAGCATCCATCTTTCCCAAATCACTCTGTATTTATTTTGCACATATTCTACTTACACATCTATATGTTGTCTCTCCCATTAGAATGCAAACTCCTACAGGGCAAGAACTGTTTTGCATTGTCTTTGTATTTCCAGCACTTAATATGCCCTCTCCCAAGGAAACCTAGACTCTGTCCCTGGTACCCTGGTCTCTGATAGGTGAGCTTTTCGTCATAGCTGGACTGGAAACAAGCCTCCATTTCACTTTTCCAAACCTTGCCAATTCACACATACTCCATTCTAAAGGAGGCAGTTCCTTGAGGGCACAGAACAGCTGGCTTACTTCCCTAGGTGTGTATCCCAAGTGCTTAGTCCAGTGTCTGGCACATAGTAAGTACATAATATACAATTTTCCATACATATATAGACCTGGCACATGTTTTTTGTAATTACTGTTCAGATCAATCATATTCAACTCTTCATGACCCTATTTGGGATTTTCTTGGCAAGGATGCTGGACTGGTTTGCCATTTCCTTCTACAGCCCATTTTAGAGATGGGGAAATTGAGGTAAACAGGGTTAAATGACTTACTTAGGGTTATACAGCTACTAAGTGTCTGAGGCTGGATTTGAACTCAGATCTTCCTGACTCCAAGCCTAGCACCTCTATCCACTGTGCCACCTAGCTGCCCTAGATATGGCACATAGTGGACACTTAACAGATGTTTGTTGATTGACTAATCTCAAATATCTCCATTTCTGGTAGGCCACTCCCATCCTTCCAGGGTTCACAACCTGGAATTCATCCTTGACTCTTCACACTTGGCCCTTAGACCTAATCTCAAGACTCATCATTTCTATGTACAGAACAGATCCAAATCCCATCCCCATCTTATATATAGTGAAGGCTCTCATCACCACCTACCCACACTACTGCAGTAGACTAATAATTTATCTCTCTGCTTCAAGACTCCCCTTTCTCCAATCTACTCCCCTGTACAGATGCTAATGTAATTTTCCCAAGACACAGATTTAACCACTTTGCATTGCTCCTCAAGTTGCTTAAGCTGGTGCTCACAAATAAATGCCTCTGTTTGGTATTGAGTACCGTTCCCAACCTAGTTCTCCATCCTACCTTAGAGCCTTGTTAAGCATTAGTCCCCTTCGAATTAATCCAGAAGCTCTAATCTTCAAAGCTCAGCCCAGACAACACCTTCCATTGGGATGTCCCTGAGCCCCTCCCAGCTACTAGTGTTTCCCCAAAAAATTATCTTGTATTCCATATACTGATTTTTCTATCTACATTGTTGTCTACCCCTGGCACAGTGGATAGAGTGAAAGACATGGAATCAGAAAGACCTGAATTCAAATTTGGCCTCAGACATTTACTAGCTGTGTGACCCTGGGCAAGTCACTGAGCCCCATTTGCCAGTTTCTTCATCTGTAAAATAAACTGGAGAAGGAAATGGCAAAACACTCCAGTATCTTTGCCAAAAAAAAAAAAAACCCCAAACGGGGTCATAAAGAGTCGGACATAACTGAAACAACTAAACAACAATAGAATATATGCTAGCAAAAATACTTTTCTTTGCCTTTCTATACCAAGACATCTAGTAGGAACTTAATAAAGTAAGGATTTATTGATTGATTCCTTCTACCTGGATATCTTGCCCTGCCATTCTTTTAAAAAAGAGATTTTATTTAAAAAAGATGCCATAAGAAGATGAATTTTTCTATTTATAAGATCCTTTAAAAGTCAACAATATCAAAGAGAACCATGTGATGTAGTGGAAAGAACATTTATTATTAGGATTGAAGAGACCTGATTTCTAACACCAATTCTCTCACTAACAAATAGAAGTTACTAATCCCTCTAGGCCTCAGTTTTCTTATTTCTAAAATACAGGGATTGAACTGAGTGATATAAAAGGTCCCTTCCATGTATCTTTAGAGGTCTGTGACCAGCATTTTAAATAGTAAATAGCTAGGATTAAGTGGCTACTTACAGTAAAGTACCAGTTTAAAATACGTTAACTTGTTCAAATTGTGAATATATTACCAGCAGAAGAGGTTTTTCATCAAAGAAAAGATAATGTCTCTGAAAACCTACAAAGCATCTTCACTACTGAAATTATGTCTTGGTAAGTCTACCATTTGAAAACAATAGGCTTGATTTCCTTTTTGTCATCTACATTTTAATTTTCAAATATTTAAATTCTTGAGAGTTGCTCATAGATCAGATTTCTATTCCATAAGGGTTCTCTCCATTAAGTGACACCTCCCCCAAATGAAGAAATCTGATATGGGTAAAAGTATTAAGACTAACAGATAATCTTATCTCCTCAGATTTTTCAGAATTAAAATGCTTACACTCAAATCTATTAAATTTAGCACTGATACTTATCACAACAAAGATCAAAATTAATATCATTTCCACAGATTAATAATTACTCAGAAATAGCTTTGACAAAGTTGCCATATCAGTAGGACAACATGTGGGGTAACAAAAGAAGCACTAGGCTAGGATCTAGGAGACATACATTCTAGTCGCAACTGGCCAAATAATGATCTGTGTGACCTTGGGCAAACCACTTGTCTGGGTTTTAGTTTCCTCGTTGGTAAAATGAGGAATGAGAAAGTCGGAAGAAACAACTTCTAAGGGCTTCTCTCCTTCCCCCTAGCTAGAATGTTCTCTGAAAATTGCTCTAAATTATTTTTTTTTGAACACTGGAAAATGTCATAATGGGTGGCTGTAACTCACAATGGACGGCTGTATTCAAAATCAAGTTCCTGGAAATGAGTCACAGAAGTCAACAATTAGCTTTACAGTGACATTTTAAAGAAATGTCAACTGCACCTCTGATGCACCTGTTTTGTTTGGCACTGAAGGTATTTTCTAATGCAACCTATTCTCATGAAGAACATGTTTATTTACTCCCTTCCTGCAATCAGTAGAAAAGAATGTTTTCTAACTGATGCTATAATGGATGATTTAGGTCAGGAAGTATGACCTAAAAACACCTAAAAACAAAGTCAACGGAACGCTTGTTTTTCAAAAGCCAGGGAGACGGGTTTTACCGAGCCAGATGAAGAACAGCTTCCACAACATTGGAGCCTTCCTTCGCGCTTGTTTCACAGAACAAGGCGCCATAGGTCTGGGGAGAAGAAACACATTCAACAGTTACACGGAAGGTCAGGCCTTTCTAGGAATTTTAGCACTTTAATCAAATAAATCCTTAGAGAAACTAACTTTATCTGAATACCTGCCCATAAATTTCTTGTTTCAGTTTTTAAGGGATGACTATAATTTGCTAAAGATTTTGAGGAATATCAGGGTTATATGGATTACAGACACAGTTATATGGTCTGAGTGCTGGAATTAAGTGCCAGAAGGAAAAGACCTGAGCTCAAATCCAAACTTATAAACTTATTAGCTATGTGACCCTAGGAAAGTTATTTAATTTTTCTTGGCCTCAGTTTTCTTCATCTGTAAAATGAAGATAATTGCACCTGTCTCAAAGGGTTAGTGTTAGGGATCAAAAGTGTTTTGCAAACATCAAAGTTATGTAATTATTATCATTATCATTATTATTATTATTATTGAGGAGGAGGAAGAGGATATTCTATAAGAAGAAAAAATTTGGTGATCTTTTCTTGGGCTTTAAAATTTCCATTCCCAGGATTCTCATATTTGAAACCTCAGGGGTACCTCAGACTCTTTTCCTCACTGTCATGTCATATACCCCCATCAGCTAGTAAGTTCTCTCAATTTACTTTCGCATCTCCTGCATCCATCTCCTCTTCCTAACTCCCACTGCCAGCACCCTATTATGGTCCATGACTGAAGCAGCCTCAACACACTTGCTCGCCTCCCCATCCTCTCTCCCCAGCAATCCATCCTTAAAACCAGTGGCAGAACCTTTCAATAAATAAATATTTATAAGCACCTACTATGTGCCAGACACTGTGTTAAGTGCTCTTTCACAGAGTCTGGGAGTTTGAAGAGATTGATCTAAGCATAGAAGGAAAGCCCACAATAAATAACAGAGGTGACACTGACCATCGAACCTCTGTATGCAGACGTCCAAGGAGGGAGAACCCAGCACTTCTGAAAGCAACTCATTGCACTTTTATATCCCATGGTCTAGCATGGTACCAAGCACATAGTAGGCTCTTAATAAGTCCTTGCTGATTGATCAGAATAGCTTTAATTGTTAAGAAGTTTCGGTAGTTGGTTTGGAGCCAAAGAGAACATTATAAACTGTACAACAGTGATCCGTGTTTGTGTTCTTTGCTCCCTAAGGCCAAGGCATAACGCCTCTCAATGTATCTTTCCCAGTGCCTCTCTATAATACAGCAGGTCAAATACCTGAGTCTTGTTTTTTGGTTAAATACTATGAGATCCTTCAGCTAGGTCTCATGAACTCCAAGTCCTTCACCATTCTGTTAACCTTTCTCTGAACACTCTCTCTCTAGCTTACCAATGTCCTTAAGCTGTGATGCCCAGCACTGAATGTAGTACTCTGGATGAGGTCTGACTGGGACAGAGTCGAGTTCTCACCTCTTAATTCCTGGAAGCTCAAGATGACATTATGCTTTCTTAAGCACAGGTCATGGCATCGCCACTGCATATGTTCACTGATTGCCTTCTGCCTATCAAATAAAGCTTAACTTTCTTTTCTTAGTATTCAGGGTCTTTCACAAACCTATATCACTTTATCTTTCCAGCCTTATCTCATATAACCTGTCCTTCAGGCCCTCTTTGCTTTGGACTATTTCTATCTGCTGAGCAAACATCTTGTTTTGGCTCACGATGTTCCTTCTTCCTGAAAAGTTCATTCTCAACTTGAGTAGTGGATAGAATACGAGACTCAGAATCATGAAGATCCACATTCAACTTCTTACTCAAATAATTACTGTGTGACCTTGGGTAAGTCATTTAATTTTTCTCAGTCTCCATCTTATCATCTGTAAAATGGGGATAAGAATAGCTGGTTCATGGGATTGCTAGGAGGATCAAATCAAATGAGATAACATGCATGAAAGTGCTTTACAGAGTGCTGGCTGAAAATATTGATGTTGTGGTTGATATTATTGATATATTGTTGTTGAATTCCTAGGCATTCTTTAAAGCCCAAGTCAGATGTTTTCTCCTTGCATGAAACCTCTTATTTCTGCTTCCCATTTGGCAATACCCTTATCCCAATTAGACTTCTCATATACAGCATTTGGTTACTTTTTAGCAGATTGCAAGCTTCTTAAATGCAGAGACTTTTTTTGTTGTTGTTGTTCTGATTTTGTATCTCCAGCACCTAGCAAAGGGTCTTGAACATAGCTGGTGCTTAAAACAGGGTATCCCAAAGTTTGGTGCCATTTTAAGCTATTAACAATTAAAACTGTGGGGCAGCTAGGTGGCACAGTGGATAGAGCACTGGCCCTGAAGTCAGGAGGACCTGAGTTCAAATCCGGCCGCAGACCAAACACTTGACACTTACTAACTGTGTGACCCTGGGCAAGTCACTTAACCCCAATTGCCTAAAAATTTTAAAAAAAAATTAAAACTGCACTAAGACTTTTGGGACACACTCAATATTACTAATTCACTGGCAAACCACATACTTATCATGTAAATTTGGACAGAAGACAATGACCTGTGTTTGTGTTCTTTTTTTTGTTCTCTTTTGTGTTTCTCTCTCTCTTTTTTTTTTTTGCTTCTCTTTTCCCCCAAATGCTGATATTTCTCTAAACCTCACAGTTTATAAAGTACTTTTCTCACCACAACCCCTCTGAGATAGTTATCAGAAGGATCATTTTATAGGTGAGGCAGCTGAATGAAGCTCATAAAAAGTGAGTTGTCTTGCCCAAGGTCACATGACTAGTAAGTAGCAGAGTCACAACTCCAACAAAGGACTCCATGTTGGACTTTTCTGCTGTGGTGCTCTGCCCCAGCAACAAAGCCTCATAGTGCGTAGGTAAGTAACCAGTGGGAAATTGCTACTGGCAACTGTCATAGGATTGCTTCCTTCTTCGTATTTGCATCCCCAATGCATGGCACACAGTAGATTCTTAATAAATGCTTGCAAATTACTATTCAGGGATACTCGGGAGAGTTAAAGGAAGGGCTAGGAATCCACATCTTTGCTCTCTCAAATTATTTTCTTTGATAGGCTTCAGTCAAAACGCTACACTCTCTCCCCCTATGCAATCAGTCTTCTTTACCTTCTGTTTACGTTCTTCAAGGGCAGTTAGGAGGTACAGTGCTAGTCCCAAAGATTTATCTTCCAGAGTTCAAACCTACCCTCAGATACTTATTAGCTGTGTGACCCTGGGCAAGTCACTTAACTCTGTTTGCCTCAGTTTCCTCATCTGTAAAATGAGCTGGAGAAGGAAATGGCAAATCACTCTAGTATCTTTGCTAATAAAATGCCAAGTGGGATCACAAAGAGTCAGATACAACTAACTGACAAGACAACAACAACAAATGTTGCTGAACTACTGTTTGTTTCCTTTATCATGCAATCTGAATTACTAAAATTCTTCCTCCCACACTGAACATCTAGGGTGCTGTGTGTCTACTATGCTTATTGGTCAGGAGTTAACTCAGGGTTCTCCATCTCCTCATTTGTAAAAATGAATTAAGTGATGTCCTAAGGTTACTTCCTGCTTATGGCCCTATGATTTAGTAGCCTAGAGGATATCAAAGTCAATAAACAAGCATTTACTAAGCAAGTACCATGTGCCAAGTACTGTGTGCAAAAAAAAAAAAAAAATGAAACAATCCCTACTCACAATGAGTTTACATTCTAATGAGTCAGTCTAGAGAACTGATTGAAAACTGTTTTATGTACAAGACACCAGAGTTCTGCCCTGAGTGAGCAAAACAGAAAGAAGATTATCAAGAAAGATTGGAAATCTGACTCAGAGCACAGCAGTGTGGATCCATAACAGCTTGAAATGACATCCACATATGTACGTACTGAATTCAACATTTTGTTGACACTCTGGGCGGTCTCAGTTGTATTCAGTTTGCTTAGGCCATCATGTGCTTAACCATGACCTAAATGGGTTAGATAATCTATGCTTTTGCATCTAGATTGAAGATCTCTTGTAATTTGTATTCATTGTTGATCTTACCATGGCCAGTTTTTCTCCAAAATGTTTTGGCACACATTGCTGTCCCTGGGCCAAAGCTGCTTCACAAAGATCTGCCTTATTTCCCACCATCATAATTGGAATTGTTTCATGCGCTGCATCCTACAAAAGGAAAGAAAGGGAAAAAGAGGGAGAGGGAAAGGGAGAGAGAAGAGTCAGGGGAATCTTTTATATACAAACTTCTACTCTTTATGTAGTACTAATAATAAAGGTGATAGGCATTAGCATAATTGCATGTTTACAGCTAAAAATCTAACTTCTTATTTTAAATGCAAAGGAAACAGCAAGCAAAGACTAATTCAAGAAACATCCCTGCATTTAAATATTAAATTGGGCTGTGAGTCACACAGTAACTACTTGGAACCTCTGCTTCAAACAATAGTAATTAGATGGCAACTCCCATTAAAGCCAATACATAATATACAATCAATCTCGTAATTACCCTGTGACATCAATGGAACTGGAATTTCATACTTAACTACCATCTAGTTCATGGGGACAAAAAAAAAAGAAACAAAGGAACACCTCAGAAAACAGAGTACTAATGGTCATAATTTGTTCTTACACAGAAACCACTATTCAGGGTAATGGGTTGAGATAATGTACAAAAAAGCTTTCTGAAAACCTTAAAGCACTTTATATAACATTTTCTATTATCATAGAATCTTCAAGTCACAGGATATGTGAATTAGGTACACTAACCATGAGTTCCACTTGGATTATAAGCTAAGGTTGTATACAAGATGTCCCAAAAGTCCTAGTATAGTTTTAAGCTTTAATAGGTTATAACTGCACTAAGACTTTTGGGACACTTTCTACCATATAAGTGTGCACACATACACATAGATATAGTCATATTCTCTTTCACACATACATACATACATACACACACACAAATTTGGATATTTCCCTATGGTTCCTATATCATACACCTTCCTAAACTACCCAACGGCAGAAACTATTTGGGATCCTATATATCTAAGGAACCACAGAGTCAGAAGGGGGCAGGGAGAATAGTTACACTGTATCACTCAAACATGCCAACCCTCTATATTTGAAGTCTGATATTTCCCTATAAATTCATTTGAATAAGGATATATCAAAAGCCTTCAATGTTTGGTTTTTTTTTTCCCTTTGCCAGTAGAGCAACTAAGCCAAGTGCTTCAGAAACTTGCTACTACATAATCCGTTTTTGCACCAATACGTCCTCACTCTGTGGGATCCCACAAACCCGGATGAGTTTTATGTACTCAGCTCTTATCATGTTAAGAACAATCTAAGAGTCCTGGACTCAGATTTGTAAGAAAGAAAGGAGCCACAATAAGATCATCCCAGATGGACTGCAGGCTGCATCGAGCTAGGGTTCATATTTGTTCTTAAGAGTAGGCTGAAGTTCAGGGTAGGGGAATTTGAAAAGCCATACAGTTCAGTTCAAGTTCAAATACAGTGACTGGAGGCCACCAAGCATTTGATACCACTTCTAAATGCTGCAGCAAAAGGAGCCCTAAGGGAGAAATAGAAAGCAAGTGCCAGGCAAATCCACCATCACACTTGATCACTACCTCCTTACAGACTCTGATGGAAACAGACCCAAACCCTGAACCCAAGAGCACTGGGAATAGCAGTATCTCCCAACCACCAGAACTGCTTCCAGCTTAGGCCCCCACAGCCATCACTGAGAGAAGAGATCATTTTGGAGAAAGGGCCCAGCTTCCTTATCAACCCCAGCAACTGTTGACCAAATGCCAGCAATAAGCTGATAAGCAGGAGCCCTAAAAGTGACAGCACCCCATCCCCCAATCAGACCACCAGCCCTGCTTCCAGCCCAGTCCTCATAGGCATCATCTGAGGAATCAATTACTGCCAAGAAGGGGCCAGCGATCCCCATCAACAGCAGTCAAGGCGGCCTAGCCATGCCTGGAGAGAGAGGGAGGAGGCAGCAGGTGCCAACCAAATCAAACCACCACCACCCTGACCATCATCTCCCTTCAGACCCCGAGACAGACAGCCCAGGAATTTGAATCCAAGATCCTTGGGAATAGCAATGCTTCCAGTGTCTGCAGATATCATTCTGGGAAGCAGTCCTTAAGGAGATACACCCCAGCAACTGCCCCTGCAAGGTATTAGTCACAGCTCCTGAAAATCCAGAAGAGAAAGCTCTTACCACCAAAGTGCTTGGCACTATCAAATGGTTCGATATCAGAAACTGATTAACCTAATCAGTGGAATATTATCATCAACGGAAATGACATCACAGAAGAGCCATTATTAGCATTTGCTTTATGATATCTGCTGTATCCCAAGGACCATGGGACCTTTCACTCTGACTTACAGCTGCAATCTCCCCCATTAGAATGTGAGCAGGTTGAGAACAGAGACATTCTTACTGTTCTATTTATTTCCTTTAGCACAGTGCTTTGTACTCTGTAAGCACTTAATAAAGGTGTCATTCATTCATTCACTCATTCATTCACAGTTCCCTGTTACTGATAAGGCCCACTGTCAAATACGGCCCCAACCAACTTTTATGTATTTTGTTTTCCACTAATCCCCTGAATAAAACTTTTTGCCTTATCCATAATGGTTTACTCATTTCCTTGAACTGGTTATGTTTTCCCTTTTCTCCAGCTTTGCTCAGTGTACCTTCTATCTGTAATGTTCTTTCAACCAGCTTTCTAAATCCCATGCACCCTTCAAGGTCCAGACCAAACGTTACCTCCTCTGTCAAGATTTCTATCACCAACCTGGCCCAGTAGGAACCTTTTTTCTTCTACAATACCTGAAAAGCAGATTAGTGTACTGCAAAGAACACTAAATTTGATTTTGTTTTTTGCTTTCTTGGTGAGGCAATCGGGGTTAAGTGACATGCCCAGGGTAACGCAGCTAGTAAGCGTTGTGTGTCTGAGACTGGATTTGAACTTGCATCCTCCTGACTCCAAGGCTGGAGCTTTATCCACTGCGCCACCTAGCTGGCCCTAAGAACACTAAATTTGGAATGACTCAAGTCACCCCAAAAATGAGTAGAAAGACACAGGTCTCAATCATAGAACCATCATTTAATGCTTAAAACCTCTGAAACTTTGTTCTCTCTTCTGCACAATAAGGATGAAAAGGATGCCTATACTTTATACCTAAAAGGATTTATGTCAAATATCAACTAAGAATGTATAGAAATCCCTGTATAAATATTAGCTACTAAAGCTATTTGCTATACTACTCCTTGAGCATTTATTGCATTTTCTTATATTATTGGTTTTTACACATAAAAGACTTGTCTTTCCAAATGAAAGATTATACTAGGGGTGGGGAACCTGCAGCCTCAAGGCCACACGTGGCCTTGTAGGTCTCTGGGTGCGGCTTTTTGACTGAGTCCAAGTTTTACAGAACAAATCCTTTTATTATGAGGATTTGTTCTATGAAATTTGGATTCAACAAAGGGCCGCACTTAAGGACCTAGAGGGCCACATGTGGCCTCAAGGTCACAGATTCCCCACCTCTGGTCATCATACACACCTTTTACATCTTTGGATCCCATATGACTCCCTACCCCCCTTAGTACTCCATAAATATTTAATTACTGTTAAGTCATCAGATGAATGAATGGTTCCAAAAGCAGATTGGATCTGAAATTTGATTTAAGGTTTTGCAATGCAAAGACTACTTCCTATCAACACCCAATGAAGTTATTAATTTATATAGACTAACCAACAGTAACATATGTATTACATTACGTTCTTTACCCCTTTCCAGTAAATCAAGATACCAAATTCTATATATCTTCACCTAAGTCATTCAGGTTCTATAAAGCAAGACAGAATGCTTTCAAATTGGGAATCATAAGAGAGAGGCCAGCAGATCAGTCATTTTTCTGATGGATAAATCAGATGTCATATTGTAACCAATTTCATCCCCAGCTACAAATACAGGCAGTGATCTTTGATGAAAAGTTATCCCCTTTCACATTCTAGTTATAGCCTGGGGAAACAGTAGTGCTGCCAACTTGGTAACCTACTTAAAATGTGTAAATATTTAACAATGATGGCAGCTAAGAGTCAGGAAAAATCTTCAGCCATTTAATGTCTGAACTGTTTTAAATACTCCAGTTGACCTCAACCACTTTGCATGTGTTTAATCACAGTTCAAACAACTATTTGGTAGGAAATGTCTTTCTGGGTTTTGTTAGCCTTGTGTGGCCCCTCAACTTACGGGCACTTCACTGTTTATGACATATTCAAAACTTGATGGGAACATATTATCAGTATTCCATCCACTATTCTACCCTGATTTATCCAGGCCTTCCCATTCCATCTGACTTTTATCTATGTCTTTCCATTAACTTCCAAACTAGAATCTTCCTACTATGTGCCTAAGCCTGTCTCTGGTTCTCTCATTACTTCATGAATAACCTCACTGAACTCATGCTATCTCTATGCTATGCTGTTCCTCATTCTCACTACATGACCAGTCTACCTCCTTTTCTGAATATAAATGTGCCTGATGACATCTATTACGTCACTCCTTGCACGTGAATCGTTCCTGGTAACATGCTGATGCCTATTCACTAGGATAACAAATGTACCTTCCATTGTTCTTTTGGTCACTTGCAAATTTTATTCCTCTGAAAACCTATTTTTCCATGAATTATGGAAGAGATATAATGGGAGATATTGGAAATCATGGGAGAAAGATTGACATTAAAAAGATGACTTTTTGCAGAGGTGGACAATGTGAGGTCTTTTAGTAACATCAGTTTCCCAAATATGATCCAGCCTGGTATCTTCTTTTTATTCAACTCAAGACCATAGCTCACTGGTCCTCTGCAGTAGCTACTCATGATATAACAACTACACACCAAAAATTGGGGACCAAAAATTTCAATAACTTTTAGTCTACCTTTTGTCTTTGTATCTTTTCACAGACTGCATCCTTATGCCTAGAATCTACTACCCTCCTCACCTCCATCTTTGAGGTCCTCTGGTTTCCTTCAAAACTCCATTCAAAAATTTTAATTCAAAATTCAAGGATTGCTCCTGACCCACCTTCGCTCTCAGCTGCTACTAGTTCTACTGGATAATTTTATTTGCTTTGCATATATTCTGTATTTGCTTAGACACATACTTGTCATTTTCCCCAATAACATGCGAGCTTCTTGATGACAGGGAATATTTCATTTTTTTTCTTTTTACCTCCAGAACTTATTTCAATCCCCAGCACATAGTAGCTGTACAATAAAGACCTTATTAGTACTCTGGAATCATGGATGGTCATTGCATTGATCATAATACTTACAACTTTCAAATTTGTTTGTCTTTACAATGCTTTAATTGTATAAATTGTTCTCTTGGTTCTGTTTATTTTATTTTTCATCAGTTTATAGAAAGTCTTCAGAATTGTTCATTTTTATCTCTTCATATGTGTCTTTCAATCTCTCTTTTAAATCATCTATTTCCTTGTTTCTTATAGCATATTCATACACCACACTTTATTCAGCTGTTCCTCAACTGCTGGGCAACTTCTTAGTTCATGGGTTTCTTGCTACCAAAAAGAGGTGCTATAAACATTTTTATGCATAAAGGACTTTCTCCTCTTTCTTTGATCTGTTTTGGGTGTATGCCTAGCAGTGGTATAGCTGTGTCAAAAGGCATACACTATTTTCTTCCTAACTTTTAGTGACATTGTGTGTAATTAAATCCCCTTCCAGAATTGTTTTACCCATTCACAAGTCCACCAACAGTGTCTCACTGTGCCTTTTCCCCATAGCCCCTCCAACATTTGTTATTTTCCTTTTTATATCATCTTTGACAATCTGATGGATATGAGGTGAAATCTCAGAATTGCTTTAATTGGCATTTCTCTCAAAGTGGTCTGAAGCAATTTTTTTCCCCATACAGCTATAGATAGCCTAGGTTTCTTCCTTTGAGAAATGTCTGTTCATATCCTTAGACCATTTATCAAAGGGTGAATGTCTCTTATTCTTATAAATATAAATAAATTATGGAATATGAACATAAATAAATTATCTTGGAAATGACTTTTATCATAGAAACTTGCTGCAAAGATATTTCCCAGTTGTTTCTTTTTTAATCTTAGCTTTATTGAATTAGTTTTTTTGAAAAAAAAACTTATTTTTATATAATCAAAATTACATATTTTATTTTCAATAATTCTTTCTATCTTTTATTTTGTCATGAACTTTTCTTTTACCCATAGAATTGATAGCACCATGCAATTTACAACTAACAGACAGAAGATTGATTTAGGGTCCAGAATCAGACATATTTGTGAATGCAGCCAATGAGATTCATTTTGTTTGACTATGTAAATTTGTTACAAAGACTTTATTTTTCTCCTTTTTTTTTCAGTGGGGTAGAAAGGCAAGAAAGTAGATTTCTAATTTAAAAAACACTTAAAAAGAGGTGGGGTTCTACAGGTAAGAAATATAAGCATGTAACTGTCAGGTGAGTTCACTGAATTGTCTAATTGTTTTACTTTGTTACAAGACTGTTTGGGGTGGGGAGAATCTGGAAATGTTTGTAATGAAATACAAAAAACATCAATAATTCTTTTAAAAATAGCTTACTGAACTACCTTAGAATTAAGCTACTGCTTATAGATAAGATCCAATAGTTTAAGATTATACTCCAGGCAACTCGGTTCTACTCATCAACTATGAGAGGCTATGCAATTCACAACTTTGTGCTTGTTCTCATATGCAGAATGGATCAACCCTTTCCCACTGAGCTTCAAGGAATGCTGTGAGACAATATAAAAATAAAAGGAAACACTTCAAGAGTAAAAGCACCACATCAATTCAAAGAACAGTACTATATTTTCATTAAGTTTCTTTCCTGTTTCATTGTAACAAAAATAGGCAGTTTAATATTTTTCAACTCATATTGCTATTCACAATTAATTAGTCCTCACAGCACCCCTTGGGGGGAGGTTGATATTCCAATTGCATTTTAACTAGGAGGCAACAAGGTTTAATGACAAAGAGCAAGTTAGTGTTTGACTTGTAAACCATGACAGCTACTAGTTATTTTGAAAAAAGCTAGGTGGTACAGTGGCTATCCTGCTGAATATGGAGTCAGAAAGACTTAAGTTCAAATTCAGCCTCATACACTTGCTGTGTGATCTTGATTAAGGGTATGATCCCTTATGCTTCCTGATTCAGTTTTCTCATCGGTGAAATGGGAATAATGATAGCACCTACCTTCCAGGGTTATTGTGAAAATGCAGTGAGATAACATTTGTAAAGCATTTTGAAACTTTAAAGCATTATATGAATACTAGCTATTATTAATGTTAATAATAGTATGTTAATAGTATCATATTATTTCCATATTATATCATGACCATTATAATATATTATAATCATAATAATATGATAATATAATATAATTATAGTATATAATTATATATCATATATTGACTGTGTTCATAAAATCCATGTTTCTTGCTGGACCCTAAGTCCATCACCTCTCCGTTAATAGTAAATAGTATACTGCTATCAGATCCATGGATAGAAGAAAAATTCACAATCAAACAAGAGATAGAGAGGATCACAGAAGATAAAAATGGTTATATATAATATAATCATTATAATAGTATATGTGTTTGTCATTATATAATTATATATTGCATGTTGTATAGATAATTATATAATAAGTATGTGGTATACATTATATAACTAATTATATAATATTAATTTATTTTAATTGTGGCTTCCCACCCTCATGTCTGGAATATCTCTCCCTCCTAACTTTGCTTTCTGTTTCCTTGGCTTCCTTCAATGTTGCTGTTCGGCTGTGTTCGGCTCTTTGTGCTTTCATTTGGGGGTTTCTTGGCAAAGATACTGGAGTTTGCCATTTTCTTCTACAGATGAGGAAAACGAGGCATAGAGCGTTAAGTGACTTGCCCAGAGTCACGCAGCTAGTAAGTGTCTGAGGTCAGATTTGAACTCAGGAAGATGAATCTTCCTGACTCTACACCCAGCTCTCTCTCCACTGCACCACATAGCTACCCTCAAGACTCAGCCCAAATCATGCCCCCTGGAGTAGGCTTTTTCCCCAGTCTCCAAAATAACTAATTCCTTTCCCTCTGGGATTACCATATGTATACACTGCATAAATCTTCTCTCTACCTTGTTATTTACATGTTATCCTCAAGGGCAGGGATTGTTTTTGCCCTTCTTGCGTCCCTAGCATTTAGCACAGTGCCTGGCACAGATTTAATACTTCATAAATGTTTATTTACTAGCTGCCATTTAGCAACCTCTGTCAACATACTTAATTTCTTTGACATTTATTAAAAAACTAGAGAAGACTTATTATTCAAAAATTAATGACCGTCATTTTGTTTAGATAAATGATACTGAGCTACAAATGGGACTCAAGGTGTATCTTTTGATACAATTTTAATGGTGTATCCAAACTGATCAGAAAAAGTCATCTCCTTCAAATGTTTTTTTTTTTTTAAGAATAAAAAAGACACAAGGAAACAAACAAAAAAAAAACATGCCAAGTTCACAAGTTGAAATAGGGCTTCCAGTTCATTCAAAAAGATGAAACTACTGAAGACAATTGTTATCCACAAGGATGAATACAGCTGGAAAGACCAGTGTGTGACTAAATAGTCTTTCCATACTGCTGAGAAATAAAGGCAATCTTTTGGTTTGTGGCTGCTATTGCAGGTCACCTAAGACTGTTCTCTGAGGGCTTTTTCAGACATGCATCCACTAGTCTGAAGGGTAACTAGTACTTCTAGCCATCTTCTGACATGGAGGTAGCAAGAAATAATACTGAATTCCAACTCTAACCTCACCCCCTTGAGATATCATAAAGGGTATGTATCTTCAAAGCACAGAATTGTTCCCAGAAGCTCCCAACATCATAGGTTTGATGAGAATCTGCCCAGCCTTCTGGAAAGAAAAGGCCAACCCCATTAAATGCCACTCAGAACTCTTGACTATCAGATTTATGCTCCATCTGGTAAGATGATTCTCATCCATTACATGATATTTCAGTGGAACAGATTGAAAATGAAATTTCTCAAGGTTTTATCTTTGATGTTGGCCTTTTGGAGCTGGGTTTCCACAACAATACATTTATATATGTGATATATATCTGTCTACTTCCCTTTACTCATGTGGTCCCCGCCACCCCCCGCCCAGTTTAAGACCTCTTCAGTTGGTTGGTTGTTTGCACTCCAAATGTTCATATGAACTACTTATGCCCAACTCGTGGTAGAGTATTCTGAGCTCGTATCAGTCTGATTAACTATAATCGAATGCATTGTACCTTGACTCCATCATTTTGGTCCTCTTTGAGGATGAAGGACAACAACCAGGACCTCATCACATTCCACCTGAATGCCTACTCGGGTATCCCTGTCCCAAGTCTCTCCTTTCTCCAATCTAACCTCCACTCAGATGCCAAAGTGATTTTCCTTAAGCTTGAGTCTCACTCTACACTTCCCAGCTGAGTAAACTCCAGTGGCTCTCTGTTACCTTGGGAATAAAATAAAAACTATGTTTACCATTTAAAGTCCCTCACAACTTAAATCTACCTTTTTAGACTTACTGTGTGTGTATATTCACATATATTCATACATATTCATATATATTCACATATACATATATATATTCACATATACATATATTCACATATATAGATATATTCACATATATATATGTGAAAAATAAAATTTCCCCTCAGGCACTATAGTCAAGCCACACTGGCATCCTTGCTGTTTCTCACCCATGACACTTCATCTCCTATCTATGCCTTTTAACAGGACTGCCCATACCTAAAAAGTATTCCCTCCTCCCTTCTTCTGCCTCAACAAAGGAATCTTAGCTTCCTTCAAAGCTCAGCTTAAGCACTAGTTCCTAAATGATTCCTTTCCAAATCCCTTTTGGTGGCTAGTGCTTCCCTTCCCAAAATCAACTTTTGTTTATTTTGTGCAAGCTTACAAAAGCTCTCCCAATTTAAGCTATTAAAGCCTAAAACTGCACAGAGACTTTTGGGATAACCTGAATGTACATGTTGTCTCTCTGACTAGAATATAGGAATATGGGTTCCTTGAAGGCAGGTTGGCTTTTTTTTTTAACTCCGTATCCACCATGCCTAGCATGGGACCTGGCCCACAACAGGTATTTGAAAAACATTTGTTGACTGACTGAATCTTACCTGAATTGTATCTACCCATTCTCGTACATTTAGGAAGCTTTTCTCACAGGTCACATCATATAACAGCAGAACACCATCTGCTTTTCTAAAGTAGGATTTAGCTATACTTCGGAATCTTAAGGGAAAAAAGAACAAGAAATATACATAAGCAATGGTTCTGATAAGTTAATCTGATGCTCTCACTTCTTACTGACCATTCAGTCTACTTCTTTTATGTTAAAGAAAGGCCTTCCTTGTAGAAACAATTTTTTCTCTTTTTTAAAAAAAACTTAAATACACAATAAGAAAAAGAAACATATTATAAACTTAAATACTAAAACTTAAATATAAAATAAGAAAATTTTAAAAACCATTGCCATGTGCACAGCAGAACATAAGAGATGATTCAAAATAGACAGCAATAGATTTCCATTTTAAGATAGCCTATATAATGAATACTACACATCGTATTCTCAGCTGTCCGTCTTTGCTTCCTTGTTAGTTTTCTTTTGTTCTCTGATGCGTGCTTTTTACTTTATTCTTCCCGCACCTTCCTCCCCGCCCCTCACCAGAAGGCTACAATTAAGCACAGATATATTTGTGTATGAGTGTGTGCATGTATGTGTATATATATATATGTACATATACATGTATATATACATGTACACATACATACATGTGTAATACATATATACACTTATATACACACACATATACTTAGATATGTATAATCATACTCATATTTAGATATATCCACTCATATACATCTATGTAAGGCAGTACTATACTTGTTTGTCCTCTGTTCCTCTGCTAGTGGATAATGTCTTCCTTTATAAATACAAGTCTTTCCCTATTTTTTAAGTCTATCAACTCATCATTTCCTATACCACAGCAATATTCCAACCTTATACTGTCTAGTTATTTTAAATAGTCTAAAACAACATTGATTAATATGGCTCACTTACAGTGTAGTTTCTCTATTTTTATCTTCTCATTAAATCGATTTTAGCTTTAACTTTGTCTGAGATCATGATTACTACCCCTGCTTTTTTCCCTCATAAATTCTACTTCTGGTCTTTATTTTATGTTTGTGTGTATCTCCTATTTCCTATCCTTCCTGACTTTTCTACTTTACTTCTACTCACTAACTTGGCCTCCTATTATTACTTAACCTACCCCCCTACCTTTCCCCTATATCTTAAAATCCCTCCCTTATCCTCTACCCCCTCCCTATCCACTTAATCTTTTATTTCTTTCTGAATTTAGAACTTTTATACTCTTCTAGATACATAAGTATCATTCTCTCTTTAACCCATTCCCAATGAGAGTAGGGTTCCAGAACTGTCAGCCCTCCTCCCCCATCCTCTGTGTCAGTTCTTCCTCTCACACCCCATTTGTACAAGATAATTACTCTTTTTACCTTTCCCTAGAAGGTTTACTTTGTAGTATCACGTTATCCTCAACTCTACCCCAATCTTCTTTTGAACTACCCAATTACTAATAACAATCTTAGACATATGATTTACATTTCCTCATATAAAAAGTAAACAGTATGTCCTTATTGAATCCCTTATAATTAGTCTTTGACGTTTACCTTAGATTTCTCTTGGAATTTATATGCCAAATTTTCTATTGATCTCGGGTCTTTTTGCAACACAATCCTAAAAGTCTGGCAATTCATTGAATATCCATTCTTTTTCATTCAGGATTATGCTTAACTTCACTGGGTATAATATTTTTGGCCGCAATCCCAGTTCTTTTGCTCTTTGATATATAGTGTTCCAAAATCTGTGGTCTTTTAGGTCTTCTATGATTCTCACTGTGGTTCTGACATATTTGAATTGTTTTTTTTTCCTTGTTGCTCATAATATTTTATTCTTAAGCTGGGAGTTTCAGAATTGAGCTATGATATTCCTGTAGGTTTTCCTCACAGGATCTCTTTCAGGTGGTGATTGGTGTATTTTTTTTCTATTTCTCCTTTTCCCTCTTGTTCTAACACTTCAGGACAATTTCTTTAATTATTTCTTATATTACTGTATCAAGATTCTTTTTTTTTATCGTAGCTTTTAGGTAGTCCAATAATTCTTATGTTTTCACTTCTTGATCTGTTCTCCAGATCAGCTGTTTTTCTTATGAGATGTTTCACTTTCTCTTCTATTTTTTCATTCTTTATATTTTATTTTATTATTTCTTGATCTCTTGTAACTTCGCCGGCTTCCCCTTGCCTAATTCTAATTTTCAAGGAGTCATTTTCTTTCTTAAGATTCTGGATCTTCTTTTCTAGTTGGTTGACTTTCTTTTCGTAATCTTCTTCTTTTTCTTGAATTGTTATTTTTTTAATTTTCCTCAATCTCTCTCATTTGATTTTTAAAGTCTTTTTTAAGTTCTTCCATGAATTATTTTTGGGCAAGTGACCATTTTATGCTACTCTTTGGGGCAGGAGTCTTTTTGTTTCAATATGCTCCTCTGAAGATGAAGTCTGGTCTTCTCTGTTCCCATAGTAACTTTCTGTGGTTGGATTCTTTCTCCTTTGCCTACTCATTTTTTTTAATTTATAGCAGTTTGTTATTGTAACCACCCCTAGTCCTGGGGTATAGGGGATGGTGTCTCTGGCCTCAGGTTCTCCTTCAGTTCTCCCCTCTGGCCTGGAACCAAAATCTAGGACTCTGCCCTCCTATACGTGCCCACAGGCAGCAGTGTCCCTACCCCAAGGCTTTTGCATTCACTGGGCATGTGCTGGTTCCTTCTCATCCAAGGCGAGTCTGGGCAGCACAGCTGGGCCTGGCATCCCTTATCAGCAAAGGTTCCCTCAATCTTCCCCTGCTCAGATGTTGGACTTCCAATACGGTCTGGCAAGTGAGACCGAGGTTACCTCCCAACCCAGCTAGCCCGAGGACTCCTTGGCTTGCTGTTTCAATAGAACTAGCCTGGAGATGTTTACACTTCACAGGGACCAAACCTCTGTCCTGTGACTTTTCTTCCTGTTGCCCCAGGAGGACCACTGTTCTGCCCCAATTCTTGTTTATTTTTACCACTCTATGTTCAACCTGAGGCGTTGCTTTGTCTTGTTTGTAGGGGAAATCTGGAGAGTTTAGAATTTCTGGCCTCCTCTGCCATCTTCCCAGAATCCTCATCCATAGAAACAATTTTTAAAAAGCATGTGGCCTGCAAAACAGCCTCTAGTGCTGGTGCTTCTCAATGTCCAAAGAGGACAGGATAAAGGTATGGCCATTCTAGTGGAAGTCACAGGCAGAGGTGCTTCTGGTCAGAGTTTTCGGCACTCTATACTCCCATGCACTGAACCTGATGCCACAGGAGTAAGGTAAGTGGGTTTGAGACAGAGGAAGTTAGAGGGTGTTGAGTATTAAAAGGAAGAAGAGGGTTAGCAGGGGTTGGTAGGGAGAGATAGCTCCTAAGTGACATGTCTTAGCTCTGCTTCCACATGTGATACTGTTAGAATTTCATGCAGATTTGACATAGCTCACATCTGAAAGACTACCTTAGTTATACATCTTTTAGCTTGAATTCTAAAAAGCCCAGTCTGCTTCAGATGAGCTGATGAGTTTTATTCCCAGAGAGGCTAGACAGGATAAGAAGCTCCTTCCTAATGCTTTTTAGTCAATGGCAATGAACATGCATTACAAGTCCTACAGAAATAGGTCTGTGCTGATGAATGTCTCTGCCTTTGTACAGAGAAGAGCTGAAAGGTTCACTTTCTTCAATGAAGTGAAGTCAGAATCTTCATTGCGTCATGGAAAATACATCATTTTTAATCTTTCACAGCTAAGCAGCTGCCCACATTAGCATTTCATAAGAAAAAGTCACCTTGCTTGAATCTTTCTTTAGGAAAAAAAAAGGATATTCTGGAGCCTTCTTAACCACACAAACTGAGGAGTTGCTAAAAGTCTCTTCATCTGCCAAATATAAAAACGAAGAGGAAGAAGGGTAGGGAAGAGGGAAAAAGGATTGGAATACGGAGAAAATAGTAACCAGACTTCCAATGAAACTGGAGAATATAAAAAAAAATGAGCAAACAATCTAGTAAATATTTATCATCTTTCATCACAAATTCTCCATATAAGTATGAAATCTGTGAATGGCACTTGCCTCTCTTGACCAGCTGTATCCCAGAGCTGTAAGACTGTAGGCTCTCCATCCACAATAAGAGTCTTCATTTGAAAATCAACTCCTTTAAAAGAAGCATAAGGGCTGAGAGTAAGAAGTCAATATTTCCATTTATTTTGCTTTTAAAGACTTCTTCAAGATGTGACAAGCATCTATATCACCCCAACATCATGTGAAAGTAAAATACAAAGTCATTCATAAAGATGACTCCATTGACCTAATCAGTATAGAACACTTTTGAGGTGTATTTCTTTCCAATAGTGATGATGGATAAGCAATAAGCCATACACATTCTTGCCTCATTTCCCATTCTGATCTAAGACTGGCTGGGGCATGGGTATACTCCATGGCTATGGGACAAAAAGGTTTTTGTGCCAACATAATTAGTTAATTTTGAGCTAGACTCTTCAGGCTTGATTCCACTATTAAAACACACTCTAGTGACCTGAATTAAACATTAAAATACCATTATGAATTACATTGAAATGAAATTTTAGCCTTGTACAATGGAATAAACAATTTACCTTATTCTATCAAATAAAATATAAATAGATTGATAAAGTCAGAAAGAAGTACAAATTTAGGAAAAAGATAAGCTCAGTTTTGGATATACAGAGTTTGAGGAGATAGTGGAACTATTTTACAGGCAGTCAAAGATGGAAGTATGAAACTAGAGGTGAAGGGCTAGAAACACAGGTTTGGGAGTCATCTGAACAGAAATAATAGTTGAAGTCAGGGGAATGTATGAGATAGCTAGGAGTGTCAAAAGAGACAGAGACAAAAGAAAGAATCTTAATAACTGCCAACCTTAAGCAGTCAGGAAAATGACAAAGCCAGTGAACCAGGCAGAGGTAGAGACATAAAAGGAAAATGAGAAGAGGATGATGGGTCAGATGCCAAGGGAGAAGAAAACTATTTAGTAGATTGGACAGGGTAAAAGTATGAAATGCTACAAAGAGGTTATGAAGAAGGCCTTTGGATGTGGTGCTTGAATTTGGTGACATTGGAAAGGGCAATTTTAAAATTTAATACCAATGTCATGGAAGCCCAGTTATAAAAGGTTACGGGAAGATTGAGTGGTCAGGAGAATCATAAAACATAGAAAACTTTTTGAAGAAGTTTAACAAAGGAAGGTAGGAAAGAGAGATTGAATAATAGTGAGATGAGTTAGGATTAAGAAACTCAAGCATATTTGCAGGCATATGGCTACAGAAAGCCTAAAAGGGATCATGAGATCATAGATTTTTAGCTGGAAAAGACCTATGAGACCAAAAATTACACACACACACACACTCACGCATGCACGCACATCTCTCATTTTATAGATGAAGAAATTAAGGCCAAGGGGAAGTTTGGAATTAATAAGGGTCAATCCCAAAGAGCAGGGGGTGACTGGGTTGCCAAAGAAGATTGAATAAGCCCAGTTGAGAATCAGAGCAGCTCAAAGCTCCCATGCCCTTTAGAAATCAAGTAGGCATATGAGTCATCCCAAGGCTTTGCTAAGGATCACACAGATGGTAAGTGTCTAAAGTAGGATTCTAACTCAAATCTTTCTGACTCCAAGTCCACTGTTCTATTCAGTATTGGAGCAAGGACCCGGAGAAGGGAGGGTAGAATAGGATTCAAGGTTCAAGTAGAGGAATTAACCAGGGCAACAATTCTTTTATGACCAGACCAAAGAAAGATAGTAAGCTATGATGCTGAGAAATTTTGAGAAACATGGAAAGATTTTGAGGGAAGGTTATCAACCTCCATGAAGAAGAAGGCAGGTAAGTCGTCTACCTGACTGTGCAGAAATGTGGGGATTTGGTTGAGGCCATAGGAATGAGAGAAAGGCTTGGAACAGTCAGTCGTAAATTGGACAGAGAGTTTATAAGAATAAAGGATGATGACTAGTGAATAGCAGGGAAGGCATTACAAATGGCACCAAAATTTGTAACAGATCCAATCTATAGCAACACAGAAGTCTAGAAATAAAAAAGATGGTCAGGGTTACCCAGAAAGAATCTCAGGAAATGTGGCAAGTAGGATAGTAAGAAAGGAACACAGGAACAAAAGAAATGTTCACTGTGTAGTCAGTGTTTGGTATATGGAGGTGAGTGAAAACAGACTAGTAGAAGCAAACTGGAAGAAGGGGGAGGGGGTGAATCAAGAGAACAGAGGTCATCATTAGGGAAAATAATAGGCTAAAAGTGAGAGTCCAAAGAATAGAAAATTGTGGCCAGGGAGTAGAATTTCAAATTTCAGGATTATGAAGATGACACCTTTCTGAGAGGCAGCAAGGACCAATACATGATAATGATCGCGTATAGCTGAAGTACAATATACAATCGTTTGATTAGAGGAGGCCCAAGTATTTAGTGTCTGGGTTGTTGGAAGAGCTTCAATATGAATTCTAACCCTTAAGTCTGATACCAGGGAGTGGAGTAGAGAGAAAGACTTTGGGCCAGGAACTGAATTCATTGAGAAAGATGAGAGAGTAACCAAGAAGTCTTTAGAGACAGGAACATAGAGGAAGGGATTATAGAAATAAGATACCATGGACTTTATGGACTTTAATGGAGGATAAATGGTTACAGCTACGATGGAAGAGAAAGATGGTCTGGAAGTGAGAGTGAAGAGTAGAAAGTATGCCAACCCCTCCTCTCATCTGGCCATATGAATCTGGGAGAGATCTCTTGAGCTTTGGAGTTGTGAGCTTCAATGAATGAAGCCAATGGGATGTCCGTGCTAAGTTTGGAATTAGTAAGGTCAATCCCAAGGAGCAGGGGGTGACTGGGTTGCCAGAGAAGATTGAACAAGCCCAGGTGGCAATCAGAGCAGGTCAAAGCTCCCATGCCACTTAGAAATGGACTAGGCATGTGAGTCATCCCTGTTCTTTCAGCCTGGGTGAAATAGAAACCCAGTCTTAAAAAATAAAAGTAAAAGAGAAGCATTCTGCAAAGTATAGTAATTTTTGGAGAACAGGAAGGGGTTCCAAGGATTTTCTAATGTATTTTGCACATATGTAATCCCCATAAGAAGTTAAGCAAGAAGTTTAGGAAAGCATTCTTTTTCATCAGCAATTAAAACAGGAAATATACCTAGAGTGGCACCGGTGTTTCCTCGAAATTCATTCTTACAAAGCCTCATGAGAAAACTGGACTTCCCCACAGCAGCATCTCCAGCAAGAACAATTTTATATGCCTTGTCTGAGCTAGGATATTTACGGTTGCCATCAGCCAAGTTTGCCTAAAAGAAAATTCAGGATGAGAAAATTTTAATTACTTTTTGTCCCTTATATTCCTAGTTTGTATCAGGAAATAGAAAATTACCAAAGGGCATGAAAAAAAGACATCCCACAAAAATAGTACTTACCTGTGGTGAGAGGGCTGATATAGGCTTTCTTGCAGAAGTACCCAAGTTCCCTTCAGCAACAGATTCTGAGGGTTTCCAGCCTAATATTGTACTGATGCTGTCAGAACCATAGGCTTCTTCATCTCGTATCTCTGGAACCTGCCCCAAAAATATTATTTTTAGAAATGAAAAAGATGTATTTAAACAAAAAGATACACCATACAAACTGCATTGGATGTCATTAAGCAGCATGTGCCAATCTACTATGGAAGTCAAGAATGCTCAACTGTGCCAATCCAGTAAGGAAGTCCTTCTTAAGCCGGGGAGAGAAATTGTACTGTTTTATTGATCCCATTTAACATTTATAACTTCATTAAAAACCCCTTTGGTTCCTGTGAACTCTTGAGGCTAGTTAATTTCAAAGAGAGGGTTAATTTTTCTTTTCATCAAAGGTCTTAGAAGATCAATCATTTCCAGGGCTTACATCTGTATCAGACGCATCACCCCCAAAGCTCTCCTGCGTGCACTGTGACCTTTGAAAACTCCTTTGATGCTTGTCTTCCACCTCAAAATCATATTCATTAGAATCTCTCAAAGTCGACAGGCCACTGTCAAAGCAGCTCTCAGGCAGGCTATCAACCTCATAGTTCATCCTCTGCATTGGATCGCAAAGGGCTAATGAATCACAATCCTCATCCACGTAGGAAGAACGTGATGACCTGATGATAAATAGGAAAGAAAATACGGGGTTTAATGAAGAGTTCAGAATGCTCAAAACAGGTTAAGCAGTACCAAGAAAGTAATTTCAATTGTGGAGACTATAAGATCTCTGTTTTCCTTTTGCAAAGTAAGTAAAAAAGTAAAAAATAATATCACCCACCTCCACGAATTGTTGTAAGCATCACATGAGATATTAAATTGTGGAACACTTAGCACAGTGCTATTTAAATTTTAGCTATTTGTTATAATTATAATTATTATTATTATTATTATTATTATTATTACTATTAAACAAGCTCAAAAGTCTTTCTCATATGTGTTGTTCCATATGGCCATAGAGATCCCTTCCCAAATATCAGGTGTCATTATTTTGGCAAAATCTATATTTGCAATTCTGATCTAAGGACTTTACAACTCCAATGTAATACCCCACTGCCTCCTCAAATTTAACAAGTCTAAAAATAAGTTCATTACACACCTTTCCCTCTACATCTGCTTTCTGTTTCTACCATTTCTGCCTCGGGTATTTTATCCAGGTTTCCGTGTTTGGAATGTTAGTGTTATCAATGACTCTCCCTTATCTCTCAGTTCTCATATCTATTCAAGTCCTAAGTCTAATCAATTTCATATCTTCAGCATCTCTGGAATCCATCTTCTAATCTCTATTCTTATAACTACCACCCTAGTATAGGCCCTCACATTAGTACTTCTAAGATTCTTGTTATATCTTCTTTGCAGATAATTCTTCTACTTTCTCCCCCGCCCCCCATCTACCCTCCCTATTAGTGCCAGAATAATTACTTACGTATAGATTTGGTCATGTTACTTCTTTGACAGTAGGGAGATGCTGGAAATATTTGAGCAATCTATATGACATTCATGGAAGTCAACAACTGACACCAGCCTGCCACTTCAGCCTTACCTCAAATTATTCCTTTCAACACACTCCAATTATGCCCACCGACAAATAGAGCAGCCCAATTGAACAACTCTGCTTCCTACCAAACTAAGCTCTGCCTCTTATTACTACCTTGACTGTACTCATATTGTTCCATAGACCTAGAATGCCCTCCTTTCCTCTGCTGAATTTCTACTCTTCCTTTAAAGACTAAATTAAATGCTACATCTTCCAGGAAGACATTCCTGATCTTCCCATACTCTTCTCTCACCATTAGTAACAACTCACTCCCTCAGACCTCTCTCACAGGTCTTTTTCTTTTGTAATTGTATGCATTATAGTCATTTGCCTAACATCTCCCGTTATATTCAAGTCTCCCAAGAAGTGGAGGCCATGTCCTAGCTGAACTTTATTTCTTTTTTTTAATCTTCTTTTATTAATTTATTTTGATTTAATCAATAATCACTTCCATATGCTTTTGAGTTTAAAATTTCCCCCCCTTCCTTCCCACCACCCTCCCCAAGATATAGGCTATACATTTACATTCATATTAAACATATTTTCACATTAGTGATGTTGTAAGTAGAAATTAAAACCAATAGGAGGAACCATCAGAAAGAGGAAACAAAACTCAACAGAAGAGAAAAAAAAATAGCAATTCGACTTGCATAGTTCTTTCTTTGGATGTCGATAGCAGTTTCCATCACAAGGCCTCTGGAGATGTCTTAGATCCTTGTATTGCCAGGAAGGGTTAAGTTTATCAATATTAGTCATCACACTGTTATTGTGTACAATGTTCTCTTGGTTCTGTTCACTTCACTCAGCATCAGACCATACAAGTCTTTCCAGATTTTTCTGAAGTCAGCCTGTTCATCATTTCTTATAGCACAATAGTATTCCATCACATTCATATACCACAGCTTGCTCAGCCATTCCCCAGTTGATGGGCATCCTCTCAATTTCCAATTCTTTGCCACCACAAAAAGAGCTGCTATGAATATTTTTGTACATGTAGGTCCTTTTCCAGTTTGTGTGATCTCTTTGGTATATAGCCCTAGAAGTGCTATTGCTGGGTCAAAGGGTATGCACATTTTTGTAGCCCTTTGGGCATAGCTCCAAATTGCTCTCTGAAATGGTTGGATCATTTCACAACTCCACCAACAATGCATTAGTGTTCCAATTTTTCCACATCTTCTCCAACATTTATCATTTTCCTGTTTTGTCATGTTGGCCATTCTGATAGGTGTGATGTGGTACCTCAGAGTTGTTTTGATTTGCATTTCTCTAATCAATAGTGATTTAGAGCGTTTCTTCATATGATTATAAATGGCTTTAATTTCTTCATCTGAGAACTGTCTGTTCATATCCTTTGATCATTTATCAATTGGGGAATGGCTTGTATTCTTATAAATTTGACTTAATTCTCTATATATTTTTAAAATGAGGCCCTTATCAGAGAGACTGGTTATAAAAATTCTTTCCCAACTTTCTACCTTCCTTCTAATCTTAGTTACATTGGCTTTGTTTGTGTAAAAACTTTTCAATTTAATGTAATCAAAATTATCTATTTTGCTTTTTGTAATGTTCTCTATCTCCTGTTTGGTCATGAATTCTTCTGTTCTCCATAGATCTGATAGGTAAACTATTCCTTGCTCTCCCAGTTTGCTTATAGTATCAGCCTTTATATCTAAATCATGTACTCATTTTGACTTTATTTTGGTATATGGTGAGATTTTGGTCTATGCCTAGTTTCTGCCATACTCTTTTCCAGTTTTCCCAGCAGTTTTTTGCAAAGAGTGGGTTCTTATCCCAGAAGCTAGGGTCTTTGGGTTTATCAAATAATAGATTACTATAGTCATTGACCACTGTGTCTTGCATATTTAACCTATTCCACTGATCCACCACTCTATTTCTTAGCCAGTACCAAGCAGTTTTGATGATTGCTGCTTTATAATACAATTTAAGATCTGGAATGGCTAGGCCACCTTCCCCTGCATTTCTTTTCATTAGTTCTCTTGATATTCTGGACCTTTTGTTCTTCCAAATGAATCTTGTTATTATTTTTTCTAACTCTATAAAATAATTTTTGGTAGTTTGATTGGTATGGCACTGAATAAGTAAATTAGCTTAGATAAAATTGTCATTTTTATTATATTAGCTCGGCCTACCCAAGAGCAACTGATGTTTTTCCAATTATTTAGATCTGACTTTATTTGCGTGAAAAGTGTTTTGTAATTGTGTTCATAGAGTTCCTGGGTTTGTTTCAGGAGGTAGACTCCTAAATATTTTATAATGTCTACAGTAAGTTTAAATGGAATTTCTCTTTCTATCTCTTGCTGTTGGGCTTTGTTGGTAATATATAGCAATGCCAATAATTTATGTGGGTTTATTTTATAGCCTGCAACTTTGTTAAAGTTGTTTATTATTTCGAGTAGTTTTTTACTTGATTCTCTGGGATTCTCTAAACATAACATCATATCATCTGCAAAAAGTGATAGTTTTGTTTCTTCTTTGCCTATTCTGATACCTTCAATGTCTTTTTCTTCTCTTATTGCTAAAGCTAACGTTTCCAGTACGATGTTGAATAACAGTGGTGATAATAGACATCCTTGTTTCACCCCTGATCTTATTGGAAATGCTTCTAGCTTGTCCCCATTACATATTATGCTTGATGAAGGTTTTAGATAGATGCTATTTATTATTTTAAGGAAGACTCCATTTATACCTATGTTTTCTAGTGTTTTTAAAAGGAATGGGTGTTGTATTTTGTCAAAAGATTTTTCTGCATCTATTGAGATGATCATGTGGTTTCTGTTAGTTTTATTGTTGATATAATGAATTTTGCTGATAGTTTTCCTTATATTGAACCAGCCCTGCATTCCTGGTAAAAATCCTACCTGGTCATAGTGTACTATTCTTGTGATAAGTTGCTATAATCTATTTGCTAATATTTTGTTTAAAATTTTTGCATCTATATTCATCAGAGAAATTGGCCTATAATTTTCTTTCTCAGAATTTTTACAACCAGTCTCTCTGATAAGGGCCTCATTTTTAAAATATATAGAGAATTAAGTCAAATTTATAAGAATACAAGCCATTCCCCAATTGATAAGAGGTCAAAGGATATATGAACAGACAGTTCTCAGATGAAGAAATTAAAGCCATCTATAGTCATATGAAAAAATGCTCTAAATCACTATTGATTAGAGAAATGCAAATCAAAACAACTCTGAGGTACCACATCACACCTATCAGAATGGCCAACATGACAAAACAGGAAAATGATAAATGTTGGAGAAGATGTGGAAAAATTGGAACACTAATGCATTGTTGGTGGAGTTGTGAAATGATCCAACCATTTCGGAGAGCAATTTGGAGCTATGCCCAAAGGGCTACAAAAATGTGCATACCCTTTGACCCAGCAATAGCACTTCTAGGGCTATATACCAAAGAGATCACACAAACTGGAAAAGGACCTACATGTACAAAAATATTCATAGCAGCTCTTTTTGTGGTGGCAAAGAATTGGAAATTGAGAGGATGCCCATCAATTGGGGAATGGCTGAGCAAGCTGTGATATGTGAATGTGATGGAATACTATTGTGCTATAAGAAATGATGAACAGGCTGACTTCAGAAAAACCTGGAAAGACTTGTATGGTCTGATGCTGAGTGAAGTGAACAGAACCAAGAGAACATTGTACACAATAACAGCCACATTGTGTGATGACTAATATTGATAAACTTAACCCTTCCTGGCAATACAAGGATCTAAGACATCTCCAGAGGCCTTGTGATGGAAACTGCTATTGACATCCAAAGAAAGAACTATGAAAGTTGAATTGCTATTTTTTTTTCCTCTTCTGTCAAGTTTTGTTTCCTCTTTCTGATGGTTCCTCCTATTGGCTTTAATTTCTACTTACAACATCACTAATGTGAAAATATGTTTAATATGAATGTAAATGTATAGCCTATATCAGATTGTGCACCGTCTTGGGGAGGGTTGTGGGGAGGAAGGGGGAGAAAAATTTTAAACTCAAAAGCATATGGAAGTGATTATTGATGAATCAAAATAAATTAATAAAACATATATAATTTTCTTTCTCTGTCTTGACTCTTCCTGGTTTATGTATCAGCACCATATTTGTATCATAAAAAGAATTTGGTAAGATTCCTTCTTCACCTATTTTACCAAATAGTCTATATAGTATTGGAATTAATTGTTCTTTAAATGTTTGATAGAATTCACATGTAAATCCATCTGGCCCTGGAGATTTTCTTCTAGGGAGCTGAACTTTATTTCTTCCAGGCACCTAGTACAGTGTTCTCTAAATAGTAGGTACTTAACAAATGTTCATTATATTGTACTGTTAACTGTACCACTATGTTGTACACTTTCTCTCTCTCTCTCTTTCTCTCTCTCTCTCACACACACACACACACACACACACACACACACACACACTTGAGTATGGTATTCAGCTCTAAAACATTTCAGAAGAGAAAAAGATGTCTCCCAGTTGAAGTGTATACACAGAAGGGTGATTGACTCAAAACCCCTTAGATGACACTAAGGCACATACAAAGCTAAGATAGGACCATTCTCTTATATAGCTCATTCTAGAAGTGGGATATAAGTATAGTCTTCTCTGTATTTAACAGGTTTTCACATGAAAAGGGATTAAAATTTGGGTCAGAAATGGAGATCATCATTTTTTCTCTTCAAATTCTAGTAAGAACCCTAAGGAACATTTCATCCTCAAAATACCAGAGGCAAAATGTCAATTATTCAATTTTTTAAACTATTTTGCTCTATTACTTGAAACAAAAGCAACTCGAGATCTTCTGGAAGGCTAAGTGACTGAAATGAAAGATAGGCTCAAAATCTTTAGGAACACTACTGCCAGGAACCATCTCTCTTGGCTTAAACCACATGATCCCTAAAATTTTGAAAACTGGAGATAATGAAAAATGGTTTCAATATTATATACTAAGTATGCCAAGAGCAGAGGGCTATCATACTCTGTTAGTCATGTAACTCATCTGTAGAAACATTCAATCTATTCTGGAGGAACATTTAATCTATCCTTTCTGTGGCTGGGTTATGATACCACTGGTTTCCATAAACCATTTCTTGCAACATTCTAAGTAATCATCACCTTAAACAATAATGAGGGCTCGAAAAACAGAAAAAAAAAATTTTCTCTTCATTTATCACTTTCAAAAACATAAGATTCTTTGGAAGGCTCAAACTCTCAAACCACAAAAAAAAAGGTGAATTTATTTTCCTTTTATGCCAATAATACTTAAGTTGGATAAGTCATTACTTAGACCAATAGGAAGGAAGGAAGTTTGGAGTCTGCAGAATCCTATTGTGTTTCTGACACTTAAGAGCTATGTGACAACGGGCAAGTCTTGCTAAACCATAGTTTTCTCTTCTGCAAAATGGTGGTTGTTACCATTGGTTTTTGTTCTTCTTGCTCGAAGAGGACCAAAATGATATCACTATGTCAGGGTCAAGGTACAGAATATTTGACTGTGGCTGATCAGAAGGCTCTACTACAGGTTAGGTACAAATAGTCCATATGAACACTTGCAGTGGAAATGTCTCTAAATTTGCATATATCACATTTCTTTTGAGCTACTGCAGTTCTACTTTGCTCCTATTTCAGAAGGTTGTTGAGAGAATTAGATAACAGATATGAAGTACTTTAAACATCTCAAACTGGTATTATTAGCAAGAGATGGTGTGCTGTAATAAGGAGGTGTCAAACTCCCAGTTCTAGTCAAAACCAGATTAAAATATAATTGGAAAGGGTTTAACAAAATAAACAGAAATAGGATACAACATAAGCAATGTTAATTTGTGTTTTTCTAAGTCAATATGTGCCCCACCGGGATCCATTTCTAGTTGAGTTTAATACTACTACTGTAGTGGGCTGAAAGGCAGTCTTAGAATAAGGGAGAACTGGGTTCCGGTCCTGTCCCTGACACATGCTAGCTGTGTGACCAAGGGAAACTTAAGTTAGGTCTACATCAGGGAGCTGTTTCCACATGGAAAGTTCCCAAAACTAAGGATATCACAGATCCAGATCCTCGACCCCAAATTTAACAGGGTCAACAAATCAATAAATACGAAGGTAATATCAATACACCAGTAATAAATGTTTCAAAGAACAAAAGAAATCCAGAACTCTTTTAGTTGCTGTGCTAAAACAAATTTTTAAATGATCAGTTTAATGAAACAAGTCAGATAAAATCTGAAGTTCTATTCAAAATCCTATCTATTATCCTATTTTAAGGGATATAATGAAGAAAGAAAAGACTAATAAAATATTGTCATTCTATTTCTTAAAAGAAATATTTTACTTCTTTATCAAATTAGATCCAGAATTCAAATGTAAAGACAGCAGATGTTAACCTACCTGTCATACCGCAAATTCTGAGGAGAATGGCCACCATTAAATTTGGGACTGCTTCTAGAGAGTGTGCTCCCTGGTGATATATTATTTATACGCTGTATTAAAAAAAGATACTCATTAATCAGACAAGCTTTTTCAAAATATGAAAGAAAACTTTATGTGTTGACTCACTATTCTCCTGTTTACTTCTTATCGTTGAGTTGTTTCAGTCGTATCTGACTCTTTCTGACCCCATTTCGGGTTATCTAGACAAAGATACTGGAATCGTTTGTCATCTCCTTCTCCAGCTCATAGTACAGATGAGGACACTGAGGCAAACAGGGTCAAGTGACTTGCCCAGGGTCAACATGGCTAGTAAGTGTATGAGGCCACATTTGAACTCAGATACTCCTGACACCAGACCAGGTACTCTATCCACTGTACCACCTAGCTGCCCTCTCCTGTTTATTAGTTCTGTGTCTTTGGGCAAATCATCTAATTTCTCAGGATTTCATTGGGGCAGGATAAGAATAGCACTGCCTCCCACACAGGGTTATTGTGAGGGTCAAATGAGTTAACATGTGAAAATTCTTGATAAAAAACACATCACCATGTACATATAAGTTGGCAGTAATTCTTTGTGTATAATACTCTTTCTTAAAGAGGCATTAGAAACACAGCTACCATAAATACCCTGGGTGGGGGGAGAAGGGGAAGTACAATGATTCAAAAAGTTCAAGTAGGAGGATCTGCTTGGCATTGTCTTTTTTGGTATAAATGAATTTTAAATTCCATAGTTCTAAGTCTAGTCACATTCTGGTTTTATATTTGACAAAATCGTTTATCCCAACTTTCTAACTCCCTCTTCTCAGACCTTAGTGGGTTTTAGAGAGACCTTTTTTCCAAACCCAAAGACATGTTATGCAGCAGAGGTAAGCTATTCTAGAGAAGAGATAGACCCAGAATGCTTTTCTATTGAAATTAGTGCAGTTAGCTACACCAGTCGACTTACTGAAAAATCAATGCTTGATTTGGCCTGGCCGAGTAGCAGTAAAAGTTTTTCAATCATAGAGTGCTAAAGCCCAAGGAAGACTTAGAGATCATTAAGTTCAACTCTATCATTTTAACAAAAGAGAACCTAAGTAAGGCCTAGAGATGGCTAAGTGACTTGTCCCCAGTTATATAGCACACACATATATATACACACACAGATATAGATAGATAGATAAATATAGCTAGTTATACAGATATAGATACTCATATATATGAGATCAGAAAGTAATCTGGGAATGTTTTCAAATCTCAAATGTTTACTTAACACAATTCCTCAGGATTGTTCAAAAACAGAATTTCTCCCTGTAATAAATATTAAGATATAGAGAATAATAATTAAAATCTGAAATATCAAATACACCATATGTAAGAGGACAGGTGGCACAGTAGACAGAGTGCCAGGCTTGGAGTCAGGAAGACCCGAGTTCAAATCCAGTCTCAGTCACTTACTAGCTATGTGACCCTTGACAAATTACTTAACTCTGTCTGCCTCAGTTTCTTTATCTGTAAAAGAACTGGGGAAGGAAACGGCAAATCATTCCAGCATCTTTGCCTAGAAAACCCCAAATGGGGTCATGAAGAGTCGGACATTACTAAAAACAATTGAATAATAACAAAAGAAAATAACATCCAATGGTGTTTTCAGGGGGAAAAAAAGCCCTTTTTTAAGGACTAGCATCTTTTTTTTCCTTTTGGTAAAATTATATCACTGTTATATGTTAATAATCAGAGGCTTCTACTAAGAAGATAGACCTTCAGAATATTATATATTATATATACAATTGCAAAGTATATTATAAAAATATAATACATACCAAGGATCTGTTGTATTTACTATATGTGTTTTCCAGTGCACTTCTTAATCCATCATTACTGTCATGTAATTTTCTGTTGGCTGTTCTATAGTAAAAAAAAAAAAAGAGAGAGAGAGAGAGAGAGAGAGAGAGAGAGAGAGAAAGAGAAAGAGCAGAATTTAAAAGGCCTAAAAGCAAAAACTTGCTTTTTCAAATGATGAGGTTCAAAATATGGGATGGTATTCTATAAAGTCCTCTTTTTTTCCTCCCTACTGAATCACTGAATATCAGTGATGGGCAGCACCTCAAAACCATGTGGCCTAATAAAATTATCTTAAAGAGAAAAATTGGAAGTGAGAAGCTAAATGACTTAGCTGAAGTCACAAAGCTTATGAGAGGCAGAGAGAGAATTTCAATTCATGCCCTCCAACTTTAAATCCAATATCCTTTCAAGCAGACCGGTACTTTAGGAAGGTTACCAATGTTTATTGCTGATGTAACTAGAGCACTGGAGATGTTAAAACTGACATGGTCAGTGGCACATCTAGTCTAAATTACCTCCGCTTATGAGGACTTACCTGGTTACCTTTGTAATGGCAAAACAACTAAATATCTGTTGAAGCCAAAACTGTGGCCAGATGAGCTCACTCAACTCTGCCTCCTCTTTTCTATACTTAATTCACCATTTAGGCAAGATGAGTACTGATGTATGCCTCCAAAAGTAGACTATCTCTATAGTCTTTAGATAAAAGAAATTATTATCATCTGAAAACAAAGATGCAACCAAAAAGAATTCAGAGGAAAAACTCCCTACAATATGCCTGACATAAAAGACATATATATACTTCAGCATATAGATATATAATCTAAATAATTGGCTACAGGTTCTTCATAAACTATCCGTCGTCATCAATAGCTCATTGTAACATGGGGAGTTGTCACTATTATTTTGGAGGAAAGGGATCAGTAGACAATCCTTTAATAACCTTAAAGGTGCATTAAGACTTTGGGGACGCCCTCTGTGTGCCAGGAGGAAACACTCAGCCACATCCCAAGATCACTTTTGGAGATCCATCCTCTATTTATTGAAAAACCAATGCTTGATATGCAATTCAGTTATCTCAAAGAGCTAAGTGAATGTGCTGAATAAAATGTAATGACAAGAAACACATATTTACCTGCATTTCCATCCTCAGGATTCAGTTTATTATTCTGCTGTACACACAACATAACATTTATGAAAAAAGAACAGTGAAAATAGCATATAATGAAGGTAATTTATGGGAACTTACTGAAGCATTTCAATTTGCCTCTCAAGGCAATCTCTGTCTTCAGTATATTCTCTGATTATTTCCAAGTCCCTGTAAAATCACATTTTGCATTTAAATGAGAATTTTTGGATAAGCTCTCTATTTCCAGTGATTTCCATTACCACCCCATAGGACCTTCTCCACCTTCCTTAATGATTTCACTTCCTATGCCCATATTTTTCCTCCATTTTGTCTGCTGCCTTCAACCTCATTGACTTCAAAAGTCAATTTCATCATCCATCTAACACTCTAACCTCAAGGTGCCTTCAGTGCTCTAGATTTGAAAGACCTTCATCTCCAGTTCCACATCTGACATCCATAAGTACAGCTACTTTTTCTATCTATCACCTGCTCCACCTTCGGATATAGGGATTTATAGGATCATACGTGTAAAACTGTAGAAGATAATAGAGGTCATTAAAGCCAAACCCTTCATTTTACAGATGAAGGAATCTAAGACTATGAAGGATTAAGTGACCATCCCAAGGTCACACAGTTAGTATGTGTCTGAGGTAGGATTTGAACTCAGGTCCTCCTGACTCCAACAAAGCCCAGCACTCTATCCACTAGGCTACCAAGTTGTCTCTGTGTTCTCCAGCTACAGTATTCTTACCTGATACACTCTTCATTCTCACAAACTCATTCAATCTGCTTTTCCCACTCTTACTGGGTTGAGGGAAAAATCTCTTCACCAGTCCCTATGAGTACTGACGACCTCACAGTCACATTTGATGTATTAATTAGTCTGTAATTCATGGCCAGTCAACATAGCTCTCATCCATACCTCTCTCTTCATCCTCTTAATTGTCTTAACTGCACCAATCCCAACTCCTCCATTACACACTTCGTCCAAATCCACATCTTCTACCCCTGCTCCAAGGTCACAAAGTATTGATAGAAGAAGGCATATTGAATAGGCCCACTACAAATTCATCCTAATAAATTGAGTAACATTTATCAAATTGCTTCTTGATTTCTTTATGTATCCCACCATGAAACCTCGCTATTCCAAAGTTTCTCTACTTTCTTCAAATCTCACATCCCACTTTACCCTCTGATTTTGTTAATATAACCAAATTATCCTCTTCCTTGACTGAGATACAGTTAACCAACATAAGGTCCTCCCCCTCTCCCCCCCCTTTCTCCATCTCTCTCTCTGTTTCTCTTCCTCCCCTTCCCGCTTTCTCTCCTCCCCACCCATTTTCTCCCCGTTTTTCTTTCTCTTGCCCTCAATTATGACTTTATTTTCTCCACTAACAGAAGAAAGAGTTTTGTCACCTTCCCTAGACTAATCTTTCCTCCAAAGTTCTCAATTCCATCTCATCTTCCATTCCTCTAGGGCCTTGTCTCTTCCATAAGTCCCCCCCTCTCTTTCTAGCATCATCTGTTCTTTCCCCTATGAATTGAAACAGACATCATTCTACCTCATACAAGATGAAAAACACAAATTCTACATGACCCTGCTGATCCTTCCTGACATTTATCCCTCCCTAATTTCCAACCCCCCCCCATCCTATTACAATGCTATACATAGTTCTACAGTGTTAATCAACACAAACACTTTAAGAGCAACTTTGCCGTTAAGACTGGTACCTTGATTTCATAAGGCAACTCTTGCATTGAGATAATACTGATAGAGACCTGGCTTATGAGTCAGGAATACCTGGGTTCAAGTACCATCTTTGACATATAGTACCCTGAGTAAGTCATTTAACCTTTCAACGCCCCCGGAAACTCTCGAAATCCAAATTACAGAGCAGTTGCTAATCTGCACCGCTAATAGAGTTTCCTTAACTTCCTTAAGGAGTCCCAAAATAATCGTAGTGTCCATTTAAAAAAAAATCTGTTTCATAACAGTATAGAAAATTACACTTTGAATGCAGATGTCTCTGCTCAAATCTATTAATCTCCCTAAAATTTAGTTTCCTTTTTTGTACTAAGTTAATACATCTGGTGTCTGACTTAATAGATATGGGGGGGAATACAAAACTGCATTTTTCAGAGAAAGTGCTCTTGACACACTGTTGCTTTGTGGTATGGAACTATCAATGTGAACACAGTCTAATTTGTTTTTCTAAATTTCACTCTTCACGATAATGCTATTGAGACGCTTTTATATAAAGTTTATACCACTATTAAGCCTCAGAATAGAAATAAATTAGCAACTATTTACTGAAAGTCTTAACTTATTAACACCCATCCAGTCGGGACACCATGCTCCCACTGTTACCACATTTGGCATGGTTATCAGGAACTAAGCAGAAAGACAGTCAGTACTTGGATGGAAAGAGCAAGGACTTCCAGATCCTTTGGGAAATAGTGTTAGTAACTCAGAGGGTGGTACTGTTACTCTTAAAGCACTTTTCATGAATTGTAGGGAAAATAAGCCAATTTATATAGCATTTGGATATTTGCAGCTAAAAGCAACTAATCATAGGATGCAAGGAAAGAAATCACCATGACTTATAAAAATTTGGGTGTAGAACATTATGGTAAAATTAACTACTGATGTACCTTATTAAATTCATGTAATATATATGATTTCAAAAAGTTGTATGCAAATCCAATTTAGTAAGTTAAATTGTACTTTCCTATTCAACTACATTATGATTTCAGAAAAAAAATTTATCCTCAATTAAACAAAATAATTTTTAGTAGATGCTAGGAATCTAGTAAAGTATTATACTAGCTGCTGAGGAAAGTAGAGGAAATGCAAAGATGACATCCCTGCCTTCAAAGGAGCTGCAGTTGTAAGTGGCTAATATTTTATTCTATTTCTCAGCTCCTAGTTTATTATCAATATCTTTAAAAAAAAGTCAAGCAAACATGTTGCTGCATGCATTTGTATAATTGGGAAGACTGAGACTGGTAGAGTGCTTAAGCTTGGGAGTTCTAAACCTCAGTAAGGCTAAAGACAATTGGAGGTCCCCACCAAGTTTAGCACTAACATGCTGAGCACTGGTTAGGGGGCAGAGTTTGCAGCAAGCTGCCCAAGGAAGGTCAAAACTAGTCCCGTTCAGAAACAGGGCAGAAGAAAGCTTCTTCACTGACCTGCAGTGGGATCAAGCCCATAAGAGACAGTTGTACTTTCACCTTGGGCGAGATAGAGAGCTATAGTCTCAAAAATAGAAGAAAAAAAAAAACCTCATAAATGCTAAGGTATAGCTATTTAAAAAGCCCTTTTTGAAAAGTGAAAACAATTTTTGATAAAAGTCAAAAGTAACTAAATTCTTCCCTAATATGTTTTTAAAGTCGTGCTTTTTCTTATTTCCTTAAAGGAAGGACTATGTTACAAATGTAACTAAATAGCCACTTATCAAAACAAAAAAAAATTTGCAAATATATTTAAACACACATACACACATACCCATACCAATACTAAAGCACATGCTGAATTCTCCCAATTTAAAAATAACATGCAAAATTCCATACCTTTCTGAATTCAGACTTTGATCAGCATAGTCACTTTTCAAGGCATCTAATTCACTCTGAAGAAAGGCTATGTTTGTTTGTGCTTCTAAAAGATCTTTTTTAACTTTCTGATTTTCCTAAAGGAAAGTTAAATTTATTTGTTACTATGCTTTTCAACCAAGGAAAAATGGAAAAAAAGACTTCTCTGAAGAATCATGCCACACAGCAAAGGAATATGAATGAAGTTCCTTTTTTTTTTTAAGAGCCAGTGGAAAAAAAATAATGCATCAAAATCTGAATTGAGTCATCACATAAATTTCAACCTATACAAACTCAAAATCCCTAAAGTTGTCTTCCCCATTTCCATTCTCTCTATTGTCCCAGAGTTATACACATATAAACACATACACACACACACATTTATACTTAATAAAAAGGAGCAAAAGATATACTTTTTCAAAATACTCTCTGGTGAAATGAAAATCTACATCAGAAATAACAGATCTACTTAACAAGAAATCACTAAATATTCAATTGAGTATTTTAAAAAATGATCTGCTACACAGCCTATCCAGTCCTTAGAGATTTTTCAATTGCTTATGCTGGATATTAACAAGTGATTAGTATTAACATTTTTCTGGAAAAAGTAAAGCTAATGTAGAGCAGATAGGTATCTTGGTCAAGTGGGCAAGGACCTGTCCTTGAAGACAAGACAGCCTGGGTTCAACTCCACCTATGACACATATGGGTTGGGTGACTCTGGCACTTATTAAGCCTTTTAATGTTCTAGGTAACTCTGTAGGACTGTAAGTCACAGAAAAGGTGTCTCCCTAGATCAGTAGGATCTATTTCCTCATGCAAGGAAATCACAAATCCGGGCCCTTTTTCCTATGAAGAATTTACTACTTCTTCCTAAAAGTGACTGTGACAAGGGAACCCCATGACATAAAAAGTACCTTTGTCCACAGGCACCTTGGAGCAATTTTTAAATGAGTATTGTACACATTTTCTTTTAAGTTTCCATTCTTGTCACCATAACAGCATTGCTGTGTTTTGAAAAGGGCCATCCCACATAAAACATATTTCCTTAAATAGAAATGTAATTCTTACTGTTGACAAATCATAAATTCTTTTCTTTAATGCAGCCACATCTTCTTTTTGACTTAAGGTCTTTGACTGTTCTTCCAGCTGAAAGAGAAAATAAAGTACACCTGTTTATCACCAAATTCAGGTTGAGCTAATTAAGGTTCACATCTCTGCATACAATGTCAGTTCATCATACGGGGGAAATTTTTTAAAATTATCTTTATGTGTAATTTAAAAATACTATTAAAAATAAAAAATATTTTTAAAGTGAAAAAAAATCAGTGAATGGGCTTAGTAGCATGCTTTGCCTTTGCCTCATATTTAAATTTTTTTCATGCCTGGTTCTAAAAAGGGAAGCCCATATTTCCTAAAGGCAGATATTTAAATTTCCCATTGCTGCTAGGGAGGGTCAGAGTTGCTGAAGATGGAAAGCTACAGAACCATGGCTGTTCACCTTTTTTAGTTTTTTGATGGTCACCTGAAGTTCCCCTACTTCTGCTTCATACTGACGTTTAAGATCATTTAGTGCCTCTTCAGCTTTTCGTTTCTCCTAGAAAAAAAAAAGACGCTTCATAAGATCAAATGCCCATTCATCCAAAAAAATTTAGTTAGCCCCTGCTCTGTAAAGAGACTTGTGTTAGGTGCTGGGCAACATAAAAAGCCTAGATATTAATAGCATCTGCAGAACTTTAAGGTTTGCAGAGCACAGTACATGCATTATCTCATTTGATCCTCACAATAATCCCATGAGGTAGAGCTTATTAATACCCTAATTTTATAGATTAGGAAATTGAGGCAGAGAAAGGATAAGAGACTTGCCCAGTAATTGTCTAAGGAGAGAACTGGGTCCTCCTGATTCCAAGTCCAGTATTCTTGACTACTGCTTCCAATTAGCTGCTTCAATAAGACATGGTTACCACCATCATGATGGGGATGTAGCTGGGGGGATTGGGGGTGTGGGGGAGGGGAGATAAAAAAAGAAGGCAAGGGAAGGGCCATCCATCCCAGTCTCAAAAACTAAGCAAAGGTTGGGGTGGGCTTCTGAGGTATGGAAGAGGGAAGAAGGAATTCATGACAGATTTCTTGATTTTCTCAAGAAAGTAGGAGGGAAATTCTGTTGAGAAACAAGATCTAATGTACAGGACTGAAGAGAAAATATTTGAAAGTCACTGTGTAGTCATGAAGGGAAGAAAAAGAGATTGGATGGTAGTATGGAGTAGTGGGAGGGGAGTAAGGATAACAAGGATGAGAAGTGTTTTGGCCGCTTTTTTAAAAGCTGGGAAAGAAAACTCAGCATGTCTGTAGTCGGAGGAAAAGGACTTAACTTTTGTTGAATGGAGAAACAGGCCCAATGATCTAACCACTGAACTGATTCTGGAATCATGGGACATGGGTTCGAATCCTGCCTCTGATAATTCCTACTTGTGTGACCTTGGAAGTATCATTTAACCTCCATGGGCTTCATTTTCCTCATATGTAAAGTGAGGGGGTGATATTAGATGGCTTTTGAGGTCCCCATCTGTAAAATGAGCTGGAGAAGGAAATGGCAAACCACTCCAGTATCTTTGCCAAGTAAACCCCAAATGGAGTCACAAAGAGTTGGATGCAACTGAAACATTGAATGAACAAGGACAACAACGTCCCCTACAGCTCCAGATCTATAACACCACAGCCCCTGTGATATTCATATGCTTATCTTCTCTTCTAGTTACAAAGGTTTTCCTCCCTAGGACTCTCCTTAAATTGGACAAGAACAAAAGGGCCATTATGGCCTGAGCCATCAATTGCCTACATGACATTCCAGTTTCAGGAAGCAAAGACAGCCCCTTAAAGAAAAAAATTCCAATATCCAGCTTCTCCTGGTTCCAATTACTTCAGCGATGTTTATTAAAAGAGAAACATCTTGCAGATGAGGGGTCACATAGCCCTTAGCTGGGTTCCAAATGATGAACCACAGTGGAGTCCCAAAGTAAGCTGTGTAATCACCTTCTTTGCAGGGCTGACATATTTACATTCAAACAAAATTATGTATCCCAATAGCCAGCACCTATCACCACGATAGCAAATCACTCTGACACCAAGTTGCTCTGACAAAGGCACCGTGTTACCACGAACAATACAGTAGGGGAAGACATTTTTAAGAAATGTTAAACCCCAGTTGTTCTCAGATCAAAAGTGTGGAATATGTCAGTTCAATGCAGGAGGGGCTGAATGTGAAGGTCAGGTTTGACAGACAGGAAGTGTGAACAAGTGAACCTAAATTATAACAAAGAAAAAAAAAAGGCTGATAATGTGCTAGATTTTAAAGGGCTCTCAAAATGAAAAGAAGTAAAATGCCAAGCAGGAGGGCAGCAAAGGAGATGAGGGAGATTTGTGCACATCTAAGTAAAGTTGTTAAATTATATTTCAAAATCTATTAAGGCAGCCCATTAAATAATAAGCTGTGACTTTGGAGAGCAATGAGCTGGAACTTCAGGCTGTGTGTGGAGTTCCCAGCACCCAGAAACCATCCCCTCTGACAAAACTTGCAAGAATTCTCCAGATAATATTTGCAGTGAGAGCTTCTTAATTCTAGGGTTTTCCTGATTCCTAATAGTGTACTTATGACTAGGAATAGAGGAGAAGCTCCTGTCTTTCACTGAAATTTGCTTCTTATCTGATTTCAAATTGTCTGCCAGGGTAGAACCAGGTGGCACACTGGATATAGACAGCTGGGCCTGGAATCAGGGAGATTTGAGTTCAAATCTGGCCTCAGACACTTACTACTGAGGTGACTCTGAGCCAGTGATTGAACTCCTCTGCCTCAGTTTCCTCAACTGTCAAATGAGGATAATAATAATACCACCTTTCTCCAAGGCTTGTTGTATCAAATGAGATAATATTTGTAAAGTGCTTAGCACAATGCACATGGTAGGTGTTTAATAGATGCTTGTTTCCTTCCTTCCTTTGTGACCCTGGACAAGTCATTTAACCTCTGCCTGCCTTAGTTTCCTCATCTATAAAATGAGGATAATAATAGTACCTACCTGTGTGACCCCTCATCTGCAAGATATTTTTCTTTTAATAAATGTTACATTTAATAAATGTCATAAATAATAATAGCACAACAACTTGGGTTGTTATGAGTATAAAATGAGGTATTATTTGTGAAGACTTTGGAAGGCTTAAAGCATTGTTATTGTTATGGTCATTATTATTATTATTATTATTACTACTACTACTTCTCCAAAGTGATTCTGCCAAAAGATCCTCTCCTCACTTCCCTCCTTTCTCCTTTTATGTCCTAACAATCACAAGGACTTGCATTCACTAGTTAGTAAAAACCTTTCCCCCAGCCTCCCACAAATCACAGGAATCATAGGGATTCTAGATCTAAAACAAAAAGGGATCTTCAAAGGTCATCCAGTCCAATGCCCTCAGTTTTATAGATGGAGGAACTAAGTCCCAGGTATATTAAGTGAGTTCCTCAATGTCAAACAGGTAATAACTCCCAGTGGCAAGTTTTGAACCTGTACCTTCTGACACCAGATAGTACCATATTGCTTCCTTCCAAATAATATACAGGTTTTAAGAAAAAATAGAATAAGGAAAATTTTGAAAATTTAGCAAATTCTCTCTGCTTTTCACTTTCTACTCAATAGAAGAAAAGTAGGCCTTCATACAAATACAGAGGGTCACCCAGAATTTTTTCACTTAAGCCCAGGTCCTTTCACAGGGATTCCACTCTTGAGAAAGAACACTGTGTTATAGGACCCAGGTTCACATTGTATGCAGCTTTGGCAAAGTCACATATTCTCTGTCAGCCTCAGTTTCTCTTCTCATATCTCATCTCTCTCATTTCTGTCTCTATCTCTGTCTCTGTCCTCTCTCTCCCCTGTCTCTTTTTTTCCGTCTTCTCTCTCTCTCTCACTCTCACTCTGTGTGTGTGTGTGTTAGACTAGAGCAAGCATTATTAACTTTTTTGAGTCATGAACCCCTTTGGGAGTCTGGTAAAGCCCATGATCCCTTCTCACAATCTTTTTTAACCTAAAATTAAATTCATAATTTCAATCTCTGCTCCCAAAAGCAACATTAAAAGGCAAGAATGGGTAAAAACTCCCCTAGGGTGAGTTATTCCACCTCTCTGATTATCCTTTGATGGAGAGCACTTAGTGTTGTTGTTGTTCAGTCATATCTGACTCTTCATGACCCCATTTAGGTTTCTCTTGGCAAAGATACTGGAGTGGTTTGCCATTTCCATTCATCAGGTCATTTTACAGAAGAGGAAACTGAGGCAAACAGGGTTAAGAGACTTGCCCAGGTTCTCTATCTACTGTACCACCTAGCAGCCAGAACCCTTAGCACTGGGATACAAATGTCCATCACTATCATGATCTGTTTTTCTGAATAACAACCACAGTAACAACTAACATCTATAAAGCTATTTAATATTCGCAAAAATTTTTTGCATACATCCTCCCATCTGATTCTCAAAACAGACGTGGGAGGCAGGGAACGCGCTTATCCCATCTTTCAAAATAGAGATATGGAGGCTAAAAGTACCAAATGATCTGCTCACCTAGGTTCTCACCTGGGCAGTGTTCATGCTGGGATTCAAATTCAGATCTCACAGTCAACACTAAGGACAAGAAGAAACTTCATCATTCTAAACTTTTAAATATCATACTACAAAATAATGTATCATTCCCACTGGGATGGTTTCCTATAGCCTATGCCAGAACTTGTTTTCCCTACTCCATCATCACCACCATTAATTTAAAACATTTGGGCTATGTGGCTGCACAGAGTAAGTAGAAAAAAGGCTGGACTTGGAATCATCTGTAAAATGGGAACTATAGTAGCTACCTCCAGGATAGCTGCCATTAAGATCAAATGCAATAATATGCCTGATAGACTTTAAAGTGATAGAGAAATATCCAGTATTTTTATCACAACCTCCCATTTCTCCTGGTTTATTTTTAATCCATCAAGACAGATTGAAATTTAAAAGAAAGTCTAAACTTCCATTTTTAAAAGAAAGTCTACTTCTTGATTTTTCAGTACATGTGTTTTGCAAGCATCTATAAGATAAGCATGTTAGTAAAAGGAAATATATCCCAAGAAAAATGAAATGATCTTTCACCTGAATACCACAGATAGAATATTGGGCTTAGAATCAGAAAGAACCAAGTTTAAATCCTGCTTCAGTCACATACCCCAGGCAAGTCACTTAACATCTATGGACCTCAGTTTCTTCATCTAAAAAATTAAGGAAATGAACTCAATGACTCTTGCCCTAAATCTATGATCCTACATTTTCTATTCATAGATACCTTTTCATTTACTGAACTATAGACACACCAAGCATCTGCTATTCTACAGCTGAGTGCAACTGAGGTACAGTTAAGTAATGACTTGACCAAGTCTCCTTAATAAACTAGTATCAGAAATAGGCCTCCTTATTTCAAAGGCACAAAGTTTGGATTACTCAGCCATAGCTACTTAATACAGCACACGTTTCATTGGGTGTAAAAAAATGAAAATATTTTTCAAATAATTCATAAGGAGCAAATTATCCTGATCTATCCAAATGTATTTCCTTTTAGCTAGATAGAGGCAAACTAAGGTTTTAAATGAGATGGGGATAACTATCAGCATGACAGAACCTAAATCTCTTAAGTGCTATGTTCACCAAGGTTAAGTATTTTACAGGGAATCATAGAAGCTCTTCTAAACATCAGTGCAATAGTCCCAAAGTAGATAATCTCCATAAAACTAAGACAATAAAAACCAATTATAACATTTCCCTCCAGAAACATTTTATTTTCTTTGTCCCCAGGGCAAAATCAGGAAGAAGTTTCATCTTGCTTGCTGCTTACCCAGAGAAGACAGCAACAGTAAGAGCCCTAAACTCTAAGACTAAGTGTATTTTGAAGTAAACATGCAGTGGTACTACTTGGCAAAATTGTAATTTCAATGCTGAATTCTAAGGCTTGTGATGCATTGTCATTTATTATTAGAAATCTATGCACAAGATGAAACAAAAGAAGAATTACCGTTTCCCCTATTTAACTGAAATATGGGCTAATGTGGGCAAAAGTTCCACTTAGTGGACAACCAGCCAACCAGTATCTGAGCATCTACCACGTGCCCAATACTATGCCAAACTCTGTGGGTGATATAAAAGAATCCTTAGCTATTTGGCAACTTCACTTAACTACAGCCCAACTAAGAATCAGAAACTAAACAAAAAAGTCATCTGACAAGCCAAAATAGAAGTCACAAAATAGATGCAAGGAAGCTAATGGCTCTAATTATAGAGTTCCAGCTTGCCCTCACTGAGCCTATTTAGTCTCATTTAGACACATTTCTAACAAAGGTGATTAACTTGTTTTTTGAGTCTTCCATAGAACAGAAGCAGCAAATTGGAAAAAGAGAGAGTGGCTGCCTCAAGCAGGCCCTCTGACAAAAGCAAAAACACTACAGGAAAGGAAGAAGACAGAACGCTTATGAAAAGCACACACGAGCACTCAAAAAGCAAAGCAATATAAAACCATTTAATAGAGGAGCCAATAGTTCTGTATACCTTCAGATAGGTCCTGAGGGCATCACCCTATTATAGAATAGTAGAATAAGTGTTAGTAATATATAGTAAATAATAGCATCTTATTTTTAGCTATATAGATTCATATTGGATTCAAATAGTAAATAATAATACAATAACATGTTTACAAACATGGCCCTGAGTCTAAGTTCAGGGATGTTCAGAATATTCTGCTTAACAAGAAAGGGAAGTAATAGATTTTAGATTCTCAGCCAAAATGGTTAGAATATAGTTTTAATGTTTAAAAGGATAAATCTTCCATGATCTAATTCCTGAGTTTTTTATTCTTTGAGACTGGAGTTCTGGCCTCAGGAAGCTTATAATCCACAGGAGAATTCTGAATTAACATATATGAAGCAATTAGGGAACAAATAAGTAAGTGCTAAACCATGTAGTATTGACTTAAAATGACAAGTAAGAAGATGTTAGTCTTGCATGAAGTCATGAAGTAATGTCTCAAGGAAGAGAAGGGGGTCTTGAGTTAGGTGCTGAAGAAACTTGATAAGCTGAATGCTAACTGGAGAGGAGTTTTTTGATGCATAGCAATGGGAAATAAAGCTGGACAATCAGAGTATTGAGAGTGAGGTCAGATAATGAAACCATTGAATGTCTAGCAGAGAAATTTGACCTTGATAATAAAGCAGCATTTTACATTTTTAAGTAGGACATGATGAAAATGGTTACTGAGGAAGATTAGCTAGGCAGTATGTGTGATATGGACTCAGAGAGTCTGGGTAGGAAAATGTTGCTGTAATCCAGGCATAAAGAAGATCTTAATCAAAGAGGCATAGATTTAGAACCAGAAGTGATCTCAGAGCCCACCTAGTTCCCCATACCTACTACACACAAGGAAAGTGAAGCACAGATAGGCTAACTCCCGGAGGTTACAAAGATTAGCATTGTTAGACCTGAGAGTGGTTGGACTTAGACCCAACATCAAATCCAGGAGAAGAAAGGTTATAAGGGGAGGGAAGAGGAGGGGAGAGAAAGGGTGTAAAGGAGAGGAAAATGCTACTACTTTTATTCTCCGTATGCAAACCTGCATTGTGAACTCCAAACACTGCCAGAGATACATCAAAAAAATGTTCTGAACCCTGGGATTGAATGACAGTGGGAAATCAAGGGAGGTTAGGAGCCCATAAATAAGAAGAGTTTTAAATCTGAGGGATTAGAAAGGAGCCAAGTTTGCACAATGAGGAGAAGCTAAGTGCTGCAGTAGATAGAGCACTGGGCCTAGAACCAGAAAGATCAGAGTCCCAAACTGACCTCAGACACTTACTAGCTGTATGACCCTGGGCAAGTTACTTAATCACTGCCTGCATAAAACTGGATAAGGAAATAGCAAACCACTCCATTATCTTTGCCAAGAAAATCCCACGGACAATTGGTTCACAGGGTCATAAAGCGTTGGACAGACTGAGTGAATGAACACCACCACCACCATCTACACAATGAGACAATGGAAAAGTCAGTGGTGCTAGAGAAATGATAATAGTAGAACTGAGTGGGGTTATCACTAAAAGCCTGGGGGAAATATGCTAACATTATCTAGAGACATCACTTTCCACTTTTTACTTAATGAAAAAGAAGAGTCTGGATGGAAATAATTTCCTTCAATTCAAGCTGCAGTTGCAGCAAACTATAATGAAGAGGAAAAAAACAAGAACTGGCTAAGTTCCAGGGCATAACAATGAAATTTAGAGACACAGTTTGAAGTCTATTGAAGTCACAATTTGAACCTGGCTTCAGGTGTCCTTCAAATAAACAGAAGTAGGAACTATCTGCTTTGCCAGAATCTGTGCTGATGCCGACAGCTACAGACGTGGCAGGAGGCTGTCTTCCACGCTGACGTCTGCAGGCAATGGCAATACCAGACACTTACATCTTTCCTTGTTTTATGTTCTGTGGCCTGGATCCTCTGATCCATTTCCTCTTCCAGCTCACTCAGCTGCATGGCGGCTTTGTCCTGGGCTCTGAAAATTTAAAAGGGCACACACTCCGATTCACCTTTGTTATTTGAAGACACAATAATGAGAGAGACTCTCTTCATTTCCTTCATGTGCACACATGCATTCTGAACTGTAACCACCCCCCGAAGATATGTCATTGAACAGATAAACACCAAACTGCCGGGGCTGGCAGTTAATTTTTACAATATTTGCTTCTTTAAATCATGTAACCACCATAACCGCCAATCGTGAAAAGCCCACATTTCTATAGCACTTTAAGATTTATTTTAAGATTTTAAGAAATTTTCCTTCATAACTATCCTCTGAGGTAGGTAAAAAAAAAGTAATGCTATCCCCATTTAACAAATGGGCAAACTGAGGCTTGAAGAGATGAAATGATGTTGTCCAGTGTCACAAAGCTCGTGAGCATCTCATCTGGGATTCACATTCCAAGTCTAACATGGTTTTTTTGTTGTTGTTGTTTGGTTTGTTTTTTCACTTTTTGCTAGGCAATGGGGTTAAATGACTTGACCAGGGTCACACAGCTAGTAAGTGATAAGTGTCTGAGGCTGGATTTGAACTCAGGTACTCCTGACTCTAGGGCTGGTACTCTATCCACTGCGCCACCTAGCTGCCCCTCCCCATAGCATGTTTTGCTATGAGGATATTGAATAGTAAAGGTAAGGGTTAAGTATATAGCACCAACTATGTGCCAGTCACCATGCTGTGTTTTACAAACATTATCCCATTTGATCCTCACAGAGGTTTGCTGCTTGTCCTCTGTTCTCGAAGAGGACCATGACACCAGGGAGGTGATGCCATGACAAGCAAGTGAAACGATTTAAGTGAGGGAGGGCTGGGCAAGGTCACCAGCTTCACTTTCTCCTCCAGAGTCATATGGGTCCAGCAGCCAGATGTAGATCAGGACGACTGGAGATGGCCCAAGATGCAATGGGGAACCTTGGCCTTTTCAGACTAAGGTCTTTAATAGGTCCCTGTTTGACTGGGGCAACACCCATTCTGTGATTAATGTTTAATCACAGAAAACCTGAAAGTTAGATGCAGTTAGTATTATAGTTGAAGAAACTAGAACAGATTAAGTGACTTTTACCCAGGGTCACACAGCTATTAAGGATATGAGACTGGATTTGAACTCAGGTCTTACAGACTCCAGGCCTAGAGCTCTAACAATTGCACCACCACAACAACTGCAAAGGTAACAAAGACATATCTGTTAAACATATTTTATAACTTAATTATAGTAACCATATCACAGGTTAAAATAGAAACAAAAACTGGCACAGGGGAACAGAATGACAAATTCCCCAAATGATAAAACTGAATTCTAGTAGAAGTCCTTAAAATTCCAGTTCATGGAAGATGAGTTTATACTTCAACCACACTTTGGTTCTTAACTTAATTCTAAGAATAAATCATTTTTTTAAAAATCTGAAATCAGGGAGTGGGGTTGGGACAGGAAAATATATTGAAAGTGGTTTGGGTTTTATGCTTAACGCTAAAGCTAATTTTAAAATCATTTCATATATATCATTCAGTTCCCAGTATTTCAATACTATAGGGAAAGGTAAGTAAATGAAGTACATGAACTCTAAAAAATTTGCTTTTAGTCCAAAAATGATATGGTTTTAGGTCTGTATTTAAACTTACCTCACACACAGGCTTGCTCAGGCCATGGTGGCTTGATTCTATCCATTCCATTTTTTTCCTCATATATTCAGTTGCTAGTTGAGTACAAGCATTAAATGTGTCCCGTCTACATATATGTGTGTATGTGTGTGTGTGTATGTATGTGTGTGGATAAATGTATTATATATGCATATGTATATATGTAACATGTTATATATTTATACAATTTCATAAATATATGATTATGCATTTATCTATAGATGTTTATATTATTTATATAATTTTATATTTATATTTTTATATATTTAATATAAATTTAAGAAAGAAAGAGAGCTATTTACTCTAAGCAGTAAACATACAGCAGGCTAAATTTCATGGAAACATGTATCAGTTAGAAAGGACCTCAGGATCATCTATGTCAACTTACACCTGACCAGGAATCCAATCTGTTCTCAAATCTTGCTGTTTTTACTCTCACATAATTTCTCATCCATGTCCCCTTCTTACTGATAGTCACAGTCTCACGCTAGGCCCTCATTATGTTTCACCTCGATTATTGCAATAGCCCCCTATTGGTCCTACCTCAAATCTCTCCCTCACCAGTCCTTCCTCCACTCAAAAGTAATTTTCCTAAAGCACCAGTCTGACAATTATCGCATCCCTCCACCCCCATCTCAATAAACTTCAATGGCTCCCTATTACCTCCAGGATCAAATATAAAATTCTCTGTCTGGCATTTAAAATCTTTTCTAGTCTGCTTTTCCAGTCCTACTTTTCCAGTCTTCTGACCATTGAATCTCCTCCATGCAGTTGAGGATTCAACTACACTGGTCTTCCTGTTTGCACAGCAAGATCTTCAAGCCTTTGTACCTGCTGTCTACTGTGCCTACAATGTTTCTCCTTTTCTCTTGACTCACTTTAAGCCTCAGCTCAGACATGACCTTCTTTTGCAGGAGACCTTTCCTGGTCCCTTCTCCACCTTAGTCCCCTTGCAGGTACCTTCTTTCTGAGATTAACTTTCATTTACAGCGTATATATTTGTGTTATCTCCATTAGAATGTGAGATTCTTGAAGACTGTCTCTTTTTTATGTCCAGTACTTAGAAGCATGTCTGGTATATGTTGCGGTATTATTGTTGTTCAGTGGTGTCTGACTTTCCCTGACCCCATGGACCGACCATAGCACCCCAATACTGTCCGTGGGGTTATCTTGGCAAAGATACTGGAGTGGTTTGCATTTCCTTTTCCAGTGGATTAAAGCAAACAGGTTAAGTGACTGGTCACACAGCTATGAAGTGTCTGAGGCCACATTTGAATTCAGGTCTTCCTGACTCCAGGCCCAGTGTTCTATCCACTGCACCCCCTAACAGCTTCCATCTGACACATAGTAAATGTTTAATAAACACTTATTGACCGACTGCAGCATTTCTGACAAGTGGTCATCCAGTCACTTCTTGAAGACCTCCAGGGAAGGGCTGCCCTCCCAAGGCAGCACAAATTCTTTGTAGCTTCTCACAGTATAAATCATCTTCCCAGACATCTGGTTTTACATTTTAGCATCATCCATCTCCAGAGAAAGAACTAATAGAGTCTCGATGCATATCAAAGCATACTATTTCTCACTTTATTTTTTCATGGGTTTTTTTTTTTTTTGGCCTGTAATTTCTTTCACAACATGACTAATATGGAAATATGCCATACAGCCATGGTTGCAAATGTACAACTTATATCAAAAATTGCTTTCTGTGCCAGGGAGGGGAGAAGGGAGGGAGGAGAAAATTTGAAGTGTAAATTTGCTGTGTAAAATATTCTTTTAAAAAATGAATAAATACATTTTGGCATCTGTTTTCAAATGTCTTAATAGTGATTCAAAACTACTTTTTGAAAGAATTGTGGCTGTCAGTCCCACCTACTTCTAATCTCCCCAATCAGAATCACTCTCCTTAAAGCTTTTAAAGAGGTCGGAATCTTATACTTGCTCTACAATTTAAAAAAAGACAATGGCTTTAGAAGTAAATATTTCTTCATAAAACCATTATACTTCTTTCAAAAAAAAATCATTAATGATCCTCACAACAACTGCATGAATTATGTAGGACAGATATTAATCAACCAGTCAATAAGCATTTATTAAGCATCTACTATGTTCCTGGTATTGAACTAGGTTCCATTTCACAGATGAGGAAACAGGAAGTAAAATAATTTGTCCAGTCAAGTGAAAACATGCAAATGACGGATCTGCAAAGGGGAATTCCTTCCACTAATATTCTACTAACAATGCAGCTTTCTTTAATTAATGCAGACGTTTAAATTTAAAAAAAAATAAATTTTAAAAAAGTAAAATCAAGTGGTACATATTACAATGTCCACAATATTTCAACAATATGTGGTCGAGGGATCCCAGTGGGAAGAAAAGTGGACCTCAAGTCACAATAAATACTAAGATATTTTAAACATTTCTAACATGGCAAATACTGACAGATCTAAATCATATAAACAAAAATTCTTTGGGGTCCTCAATAATTTAAGACTGTAAAGGGGAGTCCTGAAACCCAAAAGCTTGAACACTGTGGGCACAGAGGACGGAGAACCCGCCTGGGGGGCCCAGGAAGACGAGTTCTAGTGCCATGTGTGACAGACATATAGAGGCTGGGCAAGTCACAGAGATCCTCCTATGCCCCATGCCAAGAAATTCTCTAAGACTATAAGTGGCAGGGCAGTTGTTAATATGAATTGGTTGAAGGGGTTTCCTCATTGAGTGTTCCTTAAGCCAATGATATTAGAGGAAATTTTAAAAACACATTTTTTAAACTACCTTTTCACTGCGATGGCCAGGTTTTCTATCTCGGTGCTTTGAAGTCTGATCTCTTGGATAAAGTTCTTGATAACATGTTCATAAGGTTGAATTAATCTTGGCTCCAAAATGTTGATGTTCTGATACAGAACGCTAACTTGTTCTTTTCTGCCAAAGGAAAAGAAAAAAAAATCGAGTGCCCGTTTGTAGAACAAACACTTTATCCCCAAGGGAAACAAAGCAAGCCCAGATCTTTAAAATAGGAATCAAAGTAGCATATGGGATAGCAAGGCTGCCTAAAGCAGAGAGTATGCATTTGGACAGTAATGGGATTAAGGTCGCAGGGGCAGGACAGAACCTAATTCTGGATGGTTTCCCTATTTGGATAGAGGAATTTACAGGAAAAGGATAAGATAGAGCCAAAGAATGTTTTCTTAAAGAGCATTTCAATGAATATACATAGAAGGCTTTGAGTAGAGCTAATACTTTTCACCTTTCTCAAATCTTTTTCTTAATTAGAAAGTGGTTTCATTTTTCTCTTCGGTGGTACACGTATCCCTTAGACTACTTGCTCGCTCATCGAATAACAAATCCATTTTTCTTGCTTTCTTTGATCCCTTGTGGGAAGTCAGCTTTGAAATTGTCTAATAACGTTAACGTAAGTTATGATTCTATTGAGATAATAGCAGAGCTTCCTAAAATGAAAGTTAGAGATTTCGTCACTGGGGAGAGGGGTGGAAATTGCAGTTTCCCGGAAGAAATGGACAACTTTGGGCCTAAAATAACAATAGTTAAAGTCACATCCAAATAACAGATGCTTACCATGAGATTTAGAGCTGGATTTGGGGGAACACAACTACCTCATCTTGAAGAGGTGGAAAATGAAAAAACAGAGGAAAAGTAATTTCTAATAAAGCAATGAAGCAGAGGAAGGGGAGGGAAAGAGAGGAAGAGGAGAGAGAAGAAGGAACAAGTGGAAGGAGAGATAGAGAAGAGATAGGCAGAGGGAGGAGGGAGAGGAAGGAGAGTGAGTAGGAGAGGGAAGGAGAAAAGAGGAGGAGGGGAAGGGGGAAAAGGAGAGAGGAAGGGGGAAAAGGAGGGGAAAAGAGAAATGAGGAGGGAAAAGGGAAAACAAGGAGGGGAAAGGGAAAA
>NW_020954610.1:3674517-3700895 GCF_900497805.2 Vombatus ursinus | reverse complement strand
GAAAGGGCAAAGAGGAGGGTGGTTTGTTGTAAAGATAAATTAAGGAAATGTTTGTAAAGCTCTTCATAAACCTTAAAGCCCTATAAAATGCCTGCTGTGATTTTTTTTAAATAAAAATTTGTTACACCTTACAGGGTTCTTTTCATGACACAGATGCTGTGCCCAGCCTGAGCATCCCAGAAGGCTTTTCCCTTCCATGACCTACTCATAGAAAGGGTTCTCTTGTCCTATGTCATAATCTCATTTCATGTAAACTCTCCACTACCACCATGTACCAATTTTAATCAATATTTCAAAATACTAGATGCTGTCCACTAGCATCAAAATGGCAGTCCTAATGTCTTTCTGCATTCATATGGCCCCACACAAGTGCCAAGTCTGTACCATACTAGCTAGCCCACTACACAGAATGCCATAATTTATGAGATGTGGTTAATTGACCCAGTCTTATGATGGTTTCTACCTGGTTAATTTTCCAACCCCTATAACTTTTTCTCCTGCATGAATTGCTCCAGTTTTCTGAGGCTGCATTTCACAGCTTGTGAGCCAACAGTAAATCAGAAATCAAATCAACAATAGTTAAGTTTCTGCTATATTCCAAGCACTTTAAGACATCTGAAATATCAGCCATTATATTTCCCCACATACTCAGTTTATATTTAGTAACAAGGCAGAGAATTCTAAAATAGGAGAAAGATAAAACCCATCAAAAACTACTACTTCATTCATGAAATGGAATGTTCCTCTCTTGATACGCAGGGTAGTCCAGAAGCCTTAATACTGCACTAAGACTTTCAGGACACCCTGTGTCTGTGAACTGGGTTAAGTCCAGCGGTATTTACATATATGTGTTTGCTTGTTGGTTCTTCCTTTAGATTGTGAGCTCCTTGAGGATGGGACTTTCTTTTACCTCTTTTTGTAGCTCAAGCACTTAGCACAGTGCCTGGCACATTATTGTTGCTCAGTCATGTCTGACTCTTCTTGACCCTGTGGATTACAGCACACCAATACTGTCCACACAGTTTTCTTGGCAAAGATAATGAAATGATTTGCCTTTTCCTTCTTCAGTGTATTGAGGCAAACAGCAGTTAAGTGACTTGTCCAGGGTCACACAGCTAGTAAGTGTCTGAGACCACATTTGAGCTCAGGTCTTCCTGACTCCAGTCTCAGCTCTTTATTCACTGAGCCACCTAGCTGCCTCTGCCTGGCACATAGCAGATGATATGTATGTGTGTGTGTGTGTGTGTGTGTGTGTGTGTGTGTGTGTGTGTGTGTAAAGATGACGTATACATATATATATATACATATATATAAATATATACACAGAGAGGCACATATGTGTATATATATACACATATATGTATATATACATACTTACCCATATATATATATACACACATACACATACATACATACATACACATATATTGATTGACAACTAATGAGAACCAACTTAAATTTTCAATGTGAGCCTGTACACCTCAGAAATCAGCAAACACTACAAATTAGGGTTTGATTTCTTGCTCCCTTTGACTGTGCAGGCTTGGGAAAGTAATGGAGAAAATGTTAGATAATGTAGATTAAACTTAAAAGTGTATTGTGCATACTTTTTTTTGGTTGTTAAACTTTTACCAGCATGCCCCTGGTTAAGTATTACATGAAATCAGCCCCATAAACCTGTACCTTCCATTAAAGTCCATTCCAACATCTCATCATTTATTTCATGGGGTGACCTTGGATTCTTCCTCTGGCAGGGCCCAGAGATAAGGCCTAGGCTAGACCTGTGATTTTCCTGGTCTAGAGAACCCTTAAATAAGTAAAACCAATTTTGCAATGAGGGTTGGTACCATCTCTTCAACTTAGAGATTTTGAGAGCAGAAGTTTGAAACTTGTAGCCAGTGGAGTTCAAAATTCCATTTGGACCTAGGTTAAAATTTAATTGGGAAGTGTTTAACAAAATGAATATAAATACAATGCAACATAGATAATGTTAACTTGTGGTTTTCTAAGTCAATATTCAGTCCACAAGGATTTGTTTCTATGTTCCTTTTGGCACCATTGGTCTAGAGCCCTAAGAGATTAAGTGACTTGCCCAAAGTTATAGAACCAGTATATGGTATGGGCAGAATTTGAACCTACATCTTCCTGGTTTGAAGGCCAGTTTCCTATTCACTTGGCCAAGTTGCCTCCTTGATATATAGGGTCCTTCCTTATAACATAATTCTGGCAGAACCTACACCGAATTGAAAAGGCTTAGAGCATCGCTGGGTCTTCCAACAAAAGCTAAGCCTAACTAAATTCAAAGTTTGGCTATCACATGATAAATATTTTGTGCTCCTAATGAACCCACCTTCTGAAGCCTAAAATGGTCTCAATCAGAGTCAGAACCCACATTACTAAAATTAGTTATCTTCCAAAGTATTGAATTACAAGCCAACAAACACAGTGAGAAAAAGGGAAAGTTCTGACTTAAGAACACAGCCTGAACATCTCAGAAACTCACACATACACACACAAAAAAAATTTTTCACACAAAAGAAAATCCCTGAGGGATCATACATTTGGGAGTCACAGGACAGCAGATTTAAAGCTAGAAGGAACCTTGGTGGCCACCTGGTCAAACCTCTTCATTTTACTGATGAAGAACTTGAGATGTGGATGAGCAATGTGACTTGATCAGGGTCAAAAAACTATCAAGTATCGGAGGAAGGATTTGAACCCAAGTGTTCCTGACTCCAAGTCTAGCATTATCCATTGGGCCAAAAGATGATACACTATACTTCTTCACAATGGGGACAGGGAATTCTGAGATGAGGAAATTCCTTCTAACCACATTTCTACTCAATCTGGGCATTTGTTGGTCCTTTCATGGCTACCTCTCTGTTTTTTTGTCTCAGTCTCTTTCTCTCTACTATAACCCTCTCTCTCTCTCCCCCTCTCCCTCTCCCTCCCTCCCTGCCTTAGAGCCTAGTACATCTCAATGACTTCACCAAGGATACACTGATAGTAAATCCCAGAAACGGATCTTGAACCCAGGCCCTGTCACCCCACGACTAGTACTTTCCCCCTATTCCAACCTGCCTTTGAGGAGACCATGTGGAGGGCACAGGTGGCCAAGACAACCCATTCCTGTGGCACTGCGGGGTCCCTGCATTTTTTCTCCTCTCGTGGCACTGGGCACAACTATCCAGTTAGTCATCAAACATTTATTAAGCACCTACTATGTGTCAGAGGGGGGCCATCTCTAGTCATCCTGATTTATATCTTGGCACTGGACCCAGATGGCTCCAGAGGAGAAAATAAGGCTGGTGACATTGCACAGACCTTCCTCACTTCAATCCAATTCACTTGCAAGTCATGGCATCACCTTCCTGATGCTGTGGTCCTCTTCAAGAATGAAGGACAAACAACAATAGTTGTGGCTATGAATAAGGCTTGTTATTCAATCATCTTCAGACCTTTCTGACTCTTCCTGACCCATTTGAGCTTCTCTTGGCAAAAATAATGGAATGGTTTGCCGTTTCCTTTTTCAGATCATTTTACAGATGAGTTAACTGAGGCAAACAGGGTTAAGTGACTTGCCCAGGGTCACACAGCTAGTAAGTATCTGAGGCCACATTTGAAATCAAGGAAGATGAGTCTTCAGGACTAGCACTCTATCCACTGTACCACCTAGGTTCCTTGAATAAGGTTTAATCAGCTTCAATTAATCAGGTCACCTTCTCTCTTCTTCCAGCAGTAGACCAAAATCTCCCCAGATCCCTGATCTTCAATTCCCTTCTCACTGTTCAAATATCAACTTCAAACTCTATTTTCCCCCCTAAAATCAAGCACATGATAACTCAGCATTCCCTTGATAACCAAAATTCAGAGGACTGATAGGTAGAAAAATCCAAGATTTTATATGGATCCATGAACTTGTGTTAAATCACAAGTCAAATGCACAGTCCAATTAGGAAGTTTAGTTAAGGATGGCCCCAGGGTGTCCACATGGCTACAAGCTCAGGCCAGTTTCCCTATCTACAAAACCAGCTTTATCTTACCTAGGGCCAATCACCACCCAGCTGAACTGCACAAATAAAGCATAAACAAAAGGTTAGCGGAGGCAAATAGTATCTTCAATGCTACTTAACATAGGGAGCTCTGGCCTCTCCTATGAGGTCTAATACTCCTAGAAAAATGATAAGAGCTATTGTCATTATCACAACTAATATTTATAAACAATAGGAACCCACACTCCTAAACAGCACAGAATTTCAAAACATACTATCATTGTTGTGTTATTTATCCTTTATTGAACACCAACAATGTGCCGGGCATTAGAAAGCCTTCTGTCAATTCTGTCCTCTCAGATAACACAACAAAAAATCCGGTCTCCAACTAAGGGCTGTCACGTGGAAGGAGTACACTTGCTCTATTTGGCCCCAGAGGGCAGATCCAGGAGGCAAGGGATAAAAGCTACAAAGAGGAAAATTTGGGCTTCATGTCAAGGAAACACTTCCTAACAGTTGTGATTGCCTCAAAGTGGAATGGGCTGTTTGGAGAGGTGGTAGGTTCCCTCTTATTGGAGACCTTTAAGCAGAGGCTGAATAAGCACTTGTCAGTTATGTTACAATAGGGATTCCTTTTCTATCTGAGTTGGCCATAGAGCCCCTTTCCAACTCTCAAACTCTGTTCAAAAAAAAATCCCTTATTATTCAACTAACTGAAGTAACGATAGATAATAACTAACTCAGGAGTAATAAAATAGACAAAAGATAACACAGTAATTACACAAATTTAAGGCAAAAGAAAAAATCAGTTTGCTTTCTGTTCCTTTCCTATGGAATTTAGAGATTATATTTCATTGTTTGACAGCAACTTAGGAACACAAGTAGTATAATTCTGAACTCATGGCATATTCTTCAACTCTCTTTACTCAAAGCAAAAGGAGAGAGACACACCATAAACACAAGATCTGGAAACATTCTTGTTCTTACTTTCTCTTGGTGGCTGCACATCTGGGTTCCAGGGGTTCAATCATCATCTCTTCACAAAGGTATCCTCAAACCACACACTCATTCTTAATCTTTCTCAGGAACTCCAGTCTTACACTGTTCTTGTTCAGCGGTGTTGACTTTTCTTGACCTCATTTGAAGTTTTCTTGGCAAAGATATCAGAGTGGTTTGCCATTCCCTTCTCCAGCTCATTTTACAGATGAGGAAACTGAGGCAAACAGGGCCAAGTGACTTGCCTAGGGTCACACAGTTGTCTGAAGCCAGATTTGAATCCAGGAAGAAGAGTCTTCCTGACTCCAAACCTGGCACTCTATTCATTGTGCCACCACGCTACCACTATATCTGGCTGTCCTACATTGACAATGGCCTTTTGGCCATCTCTACCTGATCGACCCATAGACATCTCAAATTCATTATATCCAAAACAAAACGCAGTTATCTTTCTCTCATAAACCCACTTCCTACAAATATCCTTATTTTTTTTTAACAAGGGCATCATCATCTTTCACCAAAATCTGAAACACCACTGTTATCCTTGCCTCTCTTCTCTCCCTAATCAATCCTCTTCCATCCAATCATTTTCCAGATTCTGCCAACTCTACCTACACACTATCTCTCACACGTGTTCTATTCCCTCATCATCTCCTAATTGGTCCCCCTGTTTCTAATCTCTTTCCTCTCTGATCCTTCTTCTAAATGGCTAAAATAATCTGCTTAAAGCACAAGTCCATTACCCTCCTCAAGAACTGTCAATGGCTTCCTATTGCCTTCTAGGATAAAATACCAACTCAGCTTAAAACAAAGAATTTTAAGAGCTGGCTCCACCCCTACTTTTGCAGGCTTATTACATTACTCCCTCTGACACACTTCATTTTCAGCCAAACTATCCCAAAAAGTCCAAACTCCATTTCCTAGCCTTTGAACCCACAGATGTCCTGTAAGGACATAATGTACTCTTTCCATGCTACTGTCCCTTAGAATCCTTCACTTTTTTCTAGTTTCATTTAAGGTACTACCTACTTCAAAAAGTTTTTCCTGACCCCCTGATTGTTTCAAATACCCCCTATTCAAATTATATTGACTTTACTTATCTCTAGAAATATTGGAAACCTCCAGTAGAACATAAAATCCTTGAGGGCAGGAACCGTTCATTTTGTCTTTGCATGCCCAGCACCTGATATCATGCCTTGCATATAGTAAGGACTTAATGAATGCCTATCAAATTGAATTGAAGAAAATCTGACATACAAAATTACCCCTCCCCAAACAAAGAAAATATCATGATCACAGTTCTAGAGACAGAAGGGGCCTTTGACATATCTAGTCCAATAGACTAACTTTACAGAGACCCAGAGAAAAGTGACTATTCCAAGGTCACACAGTCCCAAGGGGCAAAATGAGAATTTGAACCCAGGTCCTCTGATTATCCATTCATCACTCTTTCTACTACACATGTTGCTTCATCTACTGACTTGCCCAGTTACAGAAGAAATAAGTAGGGGAGCTAAGATTTAAATTAAGGCCCTCTGATTTTAAATCCTGACTCTATCCAATACAACCTGCTGTGCTAGGAGGATTATTCCTCTCATTACCAAAGGATTTTCCACTTTAGAAAATTTTCACTGCAAGGTTTCCTTAAAAGGATCTATTACCCTGGTACAGTCAAATCAGATTTGAATTATAAAAATTTGGGGTTAAAAAACTCTTGTGCAAAATGAGGCACCCCAATACTGGTTTTTCTCACTTATTTTATATTTCACTGTCTTGCTTCATCCATGAAATAAAGAGCTGGTTAACCATCTGGATGAACCTGGAACCCATCTGGACTCCAGGGAGCACTGTAGCAATTTATATTAGCAAACTATTTGAAGATCTTAGATTAGAAGCCTGAGAAATATCACCCTTCATGCATAACATTCACATGTTCTGCCCTGCAAAAGTAGCTGACTGTCCTCTCCACTTCCCCCAAAAAGCATCAACTCAACATCCCCAGTACTGGGGAAAGAGTAGTGGGTGAGGAGACCAGATTTACAGTCTCAGCTATGTTACGTCCCACCTATGTTACTTTCAGCACCGAACTTCCCTGAGACAATTAGGTAGACTAGAAGATAGAATTGTAGTTATGAAAGCCTGCATTCAAATCCTGCCTCAGACATTTATTTACTGGTTGTTTGACCCTTGGCAAGTCACTTTACCTGCCCCACCCTCAATTTCCTCATCTATAAAATGGGGATAATACTAGCATCCACATCCCATGACTGTTGTTAGGATTGAGATAAATGCACCTAAAGTGCTTTGCAAACCTTAAAAGCACAACAGATAGGTTAGCTATTAGTAGTGGCAATTAATAGTTAGCATTAGTAGCTGTAATATTTTCTGCACCTCAGTTTCCTAATCATTGGAAAAGGTTTTAGACTACAGGAACTCTAAGTCTCTTCCTGTTCTAACATTACGTCATTTATTTGATAACTTAATGTGGGGGGTGGAGGGGAAGGGAGGAAGAAAGAGAACACAAATGGAAGAATTCTTTTGTCTCATTTCCAAGAATGTTATAGTTACTGATCTCTCTTCTAGGCCTTTGTTTGGTTTGTTGTTTTTTTTTTCTGATATCAAAGGTTAAACAAATAGACGCCAGCACCACAATTATGCATGCTACTCTCTTTCTGTCTGTGCCCAATCTAGTTAAGTTCGCATCAGTTAGAGGAATGGGTGCCAGCCAAACTGATGGACAAAATAAGGCAATTCATTACTTCTCAGTGCCCTGCCCTTAATTCTTAATGACTAGGCAATCAAATACTCTTCTAGCCTTTTGAAAGCCTACTTCAGCATACCTAGTCTGATTTAAGATCCAGTCTCATAAGGTCAGGCAGGCAAGTCACCAAGATTATTTCTCCTCTGTTAAGTAAGCCACTGCTCAGCTGAAAAGCAACCTAAAGTTGGACCTAGAACACAATTTTTCCTTGATTTCATGCATTAATCTCCTAACTTCTGAAATATCTGGCTACCCTAGAACATGCTCATGCTCCAACTTTGGCAAAATATGTTAAGCATCCTATGGATTTCATATATGTGTGTGTACATGCATGCACGTGCACACATGTGAGCAGTGAATTACTGATTTCTATCAGTGGAGTTTCCTACACCATATGATCCCCACACTAATGAAATCAGACCAAAGAAATCATCCCCACCTCCAAAGAAAAGAAAAAGAAAAAGCAACTCCAAGTTCATATAAATTCAAACCAATAGTACGAAATTTCCATATCAATTATCAGCTGACATTATTGGCTTCCACTTCATCTCTAGGGTTTTAAGTTAAAATGTAAATTAGGGCAGCCAAGTAGCACAGTGGATGGAGTGCCAGGCCTGGAGTCAGGAAGAGAGGAGTTTAAATCCAGCCTCAGACACTTATCAGCTGTATGACCCTAAGCAAGTCACTTAACCCTGTTTGCCTCAGTTTCCTTATCTGTAAAATGAGCTAGAGAAGGAAATGGCAAACCACTCCAGTATCTTTGCCAAGAAGACCCCAAATGGGGTCACGGAAGAGTAGGATACAACTGAAATGACTCAACAACAGCAACACATTCATAGTGAATGTGGTACTTAACTGACTTATATAACTACATTGTTATTAATTCACTATGTAATTTGACTTACACAACACAAGTTAATATTGTGTCTCAAAAATGTATTACTAATCAAAATATTTTAATGGGGATTTAAAATCAACTTCAAACATCTTTTACAGCAGCCTTTCCTAAACTGTGCTACTAAGAACCGTGAGGTTTCAATCATGTGAATAAGAATGAAAGATGTTTTGATGCTGAGAAAAGCTGTGTGAGTAGGAGGCTTTTACTCTGTGTAGTTGTGCATGTTATCCTACCCTAAGTACAGGACATATGCTCCTTTAATAATCCAATGCCTTTTCCATCAAAGCTAGGTGGTGATGTGTATAGAGCTCCAGGCTTGGATTCTGGAAGACCCGAGTTCAAATTCAGTCTCGGTCATTTACTATCTGTATGACCCTAGGCAAGTCACTTAACCCTGTCTGCCTCAGTTTCCTCATCTATAAAATGACCTAGAGAAGGAAATGGCAAAACCACTCCCCTATCTTTGCCAAGAAAACTCCAAATGGGATCACAAAGAATCGGTCATGACTGAACAACAACCACAAATTGAGTCTTAGGCATGAGCGTCTATTTCAGAGGAGGAAGTAGTTAAATTCTACCAAAAAAACAAAAACACTTGATAATAATCTCCAAATTAATTCTACATTTCCTTCAATACTAGGTGACTTTAAGGCAAAAGTAGAAGACATAAGGAAAGATGATGAAAAGTGTTGGAAAATTGATGAGAAGAAATGACAGAAGACAAAGGATTGCAGACTTATCCCACCTATGTGGATAAATAGGTATGAAGCTTCTGTATATACTTTCTTCAAGAAGAATGGTGAGGCTCTAGACACAGTAATCACTGAATAACACTCAAGAAAAGAAAATTGATTTGATTCTAAAAGAATTCTAAAAAGATTTGTGAATCATTTCTAAAACAACAGGTTGTTCATTGTTTGATCATCAAAGTATTAGAGCAAGGATCGAGAACTTTATTAAAAGAACAAAAATGAGATGACATCATGAAATTCAGGCAACTTGAACTTGACCTATTTTAGCAAGCTGTTAATGTGCCAAAACAAGAATTGTGTAAATGAAAAAACATTGACAGAGACTAGCCCAGTTTCTTAAGAACATTCTACCACACCAAATCAACTGCCAATTAGACGAAAGAAGCCTAGCAATTTCCTTAGTCAGCAAACACTTGATCTCCTTGACAAGCAGAAGGATATGGCAGCCAAAGGCAACCATGGTTTAGAATATGAACATATTTATACAACATTATGAAGGTATGTAGTAAAATATGAGCAGTATCACTTCAAACACAGCAAGAAGCAGGATGGGAGAAATCAAGTTTGCAGAAAGCTTTATTAAAGAGTCAGACCATCTCAATTATCATTTAAGGATAAGACTGAAAAGACAAACAGAAGAAAAAATGGAAAAGATCTCCCAAGATTTCTTTAAGAAACCCTTTTCTTTATGGTTGGCAATAGAATTTGGATTCTAACATCATAGTTCCTGATTTTCATAAGGAAGTAAATATCAAACTTAAAACAAAGGTAAGAAGAATAGCTGGACTAAATCAAACATACATCAAACAAACATGGTCCATGCTGGAGGTGACAAAATTCTGAAGACATTGAGAGATCAATTCTCAAGACACCCAAAAGAGGAGAGGATGCTAAATACCTGAGGGGATTAGAAATCATGGGCTAATATCAATAAAAGGGAAATGAAAAAATATATAATTACTACACATACTTTCCCCATAAAAATCTTTAAGAATAATTTAAACACTAAATGGTGCAGTGGATAGAGCACCGGTCCTGGAGTCGGGGGACCTGAGTTCAAATCCAACCTTAGACATTTGACACTTACTAGCTGTGTAATCCTGGGCAACTCACTTAACTCTGATTGCCTGAAAAAAAAATAATTTCTACATATATCAAAGGCCTCCACAAAATCATTCTCCAAATATTCATTATTGCATAGAAGTGATTCTAAGGTCCCAAAATCTATATGAAAGAACTTATGTTCCAGAGATTCTACTATGCTAAATTGTCTTCAGTCCTAGCCCTAGTAATACAGCAAGGTGATTCTCTGAGGACCAATCTAGCTAAGTACTAAGAGGGAGGCCATTTAATGGTTATTTCCTTGACCATGTCAACCCATCAGAAAAATACAAAATGTCCCCCATTTCTGTGTGACTATCCCATTTTGGCTCTTTAGTGATAATGGCAGAGTGAGGGGAGGGTAAGAATCACAGTTTTTTAATCTATAAGTAAAACTGAATTCAATTATTGGTACTCTAGATGTGAAATCCTACTCTAATAACCAAAGACTATATTGTTGGCAGAAGTGAATCATATCAATCTTGACATTTTTGCTATAACCAAGCAAGAGGGGTGTCTGAGGGGTGGTCCTGGGGAGAGGAGGAGTGCTGGTGTGGTGGAGCTTGTTGTGGCAGTGGGGAGGAAACACCTCGCGCCTTATCATAGCACCTTAGAAGAACTGAAAATTTACAGGTCCCTAAAAGTATCTCTGAAAACAGCTGTACAAACCCCCAAAGCTTGGGACAGTACATTCTCCACATAGGAAGCAGACTCTTACCTTAACAAAGAGTTTAAAACTCAAGTAATTGGCCGGGATCATGAGTAAGCAGTGCAAAAAGAGTCAGACTATATTATCTTACTTTGGTGACAAAGAAGATCAAAACATACAACCAGAAGACAACAAAGTCAAAGCTCCTACATCCAAAGCATCCAAGAAAAATATGAATCAATCCCAGGCTTTGGCTCAAAAGGGATTTTGAGAAGCAAGTAAGAGAAGTAGATGAAAAACTGGGAAGAGAAATGAGAGCGATGCAAGAAAATCATGAAAAACAAGTCAACAGCTTGCTAAAGGAGATCCAAAAAAATACTGAAGAAAATAACACCTTAAAAAATAGCCTAACCCAAATGGCAAAAGAGGTCCAAAAAGTCAATGAGGAGAAGAATGCCCTAAAAAGCAAAATTGGCCAAATGGAAAAGGAAGTCCAAAAGATTACTGAAGAAAATACTTCCTTAAAAATTAGAATAGAGCAATTGGAAGCTAGTGACTTTATGAGAAATCAAGACACTGTAAAACAAATCCAAAAGAATGAAAAATTAGAAAACAATGTGAAATGTCTGATTGGACAAACAACTGCCCTGGAAAATAGATCCAGGAGAGAGAATTTAAAAATTATTGGACTATCTGAAAGCCATGATCAAAAAAAGAGCTTAGACATCATCTTTCAAGAAATTATCAAGGAAAACTGCCCTGATATTTTAGAACCAGAGGGCAAAATAGAAATTGAAAGAATCCACCAATATCCTTCTGAAAGAGATCCCCAAAGGATAACTCCTAGGAATATTGTAGCCAAATTCCAGAGTTCCCAGGTCAAGGAGAAAATATTGCAATCATCCAGAAAGAAACAATTCAAATATTGTAGAAACACAATCAGGATAACACAAGATTTAGCAGCTTCTACATTAAGGGACCAAAGGGCATAGATTACAATATTCCAGAGGGCAAAGGAGATAGGATTACAACCAAGAATCACCTACCCAGCAAAACTGAGTATAATCCTGCAGGGGAAAAACTGGTCATTCAATGAAATAGGGGACTTTCAAGCATTCCTGTGGAGAAGACCAGAGCTGAATAGAAAATTTGACTTTCAAATACAAGACTCAAGCGAAACATGAAGAGGTAAACAGGAAAGAGAAATCATAAGAGACTTATTAAGGTTGAACTGTTTACATTCCTTCGTGGAAAGATGATATTTGTAACTCATGAGACCTTTGTCAGTATTAGGGTAGTTGGAAGGAAAAAATTATATGTATGTAAATAGATAGATAGATAGATAGATAGATAGATAGATAGATAGATAGATAGATGGCACAGGGTGAGTTGAAGATGAAGGGGTCATATCTGGAGAATAAAATTAAGGGATGAGAGAGGATTATACTAGGAGAAGGAGAAATTCAGAGGTAAAACAGGATAAATTATCTCACAAAAAAAAGAAAAGGAGCTCTTACAGTGGAGGGAAACGGGGGAAGGTGAGAGGGAATGAGTGAATCTTTTTCTCATAGGATTTGACTTAAGGAGGGAATAACATACATACTCAATTGGTTATGGAAATCTGTCTTACCTTATAGGAAAATAGGGGGGAAAGAGAACAAGAGAGTAGGGGGATGATAGAGAGGAGGGCAGATTGGGAAAGGGGGTAATCAGAAGCAAATACTTCTGAGGAGGGACAGGGTCAAAAGAAAGAATAGAATAAATGGGGGGATAGGATAGGATTAAGGGAAATAGAGTTAGTTTTTCATAGCATGTCTACTGTGGAAGTGTTTCGTATAACTGCACATGTATAGCCTATATTGAGTTGCTTTCCTTTTCAGTGAGGGTGGGTGGGGAGGGAGGAAGGGAGAAAATTTGGAACCAAAGTTTTAAGAACACATGTTTAAAAAAAATGTTTTCATATGCAACTGGGAAATAAGAAATACAGGAAATGGGGTACAGAAATCTATCCTGCCCTATGGGAAAATAGAAGGGGAAGGGGATAAAAGAAGGGGGGGGAGATAGAAGGGAAGGCAAACTAGAGGAAGGGGTATTCAGAATGCATGCCATCTTGGGGTGGGGGGAGGGGTGAGATGGGGTGAAAATTTGGAACTCAAAATCTTGTGGAAGTAAATGTTGAAAACAAAAAATAAATAAATTTATTAATTTTTTTTTAAAAAAAGAAAGAACTGATGGAGACTGAATGCAGAACAAAGCATACTTTTTCACTTTGTGTACTTTCTCTATGTTTTTTTTTTGAGTCTGTGTCTTTTTTCACAATGTGACCAATATGGTGATATGTTTTGCATGATTGATCATGTATAACCTATATCAAATTGCTTACTGTCTTAGGGAGGGCTGTTGTGAGGAAGGAAGAAAGGAAATTTGGAACTCAAAAAAATTTTTTAGTGAATGTTAAAAATTGTCTTTACATATAATTGGGGAAAAATAAGACATTATTTTTTTAAAAATAACTACTGGCCCATAAGTCTACCCTCTCACCTACACAAAATCTCTATAAGTCATCTACATATCTATTGATATCACCTACCAGTAACATTAATCGCCAGTGAGGCCATTAGTAAGAATTAAGTGAGCTTTGTGAAAGTGATATTCAACAATGATCACAATTTTACCACTTCACACAATTAACTAAAAGATGTAAAGACTAGAAGATACTACTGCACTTACTCTTTGTTGAATATGAAAAAGTATTTGATTCAATAAAGCAAAACATTATCTTGTAGGCTCTTTATCAACAAGATGTCTCCTATTCATTCATTAAAAGCATTTAGGGGCAGCTAGGTGGCACAGTGGATAGAGCACCAGCCCTGGAGTCAGGAAGATCTGAGTTCAAATCTGGCTTCAGACACTTGACACTTACTAGCTGCGTGACCCTGGGAAAGTCACTTAATCCCATTGCCTAGCCAAAATAAATAAATAAATAAAGAAGAATCTCTACTATAGACAGAGTTTGTCTATCAGCATCTATATCAGGGACAGATAATACAAATGGACAATGGTTTGAGCTCAGAATTCAACAGGAAGAGTAGATAAGGTTGGATTTCCCTTGAGAAATTGAAAAGCTCCTTTATAGACACCAAACTTCTCACTAAAGTGAAAAGTAATTTTTAAAAAATTTATTTAAGAGGCAGCTACATGGTGCAGTAGATAGAGCACTGGCCCTGAATTCAGGAGGACCTGAGTTCAAATCCAGCCTCAGACACATAACACTTACTACCTGCGTGACCCTGTGCAAGTCACTTAACTCCATTGCCTACCCCCAAAAAAATTTATTTGGTATTTTATTTTTCCCCAATTACATGTAAAACAATTTTTAACATTCATTTTTAAAAGTCTGAGTTTCAAATTCTCCCTCTTCCTCCCTCCCCACCCTAACCCCACTGAGAAGGCAATTCTATATAGGTTATACACGTGTAGTCATGCAAAACATACCCATATTAGTCATGTTGTGAAACAAAACACAGACCAAAAAAAAAAAAACCCTCAAGAAAAATAAAGTAAAAAAAGTATGCTTAAATCTGTATTCAGTTCTTTCTCTGGGAATGGATAGCATTTTTCATCATAAGTCCTTCAGAGTTGTCTTGAATCACTGCATTGCTGAGAATAGCTAGGTCATTCATAGCTGATTATCTTACAATATTGCTGTTTCTATGTACACAGTACATTTCACTTTGCATCAGTTCATGTAAGTCTTTCCAGGTTTTTCTGAGAGCATTCTGCTCATCATTTCTTATAGCACAATAGTATTCCATCATCATCACCTAACACAATTTGTTCAGCCATTCCCCAATTGATGGGCATACCCTCACTTTCCAATTCTTTGCTACCAGAAAAGAGCTTCTATAAATATTTTTGTACATATAGGTCCATTTCCTCTTTGTTTTTTATCTCTTTTGAGATACAGTGGTATTGCTAGGTCAAAGGTATGCATGATTTTATAGGCCTTTGAGCAGTTCTAAATTGCTCTACAGAAGGATTGAATAAGTTCACAACTCCAGCAACAGTGCATTAATGTCTCATTTTTCCCCACGTTCCCTCCAACATTTGTCATTTTCCTTTTCTGTCCTATTAGCCAATCTAATAATTATAAGGTAGGGCCTCAGAATTATTTTAACTTTCAATTCTCCAATCAACAGTGAGTTAGAGTATTTTTTCATATGGCTATAGATAGCTTTGATTACTTCATCCGAAAACTTTTGGTCATTTAATGATTGGGGAATGGATCTTATTTTTATACATTTGACTTTGTTCTTTATGTTTGAGAAATAAGGCCTTTATCAGAGAAACTCAGTTCAAAATTTTTTTCACAGTTACTATTGTTAATTGTATTTCCCTCCATCCTATTTCCCCTCCCACCCCCATTTATCCTATTCTCTCTCTCCTCTCACTCTGCCCCTCCTCAAAAGTGTTTTTGCTTCTGACTACCCCCTCCCTCAATCTACTCTCCCTTTTATCAACCCCCCCATTCTGTTATCACCTTCCTCTCCTACTTTCCTTTAGGGTAAGATAGATTCCTATACCCAATTGAGTGTGTATATTTTTCCTTCTTTGAGCCAGTTCTGATGAGAGTAAGGTTCACTCACTCCCCTCTACCTCTCCCATCTTCCCCTTAACTGTAAACGCTTTTTCACACCTCTTTTATGTGAAATAATTTACATCATTCTCCCTCTCCCTTTTCCTTTCTCCCAGTATATTCCTCTTACCCCGTAACTTTATTTTGTTAAATATCATCTCTTCATATTCAACTCACACCTGTGCCCTCTGTGTATGTATGTATGTACACATATATACATACACACATATATATACATATATACATGTATATATGTACATATATATATATCTGTATTGTGTATATGTATATTTTTTTCCTTCTAACTGCCTAATAATGAGAAAGTTCTTATAAGTATCATTTTCCCATGTAGGAATGAAAACAGTTTGAACTTATTAAGTCCCTTATGATTTCCCTTTCCTATTTACCTTTTTATGCTTCTCTTGAGTCTTGTATTTGAAAGTCAAATTTTCTATTCAGTTCTGGTCTTTTCATCAGGAATGCTTGAAATTCTCTATTTCATTGAATATTCATTTTTCCCCTGAAAGATTATATTCAGTTTTGCTGGGTAGGTGATTCTTGGTTGTAATCCTAGCTCTTTTACCCTCAGGAATACAACATTGAAAGCCCTTCAATCCTTTAAAGTAGAAGCTGTTAAATACTGTGTTATCCTGACTGTGGCTCCATGTTACATGAATTGTTTTGTTTTGTTTTGTTTTCTGGCTGTTCACAATATTTTCTCCTTAACCTGGGAGCTCTGGAATTTGACTGTAATATTCCTGCCAGTTTTCATTTTGGGATCTCTTTCAGGAGGTGATTGGGGATTCTTTAAATTTCTATTTTACCCTCTGGTTCTAGAATATCAGGGTAGTTTTCCTTGATAATTTCTTGAAAGATGATGTCTAGGCTCTTTTTTTTTTGTCATGGCTTTCAGGTAGTCCAATAATTTTTAAATTATCTCTCTTGGATCAATTTTCCAAGTCAGCCATTTTTCCAATAAGATGTCATACTGTCTTCCATTTTTTTCATTCTTTTGGTTTTGTTTTAATATTTCTCGATTCCTTATAGAGTCATTAGCTTCCATTTGCTCAATTCTAATTTTTAAGGAATCATTTTCTTCAGTTAGCTTTTGTACCTCCTTTTCCATTTGGCTAATTCTACTTTTTAAAGAGTTGTTTTGGTTTAGTTTTTCTTTTTCTTCAGTGAATTTTTGTGCCTCTTTTTCCATTTGGTCAATTCTGCTTTTTAAGGCATTCTTCTCTTCATTGGCTTTTTGGACCTCTTTTACCATTTGGCCTAGTCTGTTTTTTTAAGGTGTTATTTTCTTTAGTATTTTTTGTGTCTCCTTTACCAAGCTGTTCACTCGTTTTTTCATGATTTTCTCACATCACTCTCATTTTTCTCCCCAATTTTTCATCTACCTCTCTTACTTGATTTTCAAAATTCTTTTTGAGCTCTTCCATGGTCTCAGACCAATTCATAATTTTTTGGAGGCTTTGGATGTAGGAGCTTTGATGTCTTTGTCTTCTTCTAAGTGTGTATTTTGATCTTCCTTGTCACCCTAGTAACTTTCTATGGTCTGAATTTTTTTCCTGTTGTTTGCTCATTTTCCCAGACTATTTCTTGACTTTTAAGTCTTTGTTAAAGTAGAGTTCTGCCTCCCAGGTGGAGGGTGCACTGTCCCAAACTTCAGGGGTTTTGTGCAGCTAATTTCAGAAGTACTTCCAGGGACCTGTAAATTTTCAGTTCTTCTAAGGTAGTATGATCTAAGGAGAGCTGTGCTCTGCTCTGTGAGTTACCAAAGCACTCTTTTGTACCCTGGAATCATGACGAGAGTCCCCACTCCCCTGCTGCCATAAGCTCTCGTGCTAGTGTTCCTCCTCACCCTGGGACTGCCACCCAGGGCTGTGACTGGGATCCAAGTATAGCAAAGCATCAGGGTCCTGCCTCAGTGCTAGAAAAGAAACCTCTAATCTCCTTCTGACCAGTTGTTTGACCCCCTTACCATCTGTGGGCTGAAAGCTCCAGCCAAAGAGTAGTTTTTTTTAAAATATAAACATTCCTCTTGCATTTCTGTATAGAAGAAAAACATAGACTACAACAGTTTCCAAAGAATATGAATATCATATAGAACAGAAAGAAACATGGTGGGCATGAGCAGGCTGCAACTAATAACTTATTCTCTTCTAATAAGAGTAAATGATGTCATCAAGGGACTTCATGGTGCTAGACAAACATGGGTTGGTCACATGATGAGAAATGATTGATAACCAGAGCACTTCATTGACACTAGGTGATGTCAAAAGAAAGGGAGAGGGTATCTGAGATGTTGGGTGGGTTCCCCATAAAGAACTTATGGACACACATAGAGTTGCATAGTATGGGCAATCATGGATAAATTATTATCTCCATCACTGGAAGGAAACTCTGATCCTCAAGTAATATAGGTTAATTCAAGGAATAGTTGGCTCCCTTTTCTTTTGTGGCCCTCAAGCAGATAAAGGATGACTGCTTGTAGACAAAGCAGTAAACGAGTGTCTTGGTCATATACCGATTTAGCTTATGTAAATGTTTGTTGACACGAGTAGTATATAAACATAATAGTATATATTTATATATAAACTATATATGTGTATGTACACATATACATCTATATGTAGATATGCATGTATATATACTCATGTGCAGGTATGTGCACACATACACATGTATGTGTGTATATACATATATATACATTATAAATGTGTGTATATGTATGTATACACACCTGTATATATTGTCTTCCTTTCAACATTAAGTCTTTTGTCCTCTAATAGCTTTCATCTTCATTCTCATCCATTGTAGGAAAGATCTCAATCTTAATTCTAACAATGAAACCCTCTCATTCATTTTCACAGGCTAGAGAAATTTTATTCAGTTCTGCTAGCTAGATTTTTTAAAAAAAGAAAAAGCACACTGAAGTACACCCATTAATTTATCCCAATCAGCCAGTACAACTTGAATTAAGAGTAGACAAGGTGATCAACAAAACAAAACAGTTTTTCTGTCCTGTTTTTCCAATACCAAGATAAATGATGTTGATTTAACACTCTACGATTCTTAGTGCACCCTTTGGGGACCAGCCTTCTTGATTTAAGGAGTCTCAAAAAGCCCAGTGCCACTAGAAACTGTCCATTTCAGTTTGTCACTGGTCACTGGTTTGTCATTCTTCCACTTAGGTACATTTGGGTTAATGGTCTTCTATTAAGACAATATATCTTGAGCTGGGGAAGTGAGCCATTACTCAATCATGCCTTAATAATAATTGCTTTTATCAGGACAGACAGCTTTATTCTAACACCTCACTCAAAAGTGCCAATGAAGAAATGGGAATTTTGGTGGAGTTGGGAAAATATCAGAAAATATTTAATGCGACCTAAACATTTACTTTTATGGCAAAGTGACAAAATACTGTAAACAATATGGTAAAATATGGTAAACAAACATAGTGATGCTCTTCTATATGAAAACTGTAGTGATCTTACAACCAAGTGGGCAAAGATGACGATTTAATTTTCTAATCATGGCCACCATAGAAGGACCCACCTTGTGTCCTTCTATAACAATGTCAGCCATACAGCAGCCATAAGGTATAGCTGGCATCAGCTCCACCTGGTGATACTGCTATATCTTCTCCTGCAGAGGAGCCTTGCCAAGCTCAGTCATGTCTATTAATGTCTTTTCAGCGACCAGGGCATAGAGCAGGGCGACCACATACAAAGCCTTCTTTCCTTGCCTTTCTTCTATAGACCAAACTCCTAAGGACCGGTAAGCTCTAGGCTTCACAACCTGCTCCTGGACATGTATGTATCATATATTAAGTAATATATAATATTCTAAGGTATAAAGAGCAGCTAACTTCTCTTTCAACATGGTGATAGAGCTGTTGATCTGGAGGATCAACTTCAGCATAATTCACAGATCACTCACTGACCACATTCAGAATTTTAAAGTCCTTCAGTTCTTCTCTCTGGTGAGCCTGACCCCATCCTGCCCAGTCTTGTCTTCCTTTCAGTCCCTGTCCCCGCCCTGAATTCTGCTAGGGTACTTGAAGTCCTGAGATTATTTATACTCACCAATCAATCCATAAACATTCATTAAATGCTACTATGTGCATTCACTTTGAGCCTTTTCCCAAATATCTTACCCATAGATAATGGCAAGTGGGGAAAAAATCACTTTTTATTATCAGCAGCAAGAATGGTTGAGAAAATGAAAATATTTACCTTATACACTTATATTTCACATCTTAAAGCAGTCAACATCTTCTATTTGAGTCCTTACTAACATAGGTCAATCCCTGAGTTTTTTCCCTTTAATGGGTTCCACTCTCCTAAATTACTTCAGCAGTTAGTTTATGGTCTTTTCCCCTATCTTTATGTGCCATCATCTATTATTTCAATTTCATGTTGATGATCCATCATAGTCTCATGATCCCTTACCTCCATTTCTACCTTAGTATTATGCCAGGATTGTCATCTTAGACCTCTCCAACACTCAAACTACTCCACCCTCCCAGAATTTGATCTCATATTTCCTTCCCCCACCATCTCTTGTCCTTCCAATAATATCACTCCATAATTGCCCCTGAATCAATGCTTGATGGATAGAGGAAAGAGTGCTGAACATGATGTTACTAGTCTCAAGCTGAAATCCCAAGGAACCTTGGGCCTAAAACACTGTTTCATCATCTGTAAAATAAGGGGATGGAACTAGATGACTTCTAAGGTCCCTTCCAATTCTAGCTCTATGATGCCATGAGCCCCTCTTTTGCCCTGTTCTATTTATCTAGTTCAGGGGTGGGGAATCTGTGGCCTTCTAGGTCCTCAAGTGCAGCACTTTGATCAAATTCAAACAAATCCAGAAATATTCTGTGAAGTTTGGACTCAGTCGAAGAGTCGCACTTGAGGACCTAGAGAGCCACATGTGGCCTCGAGGTCACAGGTTCCCTACCCCTGGTCTACTCCTTGCCTAGTGTTGATGCAACCACTTCATGGCCCCTCTTTCCCTCCATCTCAAGCTCATAAACATTTCACAAAGAAAAAAATTGTTTATTAACAGACAACAATTTTTAAAAAAGAAAAACAAGAGAAATAGTTTACCATCAGCTACTCTCTCTCTTAAGTTTTAAAACACTCCCTCTGAATTCACAGCCCTACCTTCATCTCCCCCTGCTCCAGGGCTTCAGAAAGGGGCAGCACCTCTTACTGTTACTCTGCTGCTTCTCTGGAAATTGCTCACTCCCACTGCAGCCATCTCAGTACTCTCTGCATGACGTCCCCACAGCACCTGCCTCAGTTTCTTTTCCACAACCTCTCTTGGTCACTTTTGTGGACCATTTCCCGCTGTAAACATCCTTCATAGCAACAACATGGAACTGGAGAGTAGGTACCTTTCCCCAGATCCCAATGTTCAGCATTAGATGCAAAGAAAAAAAAATATCAAGGCCATGAGGTCCAAGTGAAGGCCCTACTAGAACCTTGCACTCTTTAGCTTCCCAAATTACCTCAGGCCACAAAGAACAAAAGGAGAACATCCTAAGTGCTAGTTTTATCCCTCACACTAACTTCCATCTGGGCAAATGTCATACCTTGATCCTAACCTTTATTCCTCCAAGGTCACAATCCCAATATACCTAGAAAAAGCACATCCTGTTTGATTGACCTTTATAGAAAGCCTTCACAGCTCAGAGGTAGATAGGGGCTCATAGGAGAAGGAGACACACAGACACAGACACACACACACACACACACACACACAACTTGAAAGCATGGATTACTATTTCATAGCTCACTCAGAAACATGACTTATGATTCAATCATTTTTTTGCCAAAGTTCATAGAAACAGATACTGGTGAAGTCCTTGGGAGGTTAAACATAGATATTTGGAAAATGCTTTTGTCCACACTTTTACAATGACAACCACCACCAACAAAAATATAATTTTAAATAAATATACAAGAATGATTTTTTTTAAATCCAGTATCTTTGAGGAAAGGTCTCTTTTTTTTTTTTAACAAGTAAGATCAACAAGCATCTATTAAGCATCTACTGTTTGTCAAGAACAATGTGAAGCACTGTATCACTAATTTAACTATAAAGTTAAATTCAAGTTGTATAATTTTTTTAAGGAAAAATTGAAATTAAAATGTATTATATGATTTCTTGTTTTCTTAAGCAGCAGATAGTGAAGACAGTTTAACCATTTCCGAGTAAATCAAGGTCTTTCTCCATATTATGTTTCTATAGAACACAGTTATACATCTATTAGAATTTCCCTTTCTCCACAATTTGACTGTTAATGCTCTTGTCTTTAGCAGTTCTCTCAACCCGTGTGCAGTCTGTTAGGGAATGAGAAATGAGATAACCCTGCTTTTTAAGAATGATGGGCTAAAAAAGATTTAGTAACACTCTGAGTAGGGGCTTAAAGGCCCCAGTATCATTACTGGGGATTTTTAAGAGGGGCATTTTCATTCCAAGTTCAAGGTTATTTTCAAGAGGACTGTAGTTGTCAAGAAGTACCTTGATGGGGAAGGCAAACTTTCAACTTAAGGAGAAAAACAATTCTTCAGTACTTTTAATCACCACATCACATAATTCACTTAATGGAATATTGGTTTGTTTGTTTGTTTTTTTGATTGATTTTTAGTCATAAAGTCATTTTGTTTTCCAAACAAAAATTAAATATTTTTACCAGGTCATCATAAAACATCTCTGTCTTTACATCCAAATTACAGTATGAAAAAGAACTTTCTTGTTTTTTTCCAGTTCCCAAAGGATTTCTTAAACTATACAGTATTTCTTAAACTACGTAGTAGAATTTATGAGTCTAAAGGAAAAAAAAAAAGGATTTTCTGCATAGACAGCTGAGTCTTGTGATTAAGTGTTTTTTAACCAATTTATACATAGATTTTGAATGTATGATAGACTTTAAAACTTTAATCATTTATTAAATGGCTAATATGTCTAGATAATAAAAGATCATGCTAAAATATGACATTTTTAATTTGGTATTGCTCAGGGATGGCAACTAGATACTTAAGTCAGATTAATTCTTTTTTTAAATTACCTAAATACTAACTCTGATATTGAATACTAGAGAAATTAGCAAGAAAAACATCTAGAAATAGTGATGGCCTATTGTAAGCTATGTAACTCTTCCAACAACGTGGAGAGTACATCATCTCAAATGCCATGTTGTTACAAACTAAAAATCCTATTCCATAATTTTCACATCTGAGTTTTTCCATGTCTGAAGTTAAGGCCCTTTATATAGATCATAAGATCATAGAACTAGGTGTAGAAGAGACCTGAGACGTCATCTGGTCCAAATCCCTCATGGAAACTGAGGCCACTCAAGATTAAACGGACTGCCCAAAATCAACAAAAGTGTCGAAATCAAGATCTGAACTTTTTTCAATGAACAAAAGTTGATTTTCTCTCCCTCATGTAACTCCTCCCCCACTGAAAAATAAAAATGAAAACAAATCCCTTGTAACAAATATACATAGTTGAGCACAATAAATTCCTGAATTGGTCGTGTCCAAAAACATATCTCTTTCTGTATCTTGCGTCCATCATCTCTTCCAAGAGTTTTCCTTTTAATCTTTCTCCTCTTGAAGGAAAACACAGTTGATTTGAGAATTGTCCCCCAAAAACTATGTAATGGCACATAGATGAGACCATTCAGTATGCTCTGCATTTCCTACAGATAATAGGAGTATTCTACAAAAAGCTGAAATATTCTTAAGGCTCCTCCTGCTTTCAGTCAATGCATTGAGTATCTTATCTATTTTTACAGTATCCAATGACCTGAAGTGAATTACTTTTTTTTATTTGGCTATGGCATCAAAGGGTGATTGGCTTTGATTAAAATGAGGTAAGAAGGCAAAAAATCCCATTAAAATCTGATTTTGCACATTATTCAGGGATCACTAGATCTGCAGGTTCACTATACAATAGCACATTGAGCATAGTAAAAGCAAAAACAGCAAACAATCCTCTGACTGGCAAACAATGTCTCCCAAAGCAACCCAAATCAGACCCCTGGGAGAAGGGTTAAAAGAAAAATCCTTCCTTTTTGAAAAGAGCCATCAATTCCATTCATAGGGCTCCCTTTCATCCCAAGTAAAAGCAATTTCAGTGAAACCCTTTATTTGCATTTATCTCAATTTACATTTTCCCACAATTGATGCCCTTTTCCCTATCTTTTATATTTCCTACCTTATGGGTAACTCTGGTTCCTGTAATTTGCATTTCCCTAAATGTACACTCATTTCTCACAAAAGCTTGTTAAATAGCACCATTGTTTGCTATGAAATTGGTCCTGAAAAGCACTGTACAAGGCATAAATAAGGGCTTAAGACCTTCGCAGATGCCTCTTGGGCTTATGCCCAAGCTAACGTGGAGGAGAAAGCTTTAATATCTCTGCCTTGGTTGGGGGCGAGGGGGACTGTTCTGGCAAGAGGAGAATCATTCGAGGCCATCTTACTCAGGGTTTACAAAACAGCTTTATTAAAATGTGATCCAAAGTACTACCAACAATAAAGCAAAAATACGGTGTACAAAATTTATTAATTTGTCTCCATTGATATTTCCTGAGTCCTATACGCTGGAACACTTTCCATAAGCAGTCAGAAAACAGCATACAAAATAATTCTCAGAGTACTTAGGACATATCCACGTATGAAAATGTGCATAGAACAGAGAGATTAAAAGCTTGCCCTGTAAGGTTACATTTGCTGGATGCGAAGAGTAACTCAGTTAAATATGAACAATTTATCTTATATGATAAAATAAATACACCAAAATTCAGAATAGACGATCAAGACCAACCTGAGGCAAAATTGTGCAAAAGTTGAACTCCATCTCCAGAGCCATTACCTCCTCCAGGACCCTTTCCACTCATTCAGGGACCCTAATTCCCCTCAGGCTCCAAGACTCCTTCACATTAAGGAATACTCCTACCTTAGCTTATTCAAGGCACAAATAACATCAAGCATTATTCTTCCCAGAGGCAACTAGATGAAGCATTGAATGGGGTGGGAGCTGGTCTGGGTGTCAGGAAGACCAAATTCAAATCCTGCCTCAGACACTTACTAGCAATGTGACCCCAGTCAGGTCATTTGATTTATTTCTCTCTCAGGTTCCTCATCTGTAAAATGGGCATAATATCACCTACTTCCCAGGGTTATTCCAAGGATCAAATGAGCTAATTTATGTAAACTGCTTTATAAAGTATTATTATTTTAAGTGAGACCCACGAGGAGACTTTGGAAAGGCTTAATCAACTGAACATACAACTTCTTACTGCTTGAAACTAACGAGACTGTGGGTTAGCGAGGTGGCTCAGTGGATAGAGTGCCTGAATAGAGTGCCCAGCCAGGAGTCAGGAAAATTCCTCTTCCTAAGTTCCAATCTGGCCTCAGACATTTACTAGCTACGTGACCTTTGGTAAGTCACTTACCCTGTTTGCCTCAGTTTCCTCATCTGAAAAATGAGCTGGAGAAGGAAATGGCAAACCACTCCAGTATCTTTGCCAGAAAACCCCAAACCCCGTCACAAAGTGTCGAACACAACTTAAAGAGGCTAAACAACAATGAGATTCTCCCAAGGGGATAATACTTTTGAATGGAGGCCTTTCATATCTTTTAAATCAGAACTCAGAGGCAACAATCTACTCCAGATTTGAGGCAACAATTAGCAGTTAGGTGAAAAGCTCTGATAACGTGATAAAAAAAAGTACCTGTCCTTATTCTGACTTCCCATTGTTACTAATCCAAACTTTTTTTTTTTTTTTTTTTTTTTGCGCTGGCTCATTGCTTTACTAAATAAAAAACTATGGACCTGGAAAAGTTGCTTCTATATTAACCATGTCTACCTTTTTAAAGCTAAGCTAATTTGAAGAGTTGTTAAACTATTTATGTGGGTTTTTTTTCCTATTGGTAACATATTTGACTATCCATCTTTCTGACAAATATTTGGCCCACTTTCCACAACTGACTATAAGTACAACTTTATCTAACCTACTGCAAACACTATTCAACATTTTCTAGTCTTCAGACACCATATTCTCAGTTTGGAGAATCTCTGAAAGGAAAGAATGAGAATATATGAGTTCTAAGTCATGGCACTTTATTTAGAGCAAAGCCATGTTCCTCCTTTGTAGGGCAGAACTATGTCAGCATAACCTGCAAGAAAAATGGCAGCTGCTAAAAAAAAATTATTTTATGAAGAATGTCACTCACACCAACCAGCCCAGTATTTCTTTAGGCTGTTAGATCACTGCTATCAGTTCCACTTAGTTCAATACTTCAAGGATTTGTGATTTCAATTCTACCCCTAACGAAGTCCCAGTACCTCAAGAGATGGTCTTGATGAGTTACTAAACTCTAGTCCATTCATCCTCTGATGGGTAACCCTATGCTGATGAATCTCTCTAATTTAGCTAGGTGGTCTTAGGATGTTGGATATTCAGTTCCATCACTGAGTCTTGCACATACTTGAAGCTTATGCTTTTTTGGAATAGCTGTCAATCATCTAAGGTTATCTCTATACCCTGGGCACCTAGGTGGC
>NW_020954610.1:3590085-3674507 GCF_900497805.2 Vombatus ursinus | reverse complement strand
TATGGATGTCTAATGTCTGCAATGCAGATGATCCAGAAAACACTAAAGCCTGAGAACAAGATGCATTGCCTGGGTCAGCTAGATGGAACAGTAGATAGGGCACCCATCCTGGAGCCAGGAGGACCCGAGTTCAAATCAAGCCTCAGACACTTACTAACCGTGTGACCCTGAGCAAGTCACTTACCCCCATTGCTTCCAAAAACAAATATTCGTTGCCCTAGGTCGAGGTATCATACAAACAAGGCTTGTTTCCCTTCTAAGAGGGAAAGGAATTGAACAGCAAGGTAAAAAGTTATTTCTGTGCTGTACCTTGCCTTGTAAGAGATGCTGATGACAGAAATAATGACCCCTCTCACCCTGTGCCCACATCCAGCTTTAGCAGGCCTCAATACTCCCAGTGATGCCAGAACCAGATTAAACTGTAATTGGAAGATATTTAACAAAAATAAACAAAAATGTAATAGAACATAAATAATATTAACATGGGGTTTTCTAGGTCAATGTGTAATGTGCAGGGCTACTTAGTTACAATTTAGTGGCTCAGTTTCTGCTGAGTTGGACACCACCGGTTTAAGAGATACAAAGAGGTTTCTTCCTCTAAGTAAGTAGGTACTACATAGAACTTCACAGAACAAATCAAGTTTGGATTCAGTCGTTAAGGATCTAGAGGGCCACATGTGACCTCAAGGCTGCAGATTTCCTGTCGCTGCATATAGCCTATTTAAACCCATCCTGCAATGGAAGAAATTGAAGCTGAGAGATTTGCGATTAGGTGATTTGCCCAGAGTTACATAATCCATGTCGAGTTAGAATCTGAACCCATATCTCTTGACTCCAAGTCCACTCTCAAATCAAGTTGACTCTTTATACTGCATTGGGTTCTATCATGATCTGCTCAGCCTTCTCTGCCTCAATTTTAAGTTACCATTCTGTGTTTTCAACACCTTTAATGCTAGACACAAAAGCAGCTAGATGGCACAGTGGATAAGGAGCTGGGCCTGGAATCAGGAAGACACAAGTTCAAATCTGGCCTCAGATACTTACTAGCTGTGTGACCCTGGGAAAGTCACTTAACCCTGTTTGCTTCAGTTCCCTCACCTGTAAAATGAGCTGGAGAAGGAAATGGCAAACCACTCCAGTATCTCTACCAAGAAAACCCCAAATGGGGTCACTGAAAGTCAGGCACACAAGAAATGAATGAACAACAATTCTAAACAACAGTTAACTCTGATTATAGCATTACTTGGGGAGAAGGGCTAAGAGTAACATTAAAATGTCTATAAACACATGATGGCCCTCATGGATACTCCTTCTATTAGTGCAGGTTGTAGGCAATCCATACCTACTCATTCTTTACAATTCTTATCCACATCAGTCCATAAATTCTCTAGCAAGCACTGAACTTGGAATCATGGAAAATTAGTTCAAATTCCAGCTCTGCTATTTACTTACTATCTGTGTAGCTTTGGACAAGTCAATTAGTGTTTCTGGATCTCACTTTCCTCATTTATAAAATGAGAAGGCTGGATGAAATGATCTCTTCAGCATCTTGAGCTCTAAAACCATCCATACAGGAGCTGCTAACATGCTAAAGGTCTTCCCTTGCTCACTGAATATCCTGTGAACATCAGGGACCAAACTATGTATGAGGGATTTCTCTTCTCTTCAGACTTTTCAGAAGATAAAGTTCTGGCTAAATTTCAAAATACCATGACCTATATTTCAATCTGACTTCATAAATTAAGCATATTCATATATTGTTAATATTACTTACACTTTAGTATTTTTAAAGCACTTTCTTATTCCTTATTCCATCCGATCCTGATGGTGAGCCAAAGCAGTTTTCTCATCCCTTATATTGAACCAATCCTGCATTTCTGGTATAAATCCAGCCTTGTCATTATGTATAATCTTTTAAAAATGAGATAACTTCTTTTTCATTTAATATTTTTGTGTCAATACCATTAAGGATCTTGATTTATATTTTTCTTTCTCTGCTTTGTCTCTCCTTGGTTTAGGTATCAACATTATATTTGTATTATACAGGAAGGTTGTTAGGATTCTTTTTCCTATTTTTGTAAACAGTTAATTTGAATGAATTGTTCTTTGAATATTTTATAGAATTCACTTATAACTCCATCTGGATCTGATTTATTTTTCTTTCTTTTGGGACATAGTTTATAGTTTGTTGATTTCTTTTTCAGAAATTGAGTTATTTAAATTCTCTATTTCTTGTTCTTTTAATTGTAATATTTTATGTATTTTAGACATTCATTAACTTCATTTAAAATGTCAGTTTTATTGTTTTATGACAATAAATTGGGTAAAGTGGCTTCTATTGTTTCCTAGTAATTAGCTAGTTATAGTACAACAGATACTATATTAGGCCTGGACCCAGAAAGTTGCTGTTTCAGTTGTGTCCAACTCTTTGTGACTCCACTTAGGGTTTTCTTGCTAAAGATACTGGGAGTGGTTTGCTATTTCCTTCTCCAGCACATTTTACAGATGAGGAAACTGAGACAAACAGAGCTAAGTGACTTGCCCAGTGTCACACAGCTAGTAAGTGTCTAAAGCTGGATTTGAACCTAGATCTTTCTGATCCAGGCCCAGAGCTCTATCAACTATGCCACCTAGGAAGACCTAAGTTCAAATCCAGCCTCAGACACTTACTGGTTATCTGACCTTGAGCAAGTCATTTAACCTCTGTATGCTTCAATTTCCTCATTTGTAAAATGAAGATTGTAATAGCACCTACCTTGCAGAGCTGTTGAGAGAATCAAATATGCCTGCACATAGTAAGTACTGCATGTGTTATTATTATTATTTTACCTTCAAGTATTGCGAATTCTCCATTTTAATCTTTTGATAATGGTAACTTAATTTTCTTCCTTTTTTAAAATCAGACTAGCTAAATGTTTATCTAATTCATTAGTTCTTTTTTAAACTTAGCTCTTAGCTCTATTTACCACATAAATATTATTCCTTTCAATTTTCTTAATCTCTTTGATTTTTCAGAATCTCTGCTTTTTTCACTCAATCCTGTGCAACACTTCTCCATGTTCTTCTACCAATCCACTGTGTGGAGCTGCCAACAATGCTAGGGACCCTCCTCTAGATCTAATGTTGTTAAAATACCAGTGGATTGTGTAGGCCTTCCTCTGCTCCTGCTATGTGATTGGACTACCTTTTTTCCCTTCTACAGTCATACATTTTTCTAACATCCTTTGTACCATTTTTTCCTGCAATTTGTTATTTGTCAATTTTTTTTCTGACTTACATGATCCTTACTTCAGCTAAGTAGATACCACCACAGTTTTCTATGACTTGTAGATACATAATCACCAGAATATTGATGATAAAAAGGGGCCTTTGTTTCAGGGAGAATTTGGAGAATCATTAAAATATGTGTATAATATCCCAAAGGAAAACCAAGGCATGATCTTATTCTTTTTAAATTTTGGGGTTAACTTAATTTTAAAAAATCCAGTTTCACTGACACTCCTGACATCTGTCCACAGACCCCTTGGGGTCCCCTGACCCCAGGTTAAATACCCTTGATTTTTACTGTCAATGTGTATATTATTCTCCTAGTTCTCCTTTCTTCACTCTGTATTAGTTTATACAAGTACCTTAAAATCTCACTGCACAACTAGGTAGTGCAGTGAGTAGAGCACCAGGCCTGGAGTCAGGAGAACCTGAGTTCAAATGTGGCCTCCAACACACATTATTTCAGCTGGGGAGGGAGACGGAGGCAGGGGAAACTTCATCCTTGACACTTTCAGGGTCTCCAGCACGCTCTGGGTCCAGTGTTTTTGGAAATTATGGCAACTCAAAAAGACAAGTTCAGAGAAGCCCTTAACACCAGACACCCACAAGAACAAACTAATACAATTGTAAAACACTCTTCATAGAGACACCTAAATAATTGGAGAAATATTAATTGCTAAACAAATATAACAAAAATGACAACACTGTTTAAATTAATTTACTTATTCAGTGCCAAAACCAAACTGACAAAGGACTACTTTAAAAGATTAGGGGAAAAACTAATGAAACCACCTAGAATTGATAGTAATTATAATAACTATCCAAATCACTAATTATTAGAGAAACTAATTAAAATAGTTTAAGGCTTCACCTCACACTCACCAAATTGGTAAAGACCACAAAAAGGGAGCAATTATAATTATTAGAGGGATTGCTGGAAAACAGAAATATCGTTGCACTGTTGGTGGAACTGTTAATTTTCATTCTGGAAAACAATTTGGAACGATGTCTCCAAATTCACTAAACTGTATATACCTTTAGACCCAGCCATACCACCATGAGGTCTGTACCCCAAAAGGAAAACAAAAGAGGAAAAATATAAAAATAAAATAAATATTTATATAAAAATATTTATAGCATCTCTTTTTATTACAGTAAAGAACTGAAAACTAAGGGACAACCCAGCAATTAGGGAATAGTTGAACAAATTATTTCAATGCTGACCACAACTTTTGTTGCCTTTTTCTGAATACTTTAGCCCTGGAGGAGATAATCGCAGACTGAACTCAATCATCAAAGTAGAGAGAAGGGACAGTTACAAGTCTAGCAATAGTTGTAGGAACCATTAGTTAATCTCTCTGGATGTATCAGTGCTAATAGTTCACTATCATGTGTTGAACACACAGTGATCACTCAGTAAATATTTCTTGAATTTAAGTAACAAAGGCCATCTCCTTAGGAATATGCCAGATACTTAAGACATCGCATAGTAACAGTGGGGTTAGGGGTATTTCATACTGAAGTCATTATCTTTGAAACTGTCCTACCTCCTAAAAATATCAAGTTCATCTGTCTGGAGAAAAGATGTCTGATCTTCATACCAATAATGATTTCTTATAAAATTCTTGGGAGATGGTCGGGCCAAAAGATCATTTAGAGCTCACATCTGCCCTTCAGCTAATATCTCAGTAGTGCCTGAAGCATATATTCTATTACTACAATGTTTGCCCACTAAGATGGCCTGTAAAATGCTTTATTATTCACTATCAAGAAGCTTCTCGATGATGAAGGAAGAGAACGTAAATACTTTTAGGGTAGGAATTATTTCATTCCTACTGATGCAGCTGGTAGTATAATGGACATAGCAATGGACCCAGAGTCAGGAAGGCTAAGTTCCAATCTGGCCTGATACTCTTACTAGCTTTATGACCCTGGGCAAGTTATTTAACCTCTCTTTACCTCAGTTTCCTCAACTGTAAAATGGGGATAACAATAGCACCTGTTGTAAGTATCCTGGGCAAGTCACTTAACTCTGTTTGCCTCAGTTTCCTCAACCATAAAATGGGCATGATAATAGCACCTATCTCAAAGGGTTGTTGTGAGGATCAAATGAGATATCTGTAAAAGTGCTTAGTGAAGTATGTAGCACATAGTAGGTACTACGTAAATATTTATTCCTTTCCCCTTCTACTTCATTCTTTTTAACTGTATCCGTAAGGCCTAGCACAGTGTCTGGAACATCGTAGGTAGTTATTAAACACTTGGTGATTTGGTGATGTATGAATGTGAAAGTAACAGAGTAGTAATGTGCCATGAGAAATGGCAAGAGGAAAAGCTGGAACAAAACCAAACTCATATGAAATGACTCAGAGTAAATGGAACAGAGTAAGGAGAACAATAAGATTATAATAATACAACACAACATAGTAAATAAATAAACTTAAACTTTGAAAGACTTAAGAAGTGGGATCAATGCAATGACCAACCATGATGCCACTGGGGCCAACGATGAAGCGTGCTACTACCCATATCCTATCAGAGAGCTGATGAACTGAAGAAGTACAACAAAGCGTATGTTTTTAGATATGGCCAATAAGGGAATTTGTTTTTCTTGATTATGAATATTTGTCACAAGAGCATTATTTCTCTCTTTAAAAAAAGAAAGAAAAATGGGAGGCGGGGAGAGGAGAATGTAAAAGAAAGGGGATCTAGCAATAGGGATGCCAGAAAAGAAAAACAAAAGTCCATTGGAGAAGTTTTAAAACGCACAGAAGAGAATATAAGGAAGGCCAAAAGGAAATAATGGGAAAGCAGGACAACTTTGAAAGTTTCATATTTATGTACTTAAAGGGAAAAGTAAGCAAGTACCTTAGAAAGATTTGCGCCATCCTCTTTTTCTGTTCTATTTTAAAAATGAAAATGTTCATTTAATTTGATGTTGATAAAATTTTGAATGTTTAAAAGAAAAAAAGGATAAAAGGGGAAAAGAGAAAAAAAGAATGGGAGAAACATGAACATATTTATAGGAACAGAGGAAGAAGCCACTAATGGGAGAAAATGATAAAGTAATGTTTGATGGAACAAGTCTCAGAAGAAAGAGAAAGAATCATCCAGTTGATTCAAAAATTTAAAGATGAAAGAAACCATAGGCATGACATAGAATTCAACCTCCTCATTTTGCAGATAAGAAAACTTAGGCTCTGAGCCTTTAGCTAAGTTGTCCAATGTCACCCTAGTAGCAAGTGACTTAGGCAGTTTTTGAACAGATGCTCAACTCCAAAATCAATGTTCTTTCCATGGTAGGAGTTTGATCACAGGAAGAGAGAACATTCCTTGACAATGGGAAGACTATCTAAGCCAAAGAGAAGAAGGGCAAAGACAAAGACATTTTGAGGTGTGGAGACAGGGAAATGGGAGATGTTAGGAAAGCTAGCCATCCTCCTGACTTATCTAATACTCTGATCTCACAGTTGTTTGACCTCCTCAATTCCAAGGATCTTCACATCTCCATTTACAAAATCTCCCTGTAAGGAAGAAATAGCAGATTCTTTATAGGGAATAGGGTGTCTGGACCTGTGATTTCATTGTTGTAGGAAGCTCCTGGATGAAGAGATCCCCTCTATTAATCCCGGTTTCCTCTTTCATTTCTAGTCTTAGAGAGTTTCCTAGTGCAGAGCTATCAAAAACAGGGGCATCACTTCCAACTTCCAAGTGCAGCCACAATTAGCTTAAAATGTAATTGGGAAATATTTAACAAAATAAATTAAAATGAAATATAACATAGCTGATATTAATATGTGGTTTTGTAAGTCAATATGTGGGCCACAGGTATCTTTATGTAAGATTTTGTTCCCTTCCCCCCCCTTTCTATTTGAGTTTGACACCATTGGCCTAAAGCAATGAAAAATTCAGTGACTTGCACAGGGTCATACATCTAGTATCTGTCGAGGGCAGGACTGGAAGCTGGGTCTTCCTAGCTCCTAGGCCAGCCTTGTACAATGCCACTCTACTCACTTCAAACTAAACAAATCTAAAAATGATCCAATTTTCCTTTTCCTACCTATCCCCAAACCAGCTCTTCCTCCCAAATTTCCCTATTTCTGTCCATGACAATACATTCTCTCTGTCAGACACAATCTTAGAGTCAGTTTTAATGACTCTGTTCATCCCCCATATCTAGTCAGTTACCAATAACACAGTGTCTTAGTATTTCTAAAGCATGCTATAATTCTAAAATAAATTCTGTGGTAAATACTACAAAAGCTTTATTGCTCCCATTTTACAGGTACACATAATAATGGCAGCTCATATTTATATCACACTTTAAGGCTTACAAAGCACTTTCTCAAGCAACTAGGGCTCAGAGTAGAAGTGGCTTATCCAAAATTGCATTGCCTAAGTAGCAGCTCTGGAACTCAAACCTATCTACCTCCACACTTACCTTTCTCTCTCTTCCCCCACCCCCATTATAACAAATTCCAAGTCCTGTTGATTCTACCTTCAAAAGTTCTTTCAATTCCATTCTCCTCCCATTTCCTTCTACCACTATTTTTCAGGTCTCTTTTTTCTCTTTTTCCAGACAAAGTTCTCATTAGTCTTCCTACTTCTCATCTCTGGCTTTCAGATTAACTGAAACCCCACTATCAAATTAACCTTCGAGATATTCTTCCATGTTGATGCTACTCCTCATATGATAACCTTCAATAGCTCCCCACTGCTAACTAGATCAATTTAACCTCAAGGGATGTGGGCTTTAAAACCCTTCTCATCTTAAACTACCTTATCTTATTCTCCTTCCTCTCTTGGAGCCTCCATGTTCTAGACAAACTTGACCATTCATCAAGCCCTCAACATGTCCTATACTTCTCTATGTCTTTCCATGGCTTTTACCGCTACTGGGAAAAGCCCTTGCCTCACCCCCAATCCCTGCCTAATAAAATTTTACAAGTCCCTTAAGGTCCACCCAAAAGTGATTGCTTCCTCCTCTGAGATGCCATAAGACACCACAGACTTTGTACCTCTTACGTAATTATCACATTCCATCTTATACATGCATATTTCTGTGTATCTCATTTTATAGTACTGAAAGTCCCTTGAAGGCAGACCACATACCATGTTTATCTGATAGCCTTTAGCAGGCATTAATAACTAATAAAAAGAATAAGAATAATAGAGATTATAACAGTATTTACATAGTGCTTTAAGGTTTGCAAAATGCTTTATAAAATTATCTCATTTTATCCTTGAAACAACTCTGGAAGATAGATGCTCTACATTATCTTCATTTTACAAATGAGGAAACTAAGGCACAAAGGAGTTACTAGGCTTGCTCAGGGTTATACAGCTAATAAGTGTCTGAGGCTGGATTTGGAGGTCCAGCACTCTAAGCACTGAACCACCTTACTGCCTAAATGAATACAAAAATGATACTGAATGAACCCATTCTGATAGGACTTAATTTTAACATCACTGAGTGGAGGAAGGGCAGAGAGAGGCCTAAGAGGCTATTGAATGAAGATTCAATGCTGAAGTGACACACATGTTTTGCTTAAGCCCTCAAGGCACAAACAACCTCTTCTATTTAAGACTATGACTCTTAAAATTTCCTTTCATAATGTCTCTCACAAAACATTTGCTATATGGAAAGTCATTGATACGAAAAAAGGAAAGAACTAGTTTGTTTCAGGAAATCATCCTCTGCCATAGAGACTTAAGGTAAACCAAACCACCCTTGCCACTTCCTTTTGGCAAAGTATTTCTTTTTCACTTTGCAAACTGTAAAACAGAAAGAAAGAAAACATATCCATACTACAATGGAAGTGTGGGTCCAAGTCCTGGCTGTTTCTCTTACTATGATCCTTGGACATTCACTTAACCCCTCCTATCCTCAGTTTTCTTATCTATCAAAAAGGGGGGGGAGAGTCATTCAGGCATTCAACAACCCTGTAATAATTGCTCATTGTGTGCTTAACTGTATGATAAATTTAGATGACACACAGTCCTTGAGTTTACAATTCAATACACTTGTCCTATGTGGAGATAATTAAATAAGACACTATGTTAAAACATTCTATAACCATAAAATGTAAAGTATTACAATATTGCATGACAGGCAACATGGTATAATGGAAAAAGTCCTAGGCTTACAATCATGGCACTGCCACTTATTTGTCAGACTCTGGGCAAACAATTTAAACCTTAGGGTCTCACTTCTCCTATTATAAAATGGAGAAAATAAAGCTCACATTAACCTACCTCACTGAATTGAGGAAAGTCCTTTTTAAATTACAAAAAGCTATAGAAATATGAGTTATTAAGATCCCTGAAGTCAGAAACCAAATCTCAAATATCAATCTTTGTGCCTGGTGTAATATTCAGTATTTGTTATTTTTAATAATATGGGAAGATTTGCAATATTTACATATCATTTTACTCTATTAATATTATCACAGTGTACTACTTTTCTTTCCACCATATATTATTCAAGCTTTACCTTAAATTCATGGTACCATATGTGGGCGAAGTTGATACTTAAAAAAAATCCATAAACCATCATGTCATGTTAACTATACTTTGTCAATTCTGGAATAACTATATTTTTTTTCTAATGTGCATCTTCAAAGGCAAAACATTATACGTTAAATTTCTCTCTCTCAATGGTTAACATTATATTGCTATTCCCGTTTTACAGATAAAAGGAAACCTGACAAAATTAAGTACAGAAAGATTTACAGATCGTTATTTTGGTATTGGTAAGTAGATTAAAACTTGTTCTAACACAAGTGCTATATTAGATCATTTTTGTCCTTCTGAAATTTTGTAATATAAATTTTTATGTCACAAATATGGCGAACAGAATTAAGCTCATTTAATTCAAATGAATAAAATTTTGCACCTCAATACACAGTTCTGTAGGAATAGAAATCCTCCATTTCTTAATTCATTAAGACGCTTCTGCCAGCACTTAGCACAGTACTTGGTACATAATAGGCACTTAATAAGTATTTATTGTCTGGCTGACTACTACAGAAATCAATTCCTCTTACACCTAATTTAGCTCATGTTACCAAGAACTAAAAAGGATTTTTTCAGGAAGTGCTGTTTCATTTTCAGGTTTGGTAAGAAGACAGAAAGTACCAGGAAGCGAATTAGGTTTCCAATTTACCAAATACAACTGGTGGCTGCCATGGTTACAATCAGATGAAATAATTCAGTTCTTTTCCACTTGAACAAGTATAGGAAGGCAAATATTGTACTTGTTAATCTCAGGTCTGAAAGGGGTGGTGCTTAGAAGACAAACTCAGGCAGGTGACATTGGAGCCCATTAAAGTTAATAAGGTTTGAAGTTTGTGGAAAGGCACAATTTCTGAGGTACAACAAATTACCATTAATAAGGACTGCTAGCCTGCCACTTTGAAACCAAATAATTATCTATTTTCTTACATAGACACTTAAGCGTTAATCATTTATTAATTTAAAAAGACTTGACAAATTTGAATAGAGAAAACTCATTTAGAAGCTTGTAGCTTTTTACTTATTTTCATACATTGATTTTCTTAAATGATTTACAGATGTGATAAGAGTTCACCCTGTTAATGTTAGGATCTGTTCCTTTTTTTTTTAACCATTGTTTTTCTCACCTAGCCGGGGTCAAGCTAAGAAAGAGATGAAACAATCCAAAGAGAAGAGAGGTAAGCCCTCATATTATTTTAACAGCAAGATAAAGCACCTTGGGATACATCACCTATCAACCTAGGCAAGCTAGAGTGTTTCAGGGTTCAGAATTTTAAAGTCAATCCCAATTGTATCCCAATTGTTTTGCAAGATCACCAGGACTTCAAGCTGGAAAGGACCTTAGAGGTCATCTAGCTGTAGTCCACCTGCCTGCTTTTCAGAGAAGGATTAAATTTTTAAAATAACAGAAGTTTCTTCCTAAGCTTCTTCACTCTCTCTGCCTAATTCCTTTGACACTGTAGTAAATCATTTCTTAAGATGTTACAGTGAGAGCCACATTGGATCTAGCAGGAGAAGGAAGAGGAAGAAGGAAATGGGGTTTTCCCTAAAGGCAAGACTGAGCCCTGGAACTTGGCTCACCAGAGAGAGCCCACTCATTCATTCCTTGCCTGGTTTCTTCTCAGGTGTAGTTTCCTTTCACGGGTCTGAAAGAACACAATGTGTCATGTGATACATCTTTAGGGAGGGAGACGAGCATTTAACCAACCAAAATGCTGCCTTTTCTACTCCACAATTAAGGAGAGAAAGGGCTTAACTCCATCTCATCAAACATCCAAACAACAAAGCAGAAAAGTTTGCATTTCAGAAATTAAGAATTAATGGAGACATCTCGCAAAACCTTGGAAGAGAAATTTAATTCTGAAAATGGAAGCCAAAGGGGCAATATTGTGCAGTTAGAGAACACTCAAATTTCCTAAGGAATGGGCCAGCCAAAAAATAAATAAACAAAAGTGAAGAGTAAAAAGATTAGATAGCTATAACTATCTCGGTCATAGTCAACAGAGTGCTTTAAAATGAGGGGGGGAAACACCACAGAGTATGGGAAAGGCGCGCGGGGCGGGGGATTACTGATTTCACTGAGTTTAAAGGAGTGGTAAAATCACTGATCTTGAAATTAGAACACCTGATTTACAGGCGCAGCTTCCACACTCAGCTGTCTGACGGTAAATTTACAACCTCCCTGAGCACTTATCTCCCTCCTCAGTGAATAGGAGTAAACCTTCCACTAACTACCTAGCAGTGTGGGAATGTGCTGCGTAACCTTAAAGGGCAATGTGAAGATGAGTTATTAAAGCTCATTTCTCCCTTCAGTGTAATTAGCAATGCATCCTAGTCAAAAGGTCAGACATTCTCATACACAACTCTTACTCTCTGAACTTGCTTTCTCGGCTCAGTTCTACCGAATGACTTTGAAAGACTGAAATAGAAAGAGACGGGGGAGAGTGATGAAACTTTTAGAGGAAAAAGGTAGCGTTCCACCTGACACCTCTGGGGAGAAGAAAAGACTGAAAGAAGGAAACCCAGAAGGAAAAAAAATTTAAAAAGACAGTTAACTCTTTCCCTGCCCCCGTTCTTTACTTACCTAGGGATGAACTTGGCTTCCTCCCCGAGCCGGACTTCGAAGTCTTGCCACGCTTGGCCCAAGCTCTTCATGCCCCACGGAGCAGCCAAAGCCGTTGCCTCTCCCTCCTCTCCTTCCTCATCTGTCTCCACCGCAACTGCACCCTGTGCCAGCTCCAGCTGCGGTGGCCGCTCGCCCCAGCTCCGCCGCCGTCGCCGCCGCCGGCTGGCCCCTTGGAAGCCCCGGGCGAACTCCTGAAAGGTGATCGCCCCGTCGCAGTCGGCGTCCAACCGCTGGAAGATCGCTTCAGCCTCTTCGGGCCGGACCTTCAGCTCGGCACACAAGGCGCTGAACTCTTCGCGTTCGATGCGCCCAGAGCGATTCGCATCGCAAGCGAAGAAGAGGGAGCGGAGCCGGGAGATCTCTGGTTGATTGTCTGGCTCCATCCCGCCTCGGTTCGGTCCTGTTCCGTCCCAGGAGGCTCAGCAGCCCCTGCAGGCGGCAGCCACCCACTGGGGCTCGTTGCCGATCCCGCCCCCTCCCCCTGTCCCTGGGCAGAGAGTCTGGGGGAAGATCTGGAGACACCTGCTGGGACTGCCTGCGAGTTTGGCTGGCCTGACTAGTTCTGTCACTTGAGAAAAGGTCCTGTCAGGACAAAAGCGCTTCTGTAGCTGAGCTTCCAATCAGAAGCTCCTGCTGGTCGGTTACCCCCTTGGAGTGGTATTCCGCAGACCAAAGGCGCACTACCCTTCTCAAACTCCGAAGACCCCTGAGCTAATTGGAAGAGGATCGGCCCAAGCCCGGGCCCCAGTAGTAGCACCAGCACAACTGAGAGCGCAGCTGCTCCCAGGCCAACTTTCCCAGGAGCCGCTCTGCAGCTCCTCCCCTACTCAGGACTTCCCCAAGACTAGAGCGGAGTGTGGAGTCGCGGATCCCCTTGCCTTCTGGAGCTCTCTTGGGAGTGGGGGCGGGGGAGGGGGGTGATTCTCTCTTGGTGCCTACTGCTAAGAACTGAGAGTGGGGAGAAGGGAGGAGGAAAGAGCGGAAAGACTGCAGGTATAGGGGGTCTGCGAGGCGGCAGCTTCTCCCTGGGAGAACCTCAGTTTCCTCTCGCCCCACCTCTCACCCAGCTGTTAGTCTTCAGGTCAGTGCGTGCATTGTTACTCCACCCAGCCAAGTGCTCCGCGTGCCAAGGCGCTCTGCTGGCAAGGGCGAGGGGAGGTACTGAGCCAGAAAGGAAAAGGAAGGGTGACAAAAATTACCTTCTTATCAGCAATTTCGTTCGCCTGGTGACACTCAACTTTGTTTGTCTCAAATCCCGTGATGCTACTATGCCAGTCTTGCTGCTACAGATTCTGTATTGCTCCTGCCTCCCTGGAAATTCGAGGCAAGATCTTGCCTGTCTAATATCAGGCAATTCGTAAATGCATGAGATGTTGCCAAATTATAGTATCTGAACAAAATTAATTACAGTTCTGTAGTATCAGCCTTGGAGGCCCAATAATTTAATTTGACAAGTATTTATTATAGACCAGGGACAAAGGAAGGAAGGGAGGGAGGAAAGGAGAAGGAGGAAAGGAAGGAAGGAAGGATGAATTACTGTCGTCAAGAAGCTTACATCATGATGGTGATAAAATAAGAGATACTATGCATTATAAAACTCACTTTCCGAGTCTAAAGGCAGAAGAACAGAGGAGTCTCTTGCTACTTACAGCCTAACTAGGTTTCTGGAATTTTAGTGGCTACTCTCTGATGCTTCTTTGTGACCCAAAGGTGACCATGGGTGCTTGAAGAGAATGCCAGAAGAGTGAAAGTACTAACAGGGCCTATCCTGAGGGAAAGATGTCTTGTATGGTTCCTGGACAGTGTCTACTATCCAAAGGCCATCCTTGCTAAAGACAGAGATATTCATGACAAGTCTTGAAATGAGAAATACAGAATGACTTTCATTCTTGAGCAGCCCCTTTCCATTTGGGCAGGAACAGTGGGAACATTAAAACAAACAAGCTAGGGGGTGTTATGATAAAGGTAGTTTTAAGGCCATGAAAAAACAGTAACTTAAATTTTGATACTCTAAATGTGAGATCATTGTCATTGGATCATAAATTTTGAGCTAGAACAACCCTACAGACGATCTAGGTCAACTCCCCCATTTCATAGCTGAGGAAATTAGGACTGAAGAAAGCTAAATAGTTTACCCAGGGTCATATATCTAATAAATATCTGAAGAAAGATTTGAGCTTAGATCTTCCTGACTCAAAGCTCAGAATTCTGTCAGACTGCCTTTTCTAATTGAAATACTACTGCAGGCATGAGATGTATGGTTTCAGAATGCGGTTATTCTTTGCACTACTAAGGAACCCAGAGGAGGTAAGAAAGACACAGAAAAATAGGATAGCTCACAGTTTCTATTTGGAGAGACAAATAAAGGAGGTAGATATGTTGGTTTCTTTCTGTGTCCAAAGAAAAAAAGAAAGAGCATTTTAGGGGACATACTTGGTCATCTTATATTTGCAGTGAACATTAGTAAAAAGATCACCATGAAGATAAGTATAGTTTTTGCACGAATATTTGTTGAAAATAATAGGATAAGGAGGTAGAAAAGTTCTACAGAGAACTTGATAAAAGTCTTCCAAATGAAAGCATTGTCTGTTTGGTGACTTCAATCCAGAAGTGGACATAGAGGAAGGCAGGTTGGGATCAAGAAACAAAATAGCCAAAGAATGATAGACTATACAAAATAGAACATCACATCTTTTTTTTATTATATGAAGAATACTTTCTTCAAGAAGAGAGTCAGGTGAACATCAAACAGCATCAAAAACAAAGACAAAAGGGAACCGACTCAACAAGGAGGAAACAACAAATGTAGGCAAACCCAACAATATGGGTGCAATCAGACCAACAACTTGTTAAACTCAAGATCAAAATCAAACTAGAAAAAAAAGATACAGATGAGAATAATTGTGCATAATATGACCTATTAAACTAATAATACTGAATTATAATGAATAAAGGAACTTAGGACATCAAGGAGTATTACAAAACTTTCTTACAAAAGTTTAACTGGCATGAAGCAATCAACACAACAATGCCAAAGAAGCCTTGAAACCTTTTTAGCCAATAAACTGTTGATTTCCTTGCCAAACAGAGAGATTTGAAAGCCAACTGCAACACCAGTTTAGAATATAAACTAATTTATGAAACCTCAACTAATATGATGGCTGAAGATTTATGAGCAATGTGGCCTTATAAAAACATTGAGAAGCAGTGGAGGGAAAAATATATTTAAAGACACTTTGTCATGCATTTAAGGCAGAAATCCATTTAAGGCAAATCGAACCAAGATTATCTAAGGGTGAACCTAAAAGCAAAGGAAAAAAAGAAAAAATGAGAGATCTGTCAATATCCCTGTAACAAACTGTTTTCTTTATCAATTTATACTGTATCATTTCAGATCCCTATGTGCTATATGATAAAGCAATAATGGCTTTACAGAAAATGAAGACAGGAAGGGTAGCTGAGGTTCCATCTAGCTCTCAAATTCTGTGATTCTGTGAAGTATAAACAGGGGAGTTCTCTGCTGGAAGTGATACATTTTGAGAGTATCAAGAAATCAATTCACAACATCTGAAAAAGACAAAGATGTCAAACACCTAGAAAAAAATCACAGGTGGTACTACCACCTAAGAAATCAATCAAAAGGATATCAATAACTATTATCTAATATACCTAGTTGCTCACCTCTGTAAAAAGAAAAATCATGCAGCACAGCTATTTCAATGAACCAAAGTTTCTCTGTGAAACAAAGACCCATCTTTATACACACACACATGCATATGTACATATATACATATATATAACTTAATCTTAACATTCACTTTTTAAATTTTTGAGTTCCTCTGAAAATGATCAACATACATGGAGAACATTCTTACTAAAATTTGAAGAGAATAGGCAAATTTTTGCAAATGACATTCTACAGCATAAAACATCTTCCTTTAAGGGTTAAAAAGCACAACAAATTTTATTGGTTAACTCTAAAAAATCACTTGATTTAGCAGAACAAAATGTAGGCACAAAGGTTCTCCTTCAATAAGGCGTCAGCTGTGCATATGTCAATGTTCTTAATAGATGCAAAATTTCTTTGATCATCCTCATTAAAAGATATATACTAACCAAATATATTTTCTGCAGTCATGAAGGATAACCAGTTCAGAGTCCAATAAAAGAGGCATTTCATATGGATGATGAAGTCCTCAATACATTAATTCCCTTTTACAGATAGTGTTATGCTGATTTCAAGCCCTACAATGTTATAGAGCTTCCTAAATGAGATTCAGAACAACTCAAAAGAGTTCAGCATAGCAATCTACATGAGAAAAACCAAGATGAAAAATACCCATTTCCAGATAATAATAGATAGCAATTATAAAGCACTTCTTCACAAATACTGTCTTATTTGATTCTTATAACTGCCCTGAAAGGTAGGTGCTACTGTTATCCCCATTTTACTGATGAGAAAACTGAGTCTGAGAGGGTCATCATTTGCCCAAGGCCATACAACTAGTAAGTATCTTCGGCAGCATTTGAGCTCAGGTTCTTTTGACTACAAGGCCAGCATTTTATCCACCAGTGGGATGTGCAGCCTATTGAATGGATTTGTCAATATAAATATCTTGGACAAACATTAAAGGTGGAATATTGATTGCATTGAGAATTAAACAGCAAGCTCTGGATTACATTTGGGAAATCATGCAATACAGCTATTTCAATGACCCAAAGTTTCTCTGTGAAACAAAGACCCATCTTTATACACACACACACACACCACACACACACACACACACACACACACATACAGGCATATGTACATATATATACTTAATCTTAACATTCACTTTTTAAATTTTTGAGTTCCTCTAGCATTTCTAATACAATATTGAATAATAGTGATGACAATGGGTTTCCTTGTTTCACCTCTAATCTCATTAGGAAGGCGTCTAGCTTAGCTTGCTCTTAGTTTTAGATAGATTCTATTTATCATTTTAAGAGGGACTCCATTTATTTCTGTGCTTTCTGGTGTTTTTTAATAGGAATGGGTGTTTATTTTGACAAAATCTTTTTCTGACCTATTAATGCAATAAGATTTTTGTTGTTTTTTATTGATATGGTTAATTATACTTATAGTCTTCCTAATATTGAACCAGCCTGCATCCCTCCTATAAATCCCACCTGGTCCTAGTATATGATCTTTGTGATACATTATTGTAATTTCCTTGCTAATATTTTATCTAAAATTTGTGCATCAATATTCATTTAGTAAACTGGTCTATGGTTTTCTTTCCCTGTGTTTTGCTCTTCATGGTTTAGGTATCAAAATCATATCTGTGTCATAGGAGGAATTTTATAGGACTCCTTTACTTGGCTTTTTAAATAGTTTACATAGTACTGGAATTAATTGTTTTTTTAAATGTTTGGTAGAACTTACCTGTAAATCTATGTGGTGCCGGTGATTTTTTCCTTAGCAAGCTCATTTATGGCTTGTTCAATTTCTTTTTCTTAGATAGGATTATTTAAGTATTCTAGTTCCTCTTCTGTTAATCTGGGCAATTTATATTGCTGTAAATATTCATCTTTTGCACTTATATTGTCAGTGTTATTGGCATATAATTAGGCAAAGTAACTACTAATAATTGCTTTAACTTCATTTTCATTCTTTTCATTTTTGATGCTGGTAATTGGTTTTCTTTTTATAATCAAATTAACCAATGGTTTGTTTATTTTATTGTGTTTTTTTCCATAAAACCAGGTCCTAGTTTTATTTATTAGTTCAGTTTTTTTCTAACTTTCAATTTTATTAATCTCTTCTTTGATTTTCAGGATTTTTATTTTGGTGTTGAATTGGAGATTTTTAACTTGTTCTTTTTGTAGTTTTTTAGTTGCATGCCCAATTCATTGATCTACTCTTTCAATTTTTTTATTGATGTAAGCATATAGAGATATAATTTTTCCCCTATAATTGCCACAAAATGTGGCATATTGTATCATTATTGTCATTTTCTTCAATGAAATTATTGATTGTTTCTATGATTTATTCCTGATCCCACTCATTTCTTAGGAATAGATTATTTAGTTTCCAATTAATTTTTAATCTATGTTTCCAAGGCCCTTTATTGAATGTAATTTTTTTGCATTATGGGCTGGAAAGAATGCATTTAATTTTTTTGCTTTTCTACATTTGGTTATGAAGTTTTTATATCCCTAATACAAGGTCAATTTTTGTGAAGGTGTCATGTATCACTGAGAAAAAGGTATACTCCTTTTTTTCCCATTCAATTTTCTTCAGGAGTCTATCATATCTAACTTTTTAAAAAGTCTATTACTTATTCATTTTATGGTTAGATTTATCTAATTTTGTTAGGGGGAAGTTTAGCTCCCTTACTAATTTATTTTACTGTCTGTTTCCTCTTGTAATTCATTTAGCTTTTCATTTAAGATTTTGGATGTTATACCATTTGGTACATGTTATGTTTAGTATTGATGTTACTTCATTGTCTTTGGTGCCTTTTAGCAAAAGTAGTTTCCCTGTTTATCCCCTTTAATTAAGTCTGTTTTTGCTTTTGTTTTGACTAAGATCATGATTGCTATCCCTGCTTTTTTTTTTTACTTTGGCTGAAGCCCAAAAGATTCTGTTCCATCCTCTTATTTTATCTGTGTGTGTGTGTCTCTCTCTGGTTCAAGTGTGTTTCTTATAAACAACATATTGTTGGATTCTGGTTTCTAATCCATTCTGCTATCCAATTCCATTTATGGGTGTTCATCCCATTCATATTTAGTTATGAATACTAACTCTGTATTTCCCTCCTTATCTTCTTCTATTTATCATTTACCCTCTCTCAAGAGTCTGTTTTGCTTCTGAATACAGCCTCTCTTAATCTGCCTTCCATCTTATCACAAGAACCCTGTTGTCCTATACCCTTCCCCTCCTACGTCCCTATTTCATGAGGTAGATTTCTATATCCAACTAAGTTGGTGTGTGTATGTTTGTGTGTGCATGTGTGTATACATATATATTTTCTTTCCTCTTTGAACCAGTTCATAGGAAACTGAAAATCAAGCATTGCCGACTCCCCCACTCCCACCATTTTCCCCTCCACTCTAAAAGTTGTTCCTTGGACGTCTCTTTTACATGAAATAATTTTTTTCTATTCTTTCTCTAATTTCTCTCTTCTCCCATTGCATCCCTCTTTTTCAGCCTTCCAATTTTTTTAGATCATTCTAATATAATTGACTCATACCTATGCCTTCTGTCTGTGTAGACTCCTAACTGCCCTAATAATAATAAAGTTCTTAAGAGTTACATGTATCATCTTCCCATATAAGAATGTAAACTGTTTAACTTATGATTTCTCTTTGATGTTTACCTTTTTATCTTCCTCTTGAGTCTTGCCTTGAAAATGAAATTTTCTATTTAGTTCTGGTCTTTTCATCAAAAATGATTGAAAGTCTTCTATTTCATTAAATACTCATTTTCCACCCAAAGATCATACTCAGTTTTGCTGGGTAAGTTATTCTTGGTTATAACTCTAGATCCTTTGACTTCCAGTGTATCATATTACTCCATCTTTTAATATGGTAGCTGCTAAATCTTGTGTGATCCTGACCATAGATCCATGATATGTGCATGGGCTCTTTCTGGCAACTTGTAGTATTCTCTTTTTGACATGGGAACTCTGAAATTTGGCTATAACATTCCTGGGAGTTTTCATTTTGGGGATCTTTTGGAGGAAGTGATTGTTAGATTCTTTCATTTTCTATTTTACCTGCTGGTTCTAAGATATCAGGTCAGTTTTCCTTTATAATTTCTTGAAATATGATGTCTAGGCTCTTTTTTATTGTGGCTTTTGTGTATTCCAATAATTCTTATATTATCTCTCCTCAATCTATTTTCCAAGTCAGTTGTTTTTCTAATGAGATATTTCACATTTTCTTCTATTTTTCCCATTCTTTTTACTTTGTCTTGTTATTGCTTTTGCTGATTCATGGAAGCATTAGCTTCCACTTACCCAATTCTAATTTTTAAGGAATTATTTTCTTCAGCAAGCTTTTGTACCTCTTTTTAAAATTTGTCAAATTCTGTTTTAAGGTGTTATTTTTTGCCTCTTTTAATGTTGTTATTTCTTTTTCAGTTGTGTCAAACCCCCAGTTTGGGGTTTTCTTGGCAAAGATTCTGTAGTGGTTTGCTATTTCCTTCTCCAATTCATTGTTCAGATGAGAAAACTGAGGCAGAGTTACATGACTTGTTCAGGGTCACATAGCTATTAAGTGTCTGAGACTCCATTTAAATTCAGGAATATGAATCTTCTTAACTCTAGGCCTGGCACTCTATATGCTCTGCCACCTAGTTGCCCCCTTCCTTTGCCAAGCTGCTAATTCTCTTTTTATAATTTTCTTGCATCACTCTAATTTCTTTTCCCAATTTTTCCTCTATCACTCTTATTCTATTTCTCAAATTAATTTTTTGTTCTTTATTAATTTCTTCTGTTTATTTCTTTTTTGGCTTATAGCCAATCTGCCTTTTTCTTTAAAGCTTTGCTTGTAGTTGTTTTCATGTCATTGTCTTTTTCTGAGTTTGTGTCTTAATCTTCCCTGTCACCATAGAAGCTTTTTATGGTCAGGTTCTTATTTTTGTTTGTTTCTTTGCTCATTTTCCCAGACTATGTTAGGGGCTGTAAAAGCTGGGCTCTGTTCACCTAGGGGTGGGTGTAGAAGACTACTGTCCCAAGCTTCAGGCTTTTTGGTGCTACTGTTTTCATAGCTAGTTCTGGGGGGTCTGTAAATTCTCAGTACTTGCACAAAGTGTTGTGATCTGGGGAGAGGTATGGCTACTGCTTTCCTGATCTGGGCTCTATTTCATACCCAGGAAGGACCCCTGTTCCCTTGTAGCTGCAAATGCTATTATTCCTCAGGCCCCCTGATATCTTGCATCTGCAAGCACTATGGTTCCTCAGGGCCCCTGCTGTTTTGCCAATGCAAATGCTAGCACTCCTCTCTGCCCTGGAGCTGTGAGCTGGAAGTAGTTATTGGCAATGGAGTTGCTAAACAGTGCAAGTCCTGCAACCCTGTAATCTCTTTCTGATCAATTGTCCAATCCCCTTACTGTCTCTAGGCTGAGAGTTCCAGAAGCTGCTGCTGCTTGTGTCACTACTGCCTCCAAGGCCCACGGCTGGTGTTGCTTCCACGTGCACTCTGGGTCAGTCCCCACCCCAACGTCACAAACCTTCTGACCTAAATTGTTTTAGGCTGAAAAAAATGTCTCAGTCCAACCTTTGGTTGGTTGTGCCTCTCTAGAATCCAATTTGAGGCATTATTTTAAAGTTGTTTGAGGGAAAATGTTGGGAGAGGTAGGCTTCCTCTACTCTGTCATCTTGGCTCTGCATCAAGACCCATCTTTTAAACACCAATTCTGGTGATATGATGTGGATTCAAATCATGAAATACAACCACCTTCAAAGAATCAAAAATATTGCTTGCCCAAAAGGCAATGGAGATGCCTATCAATAGAAGTTATCCAAAAATGTCATCTGAATATTGGCATGGATTTGGTGCATTAACATTAGAAAGACCAGACATATCAATTGACACAAAAAATTATGATTTGATTTTGAAATAAAATTTTTCATCCTACTATCTATTTTCTTTGCCCTATGGATAAAAACAAATGCACTGCATCTATTGATGTGCCTTGGTCTTTGAAGGTATTCTTAAATTCCAGCTTTTCTAGTGTCAAGCAAAATAATTAACTGCATGAATATCAGATGTGGGCAGTGGGGTGGGGACCAGTTTCACAGAATGGAAAACCTTTTGTTTTGGTATTATATCACAAACCCATAGTTTATTATAACTGGAAGGGACCTTAGCAACCACATAGTCAAACTAACTCATTCTATAGATGAGGAAACTGAGGCTGAGAAAGGTTAAGTGCCTTATGAAGGCAAATATCACAGCTTGGAATTCAAAGCCAGATATTATGATTCCAAATTCACTGTTATTTTCCATTGCACAATCGTATTTGTTCTGTCAAAAGGAAAGTAATATTTCTTAATCTAATATGTGCCTAGTTTTCAAAAAGATCAAATACTTTAAAAATTAGTCAATCACTGCTCATTTGCAGCGGTTTGTTGGGGGTTCACAAAAAGTTGAAATGGAATAGGCAAGGTTTATAGCCAAGACCAGTATAGACAAGTGGTCTAATATTAACAGAGATAGTAGAGGTGATGGGAGAATTAATAGGCTTGGTCAAGCGCATTGAATTTAGTATTCTGACACATAGCAGAAGGCTGAATAATCTGTATAAGTTCTGAGGATCCTTATCCCAACTCTCAATCTTACTGACAAATCAGTTCCCTAGAACAAGCACTTACATCTACCCTTAACATAGTAGGGATATCACTGAGGGGTCAAGGGTAATTCTTTAATGCCATTGGCTTGAGTCCCCATCAGTATGCTTCTTCACAGGGTTATGACCTGAGAATCATTTTAGTCATCCTGTCTTAAATAGCTTCTGGAAAGGGGTATTTACTAAAGCTATACAATAAGATAGGATAAAATATCCTCCCAAATTTCTGTGACAAACTCTCTCACAATGGCATAGAGTCCAGAGAAAAGAGGGCTCAAGCCTTGAAAGCTGATATGGCCATGGAATCCTCAAAAAGTTCCCTTTGTCACAGTGTAGTTTCTTTGCTGGGCTCTTTGTTGAACCTTAAGTTCACTAGGTCCTTGACTAATGATACAGACAATGTCATGGACTTAGAAGATTCTCCTCTGATCTGGGGTGGAGCAATGGAGAAAGCAGATGTGGCAGAGGGGGAAGCTTAGACCTCCCTTTCCTCAAAGGTGGTTCCTCCTCACAGATGTGCTAGAAATCCACACTTTCTCCAACTCCTGGAAATCAATACCTTCTCAACTTGCTTGATAATTTACAGATGGTCCTTAGAGTATGGCCATTACCTCGAAATATCCAAACACCGTTTTTGTACAACATTATTTCTGTTCAAAGTCTTTTAGCACTCAGTCTTGGGCCTATGGATGATTAATTGATTTAGACTGTGTTCTTAACTAATTAGGTATCAAGGCTTATTGTCTAATGCTACTTTGCAGAAGTGCCTACCTACATCAGTAGAGGATGTTTCATTCTAGGCCCAATAAATGGGATTTAGTAACTCTTATCTTGCAAAACTAATTGTTCTTACTACTTCAAAAGAATGACTTAATGTTCATACATCCCATTCTGAATTAAGTGGAAGACTAAGGAGTAGCTGCTACTCATGTTCAAGCTGCAAATCCTGCAATCAAACACTGGCAGATGTTAATGACACTGGCCACTTCCAGAAAATGGTGGCAATTAAGACAATAATCCAAAAATATTTTGCATGGCATTTACCCAGTGCACAGCAAACTTTAAGTTAGAACATCGCCATTTTCACTTCATTTATTTTGTATCAGTGGTTTCAATCCTGCCCTTACATCTGGCAGAAAGTAAAAAGTCAAGTCAAGCAGAAACTGTCAAGATATCCAAGGAAAACCTAATCAAACTAGAGTGAAGCCTACTGCCTATTCAGTTCAATTCAATAAATATTTATTAATTTGTTGTGCTTTGAACCACCTTCCCTTAAAGGAACCATGCTAGCATCTTAGAATCGGTGCACTTTTGACATAAACATAAAGAATAGGAAAAATATAATAAAACAAAGGGGTTTAGTAGATAGTGTAATGGATTTCGTGTTATAAAGGCAGGAATTCAAATCCTGCCCTTCTTCAGTTTTCTCATCTGCAAAATGGGAATAATAATAGCATCGACCTCCTAGAATTACTGTGAGGTTCAAATGAAATAATATATGTAAAACACTTTACAGATCTTAAAATGAAATGTAAATGTTAGCTATTATTATTAAAGAAAACTTCATTTCCCTCAAGAACTTTTTGAGAGTCTATAGTTATTCTCCTAAGAATAGAGTGTTCTTTTTTTTCTTTTTTCTTTAAAAATATAGACAAACTTTTACATGCAAATGAGTATAGCCCTTTGAAGTACTCACCTTAGATGTCTATATACATGAATGAATGAATGCTTAATTAAAAAGCATTTATTAAGCACTACATGCAAAGTTCTGCACTAAGCTTAGAGTACTAATGGAAAAGCAAAGCAGTTCCTGTCTTCGAGGAGTTTACATTTAATAGAGGATGACTACTCATATTGGAGGAAATATTTAGCTTGAAAAACAAATGGAGAGGTCCAAATGTCCTTAAGTGGTGGCAGCAAAGCCCATGGTAATGTACCATTTTTAGTGTCCGTTAGATTGTGAGCTCCTTAAAGAAAAGGGCTGTTTTGGCCTTTCTTTGTATACCCAGTGCTTAGCACAGTACCTGGCACATAATGCATGTTTAGTAAATTTGTGCTGACTCAACTTAATCTCCATTGATAAAACCATATCTGTTTGTGACATTACAGTGCCAAGATTTTGCTAATGAGAGCTTTCTTTTGTTGGTATTCAAGTAGCTATGTATACTATAGAGACAGTTGCCAGTCTGCATCTCCACAAAGGATGTTTCCCTGGATGATGGCTGCAGTAGCCAGAATGGAAGCAAGGCCTGTAGTCCTGGAAAAAGGAACAAAGGAAGAGAAGTAGGAGCTACCACTATTTCTAGGGATCCTGGGTTTACCTGCCTATCAGTAACATTCAGTTGGCACTTGAAACTGGTAGGAGTAGTGATAATAGGCCCCTTCCCCACAAGGGCTGGTTTCGTCAATGATATATGCAGGGACAAGGCTAGAAGGAGGGCTGGTGGTCTTGGGGATGCAGCTATAACTGGAGCTCTTAGGCTCTTAGACCTAGGCTGGTCCTTTGGGATGCCAACTTGCTTTTTCATTTTTCTCATACAGAGCAGAACCACACAATGAAATCACCTTCAACAAGTTTGTCCTTTTTATCAATGATTTTATTGTAATAAATATTTTAGTGGAAATAATACTAGACATAAAATCAAGAAAAACCTGAGTTTGAATCCTATTACTGAAACGTTCTTGTTATTTGATTATGGGAAAGCACCTGATCTTTCTGAAATCTCATTTTCCTTTTAATAATAATTATGATTATAATAACAATCATGTATACATATAGTATTTTAAAGTTTGGGAAGCACTATGCATATATGTAATATCTATGTGTCTGTATGCATTTTATGTATATATGTTGTTGCTTGTTTTTTGTTTTTGAAGAGGACCGATGATATCACAGGGTAATGTCTTGATTCATGCAAGCATTGGATTTAAGTGAGGCAGAGTTGCACAAAGTCGTCAGCCTCACTCTTTCTTCAAAATAAAAGTCAGGATGACTGATGATGGCCTGGGATGCAGTGGGTGACCTTGGCATCTTCAATGTCTGAGCAAGCTCTAAGTTCATCACAGCATCTGCTTCAACCACTTTCATGGCTGTTGGAACAAATTCTTCTCATCCACCCATTCTACTGGGAGAAGTCTTCATATGCTTGGAGTAGACATCGCCATAACTAACCAATAGGTTTGAGGCTGATCTGTTATCTTCAACCTAGCATAGCCCATCTGCTGATACAGTTTACTGGGATATGGACACTGCCCAGGCTACAACTTCTTGGAGCCAGAGGTGAAAATTGAGTGCCAGGTGGACACCAAAGGTGGATGAATATACATTCACACAAATAGGTGCTACAGGTATTATTAACCCCACTTACAGTTGAGGAAACTTAGGCTGATGGAGGTTAAGTGAATCAAAATCACATAATTAGTATGAGTCAGAGGCAGGATTTAGACCCAGCTCTTCTTAACTCCAATCAACAATCTATCTCCTATGCCCACAATCATCTCTGTACAATGATGACCACACCTATTTTACAGGATCATGAGGATCAAATAGGGGAATGTGTATAACATCTAGATCAATGTCAGCAATTATTAGAGAGGCAGAGGTAGTTGAGTGTAAAGAGTGCTGAACTTGATTCAGATCCCACCTCAGACTCTTACTAGCTATATGATGATGGGCAAGTCACTTAACCTTTCTGAGCCTCAGTTTACTTATCTGCAAAATGATAACAATTACCTACCTCACAAGGTTGTTTGTAGAAAGTACTTCTCCAATTTTAAAGTGCTATATCAAGTTCTGTAATTATTAGACCTCTGATATCATTGGTAGAGGCAACTCCTGGGATGAGAAAACACCTTAGACTAATGAAGGTTGGCATCTTCTCTGCAACTTATAATCTTAGGGAGTTTCTCACTGAAAGGATAAATGGGTTCCTTGGGTTCACATAGCCAGGATGTGTCAGAGGCAGGATTTGAACCAAGGTCTTCCTGGTTCTGGGGCCATCAGTCTAACCATAGGACCATGCTGTCCCTCTACAGCCCTGATAAAGTTCTGCAAATGTCTCTCGAACTATAGTTCCTCTGTGACTTAATGGATGGCCTCTTCTGACCCCTTCAGCCTGGGAAACCCTAACTCTTGTAGAATCTCTTTGGGCAGTAACTACCCTTACTAATGGGCTTTATGTCCAATTACTGCTAAAAACCAAAGAGATCTCAGTAGAGTAAAAGGACAAACCTGGATATTTTCAAATATTAAACAGGGCTTATTTTAAGCAGGATTGCAGAGGTAATCACTTTTTGGTGAGCATGGAAAGGACAGACCGGTTGAAAAGTGTTCCTCTATGTGAAAGAGGATATTAGCCACATAGATCATAGTTCACATATACTCCTCAGTAAATGTCAAATGTTTCTTTCTGGAATAAATTTAAGGTGGTGATTTGTTCCCTTCAGTGAGTGAAAGAGCTGAGTCAGTCATATGGCTCACTCTTATCTTTCCTTATGTGATATTATTTTTTGAAAAATGCATTTAGGCTATTTTGACTCACACTTCATTCACATTATCTATTCCCTATTCTTATTTAGCATTTCTCCTTCTATGTTCTTTCCCCCAGCATTTCTATTACTTATTCCTGGGCTCTTCTCTTCTATCTTACCCCCAGGACTATTTATTTCTCACTACTTTTGTTTCTTTTATGATGAAAATTAAGTACAACATTTAAATGGTAAATTCTCCTTGCATTAGTCTTTCCAAACATAAAAGGCTTCTTCAAAACATCTGTAAAAACATGTATATATTTTCTCAAAAGGTACAGTAAATATGATGGCTGATATTGTGCAAGAGACATCTTATTAATAACTTCCATTCATAAATCAAATTGAGAAGTAGATCTTTAGAAATATTTCATCAGATGATCAGACTTAGCATCTTGACCCATTATGTTTCTTAATTACTATGTACAAATAATAGTATATAATTGGATAAATAATACATTGAAAATTAATTTCTCCATTAATGAAATTTTAAAATCTTTGATTCAGCTCTGGTTAAATATTTTGAGTATATTTGTCTGGTCGTTTTATAAAATTGTTTGATTTTTCCACATAATTTATGATGTGGTTTAACTTGAAGTAACTCCTTATGAATATACTTATAAAGATGAAGCTTTGGAATTCAATTTGATAATTCAACAAACATTTATTATGGTTTTTTATTTATTTTATTTATTAATTATTATTTTTTTTAATTTATTTTATATTCATTATTTTTTATTATATTTATTATGTGCCTAGTGGGTGCAATACAACCTGAAATCACTAACCCAAAACATGGGTGATTCCCCCAACAATATAAGAGGCCAGCACATAAAGTGATAAAAAAAGATACCCACCGTGAGCACATGGTATGTACTCTTCCATGGGCTAACATAACACCACTGGGGGCAGGAATATACCCAAAGACATGGGTATACATGATCAGGAAATAAGCAATAAAAGGCACATGCCAAGAACCACTATGACTAGGTTCTATGGGAAGCCTTTCCCAGTTCCTCTTAATTCTATTGCCTTCCTTCCATTCATTTCTTTCAATTTGTCCTGTTAGTAGCTTGTTTGTACATAGTTATTTGTATCGTCTCTCTTATTCAATTGTAAGTTCCTCAAAGGCAGGGCTTGTCTTTTGACTTTCTTTGTATCCCTAGCACTTAGCACAGGGCCTGGCACATAGTAGGTGCTTATTAAATGTTTATTGACTGATTGACCAGGGCACACATACTTTGTACTTAATAAATACTTGTTGACTGATAGATTAATTGATTGACTGGGTAAAGAAAAACAAATGGCAGTGATAAAGTTCATAATACCAAATACTAGCTTTTTCAAAAAAAAAAAGACAGATATTAGGATGTTATACTATATACTTTATTATTGTGTTATAATTTTTATCTATTACAGAAAATACACATTAATACATAACTGAACATATATATAAACATTCTTCAAAGTGTTTTCTTCTTATGTAAATATAAATCTCCAAAAATCTAATTCAGCAAACTTTGATTAAGCACATCCTATGTGCAAGGTATCATGGTAAGTTTTTGGTATAAAAACTGAAATAAAAAACACAAACCCTGCCCTCAAGAACTGCACTCCGGTAGGTTAGATAAGAGATACATAAATAGGCAAAGAAATTACATATAACAAGTGCCAAAGTAAAGTTTCAAACAAAATGCTGTGAGAAATTCCAAGTAGGAAAGATCATTCCTAGCTAAAGAAATCAGTTCTAAGACCTTATAACTGGGTCTCTCCTGTTGCATGAAGCTAAAGAAAATTTAGATCTCTACCTTACATGGAAATTTCCTTCTGACTATGATCTTAGACTTTACATCTTGACTGAAGCCTGCTGAAAAAATAAAATCCATCATTGCTGGAATTCCATTAGCAGGTGGAAGCAGAACCATCATGAAATATTTCCACTGTTTTATAAATGTCTTTTATTGAGCTCAAGTCTGGAGTGATATGGCAGCCGTAGAGATGCAGCATCTTCAATCTAAAGGAAAACCATGGCTTATGTGAAATGGGGGGAATTAAGCCTAGATAGAAAACACAAGGATGTTCTTGAAGCATGAAAAGTACTTAAAGCAAACCGGATTATTGGCTTATGTTTCTCAAAGGAGAGAGATAATACCAAACTTGAAAAGGACAGGCACAGAACTGACCCCTTTGGTGTCTGCTGAGGGGAGAAGAGCAGGGAATAACTTAGCTGTGGAATCTAGCATTACTCTCTGTGTAAGCAAGGGGAAGAGAAAGGTAATACATTCTTAAACATAAATGGAACATAAAGATGGATGTGAAAGGAGGGGAAAGATGATTCCTTTAATGGCGACAGCACAAGTGACATTACGTAATATTATGGAAATGCTCCATTTCCAAACTCCCCCTGCAGCCCAAACACCCTCCAGACCCAATTCAGACCCTCTTCTTCATGCTGTGAGAGTGAAGTCAAAAGGACAGAACAGAGGGGAAACTGAGGCATACAGAGGATGTAGACAAACAGTGATGATTTGGTAACAGCTTTCCTTTTGCAATTTTTAAAGATCCCAATTAGGAGTTCTTAACCTGAGGTCTGTAGATAGAATTCTGCTGGTCTTTAAATTTTGATGGGAAAAAAAATCACATCTTTATTTTCACTGAACTCTAATATTTAGTGTTGCCTTCAATTATTTAAAAGCTTTATTCTGAGGAGTCCAAAGGATTCACTAGTCTTCTAAGGGGGTTCATGATACATAAAAAAAAGATGCCTGATCTATACTGAGTCATTATAAAATATTCAGAGTTCATCTAAAACAGGCATTCTAGGAAAGGAATTTTTAAACTCTGGCAAAGATAGAGAGATGGTTATAGTCAGTCAACATATACTTATTAAAGGTTTACTATTTTAATGCTTATTGTATTAAGCTCTAAGAATTTAAAAATTCACTAAGACTTTTGGGACATCTTATATAACAACTTTCACTTGGCACTTCAAGGTTTGCAAAATGACTTGCATAAAATATCTCATTTGAGCCTCACAAAAATCTTGTAAAACAAGCATTACATGTGTTCCCATTTTACAAATAAGGAAAATGAGGCTTCGAAAGAGCAAATGACTTGCCCAGAGTCACACAGCTAGTAAGCATGTTTGTAAGGTGGGATTTGAACTCAAGTCTTTCTGAATCCAAGTCCATCACACTCTTCACTATACCACAGCATCCTTTCCTTTTGAATTATTTCACCATTATTTTCGAATTCATTTGGAAACTTTATAAGCATTGTTCCTGAATACAGTCTTCTCATTTCAAAAAAGCAAAATTAAATAATCTAAGATCGATGCTTGGACATTGAATATACGGCAAAATTGTAGCTTTCTAGTATTACTATTGAACCCCACCCCAAAACTTCTCTATCATGACTTTTATCCCCAGTGGTGGTAATAAGGGAAATCGTAGCTCATAGATGAATAGGTATACTTCCTTCCAAAGTAAAGTGATAGGGACTGAACTTGGGATTTCATTAATGTAGGAAACTCCTTCTACTAATGAAGATTGACACCTTCTCTGCAACTAGGTGGCTCAGTGGATAAGCCCCAGGCCTGGAGTCAGGAAGACCTAAATTCAAATCCAGCCTCAGACACTTACTAGCTATGTGACCCTGGGCAAGTCACTGAACCCTGTTTGCCTTAGTTTCCTCATCTGTCAAATGAGCTGGAGAAGGAAATGGCAAACCGCTCGAGTATCTTTGCCAAGAAAACCCCAAATGGGGTCATGAAGAGTTGGATACAACTGAAGGGACTGAACAACTGAGGTTGCTCAGTGACTTGCTCAGTGACTCAGTGAAGTAACTTGCCCAATCACACAGCCAATATGTCAAAGCTGGGACTCGATCTCAGGTCTTTCTGGCTTTGAGGCCCACACTATACCCATTATACCACACTTTCTCTTGGTTCTTTCCAAAACAACTAAAAATAAATTCATCCGTCTTCTTGGCTTTGAAAGCAGAAAGGCAGAAATGAAACTAAGACAGCTCCCAAGAATTGACGCTTTGAAGTAATGTTAAGGGATCCAATTATTTTGTTTCGACTACAGGGTCATGTTCAGATGACCCAGAAGAGAAAAGTAAAGCAAACCGGACAAGTCAGGGAGATGGCCACGATGCTATAAAACTACACTCTATCCTCTGGAATGTATTATGAGGTTCAATAGTCTTGGCAAATAGCAGGATGGAATAGTCAAATAAAGGTCAATTTTGCCACTCCCCTAGAGTCACAGTTGAACAATAATTTAGGACTTCAATTCTTAAACCAAGTACTAGAATTAGAGATACTGAAATCAGGATTTTGGGTGCTACCATATGAATTCACAGAATGTCAGGGCCCAGAGGAACCTCAAAGGTCATCTAGTTCTACTCTTTTATTTTACAGATAAGGGGCCTTACAGCAATCTGTTGAGGTAAGTATTATAGGTATTATTAAATAAATACATCCTATAAAGAAGGAATTTTAGGCTTACACAGATGTAATGACTTTCCCAAGGTCAAACAGATAGTAAGTTGCAGACCTAAGTCTTGAACTGAGGTCTCCTGCATCCCACTACGGTGTTCTTTCCATGGTAACCCCCCACCCACCCTTACCCTGTACCTTAATTTGCATGTCTTTAATGCTAAAGTATGAGATTAAGGTGACTTGGGAGAATGTATTAGAACATCAGATTACACAGAAATGCTAAAGGTCAAATCCACAGTACTCTATCACCAAGAGCTTTTTGAGAGAGTGAGAGGTGTCATACTTTTGGAGGTGGTTGTGCAGGGCAGGAACAATGTAAATTATATAATAAGATTGTAATTTTCTTTCTACTTACATAACCACTACTTCTCAGCCTCCTTTAGTAGATCACTACTCATAACATACTCTCTAGCTGTGGTTTTTCTCTTAGGCTCTGTCTTGGGTTCTTTTTTTTTTCTATATACTTTCATTATCAGCTCCCATAGGTTCAATGATCACTTGTATGTAAATGACATCTAGATAAATACAACCAGCCTTTTAGTCTCTCTCCTTTCACCAAATGCCTATGGGAAAATTCAGATTATACATCCCATAGGCATCTCAAACTCCCTTTATCCAAAATAGAAATCATTACCTTTCCCACAAAATCCTCCCTCTTCTGAACCTCTGTTTTTATCAAGGGCACCACCATTTTTGCAGTCTCTCAGGATGAAAGCTTCGGCACATCCTCAACTCTTCACTCTCCCTCGTTTCACATATTCAATTAGTTGCCAAGTCTTGTTAATTTCACCTTCCCAATATCTCTTGAAACCATTTGCCTCTCTATGCTCACATTACCCCAGTTCAGGCAATTGAAATAATCAGATTGATTCTTTGTCTTTTTTATTGATACTATTTACAATTAATTGATTTTTGTCCTAAATCATGATTCTTCATCTCTGAACTTAATTCAGAAATTTAGTTGGCCTGTAATGAATTAAGTTTAGAAATCTAATTCTCCTGTTAATTATTGTTCTGTTCTTGTGTGAAGGAAATCTGTTGTTACCTTGGAAGGTTGCAGGTGGATACCAGGGACCCTGGTCTAGTATCTTTACACCACCAAGCTATCTTTCATGAATGTCTGGTTTGTTATCCAAAAAACGTCTGATTTGCTATCTCAGTCCTTTAAGATGCTCAAACAATGAACATTTCTTAATCACAGAAGGGAAGGAGGGTGTTGTTACTAGCTCTCATTCCCAATTTCCACCCAATCATATTGTCTTCCATCTATGATGCTTCCTGTTCTCTGTACACCCCCAAACTATAAAAAAGTGTTGTTAAACTGGGTCTTAGCTTTGTTGGGGAAGCTGAGATCCTACTTATTGGTAAATTCAAGCTTTACTAATGAATTATTCATGCTAAAAACTTTGTGCCTCAGTCTATCATAATTTTTTTTAACTGTTACACCATAATTACCACTTGCCTAGACTATTTCAAGAGCCTCCTAATTGGTATCCCTGCCCCAAATCTCTCCCAACTCTAGTCCACCTTCTATACAGCTGCCAAAGTGAGAGCATTGGTCTGATCATGTCATTCCCTTCCTCGTTAGACTCCAGGGATTTCCTAATACTTCTCAGATCAAGCACAAGTATCTCTATCATTTAAAACTTTACAACCTGGCTCCCCTTCATGTATTCTGCATGCCAGGCTCACTTGGCTACTTGCTGATCAGCCAAGTTCCACCTACCATCTCTGTGTCTTTGTTCAGGCTGTGCCCCATGCCTAGAGTACAATCCTTTGTTACCACAATCGTGGGCTACCTGCAAAGCTCACTTTTACTGCTTTCTCCTCATAAGGCCTTTTTTTGATCTCCCTAGCTTTTGATGCTTCCTTCCTTGTATTTTTAAAAATTTGTTTATTTTGTATGTACTTCTATGGGAATATATTGTCTACTCCAACTCCCCACCGCTACAATCCTTCAGTCCTTGAGGGCAGGGATTTTTTCATCTATGTCTTGGATTCTCCACCACCTAGCCAGTACCTTACACATAACAAGTCCTCAACAAATGCCTGTTTACTGTTTGATTGGAAGGATTAGAAATCATCTAATTCAAATCCCTGAGACCTAAGGAAATTAAATGACTTGGTTACTACCCAGGTCCTAGGTTCTCCAATTCCAAATCTAGAACTCTTTTACCATTTGTTAGCCTTTAAAAGAATAATCATATTTTATTTTTAAAAAAGAGAGACTTTTCAATCAATGCTTTCATCATTACAACTGACCAACCTAAGTTAACTCTCTAATTCTGTTAATTACCTTGTTTATTTTGAGCTAATATATTCCACTATTCCATTTTGATGAACTTTACTAAACAGAACTCTCATTTCTTGAAAGGTTTCATGTTTCCAAAACAGACATATTCATTCTCATGGAACAATTTATACACTGGATTTGTCCAAACAAATTCAACAAGTCAATAACATATGAACATGTTAATAGCATACCTGAAACCAATATTACCAATATTATATATAAAACTATAAAATTTACAAAGTGCATTACATATATTATCTTAATTGATCATCCCAATAAACCTATGATGTAAGTACCATTATTATCCCCACTTAATACATGAAGAAACAGAGGCTGAGAGAAGCTAAGTGACTGGTCCAAGATCACATGGTCAGTAAGTGTCTGGGACAGGACTCAAATTCAGGTCTTCCTAACTCCAAGTCAAGAGATCTTTCTAATGTACCATATATCTGCCTGATATAACTTTTGGAAATTAATGATGAGTTAAATAAGGTGAATTTTAAGCATCTCTTCAAGATATATAATTTCAAAAACATAGAAAAAAATGCTGTCAGAGAAGCAGAACCCATAAATATAGTAATGATACATTAAAAGTAAAAAACAATCAGTGTAATTCAAAATGTCTTTTTAACTTATTTCTCTTGGCCAACAGCGTGGTAAAATGGAAAGAGCATTGTATTTTCAGTCTGAAGGGCCTGTTTTGGGGAACCTAGCTCTATTACTTAGCACGTAGGTGACCTTGGACAAGTTATAAACTTCCTAGGCCTTGGTTTCATCTCTAAAATAAAGGAGCTGGACTAGATAATGTCTAAGTTCCCTTCCAGCTCTAAATCCTAAGATTCTATGACAAAAACCAACATGCTTTTTTGGGAGAAAGAAAAAGAAATCTTTTCTGAATGTTTTTTAAAAAAAATACACAAAACTCCTAACACAAATAAGAAGGAAGTTCTCTATTATTCATTATATGATATATTCTTCAGCTGTTTTCTGGGAAATATTTTTGTTCTTATGAACAATAGCATACCACAAAACAGAAAAAAAAAAGGAAGCTGTATCAATAGGCAACAAATACATGGCTCACTTTAGGTTTTCTATTCATTTTTTTAAAGAAAATTTAAGGTCTTACCGTCTGCAATTTCTGCAAAGCTTTCTAACAACATCCAGGGTGATTTCCTTGCAGAAACTGAGTTTCACACACTCCAAAGTGACATGGCAATAGCTAGCCAACAAACTAACCCTGGAAAGGGAGCAAACAAAATGGGATAAAGGAATACAAGTCAGTTAGGACACCAAGCCAGATTTGGTTTTTATGGCTTCCTTCTCGTCAACAGTTATCTCAAATCACTCTAGCCAAAAATTTCATATTGGCCCCTACTAAATTTAAGGGCCTTCTTATGCCTTCTTCCCCTTTTCTTTCAGCTACTCATCATTTCCTTCTTTTCCTGCTGTTCTCATTACTAAGCTGAGGGAACAGAAGCTTCTCTTTATATCCAATGTGCACAGTTATAAAATTTTACTATAAAATTTTATATATAAAATATATATATTATAAAATTTTATATATAAAAAAATTATAAAATTTTACCAAAAAAATTACTTGAAAATCAAACAGAAAGAGAAAAGAATCTAGAGGGAAAGTATTACTTTGAACCCCTGAACAATCAGTCCACAAGCCTACTCTTCTCCAGGCACTGTGCTAAGCACTAGGGATACAAAGAAAGGCAAAAAATGGCCAGTCCCTATTGGGAAGAGACAACAAGCAAGCAACTATATATAAATAAGACGTATACAGGACAAATAGGAGATCATCTCAGTGGGAAGGCACCAAGATTTAAGAACTGAGATGCAGATAGCATCTTCCTTCATATGTCCTTTGTAGTTAATTTGGGTATTTATAATAGTCAAAATGACTTATTCTCTCAAAGTCATTCTTGAAACAAAATTGTTGTTGCTGTATACAACATTATCTTGGTTCTGCTCATTTCACTCATCACTATTTCATGCAAGTCTATGATCGAGCTCATCATTTCTTATACCACAACAGTATTCCATCACAATCATATACCACAACTTGTTCATCCAGAGAAAGAATGGATAAATAGAAGTATGTATAGAATGGTTTATATATATATATATATACACACACATATATATATACACATATATACATATTTATGTCTAATGGTAACTATGTCTAGGGCAGGGATGGGAGAGGGAAGGAAAAAAGGGGGAAAAAAGAAATTTGCATGATGACTTTATTATATATTTAAAAGGAATAATAAGTTGTACAAAATAGATTTGCAGTTTCATACACAATCTTTTTTTATTATACTACATCATGGAAATGTTTGTTTTATTCTATAAATTAAAAATTAAATGAATCTTAAAATTAAAAAAAGAACTGAGAAAGATTTCTTGAAGCAGTTTGAACTTCAGCTGAGAATTGAAGGAAGATAGAAGGTGGTGATAAGGAGAGAGAAAGTTCAGGCATTGGGAACAGCCAGCGAGTCAGAAGATGGAGTACGTTGTGTGAGGAACAGAAAGGAGGCTAGTGTCGCTGAGTGGAGGAATACTTGGAGGAGGAGGAAGGTATAAAAAGACTAAAACGATAGAAAAGGTCAGGTCATGAAGGACTTTAAAATCCCAAAAGAGAATTTTATATTTGATCCTGGGGGTAATAGGGAGCCACTGGAGTTTATTGAATAGAGGGCAGATATTGATTAGGCAGTGATATATGAACTCAAGACATCAAAGGCATTTTAAGGTATATGGAACAGATATCTACATGTACTCCTCAAATTATATTTATTTATATGCTTAAGTGTTGTATACTCGATAGACTATAAGCTCCCTGAGGACACAAACTGTGTTGTATCTTTGTGTCCTTAGCACATTGAACATAGTTGGTTTACTGAATGAATAAATGAACAAAATTTCTGAGAACCTAATTAAACACACATGAGGTTGCAGAAGGAAAACAGTTGAAAATTTATGTTTAGTAAAATCTTTTTTTATTGTACTTCTAACTGAAAGAGAAACTTAAGAATTCCAAATGTTAACAGTGATCATTTTCATAAACATACTGTTCATATTCTTAGTCAACCAAATAAGTAAAACTAAAGGTGTTAAACCTATGATGCCTTTAATTACTATTTATTTCACTTCAATCACGAATTATTCAGTTCACTTCAAAATCCTATATTTATCAGGTTCTCAGATTTCAGTACCATGAAGATATACATGGGTGCAGGGAGAGAAAGGAGAAGGAAAATCCAGAATAGAACCAGACTGAGTAGAAGGTGGATCGTCAGATACAAGAACTGGGAATAATATAATATTCGAATGTTGAGTCTTTATCTACCCTGACAGTGTCAAAGGAAGGATAAGGCAATGAAATGTAGAAGAGCTCAATATGAATATAATAATACTAGCACTTATAAAACAACCCAATAGAGTTTTAATTCTAAATTCATAGTGATTATTTTCCATATCACTAAATTAGGGGTCATATGCCTATAGTGTGTACATATATCCTGCTAATCATGGTGTAGAATATATATGTGGGAGGGGGGAAAGGGGGAAGAATTAATTCAAGCTTAGGCTGCTTCAAAAGCATCAGTTGTTCAGAGTAAGAAGCAGTATGATATACTGGAAACAGTCAGGAAAGCTGCGTTCAAATCCTAGCTCTGATACAAACTATATGATCATCATATGTTTTTTGGATTTCTGGAGCTTCAGTTTCTTCATCTGTAAAATGGAGATAATTATACTGGTACTATCTAAGCAAAGTGCTTTGACAGTCAGTCAGCAAGCATTTATTAAACGTTTACTATATGCTAGGCGCTGGAGATACAAAGAAAGGCTAAAAGACAATCTCTGATCTCAAGGAGCTCACAATTATGATTAATATCACTGCTATTGTTTGATATTATGGTCCCACTGTATACTGCCATGGTGAGAACACACCTGGGGTACTGTGTTTTGATGAGGATGCCATGTTTTTGGAAGGATGTCAACAAACTAGAGTGTATCCAGAGGATGACCATCATGTTAGTGCAAGGAATCAAAATTATACCATGCAGGAATCAGGTAAAAGAATGGAACATTAAACCCTAAGACGAAAAAATTATTTAGGGGCAAAATTATTGCTATCTTCAAATAGTTCATGTTGTCATGTGAAAGGAGTCAAAGTGTAGTCCTAAAGGGCATAATTAGGGATATTGGGAGGAAGTTCTAGAATTGAAAATTTAGGCTTGTTGTAAGGAAAAATTGCCTAATAATCAGAAATATCCAAATAGACTCTCAGAAGGTAGTGGGCTCCCCATCCCTGAAGGTTTTCAGTCAGAGGCTAGACAAGCATTTCTCCAAATTGTTTTGGAGGAAATTTTTGCCCAGGTATGAGTTGAACTGACTGAACTCTGAGGTCTCTGGCAACTCTGAGATTCTATGATAGCAGGAATAAATTTAATGACTGATACGTAGGTTCAAAAAGTCAATTGCACAAGTACAAGGTCAAAAAAGCAAGGTGACCAGACACACAGTGTGAAAAGACAATGTGTTTGAGTGGACTATAAGCTTAACACAAATCAATAATGGTATATGGCAGCCAAAAAAAGAGTTAAATTGCAATGAGAGAAAGCATCCAGGACAAGGAAAGTGAAAGGTAAGCAGTAATCTGTCAGACCTTGTCAGACCACATTCAAAGTACTGTATTCTATTTCAGAAGCCACCTTTTAGGAAGGACATTGGTAATCTGGAGAGTGTCCAGAGGAATGTAGGCAAGATAGTCAAAGCATCTTGAGTTCATGCCAAAGGAGGATCAGATGAGAAAACTAAGAATGATTATTCTAAAAAGAAGATTTAGAGGGGGCAAGATAACCATCTTCAAGTATTTGAGGGATTAGAGGAAGCTCTAAAAGTGGACTTGGTCTGTTCTGGTTGCCCTCAAAGAAAAGAACTTGCAATAATGCATGGATGTTGAAAAGAGGGAAACTGAGGTTTTATTTAAGGGGAATAAAACTTTCTAAAACTGAGAGCTGTTCAAAAGTGGAACAGACTAACTTAGGAGAACATGAGTTCCTTGTGGCATCTAAGTAGCATAGTGGACAGAGCTCTGGGCCTGGAGTCAGGAAGATCTGAGTTCAAATCCAGCCTTAGACACTTCCTAGCTGTGTGACCCTGGGCAAGGTACTTAACCACTGTCTACCTCATACCCTTATCTTTAAATAGGGATAATGAGAGCACAGGGAAGCTAGGTGGCACAGTGGATAGAGTGCCAGACCTGGAGTCAGGAAGACTCATCTTCCTGAGTTCAAATACTGCCTCAGACACTTTTTATTCGTGTGTGACCCTGGGCAAGTTACTTTCCCCTGTTTGCCTCAGTTTCCTCAACTTTAAATGGAGATAATAATAGCATGTACGTCCCAGGGCTGCTGTGAGAATGCAACGAGATAAAGTATTTAGCCTAGTGCCTGGCACATAATAAGTGCTATATAAATGTTAGCTGCTATTATTGTTGATTTTATTCCTTCTCACTAGCGATCTAAATGCAGAGACTGAACAACCACTTATAAAATGTTGTTGAGAGGATTTTTGTTCCTGTTTGGGTTAGAATAAATGCCCCTGAGATTCCTTCCAACTCGAAGATTCTGTGATTCTATGACAATGGAGCCTTCCAATATTGCTTCAGGTTTCATGTGATATAAATCAGTCAACAGCAAGCATTTATCAAGTGCCTACTAAGTGCCAGGCACTGGAAATGTGAAGACAAAAAAAAATGAAACAATTCAAGCTCTCAAGCACTTAATATTCTACTGGGGGAGATAATATGTACACATACAGTTACAAGCAAAATAAATATAAAGTAGTTAAACACAAGGTAGAAGTTTGCTGACTAAATAACTTCATAATAAAGTCATTATTAAGGGAGAACATTAGCAGTTGGGAAAACCAGGAAGGTTCAACTGTGTCTTGAAGGTTAGGGATACTATGAAACAGAGGTAAGAAAAGAATGTATTCTAGGCATGGGGCATGGATGGTGCAAAGTCACAGATGAGAAATTACGGGCCATATACAATGAACAGAAAGAACTCATATATACATATATATATATGTTTTATATATGTGTGTGTGTTTTATGTATATATATAAAATATTACTGAGAGGTAATAGAGAGCCATCAGAGTTTATTGAGCAGAGGAGAAACATATTTAGGTATCTGTTTAAGGAAAATCACTTAAGACACTGTGTGAGGCATAGATTGGAGTAAGGAGGGACCTAAAGAAGAAAGGAATATCCATTGGAAGGCCACTACCAAATCAAGGCAAGAGGTCATGAGGTCCTGAACTAATGTGGTGACTGTGTAAATAGAAATAAGTCAGATATAAGATGTCAATGAAGCAGAAACAGTAGTATTTGGCAAATAACTGGATATGAGATGTGAGGGAGAGTGAGGAGATGAGAAAAATACCGAGGCTACAAACCTAGAAGACTGAAAGAATGGTGCCTTGAAAGAAACAGAGCCATTTGGAAGAAGGGAGAGGGACATGTTTCAGGGAAAATATAATGATTTCTACTTTGGATATGTTGAGTTTCATATGCGTAGGGAACCTCAGGTTGGAAATATCTACCAGGTAGCTGTTAATGAAAGATGAAGGCAGAGTAGAGAGACTTGGGCTGGACTTATAGATATACAAGCTGTCTGCACAGAAGTAATAACTTCATGACAGCTGATTAGGTCCCCAAGAGGAAAAGGTCATAGAGGAGGACAGAGCATAGAGAGGACAGAACCTGGACATATAACCAATAGGTAGGGAGGATATGGAGGAAGATGTAGCAAAAGAGACCAAGAAGAAGTAGTCGGATAGGTGTGAGGGTACCCAAGAGAAAAGTCACCAAAACTCAGAGAGAAGAAAGCATCCAAGAGGAAAAGGTGGTCATCAGGGATCAATGATACAGTCTTTCTCTGTAGAGAAGGATAAAGATTATTACAACTTGAGGGAGATAATAATTTTGACATGCTTTGTCCTGATTAGACCATATTTAGAGTACCATGCTCACTTATGGGTGGCACACTTTAGAACACAACCAGGAAAGGATAATCATAAATGCCAAGAAGCCTGGAAAGCCTACCAATATGGCAGTTCAGAGAAACTTGGGGGTTTTAGATTTAGAATGGACATTATAACTAGCTTCGTGTATTTGAAAGGTTCTCATTTAAAAGAATGACTAAATTTGTTCTCTTTGGCCCCACAGGGCAAGAGAAATAATAAGTAAAAGCTGCAGAGAGGCATATTTCATTTTGATATAAGGTTAAAACTTCATAATAATTAGAGCTATCCCAAAGTAGAACAGGCTATATTCTGAGGTAGTGAGTTTCCCATCACTGAAAGTCTTCAAGCAGTAGCTAGATGACTAGTTATTGGAGATGAAGAAGAGGAGGTTCCTGTTTGGTTGTGAATAAAACTAGATGACCTCTAAGGTCCCTTCCAGCTAGGGAATTCTGTGATTCTTTAAGGCTAGCCGCAGTAAAAATCATCCAAAGTGTAAGGCCCGGAAGAGAGGTAAGAGAATGAGCATGAGTGATAATGGATTTTTCCCTAGAAATCTCTAAGAGGAGAATGGATTCTGGAGCTTTCTGATTCAGTTTGTATTGTAGGCTGGATTTTTTAAAGTTCATAAATGAATAGTGTTTTATGGTCCTGATGAACCTAAGTGAAGTTGCCAAGATGGAACTCAAAGCCCAATTCCCATCTTGAGCCCTGAAGGCTGAATTAGAAAGGGTATCTTCCTGACCTCAATATAAATCCATGACTTTCACAAAGGAGAGAAAAAAGTACTCCAGATGGTCTGTATTAAAAGCATGAAATTCTTCCAGACTTAGGAACAACTCGTTAATTATGAAATCTATTTTGCTTGCTAAATATATTTCTAAACGCAAACATGAAACTCAAATTGACTACACTGCCCAGAATGTTTGCTCATAACTACCTATTCATAGAAATAGCTGTTTGAATTTGAGTATAGAAAGTACCAATAAATATACTTCCATTATTTAGGGATAGGAAATGGACCTGTGATTTCATTAGGATAAATAAAAATGTACCAGTAAATGTTTTTTTCTAAACTTAATAGAACTAGAATATTTTTCCCTCAGCATTTATTAGGTACCTTCACAAATTTCCTACTAGAATATCTCACTATGGCACAGAAGTGATTCTAGTTTCTTTTTTTTAATATCATTGCTATCTTTTCAACTTACATCAAGTCATTACCAAATGATGTATCCCCATGAGTCCTCCTTTATAATAAAGAAAAACAGTTTAACAAAACCAACCCAAAATGACTATGCCTTATAGTATTGGTGGCATTTTAAAGTTTTCTACAGTTTCCCACATCTCTACTGAAAGGACAGAACCAAGTATCCTTCTTTATCCTATGGGAACAAGATCTGACCAAGAGTCCTTGAAGGCTATGTGCCAGGGGAGAAAAAGCTCTCCCAGGTTCTAGCATGCTAAAAAGGCTTCCATTATATTTCCTGGTACAGTATGTGGGTGCTATCTGAGGACCACATTCCAATTAAGTATGGAGAGACTCATTGCTATCAGGTGGAATACTGTGGGACAATTTTTTTTTTAACAGTGGCAAGTCATGAAACAAAAAAAGGATGCAAAATGACCTCAGTGCTATATATTCCCTTCCCCTCTGCTTTCCTCTGCTGTCTTCCCTTCAGCCATCCATACAGGTCTTCTTGCCATCTGACCAGACACTGTTGATGGACCAGCATCCTATGTAGAAGACTTACCAAATCATTGCTATTAATTCTCGGGGAAGCTAATTTATTCTGCTTTGGAACTCTTGCCCTGAGGTTGAGTTGTCTTAACTAGTGACTAAATGAGTACAACTTTGACTAGCCCACTATATCTAGGCAGCCCATGTCCAGACCAGACTGTATTTTATAGCATGTCTAGATATCCATGTGGACCATTTATCATTTGTCTTGCTGCTCTGTGTTCCTCTCCTACATTATTCCCCATTGTTTCTCATCTCTTGCTCTGAACATAGTGTTCAACACTTTGGGTATGTCAACTGATTGTTCTATTGATCAGTTAACCATCCCTATGATTTTCTAGAAAAAGACCCCTTCCCAAGATACCATTACCATCCTATATGTGTTGACTTCCCCAATTAGAACATAAAGTTCTTGAGAGACCTTGCTTTTCATCACATTTTAAAAATTTCTTATCTAAGTATTAAATACTGTTACATAGTAAATACAATTTTTTTATTATGGTGGTAGAGTGTAAATGGTAAAAACTGATGAAATGTGCTAAAAAATCACAGTTTGGGGGCAATAAAATAACAATATTTAGGTACTAGTACTCTAAAATATGAGATCCTTATTTAATGACAAGTTGACATACTAATGGAAGAAATGAACCATATAAATATTGGCATTCTCAATATAAATGAAACCAGGAGATATAAGGAGAATGAAGCTAAATGGAGGGATAGTTAATAGGTTCTCTTTGGAGAGTGAAAAATAAAGGTTGAATCTGAGTCAATTTCATCACGCATCAAAAGGCAGCAAAATCATTACTTCATGGGACACCTGGTTCTATTGTACTTCAGTGCTCGTGATATACATAAGCAAACTGAATACCACGAAGATAACTGTGGCTTATGTGCAAAGAGACATTGCAGAGGATAAGAAAGTAGAGATTTTACAAAAAACTTGTAGAACCCCCCCAAATTGAATCAATACCAGCTTGAATATCTAGTGACTTCAATGCAAAAGGGAGCCTGGGGAAGGATGGCAAATATAAAAATGCATTTGCCATATACACACATATGTAAATATATATATATACACACATACACACATATGCATGTGTATATAGAAAGATAAGGATATAGAGATAGATTTAGATATGTAGACATACTGCCTATAGATACATATAGATTGTTATGTCTATATATCTACATATAAATATATGTGTGTATGTATATGTGTGTATACATATATGTAAATACTGAAGAAAACTGGGAGATCCTAGTGAACACTAAAAATTGCACAAAAATGCAATTGAGTATATTAATGCACAGGAAGTAATTAGTTATTAATATAAGTTATTCCAATTCACCTATTAGTGTATAGGCAGACCATTAATTTCTTAGACTACATATCAAAGCAGGCATCAAATTTGAAGAAAGGATGTAGGTAAGAAGGACATATGTGATGCAATTACAAAGTTCCAACTGGTCGTATTCAAACAAACTACTGATGCTAAAAAACGGTAAAGGAACAGTGACATTGACTAATACCACATCATATGAAGGCAACTGCCTCAATAAGGAAGCTGAAAAAAACAGTGTAAATCTCATCAACCAGAAAACTCTCGATTGAAGCAGAGATAAACAGCCAAAGTGAACACTGGGTTTAGAATATAAAGTCAATTTCAAAACTTTATGGAAGAGAATGTGAGAGGCCATATGACACTGTGGATAGAGAGCCAGCCTTCAAGACAGGAAGACAAGTGTTCAAGCCCATCTTCTGACACTTACTGCCTAAATGACACTGGGCAAACTACTTAACCTTACTACCAATGTAAGATACAAGACAGCTGCCAATCAGCATTGATAAAAGAGAGTTTCCTTACTGGTAGTTCCCTGCACCAAGGAAATCACAGAAATGTGTTTTTTTTTAATGAAGAGGATGGTAGAAAATTGATGATATTGATGCATAAAACAATGAGGAGAGGGGACAAAATTTTTAAGAAAACTTGGTCTGAGATCCAATTTCTCTAGATAATTTCAAGAACATTTAAAGATGCAGTTGGAATGTGAATAACATGGAAAAAAAGATGTCTCAGAATTTCTTTATCTTTTTTATTAACGACAGCGGAGATACTATATATGTACTCTAACATCTCAGTCCCCAATGTGCTGAATTAGGAAACAGGAATAGAACTGAGAAAATGAATACAAGAAGTAGTGGGATAATACCTGTGCAAGTACCAGACATAGAGTATACTGAGGAATATAAAAAAGGGATTTGTTCAAAATGAATGCAAAAAATCATAGACAGCATTGTGACCAAACAAAAACAATAATCAAGAGGGCATCAATAACTACCGACTCATATGCCTCCATTTTCAACCTACATATCTTTATGGGGATGATCTGTGCACATTATCACATGCATCCTCAATAAAAACATGAGAAGGGAACTGGAAGGCTTTTGTAAATTATATTATAGAGCAGTAGTATCACACTTAAATAGAAACAGATCCCTGCAGGTGACATATTGACTTAGAACACTGGAAATCACCATTACCTATGTTTTATTGTATTTTTATTTATTTTGTTAGACATTTCCCAATTACATTCTAATCCAGTTCATTTTTGGGAATTTTGCAGGCAGTGAGTTTGACATCTCTCTTCTAGAGCATACTATGACTTCATATAAACGAATTAAAAGGCAAAGAACACAAGATCCCACTATGTTTACTCTTTATTGATTATAAAAAGGCATTTGATTTGGTGGAACAAAATGATCTTTAAACATCTTGAAGAATAAAAGTCCTAAAAGACTTTCCTTAAAGACAAGGTGTTTTTCAGTATATGTTATGACCATACAAGATTTCCTGAAAAATTCAAAGCAGTGATATCTTTGTTCAGATGGAGATGACTTTTGTGATCTCTGATTGTTATTATGAGGCAATATATACATCAGGAAGATGGTTTGATTACCAATGGTATTTGTCTCAGTCATGGAGGATATCCTCCATAAAATAGAAGGATTCCCTATTGATGATGAAATCCCCCAGAGATTCTGTGGGTTACGTGATGAATTAATCAAGTCTCAGAATTCTGTGGAACCTCCTAAATGAGATTCACAACCATTTGAAAATTCACACTGGAATAATCAAGTGGATGAAAGATGCCTACTGACATTTGTATTATGGAATTGAATGGGCAGCCCACTGAGTTGATCTATCACTACTTTTATTTTGACCAGACTCTAAGATGGACTTTGAGCTGGGCACAGAATTAAAAGAATTAAAGGAGGAAGGGAGTGGATAGGATTGTATTTTGGAAATTATCCTTCCAAAGACCACAAGCTCTTCCCTGAAACAAAAATCTATAATTTTAACACCAGTATTCTTGCAGAGATATTATATGGTTGTAATTCAATCAATCAATAAGCATTTATTAAGCACCTACCATGTACCAGGCACACTACTAGATGCCAGGGATAAAGAGAAAAGCAAAACAGTTCCTGCACTCATGGAATTTACATGCTAACAGAGAAAAAAATATGCACATATATAAGCATATATTAAAAAAAATACATACCAAGCAGATACAAGGTAACCCTGGCACGGAAAAATAGAACACTAGCAGCTGGGGGATCTGAAAAGGCCTCCTGCAAAATGAAGAGTTTAACTCAATCTTGAATGAAACTAGAAATTCCAAGAGACAGAGATGATGAAGGAGCGCATTCCAGGCAAGGAGGCAGGGGTAGACTGTGAAAAGACAGAGAAGAGAAGATGGAGCAGCTTGTGTGAGGGAAAGCAATAAGGCCAGTTTGATAGAACTAGAATAAGGAGAGGTATAATATGTAATAAGTCAGGAAAGGCAAGATAGGGTTACTTCATGATGAGTTTTAAAAGACAGATGAAGAAATTATTATTTTATCCTAATGGCAATAGAGAGTCCCTGGAGTTTACTGAGTGGGTGGGTGGAGGACATGATAACATCTGCACATTAGGAAAATCACTTTGGTAGCTCTGTGTAGGAAGTATCAAAGTGGGGATAAACCAGGCAAGGAGAAGGTAATAGACTAGGGTATTGGTTGTGTAAGAGGAGAGAAGAGAATGACAGAGTGAAGAGATGTTATGGAGGTAAAAGCAATAAGATTTTGGAACTGCTTAGATATGTCGGGCAGGGGAGAGGAAGAAGTTAAGGATGACACAAAGATTCTCACCCTGATTTGCTGGAAGAATGGTGATGCCCTTAACTGAAGAGGGAAGTTTGGAAAAGGGAGAGAAGGTCTAGGAAAAGAGGTACTAAGTTCTATTTTGGACATTTCAAATTTGAGATATTTTCAGGATTTTCATTTTAAAATGTCCAGCAGGCAATTAGTGATTTGGGACTATCGTTTTTAGGAGAGAAAGTAGGGCTCAATATATGGATTTAGGAGTCATCTGTGTAGAGACAATAATTAAATCTCTCAAAGCCAATGAGTTCATCAGCTGAGAGATTACAAAGAGAAAAAAGAAGATGACCCAGGACAAATCCCTGGGTTACAACCAAAGAATACAAACTCTAAAGAATCAAAATGGCAGGTCACCTAAAGGGCAATGGAAAGACGTGCCACATTAGTTTATTGCCAAAAATAAAAAAGCAACATAGCATAGGAGAAGGAGAAGTGGGCTAGGAATTAGAAGACAGGTTTTAGCCCTAGCTCAAACACTAGCTAACTATGTGATCTTAGGCAAGTCTTTTAGTTTCCCTTGCCCTCAGTTTCCTGATCTGTATCATGAAGGTGGGGACTAAATGATCACTTCTCTTTCCTGGCCATGATAAAAAACCATGCTGCCTTGCACTCTGGCTATACTCCTCATGCCCTTCCTATCAGGATTTGGATGCTGCCCTGGTACCCTGGGCAGTGAGTATTTGCCTCAGAACCAGGTCCCATGCCACTTCTGTGATATTTCTTACTCTCAAGCCATGGTGGTACCTCCCGCCATCTTCATCCCTCCCTTATTTATTGTCCTACCCTCATTAAAATGTAAGCATCTCAAAGCAGGAGTTGTCTTGCTTGCTTGTTTTTTTGTATCCCCAGTGTTTAGTACATACAGTCTTGGCACATAGTAAGCACTTAATAAATGCTTTTCTTTCATTCATTGTAAGGTCAGTCACTGCCTTCTCTAGAAATCTAATACTCCAAGAATTAGCTATAGCAATCAAGTTTGCTAAAAAAGCACTAAAATTATAGTTTATCATAAAGACTTAAAGAAAGTAATCATTTTAACTGTAATTGGATTTCTTCATGTATGTTTAAGACAGAAAATCAAAGAAGGATGGAAAACTTCTGGCCAAGTAAATTAAAAAAGTACAAATTTTGAATGACATAAATAAGAGAATCAATTTAAGTCAGTCAACTGAAGTATCTCCTGCTTTATGGAATTAGATGCACTCCAGGAAAACTGGCTCTAAAATGAATGCCTTAATAGTGAATTCAATTTTTCCTATTGATTTCTTTCATATAAATCAGGCATATATGTTCCTGTGGAAAAATACCCTGGTAGAATGTCAGTCATCTTTTGTGGAGAAGAAGCAGAGTCAGTCCACCCCAGATGGAAAATTCCTTAGAGAATTATAAGGCTTTCCTTACATGAAGAAGTACTTGGCATAATAGTATAGAAAGAACACTGATACGGGAGTCAGGCTACCTGGATTATTTTAGTCCTGCCTGTGCCAACAACTAGCTTTCTGACTCCAAAACTATGCCTCACCACCACCTTCCTGACATGTCACCATGCTTCTCTCCCCAGGTACCCTACTTTCCACCTCCTCCTTTGGAAACAGTAATCAAGTCAATATTACAAATGCTTCAGGAAGGACATGTCAATCAGTTGCCCTGTAGATCAATATCATCAACTCTGTGACTCCTAAAACTCAAAACTTACTTCCTTGGGCAGCATCCCCCTGTATTATCTTCTGTTAGAATGTGAGTTCTATCAAGGAGGGTTTTTTTTTGCCTCATTGTTTATATTCATTTCTCTTACATTTAACATAGTGCCTGACACATATTAAATTCTTAATAGCTGCATTTTATTCACTCATATAAATGTGAGCTATTATTATTGTTATTATTATACTGACCTTGAAGTAGAGAAAAGAAAATGGGAAAAAGACACAGGAATGACTGGCTCAGCAGATGCAGGGAGGAAAAGGCCAAAGAGACCAACACCATGACTAGAATCAGCAGAATTTACAGTACTATATTCACAAGCTAGCACGAAAGCCTATTAATAATTAGCAAAGGCTCACTTCATGATTATTAGAGTATAGCAGATTAAACTCTAAAAATAAAGGACGACTATCTAATTTACACATCTACATTCCCTCCTGGTGTCTATTGGCAACATGGAGAAGATGACTGAAACACCATAAAAGGAGTTACAAACTTTACCCAGGACTCACTCTCTTTTTGTGGGAAATAGAGAGCAAAAGAAGGACTCAAAATCTGAATAAGCACAACTACATGGTATGTATTCTAAGGGATTCTTGGGTAGCCCTGAACAACAAATAGGCATTTCTTGAGAGGCAACAGAATCAGCCACAGAATAATGAGAGAGACCATAACCAGGGCTACAACTGTGAGTGCATTGAGGACCAGGATGTCCCCTGTTTGTAGGTTGAGATGTCATAGATGCAAGATTAGTGTTTTGTGTAAGGGATGAGCTTGTTGACCTTTGCAGTCCCTTTGATGTACTCTAATGGTCCACACCAGGACAGGCAATTCAGGTCAGGATCACATGCCTCAGAAAGACACAACTCCCTTGACATTGAATGAATAGATCTCAATTAGAGTTGTAAGTAAATCTCTCTGTATCTTGGTGGGAAATCTCCCACAGAGTTTAATGGGAAGATAATTTGGTTCTCACTCTTGAAAGCTTGGTTATTTAGCTGTCCTCTCTTATCTATATTATTCTATTAATGTTTGTTCTTATTTAGTTACCTTTAATTTTAACTCAACCACAAATGATAATATAAAGGCCAAGAGAAAAGTTTCCAGGATACATTAATAGGTTTTCACTGAGTATCCTCAGAATCTATTTTCATGACAAGTGTTTCATGTGAAGGGAGCACAAACATGAAGAATGGCCAGGAGAACAGGGATGGTAGCACTAGCTTCGCATTCCAGTTTCAAACGAGAAAACAGTTCTCAAAATATAAGAAATGTGTGACAAGCAAAGAGAGGCTATGGCTATTGCTTCAAACTATTAAGCCAGCATTATAGCATTTGGGATAGTATGTTGGAATCCCAGGAGCTTAGAGACCATGTAGTTCAACCCTTCATTTTACGAATGAGGAAACGAGAACCCTGGGAGGTTGAGATTTGCCTACAGTTCCACAATTAATAAGTGCCATGGGTAGAATTTGAACCCAAATCCTCTGACCACAAAGTCAGTGTTCTCCTCACTGTACCATGTTGCCTCCTCATCTTTTTGTTCTCCAATCAAAATTACAGAGTGAATGCAATTAATTAATCAATAAGCACTGTGTATACCATTCTTAAAAAGTTTTTTATTCAAATGAAGAGGCAAATATATGTAACTTAAAAGGTCTAGACCGTAACAATCTACATATACTTTAGCTTGAAAATTTGACAAATTGCCTAAATTCAACATAATAAACAAAGAATGTAATTTTGTGATATATATGTGTATGTGTGTATATACATATATATTTCTACATACATGTCTATATATTTATACATACATATATGTGTATATACATACATATGTGTGATAGCAAATATTTATTATGTATTTATTTATATACATATTCCATACATATGTATTTCAAATCAATTGGGTGTTTTACTTAAGACATGAGGGGTAAACATAAATGGAAAACACTGAAGAGACACTAACCTGATAATCCCATGTAAGAGAAACACAAAAGCCAACCAAATAGGGATGTTGCTATGGTTACCATAAAAATGCAACCTGGAATGTTAATGCACTCCCATTCTGAACTAGAAATAGAAAATGTAGCAAAATAAGCTCTTAAGTCTCAGGTCATTCTCTTCTCTGTGTTTTAATTAGAGGGCTCTCAGCCTCTGAAAAATAAGCCCAATGAAGCAAGTGGCCTCATTGAGCCTGCTGGAAAATCTGTCATCATGGTGCTTTGGAGCTTCTGACATACATCAGCTCCATCAGAGATGTGGTCTCTTTTTGTAAAATGGAGATAATTCTTTAATTTAAAAAATAAAACTGACCTGTCCTTGCCTTGAAGTCCACAACTGGTAATGCAGGGAATAGTGCTGCTTATGGCTAATATGAAACTCCCTTGTTTGCCACAAATTATCCGAGAAAATCAGGGGTTTGGAACTGGGACATTTTTTTAACCATCTAACACAAAACAGAGATACCTGACTTTCCTGATCCCTAATTATTTACTAATTTTTTTATTAGAAGTTCATCTGACAAATATTATTTCCAAAGTGTAAATTAATCTGAAATTAAAATATAATAAATAGAATTCATGTTCATATATTAAAAGATATGTGGTACTGGAGATGGGAGTGAGATTATTAGATTTTGGAGACTGTGGAAACTGAGTTCAAATACTGTTTTTTTTCTACTCACTCCCTATGCCAACTTGGGCAAGTGATTTCATATCTTCAGGCTTCAGTGTTTTCATTTGCTGTACTATTTGATCCCTAAGTTCCCTTCCAGCTTTAAATTCTAAAATCTATGGATAGGAAAGTAAAGACAAGCAAATATAGCTAAGTCCTAAATTAAACTAAGAAATGGGATTATTTCTCTCTCTTTTTTTTTTTTTAACCGGTCTTCTTGCTGTTCTTCCAAATTCAAGAAATCTACATTATACTATAAAGGAATCATTTACTACCCCTCCATCTGCAAGATGCCTCTGAAGATCTTTGCTCATTTGAGGGACATTATTTATGGAATTTTATAGAGATAGTTTGTCAAATAGTTGTTTATATTGTTTTGCATTTTCAACTGCATTTGCCTCTGTACTACTGATCCTATTTTATTGCGGGCCTGAATGATACTTGAAATATTTGTTTTCCCCATACCAAAAGCTGCTGCAATATCTCTAATAATCACTAAAGTGTGCTCCTTAAGAGCGACTACTTTTGCACATTTTCTTGAAGTCACACCCATTCTTTAAAACCATAGAATTAAAAATACAACAAGAGAGAGCAATGAAACAAGTGTATGACTTGGAATCCAACACAAAGGACTAACTTTAGCTGGTTAAAATAGTTCATCTCAATTTTATCTGGTCAAGGTAATTCAGTCTCGTGTCAGTAGAAGCACATATACATACCCAAACACTGCTGTCACAAAATAAAATCATTTCAAAATGATTACTCATCCTAAGTAATTCCCATAAGGAGTTCATATACTATGGCCTCCTAATTTAAAAAGGAGGTAGGAACATCTGCTCAAAACATGGAAGGAAATAATGGAATTCAGGGCTCAAGGACAGAAGAAAAGGTAAAATGTGAACACCTATTTATATATTTCATCTGCTTTTCAAGATCTATTCATGGATTACATTAGAAGATAATGATCCCACAATTGCTTGGGGAAGTTTACATTTTGATAACCCATTTCCATTTCAGTTAAAATGTACACTGAAGTGATAATCCTTTTGTGAATCACAAAGATAATAACTGAGCTCAACAGAATTTGTGGCCTATTAACACGGACTGCCCCCACCTTCTGCTTCTTAAGCCCACCCAGAGCCAAGCCCAAATGCTGACTTCTTAGTAATTGCTCCCCTTGCTCAAAACTCTGTAGAGGTTTGCAACCTCCTCAGATAGAGAAAAACACTTGCTCTAAACATGTCTGGAAATACTGCTCACCTTTTCAGCAGCTATTAAGATAGAATTAAATGAAAATTTGTTATTATGACAATGATGAATTAATTTTTATATCACTTTCTTTTATCCTACAAAATCTTAATCTTTTCAACATTTGGGCTTTGTATCTGTAAAATATTGCATATAATCATGAAGACAGTTTTACCTGTATCAAACTTAAGTTAAAAAACACACACACAATTCCTTCACATTGCAGGCTTTACTCTTCTGAAATTATTGCTAAACACTACCATTATTTGCCAAGAGACCTGACATTCCTTTCACCTGGTATGTCTTCCCCTTCCTCTCTGCCTAACCAAACCCAGGTCCTCGAAAGTCTAGAGTTGCCTTCTTACATTCGGCACCTAACATAGCGCCTTACATGTAGTAAGTGCTTAACTAGTGAATGAATGAAATTCCTAACTCCTTCATGAAACCTTCCTCAACTATGACAACTCATATTGCTCTATCAGAGGCAGTGAGACACCATGCACAGCACGGGGAATGCTGGATTTAGAGTCCAAGGATCTGAGTTCAAATGCTGGATCAAATGAGATAACACATGTAAAGTGCTTTGCAAACTTTACAATGCTATATAAATAACAGTTATTATTACTATTTATTACTATTATTTTTATTATAGTGTCTACCTCTTACCCACAAGTATAACCTTGGACAATGACTTGACCTCTCCCGATATGAGTTTCTTCATCTATAAAGTGAGGGGAATGGGACTAGATGACCTTACAATTCTCTTCCAACTCTTAATCTAGGACCCAACAATTTCTTCCCTTCTCTGAACTCCCAAAGTATTTTTCTGTACCACTAAAAAATTTATCATTAAATTGTATACTATCTAATAATGCTACTTAGGGGTGAGGGGCAACATGGCATGGTGAATAGAGAGGTGGCCTCAGATTGTGTAAGACCTGGTTCAAGTCACAACTCTTAACACATACTAGGTGTGTGATCTCGTTTAGCCTCTTGGTACTCTCAGAAATTCACTAAAAAGAACGAAAGAAGAGCAATAGAAACAGTTCTAGTTTGTACGCTAAAGAGAAACTGTCAATCTACATTGGAAAAGAAAGTTTCTCATTGGGAGCTCCCCACATCAATGAAAGAGGCAGCTAGGTGGCTCAGTGGATAGAATGTGGGCCTGGAGTTGGAACAACCTGAGTTAAAGCAGCCTCAGATACTCGCTAGCTGTGTGACCCTGTGCAAGTCACTTAACCTCTGTTTGCCTTAATCCACTGGAGAAAGAAATGTTAAACTACTCCAGTATCTTTGCCAAGAAAACCCTATGGACAATACGGCCCATGGAGTCATGAAGAGTTGGACGACTGAATGACTCAACCACACCACAACCAATGAAATCACAGATGTAGATACAGTGATGAAGGTGATGGAGATGATGGAAATGGAGATGAAGATGGAGAGATAGAAAGATAGGGAAATGGAAATGAGAGAGAGATGAGATAAAGGAAAGCAGATATGGTTATATGTGTATATAACTATGCGTATACACATATATATATATGCAGGTATATGTATGTATGTATATATGCATGTGTGCGTATAAAATCTAAATTATATGTGTTATAATGTAAAATATATGTATATATGTATGTGTGTGTGTGTGTTTGCATAAAATTTGAGACTACCAAGGTGAGCCTAGCTCTTTTGTCTTGTACTAGAAGGCCTGACTGCTATGATTCACAAGTGTTTTCTTTCTCTCCTTCCACAGAATGGGTTCAGTGAATTATTTGTGAATTAAATTTAGTTGTTGTAAAAGACTGCAAAATATACATATATGCGTGTACATATGCATGTACATATACCCACATATATGCTTTAATAGCTTAAACTGTACTATTGCTTTTGGAACACCATTTCTACATGTTGGTACGTATGTATGCATATATATATGTATATGTGCGTGCATGTGTGTATACAAGGGTATGTATGCATGCATGTATATATTTGATGTCTCTTTTAGGCTCCTTGTGGGCAGGGGTATTTCTTATGTTTGTTTTTGCATCTCTATTGCCTATCATAGGGCCTTGAACACAGTATTTATTTAGTGTGTTTGAACTGAATTAAATGTTTCATTTGCAATATCCAATATAAAACTAAGTGGAGCATCCGTTATGATGAAGTCCAAAAGAGGAACTGTCTTCTGTAATGAGCTTTTATTCTAACTCTCCAAAACTGAACTATGCTGGATGACTAACTTATGTGTTATCACTCATCTGAGCTCTGTGGTTGCTTAGACGTATGCATGTGTTTATGTGCACAACGTATCTCATTTCCTCGACTTCATGGTAAGCGCTGCAAGGCATGGGCCATATCTTCCGCTTCTTTTGTTTCTTGCACAGCTGTTGATACTTCCCTACTGAGCCCCCATAAATACTGAGCACGGAAGGGGTTCAGTGAATTATTTGTGAATTAAATTTAGTTGCTGGGAAAGACTGTAAAATATTTCTATTCTGGAAATCCTCAGCTTGACAAATCTATAGAACAAACAGTTGACCACAATAGTGTTTTCTTTAAAATTAAAAAACTAAATAACAAGAAGTAGGAAAGAGAACATATTAATTCAGTTCTAGGAAAAATATCATCATGTCTTGTAAGCACACAGAGCCTCTACCTACTTACCCACTTCATTTTAATAATAACAATCATTTGTAATAATACCTAGAATTGCAGTTGTCCATTAATATCTTGCAATCAATAGAAAGTTGATTTCACTATTAATTTGGTAGCTCAGGACTACTGTTCCATTTTAGAGATAGAAAATCTCAGGCATCAGAAAGTTAAGTGGCTTGACCAGCATCATCTAGCGAGTAAGAGGCAAAGCTGAGACCAGAAGTCATATACTTCTGCTACTCGTGCTCAGAGCATAAACTAGAGCTCTTTGGCTTTTTAAAGCCCTTTACGACTGGTCCCTTCCAACCTTTGTCGTCTTCCAAACCTTATTCCCCTTCATTCTGTGACCCAATGCCAATGGCCTCCTTACTGTTACTCACACAAGACACTCCTTCTCCCAACCCCGAGTGTTTCCATTGGCTGTCCCCTCACGCCTGGGATGTGCTCCCTCCTCATCGCTGCCTCCTAGCTCCCTGACTTCCATTAAGTCAGCCTTCTTGGCTGCTCACATCTTTTACAGAATCCTTTCCTGGTCCCTCTTAAATACTAGTGGCTTCCCTCTGTTGATTGTTTCCAATTTATCCTGTATATGCCTTATTTGTACTTAGTTGTTAACATCCTATCGTCTCCACCAGACTGAGCTCCTTGAGAGCAGGGACTGTTTTTGTTTTTGCTTTTCTTTGTAGCCACAGTGTTTAGCACAGTGCCTGGCACATAGCTAACACTTAATAAATGTTAGTCGAGTGATTCCCCATCTTTCATTTTTTTTCCAACTAAAGAAAAAATAACATTAAGATTCCCAGGTATAATAGATGTGCTAAGCAATTGAACAACTAGTATTCACTAAGCATCAATTAAGTGTCTAGCTACCACGACACTTGGCACATACAAAGAAGTTCAGTAAAGAAGGAGCTATTTACTGGATGGTGCCAGGAACCACACCCCATTATCCAAAACAGAGCTGAGAACCAGGAATTCAATCCAATGCAATTCAATAAGCATTTCTGTAGCTACTACTTGAAAGAGCATGTGAATATAAATACAAAAAGGAGAAATAATGCCTCCCCTCGAATAGAATGCATTGTATTGAGGGGAAATTAGGGAAGAAGAAAAAAGGCTCTCACCAGCTATGATAGAAGTCATAAGGTCAGTGCACTAAGCCTCAGATCTTATACTTGGATAACGGGTCCTCACTCAAAATCTGTTACTTTGTTTTTAGGCCCAATCCTATTGCCCTCCTCTGGTTTTCCAGACTAGCAGACGAGAAAGAGCAGAGTGGAAAGGACTGAGGGGAAAACTTGCATATACCCTTATAGGAGCAAGTCATGGTAGCTGCCAGCCTGGCTGTGAGAAGGAAGAAAGAATACATGAATCACAGCATTCAGCCATTCCAGTACAGGGCAAAAGAGCCAGACACATCTGAAATGACTGCCTTATCAGACAAAATGATTGAAATTCACAATGCCAATCTTGAGGAGATAAACTGAAGGAAAAGGAAAATCATATTCCACGCACCCTATCCAAGATGACGGGGAAGTGCATTTTAGAAAGATTTCTATCAAAAGTGGCTATTTCTTAAAAGGTTTTGATACTCAGTTATCTAGAAAACTATCTCCTTCCTTGATATGTTAGATAATTTGGATGCCACCATCACTTATCGTGTCTAGGCCTCAGTTTCCTCATCTGTAAAAAGAAAGTGTTGGATCAGATGACCTGTAATGTTCATTTCAGCTCTAAATCTATGCTCCCATGATCCTAAGATGAACATCCATACCTATATAAAGTTTATGATGTAAAAAGAAAGGCAAAAATTAACTTGTGTAAGTCAATTAGGGAGCAATTAAGTGCTATAGTGTAGAAATATAAAATATTATTTGTCAGTGATTTCTTATCTGTAAAATATTAATTTAATTCATTTTCAGAAAACTATGTCCTAGTATACACTTTGGATTAAATGTATCTCATTAGTCTTGTTTTGCTTTTACTAACGGAATAACTACAGAATCTACAGTGACAACTAGATAGCATTCCAGATTCTCACTTGAATTCATTCCCTTTCCACTTCCTTCCTTACCTACATTTTACAAGTGTGCTATCTCATGAACTAACTGGCAGATTTGGTTTTACCCAAGGTTTAAGGCGGGGGAAGAGATAAAGCCATCTCATTGCTTTTTTTTTTTGATAGTCTGAGTCCATCTTGTCTGTCAAGTTCAGTGGCTCCCAATAATCTTCAGATAGTATATTCATTTACCCTTTCCTCTTCTTGTATAGATTGTGCCAAGTTGGGGTAGTTGGGGTAGTTGAGGCACAGGCGGAAAGGTAGGCCAAGTGTTGGAAAAGGCAAGAAATTCTTATCTAAAGCATCCTGATTACTGACATGAGTGCCCTATCACGTATATTATCCGGCCACCTATATAACCTCTAGTCATGTTTTCTGGTCAAGCATGCCCACACAAATGTGTGCCTTCCCTATTGCTGGTGTGGAACCTACTTAAATTGTATCCTATCTGTACAAGGGGAGAGAAATCTTTTTGCTTTGAAATAATATCTTCTAACCTAGTAAAAGCACGTACATCGGTGGAGACTTGTGAGCTATGTGTTTGACTGAGTACAGATCCACAGAGTGTTTTGAACCAGAAATAACTTTACGAGGATGGGAGGGACACAGGATGAGCAAATTCAACAGTTGAAATTGTAACGGATCCAGTCAAAGTGATTTCAGGATTCACCTAGAAATAGTCAGCAACTTGAAGACTGGAGTGGAAGAATAAAATGGTAGCCATTACCTCAGTTTGAGAATGTAAAAGTCAGCAGAAAGTCAATGGGACAAGGGATTCATGGGTTAAGGAGAGAACATTATTGACATGACCGACAGTAGGATCTAGACTAGATATGGAGAAAAATGAGGTTGCAATAATGTTGAGGAAGGAAATGATAAAGAAGCCTGCGAGTCAATGCCATATTTATAAAAGAAAAGGGGAAAATCATCAGAAGTTTGATTGGTGAGAAGAATAATGGTTTAAAGAGAATGTAATAGTCAATGTGAACTTCAAAGGAGAGACCGCTAAATGATGATGGCAAAGTAAAAGTGTAGAAGTGTCAGAGAGGAGCAAGGAATATGTTGACTCCATCTCCAGGCCTTGTGAGACAGGCAAGCGAGGTAAGGAGAGGCAATCATTAGAGAAGATAGCTGGAGGTACAGGGTCCTCAGAGGAACACCAAGCTTCAGCTAATGCAAAGAAAGGAATTAAGTGTAGAAAAGAGAGGTTCAGAATGAAGGGATGTTTGTTAAAAGTGGAAATGGAACTTCCAAAGTATACAGGGGAAGGGCTGGACAGGAAAGCTATGGAATGATGGGGAGGGAGCTAAAAGAATAGGAATGAGAATATAGGGAAAGGAAGCAGTAGAGCGGGACAGAGCACAGTACTGATGGATGAAAAGGCTTTGGTGACAAAAATGAAATGAAGTAAGGTAGAAGGACGTGTTAGCCATAAGGGAAAGAAAAGGACTGATTAGGCAGAGATAGTGAATAGAGAAGGTTATGCAGTTAATCAGCCCCGGTGTTCCACTTAGAATGTTAGTGTGACGAGATTTCTTAGTCTCTTCCTTCAGATATAAAAAATCAAAAAAGCATTTAGAGTATTCATGTTGCAAACCCAGACCTATAAAAAGACGGAGAATGGTATCTGAATAATATGGAGTTGGGAACAACCCTTGCCATCATTAAGATGAAAAGAAATGATAGCTAAAAACATAACAAATACCCACTGGTGATTTTTAAAGTCAGGAATGTGAGAAGCAAAATTTAAAAAAAAAAACCCTCAGTTTAAAAGTAGGTTTATGCTGTCTGAATCAGCGAGCTTCACTAATGATCAAGATGTCCTCCTGGTTAACGAGGTATTTCTTAATTGTCAGTAAAACCCTCTTATAACAGAGTTTGACAAGGGCACACCTACAAGGATGATCTGCCTTGCTAATGTGAATCCATGCACGCTGCAGGAAATATGAACCACAAAATGGAATCGTTAAGTTTATGAATAGAAGAATCTTGCTGTCTCATCATGACAGCTTCTCACTGCCAATGACACTTAGGTAGAAATCGTTTCTTCTGGTCAAGTTTTGACTCACACTAAGCCATACGTATGTTTATCCCATACATTGATGCTGCCATCTCAACACTCTACATACAGTTGCTTGGACTCATTTTCTCAAATTCTACTTTCAAATACTTGAAATATCAAGATAATTTCCCAGGACTTTTCTCCTAAGTCATAAATAGGTTGTCATCCATATGAGGGGAGGGAATTCCCACACAGAACATTCCTTATACCAAGGAAATCACAAATCTTTAGTTTTATGTTGTATACAAATTTTAATGGGGTCGCTCATATTTTCAATAACCTTCAGTGACTCTTATCATCTCTTATCACACCAGATCTAGGATAAAGAAATCATGATTATGGTTTTAATTTCAAGGATGTACACGTGCTATCCAATTTAAATACTAAAGTTTTGCCTGAAGAAAAAGTGAATTCTAAATTAGATTGTCTGAAAAACGGAATCCTAAGTTTTTGAAGTTAGGAGCTACTTAAAATCCCAATATGGGGAATGAAGTTACTGGAGGGGAAGTGTAAGTCTAGGATGGGACATGGCAGGAAGCCTCAAGGGTTATGGAGGGCAAAGGACATATCGGTAGACACTGCATTTCAAGCTCAGCAACTTCCAACTATACCTTCCTCCCTAGCCCCCTACCCCCCCACCCCATTCCTACTCCCCACACTCATTAAAAATGCCTGCTGTAAAGCAGGAAGGGATTTGTCAGCAGCCTCTGGACATGTCTCCTCTACTTAATTTGCATACATTTGAAATGCTAACCATCCTTAGGTTTCACCAAGCCAGGCAATCCTGATGTCCTGTAGTGACTTCCAGCCTAACTTACCTTCCTGTGACTCACTAGCATTCCATATATCCTTTGCCCTCAAGGAGAATGATAGAGCCTGAAGCTACAACTACAGGACTGGTATGGTGAGGGCCCAAGATTCAATCTGCTGGGGACTTCTAATCTAAAAGTTGGCCATTGAGGAAAGGAAATTTTCCCGTTTATCAGCAACAAAATAGAAAAGTTAAAACACAAGGACAGAATTGGATACCTCTATTTCCGTCTTAAGTATTTTTTGCACAGATGGATGACATAACAAATTCATAACTTTTTGAGGTAGTTAATAAAATTATCATCAAAAATAAATAATCTTCAGACAACTCAACCTATTAATTAAGAGGTTAATTAAAGATGAGAAAAGAAACAAAAAGTCAAAAGAGCACAAGTCTTGAAATTGAAAATGACAAGCTTAAAAATCTCCTACCCTCTTTTGCTTATCCCTGTCGAACTCAGGTCAAGATAGTGAAGTTGGTGGCAGCCTCTTGCCAAAGCTTGGATCCCCATGTCAGTGACCTTTTTACATCCACTCACATCAAGAAATCTGTAGATTTAAGATGAATAGATTTATTCTGCAGAATCTCAAGCACAGTTCTAGTCACTTTCCCAGCACTTAGGACAAGAGATGGGATCTTTAAAAAAAAACAGTGTAACTACAGACTGTGCCAATCAATAATAATAGCTGTCATTTATGTGGCACTTCAAGTTTGAAAAGCAATGTACAAATACTATCTTGCTGAATTCTCAACAATAACACTGTGAGGTAAAGACTATTATTATTCCCATTTTGCAAGTGGGGAAAAGGCGAAATGAATTTGTCTATTCTCACACAACTAGGAAACTCAGGAGGCAAGATTCAGACCCAGGTGTTTCCAGATTCCATGTCCTGTGCTCTTTGCACTATGCTAGGCTGCCTCTCCAAACCAACCAACGACCCACGGAAATGGAATGCAGTGGTGGAAAGAGAAAGCATGCCAAAGCAATTAAAAGAATTTTTCATAATTCAAAACATCCTCTCCTTAGATGATAACAAATTGTCCTTTGCTCACCCCCGTTTCATTTGGCTAAGTCTAGAATCTATGTAAAATTCCATAATTGCTAAGATTCTAAATAAGCTCATCCCTTCCTGGCTTTGCACTCAATTTTCTGGTCATGAGAGGTTAGTGTGTGGGAGTTTGAAGGAAAAAAAAAAGAAGGCATTAAGAAAAACCATAAATAAACATGAGTTCAGTGAGTGGAGCATAAAAGAAGGCCAAATTGTTCTACTGTGACTTCCTTTGAACCACTGATATGTAGTTCATAAAAAACATATGGGAAATGCCTGAAGAGTTTTTGAAGTAAAATCTACATGAAAAATCATTGCATACATTTATAGATGCAAAAATAGCACTAGTTTCTGCCATCTCTTCAACAGATAGATGCTGAAGGATTCATTTCCAAGCACACACAACGGTACACACATACATGCACACAGATCATCCCCTTTGTACAGTTCCTCTTTAGTCTTTGGCCCGGTTTTCCAATGAAGTCAGTTATCAACCCTTTACTAATTCTTCAGACTGGGTGAAAAACTTGAAAAGCTTTCGAAAAGCTATACTTTGGGAGGATGCCAACCAAACAGCCAATCAAATATTAGGGGCAGCTAGGTGGCACAGTGGATAGAGTGCTGGGCCTGGGGTCAAGTTCAAATCCATCCTCAGACACTTCCTAGCTGTGTGACCCTAAGTAAGTCACTTAACCTGCTTGCTTCAGTTTCCTCATTTGTAAAATAACAATAATAATGGCACCTACTTCCCATGGTTGTTGTGAGTGAGGATTAAATGAGATAATAATTGTAAAGTGCTTACACAGTCTCTGGCACATAGCAAATGCTATATAAATGTAAGCATTATTATTATTACTATTATATTATACTATTATATCATGGGTTCTTAACCTGATAATCCATAAACTTGTGGATATTTTGAGTTGTATTAGTCCTTAAAGGTCCTTTTGGTCTCTAAATAAATGACCTTGCAGTGTATGCTACTTGAATGTCTATTTTGCATTCAAGGCAGTGTACAGAAGTGAATAGAATGATGGGCTTTTAGTCAAGAACACCTGGGTCCAGATTCCACCCCTGACACTTCCTAGCTGGATGACTCCTGGGCATGTCATTTAATCTCTATGTTCCTCAATTTTAGAGAACATAGGGATTTGCTATTGGTGGAACAAGTTCCCATACTACAAAACCTTTAAGTATTATGTATTCAAGGTAGTACAATTTTTGTGAACACCACACAAGCACTGATGAAATTACATTGAAAGAATATTTTGGGGGGGTCCTGTAAAATCTCATTCAGCTTAATTCAATTCAGCAAACATTAAGAAACAATGCAAGACACAAAGCTAGGCACTATGGTTACAAATACAAAAATATTATAGTTCCTCCCCTCAAAGAGCTTATAGTCTACAAGCAGAAAAAAAAAACCAACTTGAATTTATTCCTTTGGCTGAATTTGGTGGGGTAACTTGTGAGTGAGAGCAGTTTTTACCTGCAACATTCTAATTCTGCCTGGGGGTTCTAGTTTGGATGCTCACACAGTAAGTGGTACCTGATTGTTCGCAGGTAGGTACCAATTTCCAGCAAGCTTATATCTGTAACCCAAGAGCAGGAACTAAGGACCAAGCAGTCCAGATTCAGGCATTGTGTCACAATGAGGTGGACAATTCGATCTCTCACCTACCAAAAGAAGAAAAACAAAGGTTTCCTTTCAGGTGTTAGACTTTCCCCACAAGAAGCATGTGCCAACAAAATAACATTCCTCATTCAGGGGAGAAATGGAAAGTGAGGGGGCTAGAACAGGAATTTGTTCAGACACTTGATATAAGATATTAGCATATCAGGATCAATCTGAAGCCATTACATGCAAACCAGTAAAAGATAGCCTTTTAATAAAGCTAGGAGTGAAAGGGACCTTGATAGGTTGGTGATATCAAAAATTAGCTGGCTGCAGGAACTTATTCATATGGCTCTTGCATAATTTAAGAGGGTGATAATTTGCAAATAGCTCTCAAGTGGCTTGCATTATTTTTTAAATGGTGAAGTACCCCCAAAAAAATCAAGGTTTGTCTAATCAAAAATTTGACCACCTGAAGAGAGTAAAATTTTAACATGTATCTTCAATCAGAACTGATTTCACTATATATTTTAACCACCTTAGTTCTGCAAACACCTGAAAGGAACAGAGTGAGCAACTTTGTGTCGTTTTCATTATGAAACCATTTTAGGGACTATTTAATGCTTTCTTCATGGTAAAGTTAAATTGGTTTCCCTATTGCCTACTACTCTTCATCATCAATATAATCAAAAGCATTTATTAAGCACCTATGAGCACTTCAGGGTTCATTAAACCCTGTGTGTACTGGGAGAAGAAAGTGTGGTATAGCACGATGGTGTCACTAATCTATACATAAGGATCCCTGCTGGCAGCATAATGACTTAGTTTTTAAATGTAATGTTATCTATATTTTATTGTATTTTTATTTATTTTATTAAATATTTCCTGCTTACAGTGTGTTTGATGCCTCTGGTAAAGTGCACTTGGAGTCTGGAGACATGGCTTTGAATAATGGTCCTTGTATAACCTTTGAAGACTTATTTCATCTCTTTGGGAAAAGAGCTGGAAAGAACCTGGGAAGCTTGCTGAGTCTAACCCCCTCATTTTTATAGACAGAAAAACTAAGGCACAAAAAGGTTAGGTGATCTGCCCAATGTGACACAGCTAGTAAAAGTCTGAGGCAGGATCTGAACCCAGTTCTTCCTTACTCCGAGTCCCAATATCTATTTGTAAAAGGCAGAGATCTGACTAGATGATGGCTAAGACCCATTTCAGCTCAAAATTCACTGTGCTTAGACCCAATTCTTTTGCTCTTGGGGCTTACCATATAACAGGATCTCAGAAGTCCTATTCAACTGTTCAAATACAGGCAAACATAAGAGCATCAACTTAGAACTGGAAGGAATTTTCAGTGTCATGTAGTCTAACCTCTTCGTTTTACAAATGAGGAAAGTGAAACCCAAAAAAGGAAAGGGATTTGTCCAAGATCTCTCAGTTTATAATCTGGAGAGCTGAGATTCAAACTAGGCCCTCTGGTTAGAGATCCGATGCACTTTCAACTTGCTGGGCAACTAAACACTCCAACTACGCCATTTCTTAGGGAAGAGACACAGGAAGTCTTCTAGCACCTCTCTTACTAGCATGTTCATGTTTGATCTGGTCAGTCAGGAAGACAGGAATGGAGTCATAATAAGGGGTTAAATAAGCTTACTTTAGTCTAGTCTTCTCAAAGGGAGTTTGCTGATAATGGGAGCCCCTACTCCTACAGCATTCTCTAACAACCCTTCTTGCAGGGGCCGGTGTGAAGGGTGTGGGCAATAACCCCTCCATCTTAATGGGGTCAATCGAGACAAGCACAACTTGTGCATTCCCCTAAACCCCCTCAAGCCTCAATGGGGCCCCCCTCCCAAGCCTTGATGGGGGCTGATCAAGGCATGAACAGCATTCCAGTTTGTTCATTCACCCCTAAGGGGATCCCTACTCACTGACCAGTGCCCACCTGCTTTATAGGGCAACAGACAAAGAAAGTATATTGCCAGCAATAGTCTCACAATAGTCTCACCCCTATATCCACTGTGACTGTGCAATAGAAACTATTTTGAATTATTATTGCGAGAATTCATATCTAACACCTAGGAAGTAGAGATTGTTATGGCTATGGATCTTGGGAAGAAAACTCTAAGAATAACAGAAAATCCACTTTATACACACTAAAATTTGCCTTCCTTACACAACTATACTACACTTCCTCCCTAGCACAGATCACCCTTTGATGGATCGGTAATTTTGTCCATGTGGATGCTCCCTCTATTGATGCGGATCACTGTCACGGAACAACAGAATCTCAGAGATCATAAGGTCCTACATTTGGAATTGGAAGGGACCTCTCTGATCATCTATGTTGGTACATCAGCCGCCATGACCCTCACGGTGGTCTTCTTACTCATCTAATCATGAGCCCTACAAAAGGAAATAATCACACATGCTATGACAACATGGAGCAAACACAGTCTTGGAAGCATTAAGAAATCACTTTATAAGATATCTTAAGTAGTGAAAAACACTTAAAGAATGGGAAAAAATCATGGATGACATTAATGTCCAAAAAAGGCAACCAAGAGAACATTAATAACTAATGATTATAAACTTACTTTCTCCTCTTTATAAAATATGAGAATAACCCACATCCATAATGAGCAACTCCCCAATGAAAGTAAGAGAAAGAGATAGGCAGGCTTTTGTAAAAATGCAAGTTATTATAGGCAGCAACCTACATTTAACTAGTTTAGCAAAACCTAACGTAACTAGTTTAGCTAGTTGCACATCAACAGAGTCAGATAGCATATCCACTTTTCCACACCCATGGTCTCATTTCACTCCAAAGAAGGAAGCAAGGAATATTTTCTCAACTCTTCTCCAGGGATGAACTTGGTCATTATAATTACACCACATTCAGATTTGTTTTGTTCCTTCCATTTACATTATTATAGTCATTATCTGTGATTTCATCTGTGTGGCTACTCCTCTAATGATGGGGTTTACGATCATGGCACTATGAAATCTTAGAAATCATAGAGTCATATATGTAGAATTGAAAGGAGGATCAGAGATTATCTAATCTAACACCCTGTTCCCAACACACACATACACACAATCTCATCTTGTACAGTTTTTATTTGTGTCTTTCTATAAAGTATGCATAGAGAAGCCACTAAAAGGGGAAGGCAGGAAGAGGAATAAGCATTTACTAATGCTAACTATGAGCCAAGCACTGTGCTAAATACTTTACAAATATCTTATTTGATCCTCACAACAACCCTGTGAGGTAGGTGCTATTATCATCCCCATTTTACAGTGATGTAAACTGAGGCATAAAGATATTAAGTGACTTGCTGGAGTCACACAGCTAGTAAATTTGAACTAAGATCTTCCTGACCCCAAGCCCAGTGTTCTATCCACCACTCCCTAGCTGCCTCTAAAACCACTAACAGTCTTCTTCTGATTCTTTTAATATATCCAAGAGTACCAATGTAGCCCATATTTCCACAGTGTAGCTGGCCCAGAAATTCTTCCCAACTTCATTTCTTCCTACATGGTTATTAGCACAGCAGGAAATGGGGTGTTAAGGTCCAAATGTGGTGTTTCTGTTGCTCATTAATAGCATGGATTATTACGGAAACATTGCCATATTTGTACCATGTTACGTCTATTTGTTGTTGCCCTGACTGCTTGATCCAAAGACGATTGGACTGGAATGTATATCTTTCCCTTGAGCTTACTGTCAAGTTTTCTTTTGACTTGATTTCATTCCCACTGATTTTTGATGTTTTAAAAGGTGATATTGCTCATAATCTCTCAAATAGTAATCAAGTGTTCATTAGTAAAGACAGTTTTGGGCTCTTTTGGCCTCTAAATTGTGGTATTGATGGGGTACGGGCCCAAGCTGAGCCCTTTGCCCCTCCCCCCAGAAAGAATTTGGGTCCCATTTATCTAGAAAACCCTAGGAAACCCTTGAACTGTCCTTGAATTCTCTTACTTGATCAAAGAAGTCTCTTGCCTTTGCCTGAGGCTATAGTCCTATCAACTGGCCTTTCACTATCCCATTGGTCCAATCTCCCAATTCTCTGTTACCCTTAACCTTAACAGATGGACCCCCCCCCCCCCCCCCGCCACTTCCCACCCTTGATCCTATCAGCCCCATTCTACCTCCCAGTCACTCCCATCAAGATCCTCCCTAGACCCCTCCTCCAGTCGCCCCAAACCACTTGGCCACTCCTAGATCCCTCCCACAGTCTTACTGTATATAAGGTCCATCTGGCCTCCATTAAGGTGCTCAGATTCTTTAAGAGTCTAGCCAAGGGCTCTGATTCTTAAAACCTGGCCTGCTTTCATTAGCAATACAAATGCTTAGATTCCTTAAGATTCTGGCCAATATGGCAGATTATTTAAATCTCATCGACCCTAATCAATCTTTTAATAAATGTTGTCTTTGGCTGAAAGAAGGCTTGGGTCGAATTCATTTGGGCATGACCCGCATGTCATGGTTTTGGGGTTCCAGCCCCCCTCAGCCCCTAAACCTTAACAGTATCTAACAATTGTTCAGTTTTTGCAGAAAATGGTGAAACTCAAGGTCAACATCTATTTTTTTTCTTTCTTTTCCACTTTTTGTAAGTTGGAGCTCTTTTAAAAGAGTCCAGTTAGTGTTGATGCACTCATTTTAACCTTCCATTTGATGTTCATTTCGACCTTTCCTCCTACTATTTGATGGTCTGACTGCATAGAGTGGATTATATGACTCACATATTAGTCATTTTATTTTTGGGGTGATGTTTAGTCTTACTATGTCCAGCAAATTCCGGCCATCTGCTAGAAAGAAAAAATATCTAACACTCGAGATTTTGAAACACTTGACATGTAAGAGGCAGGATGGCACAGGACTTAGAGTGAAAAAGATCTGGGATTGAATACCACTTAAGACACTAGCTCAGTTACTTTGGACAAGTCACTTGATCTTTCTTATCCTCAAGTTTTCTCATCTGTTAAATGGGAATAATGCCTGTAGCAACTTCCTCACAGGGTTGTTGAGAGTACCAAATGAAATAATAGATGCAAATCTCTTTTCAAATTTTAAAGCAATAAGTAAAGGTGGTTATTATTATAAGCTTCATTTGTTTCTCAACACATCTTTTGGGATGGGGTATTCTCCCTTGCACCCAGAGTCACTGAGTACTAAAGCATATAGTGACATGGTTTGGAGGGTTTTGTCAAATTGTTCATAGAATTTCTTTATCTTCTCATACTATCCAATAGATGTTACTGCATAAAGTACATGGTGGTCTTTCTGCTTATCTCATCATAAGCTCTCCAAAAGGAGACAATTTTGGATTCTGTAACATGATGAAGCCAACGCAATCTTTCAAGCATTTAAGGGACTACTTTATAAGATAGCAGAAGACACTGAAAGAATGGGGAAAGGTGGAATCATGAATAATATCAATACCCAAAAAGGGCAATTGAGATATTAAAACATTAATATATGTGTGTGCATATGTAACCCAAATCCTGAAGCCCATTCACATGGGACTCTTTCCTCATTTACGAAGATCAATGCCCCAAGTCTGTGTGAGAAGCAGAGCAGAGTTGGTAAGAGTGAAAGAGACAAGAGATTTGTTCTTGTTCCTACTCAAGTATCTGGCTTTGACATCCTACTTTTCTTCTTGGCAGGAAATAAAGTCTTCCTTAAAGAAGAGTGAGGGAGAAGAAGAGATGTCTATTCTTCCTCTCTACAAGTCACATAATGATACTCCCATGCTATATATGGAAGACAGATTTACTTTACACATTTACTTTCGCTTTATAAAAATTTTATGAGAATGACCTACATGCACATTAAAGTGACTTCTCAATGAAACCAGGGGAAGGAAACAGGCCAGCTTTTGCAAAAATATAAATCATAATAGATATCAAGCCGTACTTCTTAATTAGTTCAGCAAAACTGACTGACATCACAGAGTCTGAGAGTACATCACTGTTACACACTCATAGTCTTCTTTCACTGCAAAGAAGTGAATGAGGTACAACTTTTCAACTCTTCTCCAGGGATACGCTTGGTCATTATAATTAGGACAGTCAATTCTCATCATTCACAGTAGTTATGTTTTATAAAATTACTGTGGACACTGAATTAGTGAATACTAAACCATTGCTTCTTTGGAAAATTTAAGGTTAGGTTCCTGTGAGTTTCTGGCTGCAATATTTCCTTTCTAGAACAACCCCACATGCAAATCAGTAAATATCCTTTTCCTTTTTATGGATGTACCATACTGTTGATTCATTAACATTGAACTTACAGCCAACAGCGCTATAACTCATGCTTGAATGAAGCTCATCTAACACGTATTTTCTCTGTGAAGCCTTCCTACACATATGAACACTACATAGCATTTTAGCAGTCCTATTCTCTGATTAGGATGCCAATTGAACATGCTTCAAGAGGGCATCCCACTAGTTATGATTGCCCAGTTGTAGCACCCTATTATTTACTCCACCATTATAAATGAGATATTTTCACAAGAGGTACTCAACACCATTCTTATAAATTCACATTGACTATAAGCAAACACACCCAGAATTACAGAGAAATAAAATCACTGTGGCTGGGCTGTTTGGTGTTTCGAATAAAAAGACATTAAGGGTTAAGGCAGATATCTTTTCAGAAGTTTGAGTCTGTGAAAGATTTCCCCAAACATATCTAATTACAGCATCAAGTGAGCTGAGGGCAGACTGTCAGCCTTTAATGGAGAATTCGTCTCAGGGAAGCAACATTTTGATTAAAGAAAGCCAAAAGTATTTTTCTTCTTTCATTACTTCACTCTGCACTGTGGATAGAACAAGAGTACCTCAGAGCCCAGGGGGGCGTTAGTGAAACGGAAAACCAAGCTTATTAAAAATATTAATTCAACTGCATACGTCAGAGAGCCCTTTCACTTGCTTCTACAGAGGTCTCTGTCTGCCCACAGAGTAAAAACATTATAATCAATCAATGTAACAAAAGTTATGAGCATCCTATCATGAGAATGTATTGTCAGCCAGAAGACTTTAACATACCAAATTTTACATCAAGATACAAAATAACAATGTTATGATCAACCAAGAGGACTAGCTTCGGAATCAGGAGAGCTGGGTTCTAAAGACCTAGCCCTGATTCAGTAAGCATTTACTAAGCACCTACTATGTGTCAAGCCCTGTGGTAAGCACTGGAGGTTTGTAAACGCAAAGAATACAAGAATCTCTTGAGACCACTAGCAAGTTCTTAATTTCTCTGGACTTTGAATTCCTCATCTGTAAAATGAAGTGCTGTATTAAGTGATCTCCAAGACCCTTTGCTCCTTCTCAGTACAAATATAAATATAGCTAGGTCCCAATTAGTGTGAATGAGAAATGCCATGAAGTGGTTGAATTATTGGAATTTGCACTATTTTAAGTTACAATCATATGTAAAACATAGTCATTGGTTCCAACCCAATGGAAATATGCAACAACTTTTAAAAAACAAGCTTTTGATCTGTTTGTTAATGAATAGCAAAGGTTAAGGAAAATACATTTCTGATTCAAGTTTAATACAAAGTAATAGAGCAGAGAAAGCAAAATTAAAAAAAAACTTTAAAAAAATCAAATATCATAGCTAAAGATAAGCCTACACCGACAATATAACGAAAATTCATTATTGTTCTTTAAAATATTGTCAAGTGTAGATTGAACTCTTTCTTTAAATCTTTTGTACATTGCTGTATGCAGAAAGCTTTATTCATGTCTCAGCAAATTTGCATGTTCACATTCTCACACAATGAAACAAGTGTAGTTGAATGACCTGAGGCATTATCTAAAATCAGTAATGCTTTAAATGTGGTATTGTTGTCCTGGCAATATTTCTCGACAGCTAGGCTAAAACAACTTGAAAAATAGGTCTTCAGAAACAGCTTTAGTCATCCATGTTCTCTTATTTAACCACCAAATAATAAGAAGCCATCGATAGTTGTAGCCTCTCAGAGCCCAAGGATTTTGAAACCGACAAATAAACATTGGCTTTTATTTAAAATCTTTTCTGCATTACCTCCCAATTAAATCCAGGTTGACATTTTTTTCCTTTCTTAGAAATATAAGTTCTGGAATTCATACTTTTCCAAAATAAGCCTTTGTTCACATAAAAAAAATTTGTTGATTAGTATGCATACTTTATTTGATTATTGTCTTCAAAACATGAGAATAATTTAGCTGCTGTGTCTTCATCTGCCCTGGCCACTTCTATGGTAATTTTAACATTATGCAACTGAACTCAATTTTTTAAAGCCATCAAGCTAACCAATGCTACAGTAAAAGTTTCTTCACTATTCATTTCCATTTTCTTTCACTATCTTAAATAAACCTGAAGCCTTTATCCAAATGGGTGCTCTAAGAGGAATGCATTTTTTATTGCAATTTTCAATCTCTACAGCTAAAAAATGCTTCATTTCTATCACTGGAACAATTCTACTCCTTGTAGGTTGCAAATCACAAAAAGCCAAGACAGCTTTTTTCTTCAATTTCACCAACATGTTTTATAATATTCTGTCCTGTAGATTCAGGGACTCCAACATCTTGTCCTATTTAGAGTTACTATGACCGCTTTCCTGCCGTTCAATTACATCAGATTTTTGTTCTGATGTAATAACCATCCTCTTTTTTCCCACACTGGAATGTATCCAGGTGAAACATTCTTCCTTCTGTCCTCTTTTTAAAGGTTTCTTTTTTTTTTAAATAACACAGCTGGTGGTAATATGGTACACAGCAGCACCTCATGTTCATTTGTGATGATAGAAAATCACAGACTTACAATGAGATGGTATGTCAAAAACCTCAACCAAGGCAGAGTATAGTTGCATTTTAGCTCACCTTAAATGCGATGTGGTATCATTTTATCATTTATACTAAATCATATTTCACATTATTCTAACACACATTAATCACAGCCTAGAAATTAATTCTCAACCAAGACTGAAATAATCTGGACTTTGGTCCAAAAATAAAGAGGATATATTTTGCTCCTTTCCAACATTCTATAGGGGTGATGGTGGTCACTTTCAGTTATGTCGATGTGTTTTATTTTCACATTATGTATATTTGCAAATTGATTCCATTTTGTAAGAGATGTGCTGTAACAAAGTAAAACAGCTAATGAAAAATAATAATAGTGACCTCATCTGAAAATGCATGCAACATGCCTCACCTCTTTATTTTTTTAAAAAATTAACAGAAATCTATTTTCTCTCCCACACACAAAGAAGGAAAAAAAAAACTTTCTTATAAGAAATATGCATAGTTAAACAAAACAAATTTCCTCAATGCCTGTACACAGAAATACATACGTCTCTTTCTACACCCCAAATCCATCACTTCTCTGTAACGAACAGCATGTTTTCATCACTGATCCTCTGGAGTCATGAATGGAGTCACTGAATTTTTTCAACATTCTATGTTCTACACCTCACTGGTTCTTGATGATACAAACATGCCCTCCACTGCTATAAATCATGACCAACGCTTGCCTTCTGATACTTTGTGATTCTTATCCATGTCCTTCATAAATCCTCTACAGAGGATCTGAACAAAGTATGGAAGACCTTTATTTAATTTATTTGATATTTTATTGATGCCACTACAATATTCAGATTGTCTATCTTCAAATATTTTTGTCACCACACGGTATGGACCTTGAATGCATGATGGGCAACAGGAAGCTGGGGGTGAGGGAGAATAACAGAAGAGAGAAAAAAAGGCCCTTCTACCATCATTCATAGCCTGCTTCATGAATGGCTCGATTCCTTTTCTAGTGATACATTTTCTGAACAATCTTTTACACCAATTAGTATCATAGAATAATGGATTTAGAACTAGAAAAGATCTTGGATGTATATCATCCATTATAGCCTTCTAATGTTACAGACGTGGAAAATGAGGCCCAGAGAGATTAAGCGACTTTTCCAGAGGCAACTAACAGCAGCGGATAAAATGCTGGGCCTGGAGTTAGGAATACCTGAGTTCAAATTCAGCCTCAGACATTTACAAGCTATGTGACCATGGACAAGTCACTTAACCTCTTTTTGACTCAGTTTACTCAACTGTAAAATAGGAATAATAATAGTACCTATTGTTGCAAAGATCAGATGAGATAATGTGTAAAAGCACTTAGCACAGTGCCTGGCACATAGTAGGCACTACATAAATAATTATTCTCTTCCCCATTTGTGGACCCAGAAGGTCCCACAGGTGGAGTCAGGATTTGAACCCAGCCTCTCTGACTCTAGATCCAACACTTTCTACCATGCCACACTGCCCCCTAATTCGTATGTAGGTCATAATTGATGATGTGTGAGCAGCCACTGTGTGTCTTTCCACTGCCAGCTGTATGACCTACTATCTGTATTCTTCTCTGACTGCAGGGCTCCATAATTTGCAGCCTTACAACACTCTTTGGAAGAATAATTGTGTTGAAGAAAGATGAGCAATCGTTCATTTTGCTATTTGCAGTAGCAAAAGCTAACAGCAGTTTTAGGAGTCATTGAAAACACTGCACAATTTCCCAAGTGTGGTTTGAGCCAGCTCTCTACTTCCTCTTCAATTCAGGGTCCATTCCATTGTCTACTTGTATTTCCTAAGGCATATGGACCGAGAGACTTACTCAGTGGGTATAAGGCACCCAGATGGCTCTGTAGGTAGAGTGCTGGACTTTGAGACAGGAAGACCTTGCTTCAGACACTTACTAGCTCTGTGACCCTGAGCAAGTCACTTAACCTCCCTCAGCTTCAGGTTTTTTTTATCTGTAAAATGGGAATAATAATAGTATCTACTTCACTGGGTTGTCATGAGGATCAAATGAGAAGGTACTCATAAAATGCAATACAAATGCTAGTTGTTGCTAACCCAGGAAATAAATTTTTTAATTTTTCCCATTATGAATTTGATAAATGTCAACAAACAAAAACATTTTCCTTCATAAGGAATAAAAAAGAGGTCTGCATATAAAATTGTGAATCTTTACTACATTTATTTATATTTGTGTATGAATATGCATATGCATATATATGTGTGTATACACACATACACATATATATAAATTATACATGGTAGTTCTAACAGTGCTCTCTGCTTGTCTATTTCCTTCTGAACTTCCTTCTCTCTTCTGTTTATTTTTAGTGATTTATTGATAAGCTTTTCTTTTTTTCTTCCTCTTTTTTTATAAGTATCAATACCTTCCAGTTCTCCCAACTGACCCGTGCAAAAAGCCCCTCAGTTATAACAAATAAGTATCATTACACAAAATAAAGTCACAACCGGCTATATTTGAAGATATATACATATATATATATATATACATGTGTGTGTCTGTGTGTGTATGTATATGTGTGTATATGTGTGTGTGTGTACATAAATTCTGCACCTCTAGACCATCATCTCTATGCCAAGTGGTGGGAAACACGATGCATTATCAGTCTGCAAGAGTTGTGACTGTTCAGGCAATATACACTCTTCAATCTACTTGGCTTTTCCTATATGTATTGCTATGGTCAATCCCTTTGGATTGGCAAAGTGAGCTCACTGAGATCTTCTTCAAAGCATCCTACCCCAATGTCACATATTGACATGAAGGTAACCCTAGCCTTTCAAAAACCAAGCCAATGGAATCTACAGGTTCTATCCAGCTGGAAAGGCTTCCAATAGTCTCAGGCTTTGCATTCCAAAAACCAGCCACGTTAAGTGTAGAGATATTTATGCCAAGCAGGTTAGCTCCTATGTGATGAATCCTTTTACCACTGCAAAGGGATAACAATCCAAAATGACCTTCCATCCTATGTGACCTCTTTCTTCTTCTTCCCTTGTAGTGGTAGGAAAAGGGATAGAGGATGCTAAAGATCTATACTCAATGATCAATAAAAATTAACTTGTCATTATTTTATCAACATATTTACCAATTCTATTCAGCAGATAAGGGCCATTTGCACATATAGAAAGTTAATTTCCATTTCTATTATACTAAATAGCCCCAGAGATTGCTTATATATGAATTTATTCATAAAAATCACTACAAGTGAAGCAGGAAGTCTAACTATTAGTTGACTCCTATCCCCTACCTCCCAATTAACTTGCTGTATTTTTTTGGAGAACTCACTTTGCTTCTTCAACTTTTAAATGTTTTATCTGTTAAATCTAGAAATCTAGCTACCTCACTGGATAGTCATGAGGGATAATAAAGTAATACATTTCATTTTCTCCTACTTTGTATGCAATTTTCAACACTCTTGGATTACATGGAAACAAGAGTTTATATATAAAATAGCTATACAAACATTCATTATGTTTCATTTTAGCATACTTTTACACCCTCAAAATTATGAATCATGTATTTCCAGATACATGGGGGAAATTTGACAGTTTGATGTATTATAATAACATTTTTAGGATCCTGAAAAAAGAGACAAGATAAAGGCAAGACACTGTCAGAAAACTTAAATTCATATTGAAGAATCCTTACCATTTCAAGACCTGTCACATTAAGAGTAGTTACTTTTTTCAAATTCCCCAGTATCTTGGCAAAGCAAACATCAGTGATCTTGGGCACTCTTCCGATATTCAAGGTCAGCAGATGAGGGCAGGACAACGCCAAACAGCCCATACACCTGGCTGTGAGAGCGTGACAGCCAAACACTTCTAGTTTATTGAGGCTGAAGGAGGAAAAAAGGAGTTAATGACCCTTAAAGGCCCAACTCACACACACACACACACACACACACACACACACACACACACAGAGCATTTGGCTAACAGTTACCTACCTGTGCATCGTTTCCATTTTTTCTTTGGGGAAAGTCACTATTTCAACAGGATTTTCAAGAAGCAAGTAAATAGGCTTGGATAACATGAGGTGAGATTACAAAGACATCAGCAGATGAATAAAACCTACCAAACAGTCACTCGATGACATCTAAAGTCATTTTACTTTACAGTAAAAACGGTATTTGAGTATACTACTGTATATGATATTTATCCAATAAGCAGAGCTCAAATAATGCTAGTTTTATGCCCCCAAGTCTCACATTCTATTCCAAACCAATGGGGCATACAAGAATGTGGCCCCTGAGGATCACCTCAGGGACAAATAAAGCTGTCAGTTTTAAAGCATCCGTGCTTATGAACATCAGATTACATATACTGTATGAACTGATGTACAGAAGAGTCTATGCTTCAGATAGTGCTGGTGGTCTCATGTGTTTTCAAAGTGTTATCTGGATATAGAGGTCAGCACAAAACTCCATGATTAGGAAGAAAGCAGATAATCACTTGATTTCTGGCTGATCCCTGTCTGGCAAGGCTCCAGGGTCCCCAGATAGTCCAGAGGGAACAACAAAACCCCCATAAGCACCCTCTTGTATTGATTTCTAGGTAGGTTCCTAAGACTCCAGAAGTATCAGTCCTGCCATCTCTGGTCTTCTGTTTTTGTTTGTTTGTTGTTTTGTTTTGTTTTGGTGAGACAACCAGGGTTAAGTGACTTGCCCAGAGTCCCACAGCTAGTGAATGTTATGTATCTGAGGCCGGATTTGAATTCAGGTTCTCCCAACTCCATGGACTGTGCTCTATCCAATGTGCCACATGCCATCTCTGTTTTTAAGGAAAGTTCATTAGAGCAGGATTAGGCAATATGTGTTAACTGGTGCAGTCAAGGATGAGTCAGCACCAGGTGTAGGCATTTAAGAGTCCAAGGCATTCTTCCTTCTTTGGTCCAGCCTGTGCACTTGAACTGTGGTTAATAAACTCCTTTTATACCATCTTGATTCTGAAAGTCTTATTTCCAGGCATTAGATCACAGATTTTCAGAATTGAAAGGAATCTAGAAAGATCATTGAACTCAATCCCAACCAGAAGCATGAACTTTCACCTAAACACATACACAATCCTATTTGCTGTATCAGTTTCCTATTGGGTTTTGATCTCTCTGCTTTCTCCCCCAGCCTTCAAACCTAACCCCTCTCCCATTCTGACTCTGATTAGCCCTGTCAGAGACAAGAGGGTGGAAGGAGGGGAGGGAGAAGCTGGCTTTTCTTCTGTTATGTTTTTTCCTCCCTCTGGCTCCTAACTTGATGATAGAACATTTGAATGAGTGCCAGTTCATTAATAATTCCTTACTGACTGACCTACTGACTTGTTGATTAATACTGGCTTGTGATGTACCTTTTGGTATGTGATGTACCTTTTGAAAAAGTGAAATCCAAGTTTGCTACCAACACCTTAATGTTAAAGTGTCCCAAATGACACAAAGAGGGGGTGCCTGCCTCCTGCCTGCTCTCTCCCTACCTGCTTTCACTTTGGGAGGAGTCCTTCCCCTGCCCTGCTCCTGATTCTGACTTCTTATATTACTAACCTAGACTCCCAGAATCTCAGAGCTGAAGGGACCCCAAAGAGAATCTAATCCACCTCCTCATGGGAAGGATGGAGAAAGGTTAAAGAAAAGGAATTTTCCAGAGCCAATAGTCATGGTCAGAGAGGATTAAAAGTCCAATTCTGCCTCTGTAAATATATGGCACTTTGGCTTGCTAATACTTTGCTCTTAACTATCTACTAAAGTTTTGCTTTTATCTCTGTGAGTTTCTTCAGTTGTATTAGGACTTTGTACCTTGCCCAAGAAAAGATGAGAAGAGGAGAATCTAGGCACCAACCAAGTCAGATGAGAAAGGAAGATGGTGTGGGCAGATAAGGCATCATCTGAGCCCATCTGAAGTGCAGACCTATTATGTAATAAAAAAAAAACTGTATGGAAAGTGGGCTGGGATGTGAGACAACATGGCTTCTTAAGCCTGCACGACCCACTAAACATCATTGTGTCCTTGGAAACTTCATTAGTGAAAGGAGATGATTCAAAAAAGTTAAGTGATTTGCCCAGGGTCACATAACTATTAAGTGCCTGAAGCAATATTTGAACTCAGGTCTTCTGACTCAAAATCTAAGACGCTACCCATTCACACCGTTTTTTCTTATTCGTTTTAATCTTTGTTACAAGAAAAAATTCACTGGATAGGGGGTGGGCATAATTAGAAATAAATTTGATGTAAAAAGAAGTATCAGTGAAACTTTAAATTGTTTTAAAAGTTTAATTTGAAAAAAAAATAATTTGAGGATTAGTTGTGAGTCGTCTTCCCCCATCCCACCTAGATCATTTTATTCTGAAAAGCAACTCAAGACAAAGAGCCTTGATATTTGGCAAGCAAAAATGGTTCCATTCATCCCTCAAAATTTGCAATACTGCTACCTGACTTCCTTCTTTCCGCTGCTTCCCATATCACAGGGCTAAGAGAACACAAACATCCGCCTGAAGCAATTACATTCAAAGTTCCCCCAGGAGATGGCCCCTCTATTTGACATTGTCACACACTTTGGGAAGGATAAATTTTTAAAACTTCATCATCTTGGCAAGTTAGGAAGTTGTAGAAAAACATTAAAGTGAGATTGAGAAGCTAAGGTCCCCAGAAGCGAAATGTCACACAGCAGGGGCTATTGGAAGGATGATATGTTATATACAAAAATCCAGTCTCTACTATGCAGCATTTATTATTCATTCCATGGCATCCAATTCCATACTCAGCCAGTTCTGCCTCCGGTTTCACTAAGACTACTAAAAGGCCGGAATCTTTTCACAGGGGTCAAATGTCTCCAAGTTGAAATTAATTTCTGTAAGCCAAATACCTAACAAAACTCACTTATGGTGTGAAGCTAAATTTTTAATGGTAAAAAACTGAATAAACATGTTGTGTGACGGTTTCAAAACAAGAGCCCCAACCCAATTACAGGATTTCCCTAGACAGGTGCAAAATCTTGAATTTCATCCTTCCATTCCCAAGAGACTTTCAGTTTTTCTTGGACAGCACTGACAGTTGCTTAATTGGAAAGGCTGAAATTTCTTATGAACCACAGGAGAGCATGGCGATTCCAACTGTGTCAAGCAGACATAAGGGGGAAAGCACCTTAACTCTAGACAGAGATATCCTGGCATCAAAGTTTTCCCATAGGAGAGACTTGGAACTATCTTGGTCTTAAGGAAACCATTCAATCTCTTTTTATCAACATGCAACTGATGAATTTGTGATACTTTTATATTTAAAAGTATAAATTATATTTAATTTTATGTTTATATAAAACATATAATTTGTATAAATATGCTTTATATTTATATAAATTACATTTAATTTTTTAAATTCTACTTAAAAGTATAAAAATATGATCAATTTCTCACTTAGGAAAACTGTTTTTCTCCCAAGTTCTTTTTCTCCCAAGCTCATCATCCCATTTCAGAGAAACAGATAACCAAAGCAAAACAAAAAAAAATGTATAATTATTGTTCTGAGCAAGTCAACAAAGAAAAGACAGGCGTAAGCAACCCTGAGAGTCCAATCTTCATTCCTTTGTGAGACCACTGAAAGATACAACATGGAACATTTAATGCATGCTCTGCAGTAAGAGGAAATCACACCAGAAAGAATACACTTATTAAATGCTCCATAGAACTACCCCCAATAGGTGATCAATGTTGATTTTTAATACTTCAAATACAGTATGAACCTATAAAAACAGCAATGCCGTCAGATTAGAAGAACACTTGAAATCACTGGGTAAAACAGATGACCACATATATATTGATCTTTTCTCTCTTCCCACTGGAAACATAAGATCTCTATAATATATCCTGCAAGGTTACTGGCGATGTTCTTGGAAAACAACTATGCATTTGCTAGATTATTCTTTGGAATAGTACTCTTAGTAGACTTTCTACTTTCATTTATTTTAACTCCATATACTTATTATGGCCTCTAGATAAGTGTGAATTTCTTATCAACCTTCACCATAAAATGTTTAAAAGCCCAAACTCATCACAAAGTAGTCAAAAGGTATAAAATATATCACAAAGAGTCTCATGAATGGAAAGGATCTCTGAGGTCATCCTGTCCAACCCATAACTCTCTTAGAATTTCTATCTAGCCACACTTCCCCCTTCCCGCAATTATGTGGTTGATTCTCTGAGCCCAAAGACTATAAATTTATTTATCCTCATTGATTCTCATCTTATTAAGTATATCATTCTAATGTGCCCAAAACATTCTGGATCCTATCATCTAACATGTTAGCTATCCTTTACAGCTTTGCCAGCTGTAAACTTGATATACTTGATAACTTCATTGAAGGTATTAGTAAAAATATTTAGCATTTTTATTATATATTTATTGGTATTTATTAAGTATTAAGTGTTAATTAAATATTAAATTAGTATTTATTAAATACTTATTAGTAAAAATAGAGGGCCAAGAACATTACTAGGGCTCTCCATTAGAAAATTCCCTCCAAGATGATATTGACCTACTAATTACCAGTTCTGAACACACTTAAGGACTATTACCTAGCCTAAATCTCCCATCAGGAAACGTTTCATACATAAAGAGACCCTTAAGCCAAAATCTGAAGGAGAGATGGGTTTCAAAGAAATAGAGGCAAGGAGGGAGTGAATTTCAGCCACTGTGAACAGCCAATGCAAAGGCTCAGAAATGGGAGATTGAATTTTGTGAGGAACAAAAAGAAGTCCAGTTTGGGCGGAATAAAGCATGTGTAATAACACTGGAAAGTTAGGTTGGAGACAGATTGTAAGATGAGGTGGGGTGGAGTGGGGAGGTAGGAAGGGAGGAAGGAGCCACCATGTATTAAGTTTCTGCTATTTGCAAGGTATTACGCTAAGTGCTTTACAAATATTATCTCACTGATTATAAAAACAACTGTGGGAGATAACTCCATTTTACAGGTGAGAAAACTGAGATAGAGTGCTTAAGTGACTCACTCCGGGTAACATAGCTTTTAAGTGTTTGAGTCTGGATTGGAATTCCAATCTTCCTGACTCTAGGCCCAGTACTCTGATTCAATGTGCTACCTAGCTATAAAACACTTTTAAGTACCCAACAGAGGAGTTTATATTTGATTCTAGAGCTGGTAGTGAAGAATGGTGACATGGTTAGACTAGGAAAATCCCTTCAGCATGCTAAGTTCCTTGAGGCAGTCTTCATATAATATCATCTTTGGATCCCTGACCATTCTGGTTGCCTTTCAGTGGAAATTCTTGGTTTACCATGTGGTAAGGAAGGAACTATTCCTATAAAGTAGGAACTTAATACATCAGTGTAGATTGTACTCCATCCACCTCCTAGTAGATGAATCATAGGGTGTTTCTGAAGGACCATGAGGTTAAATGCCTTAACCAGGGTCACACAGCTATCAAGTGTCAGAAGTGGGATTTAATCCATGACTCAGGATAGAAGTACTAGAGGGATACTGGAAGAGATCTTCCTGATTCCAAGCCCTGTGCTTTATCCACTCTATCCCATTTACTCTCAGCCCATCAACATGTAACTAAAATAGAAATGAACAAAATGTTTCAGATGTTGTGTAAGGCAAGAAGAAGGGGAGTGGCACCTCTCAATTCATGGGTTCTAGGACTCTCTTAATGGTGCTTACTATCTCGTTACCTTTTATGACTTCCCTAGCATCAAATTAAGCCCAATCATATCAAATGCATCTAAGAATAAAACCAAAACATCTCTGGACTCGTCATAGTCCCTAACGGGCTAAATGAGCAAATGGAAGGAAAAAAGCAAATGACAAGGGAAAAAAAAAGAGCTAATTGTGAGAGACAGCATGGTACAATGGATAGAGAGCTGGCTTTGAATGCAGGCCGACCTGAGTTCAAGTCCTACTATGGACACTTACTGGCAATGTGATGATACACAAATTACCTAGCCTCTCTATGGTCTAGGACTCTAGGCAATTCTCTAAGGCTTTAAAGTTGCAAAAAAAGATGTTGACTTGCAGGGGTAGTGTGAATTCCCTAAAGGGAAATTACAGATGCAGACCAGGGCAATAGTTTCCTGAAAGAAGTCCGCTCTTGTAAAAGGCTTGGCAACTTGGGTGGTGAGGGGGAAGAGAAGACATCTGGGCCACTAGACACAGGAATATCACCACACAAAGGAGATATGCAGCATGTCCCAAAAGTTTTAGTGTGGTCTTAAAAGTCTTAAAGACTCTTGGGGCACTTCATGGCTATAGCTTAAAATTGATATAAGACTTTTTAAAGGTACTAAGGTATCATCTCTTAAGGTACCTGAAAAATAAGAATCCATCATGTTTGGGGAAAAAAATCACAGATGTAATTACCTCTAGAAAAAAAGGTAAGCAGGAAAACGTCAGTAACTGACCACCCAAATGTCTGTTTTCCATCTCTACACTATCTTTGCTTGCTTGTTTTTGTAGCCCCAGAGCTTAGAGCTTTGAACAGTACCACACACACATTAAGCACTTAATAAATTATTTTCCATTCATTCATTCAAGGAGATGAAAGGAACAAACATTTATTAAGCCCTTACTGTGTGCCAGGCACTGGGCTAAGATTCTCTCATTTGATCCTCAAAATAACCATGGGAAATAGATGTTACTTTATCCCCATTTTATAGTTGGGGAAACCAAGGCAGACAGAGGTTAATTGATTTGCCCAGAGTCACATAGCTATGAAGTGCCTGGGGTTGAATTTGAACTCAAGTCTTCCTGACTCCAATTCCCATACTTTATCCACTGTGCCATCTGGCAGCTCTAAACAACAGCCATCCATTTTGTTCAATGACCTTTTATATTGTTAATATCAAGCAAAACATAAGACAGGAAGACATATTATCACCACCTAGCTGCCTCTTGAATATTGTTGAGCAGCCTCAAGAATAATCTGTACACAGCATGCTTGATGAAGGTATGAGAAGTGAACAGGCAGGCTTTCACAAGGTCTAATGACTCTACCAAGGTCACCAGCAAATCTTCACCACCATACAGCTAGCTGAAAGGTGCAGAGAATATAAAAGCCCTCTCTACTTTTATTTTCCTATGAAAATGCTAACTTCTTACCCTGGCATTTAAGGCCTTTTAAAATCTGACTCCCATCTACCTTTTGAGATTTTTTAAAAATACCCATGCCTTTAATGAATTCTATATTCTAGCTAAAAAGTACTGGTCATTGCCCAAACTCAATACCCCACTCTTTGCATTCACAGAAGCCATTCTTGATGCCTAGAATATACTCCCTCATCATCTCAGTCACTCCGAAATTTTGAACACCTTCAAGGCCCAATTCCACTGCAACATCCTCTGTGAAGTCTTCCATGATCCCCCCGTTTCCTGATGCCACTTCTCTTTCTCAATTTATCCTGTGCTATAATTTACTAAATGATATATCTTACCCCCACTCCTAAAAGAATGTAAGATTCCCAGAGGCCACAGACTATTTTGTTTGTCTTTTTGTAATTCCCAGCTCCTGGATCAGAGTCTCGTGTATAGTAGGCAGTTAGCAATATTTTTGTTGAAATGACTATAAAAAAGGCATTCAATCCAGTAGTGAAAAATTCTGATTTAAAGGTTGTCCCTCCAATTAGGCATCCACGCATATGTTAATATCATATAAGATTCTTTGCAAGATATATAAATAGCATTTATATAGCCCTTGAAGGTTTGCAAAGTTCTTTCCATATGTTAATTCATTTAATCTTCACAATAAACTTGTAATTGGAGTGTTTATCATTGCTATTAAAATCCCCTACTTTATAGATGAGGAAACTAAGGCATTGGGAAGTTAAATGACTTGCTCAGGGTCACACAGCAAATTCATGTCTGGAATAGGATTTTAACTCAGGTCATTCTAATTCCAAGTCTCACATCCCATTCATTGCACCACCTGACTGCCCTAGAGAATAGAGATCACTTGGCTCAACATCTTTTTAATTATAAAAATCAAGAAAAAAATAAAACTGGGAGGCTTATGATCACCAAATATGTTTGCCCTGTCACAGCACATAATTCTATAAAGCACAGAGTTCAAGTTTGTCCTGTACATGGTGAGGTCATCTTTCTTTGCAGATAACACAGTTCTGATTACGTGAACATGAAGTCTCCTAAATGTGATCAATCCTCATTCCAAAAGTTCAGCCTCTGAACTCTGAAAATTAAATTGAAGGCCTATTGTCCAGAAAATGCTATGCTGCTGGATAGGCAGGCTACAGAAGTTGTTCATCAGTACAAGTGTCTTGAACAACATTACTTATGGAAAATGAACTGGCATCTTCCATATTCCACCTCCCACTTTTCAGTTTCCTTCTATGTGTTGTTTTCTCCTATTAGACTGTGAGCTCCTTGATGGCAGAGATTATATTTTTTGTCTGTGTATGTATCCCTAGTGGTTAGTAAGGTGCCTGGTACAATAGCAGGTACTTAATAAATGTTTATTGACTGTGGATAAAGGAAAAAAGAAAGAAGGAAAGAAAGAAAGAAAGAGAGAGAGAGAGAGGAAGGAAGGAAGGAAGGAAGGAAGGAAGGAAGGAAGGAAGGAAGAAAGAAAGAAAGAAAGAAAGAAAGAAAGAAAGAAAGAAAGAAAGAAAG
>NW_020954610.1:3452578-3590075 GCF_900497805.2 Vombatus ursinus | reverse complement strand
AAGAAAGAAAGAAAGAAAGAAAGAAAGAAAGAAAGAAAGAAAGAAAGTGAATTGGATCCAGAATTGAATAGGAAGAAAAGTGAGGACTAGGCCACTTTTGAGAAGCAGAAGCAATGTTTTTACTGGGGGAGCTAGGTGGCACAGTGGTGACAGGCCTGAAGTCAGGAAGGCTCTTTTTCATGAATTCAAATCTGCTGTCAGACAGTTACTAGCTTTGTGACTGTGGGCAAGTCACTTACCCCGTTTGCCTCAGTTTCTTCATCTGTAACATGAACTGGAGAAGGAAATGGCAAACCACTCCAATGTCTTTGCCAAGAAAACCCCAAATGAGGTCACGAAGAGCTGGACACGACTGAAATGACTGAACAACACAGTGCTTTACTAACCCCAAATACCTCATTAAAACAAAAACGGAACCTTTTTAATATTAATGTTTTTCCATTGATGCTATAGGTTTAGGAAGCGCTGAATATGGCAGTCTCCAATGAATTAAAGTTGCAGGTTACAAAAGACAGGCAACTTGCTGAAGACTTCATACATAAAGACGTGATGAACAAAGGGCCTCTTGGTTATATCAACAGCCATAACCACTCTCTGACCTAATTTATCCAACAGCTGCTCAGGCAGGTTGAGATATGAGGTCATGGGTTCAAATCTTGGCTCTTGTGACCCTAGGCAAGTCATGTAATGCTATATACCTTACTGTGAGAAGGTTGAGTCCCATGATCTCTCAAGTCCCTTCCAGCTCTAAATCTATGAAGAACATGTGATTTTATCAGTGTCAAGAACTCCTAGTAGAATGCCCTCCACCAACACTTATCAAAACTATCTATGAGTTATCAAAAAAAAATCCTTTGGAGCAGCCTAAGACACCAAGAGATTAAGTGACTTGTCTATCCGAGAGATAACTAGCAATTCGGGTGCCCTGGATGAGAACTTCAAAATGTGCTTGATTTCAAGCAACACGGATGGCTTCAGCTTTTGAAGACAAATTCACTAGGATGGTAAGACCTTGGGAAGAAACCTCCTTCATCGGGACACAGCCCCAGAGGGAGAGTGACTCCAGAACACCCTATGACCACTGCTGGGAAGGCTGCTGCCAGGAGGTAGAACAGAGTAGGGGCACATGAGGGAATAGATCACTTGGAATGTGACCTCTGTAGGGTGATCAAAAGACAGTATTGTCTGGCAATTATTTATTTTAACCAGTTATTGATAACCAGGTGCTAAGTTCATTTGTTTCTACCTGCGGGGTGATTACAAGTACAGAATATGCCCTCTAAATGCCAGTACCATGGCCTTGGTTGCCCGACCCTGTTACAACTTCATGCCCAGATTCCCATCTCCAGTAAGAGTCAGAAGCAGTATTCAAACCAAGAAATTAATTTACTTTATCACATTTCTTCTATATCATACACAGAAGAAAAAAGTCTGGGTATAAACAATATGGTACATGTGAACATTGCAAACTCTGTGAGGGTGGAAATACCTGTTGTATACCTTTGTATCCCCATTACCTAGCACAACACCTTGAATATCACTGATCATCAAGAAATATTGATTAAGGGAGTGATAAAATATATGATAAAAACAATAGCCATCATTTCAGATACAGGCTTTCTTGGTGCACTGAGACAGACCGATTTTCACATAATTACAAGTTCATAACTCTTCCTGTGTTTCCATAGTTCTGATTTTGGTTAATATGTTCATACAATACATATTATATAACATACAACATAACACATTATGTTCATACAACACATATTGAAGATCTATTTGGTGGGAAACCTGATGACTTATCACTAATGTTCATTGTCCTTAAAGAAAGCTCTCGGAAAAGCCATTTGATGAAGATACGGTATGCATGATCCAACTCCTGAGCAATAATAATAATAATAATAATAATAATAATAAAAGTGGTCTTCAAACAAAATATAGGCAGTGGTCAGCATGGTCTCTGATCAAATGCTATTGCTACAACTTCTAGCTAATGCCTTCCTTGCTGCTCTGTGAACAGCAGGTGGTATTCTACAAAAGCTGATTAATGCTGGGATTTAAATTGCTGAAAATTGAAGCAAAGTGCCCCTTGCTGGCAATTTGCTAATCAAAAAATCGCTGCTTTTCTCTCTGTGCAAGCTTCAGCCCATCTTATAAAAGCCATGCATATTTCTTCTGAGATGCAATGTCATATATTCTCCTCTCAATGAGATTGTATGTTATTTCCTCAACATTAATGAGAATTTCATGGGTTCATCAAAAGGCTAAATCTCTATAATTGCATTGAATTAACTTCCAAAGTGGAAAGAAAAGATTTGGTCTCATAATTAGAGCTTCTCATTCCATTTGATTCATAGATCTGTGCTGGCCTTGACCTCTGTAAATGATGTCGTCTAAAAGAGGCATTACATTTCTTTAGAATTCTATTTAAAAAAAAAAAAGAAAATGTTATAAACTCTTAGCAGAGCTATGCATTTTATTGATTAACATTTGAAGGGATTGATATGCAATAACTAATGTAACTTAACTGTTCTAAATTTATGTAAAATAACAAATATCAGGACATCCTCTGGTCAGCCCCACAACACACAGACCCTCCCAAGACTAATACATCTCTATTATTCCCAGGGGCTACCAGTTCGTAATTGCTACTCCTCTTTGCCTGCCACCCAAAATTACAAAGCCAACTTTGTCATCCCACGCATGCCTTCACTGGAGGCAGTAGCCAAGAAAGTAGGAGAGGTTTGTAGCATTTCCTGTATGCTCTCCCTTCTTTCCTATGACCCTGCCACCAACTTCATCCTCTCACACCTGAAGTATTACAATAGCCTGCTGGTTGGTCTCCCTGCTTCAAGTCTCTCCCTGCTCCAATTCGTCCTCTACTCAACTGTCAAATTAATCTTCCTGAAATGCAGATGTGACCATGTCATCCTCCTATTCAGTAAATTCTAGCAGTCCCCAACACCCCTAGGATCACATATAAAATTTTCTGTTTGGTGTTCAAAGTCCTTCCCTCCTACTTTTCTGGTCTTCTCATACCTTACTCTGTCTCCCTCTCCACTACATATTCTTCCATCCAGTGATACGTGCCTCCTTTCTTTTCCTTGCTTAAGATACTCCATCATCAGACTCCACACATTTGCACCGGCTGTTCCACATGCCTGAAAATATTCTCCCTCCTCATCTCTGCCTCCTGGTTTCTTTGGCTTCCTTCAAATCCCAAATAAAATCTTCTTTGAGAAGTCTTTCCTGATCCCCCTTAATTCCAGTATCTTCTGTCCGTTGATTATCTTCAATTTATCCGGTATGTATCTTGTTTGTACATAAGTGTTTTCATACTCTTCCCCATTAGTTGTAACCCCATTGCCTGGTACATAGTAGGTGCTTAATAAATGTTTGTTGACTGATTGACTGTCATTCATGTCTTACTCTAACAGCCCTCTTTACTAAAGTAGTAGATATAGATACTTGTGTGTGTATAGATATAGATACAGGGATATACACATATGATTTGGAACATTTAACCATACTTTCTGCAAGACAGTAGCAAAGATGTACTCTGTCCACTGCTGATTAACTAGAGTTCCTCAAGAAGAATGGAGATAGATGCTTGGCCATACTATCTAGTAGAAAAGGAAACAAGAAAGCAGATGAGTGATGAATATTACCTCCAAGTTAGTGATCCTTTGCCTTTGGTCCCATCCATTCTTGTTGCTGACATATTTTTTTTCCTAACCAGACTTTGACCTAGCTTAAAGCCTTTCTTAGACAGTAATTGTTTTTGGCTTCTTGATTACAACTCACTACTACAATGGAAAAGTCTCTAGTATCCTCTAGATTTTGTGGTGGATAAAACATAGAATGTGGACTCAGAGCATCTATGTTTGAATTCTGCCTTAAACTCTTTCTAGCTCTGTGGTTACTTAATCTTTCAGAGTCTCAGTTTCCACATGTATAAAGTGGCTCTACTTCACATGATTTTTGTGAAGAAAGGGCTTTTGTGCCAACAAATAAATGTGAATTATTATTATTATCATCATATCATTACCATCATAACTCATGGCTTTATTTGCTGGAGCCCCTGGCTTGGGCCCTCTTGTCCTGATGATATACTTCAATCTCTTCCTCTAACACCCTAAGGCAAACCCCACCTCCCCATTCCTATGAATTTTAGTTGACCTCCCTACTAGCTGGACTCTGTCCCAGTAGAAATTGGAATGGAGCTGGACAGGACAGACACTGAAAATTCTTGTGCTTTCCCTTGAAATCTACAGTTACTTTGAAAAGTTTCTATCATTGAGTTCATGACTAAATGATACCTTGGAGCCAATAAACAATGACTGAAACTAAGATTTGAATCATATGAGATGTGTGGCAAGGACTACTATTTAAAGCTGTGTTTCTAGACTTCATTGTCAGTAAGTCTCTCTTCACATTTAATGGAGGTTACAGCTCAGAGAGGACAGTGCCAAAAAACCATTTGAGGAGTAGGATGCTCCAGATATATAGAAGACATGTATATATCACTGTCATTCTACTGAAGATTTGGTTAAATGCTTCTTTGCAAAGTAGAATTCAACAAATATCTATTGAATAGTTACTGTGTTTCAATAGCATGGCATGCTAGACATTTTGAAAAATATAAAAGAAGTAGAAAATAATATTTTACCTTACAATCTATTTGGAGGATATATATGCATGAACTAATTGGTAAGCAGCATAAAGTAGTATGAGGTGATGGGTTAGTGGATAGAGTGCTGGGCCTGGAATGAGGAACACCTAAAGTCAAATCTGGCCTCAGAGATTTACTAGCTGTGTGATCCTGGGTAAGTCACTTAATCTCTGTTTGCCTTACTCCACTGGAGAAGGAAATAGCAAACCACTCCAGTATCTTTTGCCAAAAAAAAAAAGCAACAACAACAACCCATGGACAGTATGGTCTAGGGGATCATGAAGAGTTAGATATGACTGAACAAAGTAAAAATAAAGTAGAATATCATATAGGTATGCAGAAAGAATATTATTAAGTTGGAGGATGTCCAGAAGAGAGCAGCCAGGACAATTCAATGCTTCAAGTCCATGGCGTGTGAGGATTGGGTGAAGGAACTGGGGATCTTTATCATGGAACATTCTATGAAAGCTGTCATCAAGTATAAGAAGGCCAGTCATGTAAAAAAGATGCTAGTCTTGTTTTATTTGAACTCAGAGAGAAGAATCAAGGGCAAAGGGTAAAAGTGGCAAAGAGGCATATTTATTTTTTTAGTTTTTGATTTTTTGTTTTGTAAAGAGAAACTTCCCACAAATGAGAGCTGCTTCAGAAATAGAAGGGTCTGCCTGCCTCTGGAGGGAATGTGTAGCCCCTCTTTGGAGGTCATCCAGCAGAGGTTGAATAGCTACTTACTAGTTATGATTTGGTGGGGATTCTTATTCAGCTATGAGGCAGACTAGATGACAGCTGACACCCCTGTCGACCCTGAAATTTTGAGATTCTATGATTTGGGGATGTCTGGTTGTGTTTTATGGGTTATAAATGCCATAGGAACTTAACTACTAAAGAAATGGTTGTTGACTGGAATAATCAAGGTGGGCTTGGCATAGAGAGGGTGGGCCTTGAATAAGTAGGATTTACACAGAGAATAAGAACAGTGACAGTCATCCTGGAACAAGGTAAGTGGTCCTAAAACTTCCCATAGTCAATTGCATGGTTTGTTTGTTTTTTTTCTTTTCAAGGAAAAAATCATTTTAAGTCAATTTGGTAGAATATTTTTCTCTACCAAGCAGAAAGTCTGAAACGTCAAAAATAACCACAGACAGTAAACAATTTCCAGTGTCTAGACATATCTATTCTATTCCATTCTTGTCTGAATCATGATATGAACAGAAGACTGTTATCATATTAGAAGGAAGGCAAGCAACTGATGGTCAAGACTATTTAAAAATAGTGTTTTATGATATTTAAAAAAAAAACCCATGTAATTTGTGTCCCAATCAAAATTTACTTTTATCAAAGAGGAATAGATGCCTCTTCTTGTTGTTGTTGTTTTTTCTTCATTCTTAAAGAGGACCATGACATCAGGAAGGTGGTTCCATGACTTACAAGTGAATTGGATTTAAGTGAGGGAGAGCTATGCAAAGTCACCAGCCTCACTTTCTCCTCTGGAGCCATTTGAGTCTAATGACAAGATATAGATCAGATGCCTCTAAATAAAAGGCTTGAGCCATAACTGCTACTCGAGAACGTACTTCTGAATATCTTCTATGGGAGTAAGATAACAACAGCTAGTGTCCCTAGAATGAGCACAATAGCCTGCTCTATGAAAAGTCTTCAAAATTCTATAATGTTGTCTTCAGATAACATTAGATCACATTTCAATACTCATTTCAGGGTCACAGAATCTCAGAATTGGAAGGGGCTTTAGAGGTATATTCTATAATATTCTAGATGTATTCTAACCAGGGAAGAATACAATAGAATTATCACTCCCTAAGCATGGATACTATCTCTTAATGCATCCTAATATTACATTAACTATCTTGGCAGCTATGAAATTGTTGATTATTACATTTGTAATAAACTAAAATAACCCCCAGATTATTTTCCAGATAAACTGTAGGCATAGCTCTCTTATCTTATATTAATAAAGATATTTTTAAAACAAATTTAAGAATTTTTATTTATCCCTTTATTAGATTCAGTCCAATATTCTAGCTTGTTGAGATCTTTATCCATCCTGATGTATCCAACATGTTACTTATCCCTCCTAGCTTTATATCATATGAATACATGAAAAACATTAAGTTACTAGCAAAAAAAATTACACAACAGCTAAGATTCCTAGACCATTCCATTTGAATCTGCCTTTCAAGTTGACATAGAACCATTAATGACTATTCTACAACCAACCGGTCAACTATTTCCTAACTATATTATTGTTTTAATCACATCTTTCTGTGTAATCCACAAGAATTTATGTGCATTTTTGTCAAATGCTTTGCCAAATTCTAGGCAAATTAATTCACTTGCATTTCCCTAATCTAACAGTCTAGAACTGCAACACAAAAAAAAGGAAAACAAAATTAATCTGACATAACATCTTTGACATGAAACCATCAAGAAGATATATAACTTTGTAAGTTTTGTAACTTAGGATAACATAGACAAAGAGATTTCCACTATAGACATAGTTGAATTTTAACTGGGGATGTGGATGAAGGGTGGAGGGGGGTGTGATATACTGTTTTGGGGACAAAGCTGTAATTAGCTATTTTGGTATCAAATGCAAGTAACAGCAGTGGTGGCATAGCCTCCAGAAAGAGGAATCATTCCTTAGAATCTCACAAGATTTCCAAAAAGCTACAAAAAGAGGAAGAAAGCCCCTTTGGGATGAGACCACCACTACTGTCACTGTGGTAGGAACCATTAGCACTAAAGGAAGTATTCTCAGATTGGTGCTGTTGGCATTTCCTACTATGACACAAATTTCCAATCATCATGCTCTATTATAGATTTTTTTATAGGTACTTTACCTAAATGAGATTAACTCTTTCATCCCAAGCAATAGATAAAATCTAGAAAAGTAATTTGCTAATTATTTAATTCTACAGTTTGCTTTTAAAATATTTATACATATATTCAAAATTACCAGTAACTCAGCAATGAGCACCCCAAAGAAGTTTCCAATGTTTCCCTGACTAATATGTTACAGTTGTATAGAGATAAAAGGTTGAATGTTATTACCTGTTTCCATGTTTTTTAACTAAGGCTCTAATGGCTTTATCTGTAATCTGGCATCCATTTATAGATAATCCTTGAAGGCTAAAAGTAAACAAAATTATAGTTACACTTAATCATTTTTTTCTTTATTTAAAAAAGAAGATAAATATCTGTGTCTATCTATATATCTCTATATATTTCTATCTGTATAGAGATCTATCTATATTTAGATATAGGTATATCTGTAGAGAGATAAAAGATATATTTATCTATAGATCTTTCTATGTAGATCTATAAATATCTTTACAGAGAAAAATATATACATATAGCATTTGCTATGAAAAAAGACAAAAGAAATCTAAGGTCTTAGCCAATACATGCAGACTCTAGATAGTTAAGTAAGAATGCAAGGCACTATGCCAGCATAAGTAATACAGATAAGTGTGATAGGAGCTCAGAAAAGAGGGTTAACTATGATTGCAAAAAATGGCTTAAATCAGGTGTCAGGATTATTTGCAAGTTGCAATTATTCATGTTATTTCAGCCTCCAGACGTTAAGGTCACGCAAGAGTTTACAGGAAGCATTTTTTTTTTAAAATCCAAAGAGGACAAAGGAATTCACTAGAACAAAGCAATCCCTCTTCCTGGTTTGGGAGTTATATATGACTCAACAATGTGACACACTGCCAAAAGAGCAAAGATGGTTTTAGACTGCATTAACACAAGGATAGAATAAAAAGCCATGGTATTGTTCTACCATACTCTTTCAGGCAATATCTAAAGTATTATGTCAAAAACTGAGCACCACATTTTCAAGACACTAGAAAGCTATAGGAGGGTGTCTAGAGGAAAATAACCATTAAGATGGTGTTCTCTTTTCTTTCTACAGATACTGATCACAGGAAAAGGAAAGGCTACTATTGCACTTGGGGAAAGACAGAATTAATTTTTGATACTGTACCTTGAAGCTCCTTCAACAAGAGCTAATACACCCAGATCTGTAGCCCCACTCCAACTTATATCCACTACGGTCAACCTGTTGCAAAATGTACTTGCATAGAGAAGAAGCTTATCCCCTTTCAGTCTGGGACCACTGCAGCTTGTGACATTCAGCTCCTGGGTGGTTTAAAAAAAATCAAGCACATACATAGTGATCATTAACTGTAATGCTTCTCAGTCATTAAATTGTGACAACTGGAGATCATGAGAAAGGGGTTCCATGATTATAACAAAGAGAAAAAACTGGAGAAGTGGGTGAGTTCAACATTAACTTATTGTCCAAGTGAAAGATGGGCAACAGAGAAAATGAAGAGAAAACAAGGAGCATTGTAAATCTCTGAAGACGGCAAAGCTCCAGCCATTCAGGTCTGGTATCTTATTCACCTCACATCCACCACTCCTGTCTCCATTTTGCTTCCTAGAAAAATTATTAAGTTGGCGATACCAATAGTTGCAAAGCCACATCCCATTCTACCAACATGTCCTTCTTGAAGAAAGGCAGATTTAGATTTATTGTAAGGAAAAATGTCCCACCAAGCAGAGTTATCTCAAAGTAGAATGGCTTGCCTTCAGTGCTAGTGGGCTTCCCCTAATAGGCAGATTTCTAAGACAGACTGGATGATCACTTTTCAGGGGTGGTGTAGAGGGGATGCCGTTCATTTACAAGTTGTAATAGATTGTTTCAGAGGTCCCTTTCAGGCAGCTAGGTGGTATAGTGGAAAGACTGCTAGACCTGAAATGAAGGAGATTTGAGTTTGAATCTTGTCCCCAACGTTTTCTAACTATTTGACTCTGGGCAAATACATTAGCTACTATAAGCCTCAGTTTCCTCATCTATAAAATGAGGGGGTTGGATTTAATATATTCCAAGGTCGCTTCCAGCAGTAAATCTATGGTGCATGCTAAGGATTGCTTATAATAATTTTCAGCCTTGTAGAGTCAGAAGAGGAGAAATCATCCAAGGAAGTATTACCTTTTTAAAAACCTAAACTAGAGAGCAGAATAAGTATAAGTAGGAGAAATTTTTGATTGGCATTTCAACTTCCACATTTCGTTATTTCAAGAATCTCATGTTACATCCCTATGGGTGGTATTTTAGCCAAAAAATCCATCACTAAGCAACCAACCTGGTCGTGATTCTCTTAATTCAGCTAAGCTGGTCTTCATACAACAAACATTGTCTACTTGGGGATCTGTGACTGAAGTTTTTTCCAGCTTGGTGGTACCTGCCAAAGCTTGATTCTCCATCAGTATAAACTTGGAGATCCAAGAATCATCTCCATACTATGAGGAGACTTTAGAAGGGTACTTCATTGGTGGAGAGTTTTAACAATAATAACAATAATGATGATGGTGGCTAGCATTTACATATTACTTCATTTGATCCTCACAACAACCCTGTGAGGTAAGTGATATTAGGTTGTGCTTGTCCTTCGTTCTCGAAGAGAACCATGACATCAGGGAGATGATGACATGACTTGCAAATGACTTTGATTTGAGTGAAGGAGGGCTGTACAAGGTCACCAGCTTCACTTTCTCTTTCAGAGCCATCTAGGTCCAGTGGCCAGATATTCATCAGAATGACTAGAGATTGTCCAGGATGCAGTGGGAGACCCTGGCCCTTTTAAGTTAAGGTCTTCTCAGGTTCTCACTTTGAGTGAGGAAACACTCATTCAGTGAATAGGCCTCTTTACAAAGGGATTCAAGTGATGGCCCCTTTAATAAAAAAAAATCAAACTGGAAGGGGAAGACCCTCAGATACACAAACTGAGGTTGAGAGAGTTCAAGTGACTTGTCCAAAGCCACACAATTCATGTAGCATGTTTTAAACTCAAGACTCCCTGACTGTGCTACTTAGCTGCCTAATGTGTAAACATGTAATTTTATGGCATTATGAGGGAATTTAACAACCATTGGCACCAGTGGCTGCCAGTAATCTGCAAATCATAGTAATCAGGGATTCTGGTGTCATTGTCAGACTTAAACTCCCATGTTAAATTAGAACTACAAATTTAATCCAAGCTAACACAATTACTGAATATAAGGAATTCCTCCACAGATCTTTATCAAATGGAAAAACAATCTCCATTAAGGATCTCAAAGTCACTAACAAACTAAACCAACCTGATGTTCAGTCATTCTGTGTCCAACTCATTATGACCCCATTTAGGGTTTTCTTAGCAAAGATACTGGAGTAGTTTGCCATTTCCTTCTCCAGCTCATTTAACAAATGAGGAAACTAGGGCAACAGGTTAAGTAACTAGCCCAAGTGTCACATAGCTAATAAGTGTCTGAGGTCAGATTTGAACTCAGGTCTTCCTGATTCCAGGGTCAGTGCTCCAGCCACCTAACTGCTCAAAATAAACCCTATATAAGCATCTAATTACAGATAAGGAAGCTGGAAGCGTTTCAGGTAGCTGTATCTACAAGACACAGATGGGAAATGGAACTGTGAGTGCTCAGCAGAAGCTGTGCCTTCTATAAAAGGGAACACAGTGAAATAGGGCTTACAGAGAAATTCATGTGTTTGAGTCTAAAGATATCAAATTTACCTTGTTAAGTCATATTTGTAATGGAAGGATTAGCCCCCTCAATTTCCCACTTAAGGAGAGCCAATGGTTGGCCTTAGCTGGAACTCTCTTTTCTTACTAATCCAGAATTATGCAGGCCAGGACAACCTGAGCAGGCACAAAAGGGCTTTCTTGTATAAATCCCAAAAGCTACTTCTTATTTAGTGAGTTTTCATTAACCCACCACCTTAATCTTTCTCTAAATCTTCATTTCTGATCATGGAATGAAAGGCTTTGTTGCGTCTTAAAGACATTTTTGGCATCAGCAAAGGGGGAGGTATGGTAGGTAGCATTTCTTTTTCCTCCTAAAATACATTTTACTGTTGTGCTTTGTCCTCAAGTCATCATCACTTCAACTCCCAGATGGAACCCAGAGGGAAGTTATTTCCTTGAGTAGTAGGCCCTTTCCCTTGCCTATGAAATCGGGGTGTTTTGCAGGTGGCCACCTACTTCACCTCTATGTAAAGCTAACTTTTATTAATAAGCACCTTTTCTAGGACCTGTGTTAACTAAATTCAAAATCTCTTATTTAGCCTAATAAGGATAAATATTGTTATTTGTAAGGATAAATGTTATTTACCCTACTAAGTCCCACTGCTTTATAGGAATCAGTTTTTAGAGTTGAAGGGGATCTTTGAGGTTTTCTAGCCCAACTCTATTTTACAGTTGACAAAACTGAGGCTAGAGAGGTCAAATGACTTCCTTAAGGTTGTAGTTATCATGCAGCAAAAACAAGATTTGATGCTAGGACTTCTTCCTCCAAATTCAGTATTCTTCCCACTACACCAAATTGCCTCTGAACTCCTTCATAATCAGAGTTACTAATGTAGAAGTCCTCTTAACTTCCACAGCTACATTCCTCAAAAACAATACTTGCAACCAGCAGGCCAAGATGCCTTCTCTCTTCACTAGAGACCAACATTGCCCAACACTCAACAATGTATTTTTGATTGGCAGTTGGTTCAGAACCACTAAAAGCTTTTCCTCTTAGAAGGTTCTACTCCTCTTTAAAAGGAAACAAAGTTTAGCAAGGTTTACAAGGTTTACAACAAATAAGATAAACCAAATGAGGAGCATATCAGTCCAAAGGAAAAGGAGATATTTGCTTTTTAATGCTATTCCTTGGAAAGGCTGTTTTTAGTACTGAGAGGTCCACAGGAGTGGAACATTACACGCATTTACTGATTTGTGTGTGTGTGTATGTGTTAGATTTGCTGATTTTTTTTCTCTTCCTCTTTTTTTCTTAAAAAAACTTCTTTGTTACATAGGATGGCTCTCTGGGAGAAGCAAGGAGAATAATATAGGGAAAAATTTAGGCAATATAAAAACAAGACATATTAATAAAGTTTAAAAAAACAGACTAAAGGGCTTTCTTCTGTAATTTCAGATATTCTCTGGTCAAACATTTTAGCTTGGTCCTGAGAAGATTAAGATTGATCCTGTATCATTTTCCTATTGACTCTATTTACAAGTAATTGATTTTGTCCAATAACTGCTTTTGTTCTTTGTTTCTGAGCTTAGTTCAGAGTTCAACTGGCCTGTTAAGTTGAAAAATTGCTGTCTCAAGGAATTTAACTAACCTTGGAGAATGCATGTGAACACAAGAGCATTTGGGCCTGACATCTTTACTCTACCAAACTGTCCTTTAAAGATATCTGGTTTGCCATCCAAATGTCAGACTCACTACCTCACACCTGTACTCAAAGAAAAGAATGGGAGGCCATTGCCAGCTCCCATTACCAAACTTCTGACCAATCATTCCATTCTCTGTGCCTCAGCTTTGTAACCACTCATGTTGTACTCAATCCCAAGATTCTTTGTTCTGTAGTACCCAAAACCTTTTGTTTGGGGTCTTTGGCATCAATGGCAGCAATCCATTGACCCATTTTTTGGCAGGTACCATGCTCATGCTAATAAATGTTATCTTGCGCAGAGATTTACCTCAGTTTACCATTTTGCCAAATTTCACTTGAGGCAGTACAAATCTAGCTATACTCAATTTAAGAAACTTCTTTGTATGGATTTAACTGAAGTTATTTTTCCCATGGCTGGGGGTGGGGGTAGGGGAAAGAGGTCATGGAGCAGTAGTTCAAGATAACTCCAATTACTCCTTCACAAAGTTGCCAAATTGATTGTCTTTGATGCACAGGTCTGACTTTATCACTTGTACCATTTCTCTCCCCTAACTATGGTGCCTTGCATATAGCAGGTATTTAATTCAGATTTATTAAATCAAATTTGTAGAAATAAAAATTAAGCTTGAGGAGGGAGGTTATATAATATTTTAAAATATCTTTGAAGAAATGAGTAGAGACAGGAGAGGCAGTGTGGCATGGTGAAAAGCATGCCAGATTTGCTATCATAAGACCTGTGTTCAAATTCCAGCAAGGCTACTTACTATCTGTGTGTTCTTGGGTAAAGTGAGTTTGCCTCTTTGGGACTCAGTTTCTTCATTTCCAAAAGGAGGAGGTTGTACTATGTGATCTGAGGTACAATAGAGTTACAAATTAGGAGTCCTAGTATTTAATTCATTTTGCAATACCATTGTCATGAATAATGTTCTTTTTTCCTTTTTTTTTTTAAGTCTAGACTTGAGATTTACATAAGTGTGGAGAACCATTGGTGCCAAAGCAGAACTGGTATCTTGTTGTAATTTATCATCTTAGTTACCAAGTGCTCACCCTAGTAACATAAAGGAAAGATTTGAACTCAGGTCTTCCTGTCTTCAAGGCCAACTGTCTAGCCATTATGCCACACTGCCTAGCAATATCCTTTGCATATGCTAAAAGGTTATATCTTCTATGATTTAGTCTTGTATGAAAAAATTAATAAAAATTTTTACATAAATTATTTCCTGCATGCGCCAAGCGTGGTACCAAGAATGCAACAAAAATAAACACAATCACCAATCTTTCAATCAAGTACAGTTCTACTATGACTTTTAGATAAACTGTTTCTGGATTCTAGCCACACATGAGAGCATAAAATACTAGCTCACGTTTGTATAGCACCGGTTTAAAAAAAGCATATAATCACAACAACTCTATGAGGCAGGCAGTAAAAATATTATTACTCCCATCTTACAGATGAAGAAACTGAGGCTTAGAGAGGCAAGGTGACTCATCCAGCCACAAAAGTATTGAGATACTTGGACTACTGTCTTCTAGTTCCAAGCCAACTGCTCTAATACTCCATTACTTGTAAAGTCTAAAGACCTTCTGTAGTTGGTCAAAAATGCTTGTGTTATGTAATGCTAATGCTCTAAATGTAGGGACCATATTAAATCTAACATTTGTATTTCTCGTAGTGCCTAGCACAGTTCTCTGCACCATGTGGGCACAAAACAAACAAATATCTGTTGAATTGAACATACACAAAATGCTATATTTGTTTTCTTAATTTGTTCTCTTAAATAAAAGGTAAGTATTCAATTAAGAATTATTTTATATAGCCTAGCAATAGTTTATATGAAAAAATGATTATACACTACAAAGTCAATATTAATGATTTCCAGGAGACAGAAACAGAAAAAGGTTGGAAAAGGGGGGAAGAAGAGAAAGGGGGGGATGGAGGGAGGGAGGCTGGGAGGGAGAGAGAGACAGAGAGACACACAGAGAGAAAAACAGAGAGAGATGGACAGAGACAGAGAAGCAGAGATTAATGTTAGGTTTGTTATAATGGGTATTCCTTTATCTATAGGTTGCGGATCCTTCTAACACAAATTCTGTGAGTCTGATAATTAAAAAAAAAAAAAGGAAAGACCTGATAAATTCTTGAATGTGCTGTTAAAATGCTTTTATTTGTAATCAATCAGTTGGCCACTCTGGGTCCATGCTTCTTCATAACAAAATAATAAGGCTTTCCTCAACCTATTGCAAAAGGACTTTGTCAGAAAGCACTGCTTGAAGACAACAAGTGGCCATGAAAAGGAACTGCTTATAGCAGTGGGAGCTGTCCAGTTGAGATGAATTTAGAGGAACTTAAAGAGCAGAACTAGATACTTACGGCTAGACTAAAAGAAAAAAAAAAAGGTACATGGACCCACCAAATAGTGAGTGCAAAATACTTAGAGAAATCTTTGCCAGACTCAAACTCTTCCAGGCTGCCTCCATGTTAGATCACTGCAGCCTGATCTACTGATCTCACTAGCCTTCCTTGGATTTTATTGAGCCTGACTTCTACAATAAGCCTTTTCTAGTCCCTCCCCCTTTTATAGGTCCTGGTGCCTTTCTTTCTGAGATTGCCTTCCATCATACCTACTTATTTATATGTTGTGAGCTCCTTCAAGTCAGAGACTGATTTTGCATTTCTTTTTAATCCTATCCCCAGAACTTTGCAGTGTTTGGCACATAGCACATGCTCAATAAATACTTTTTTGAGTAACTGGTTTTGACCCTGCTTATACTCCAGACACCATTTTTTCACTTCAGCTCCATGATTACTAACCTGGACTTTTTGTACAACTGTTCTGGCCACTACTTACGCAAGAACATGCTGGCTTCAGCACATTCCCACTCCCCCAAATTGGGAAAACTTCAGCCAGAACCATAGAATGAGTACATTTGTGAGGTGGGCATATAAAATGGCACTGAGGTCTCCAGAGAAAAGAGCCATAGAAACATAAACTGGATGAGAAGCATCATGGCAAAATGAACAAAGGGATAGCCTTAGAGGCAAGAAAACTCATTTTCAGGTCCCTCCTCTTACATACATTAGCTATATGACCCAGAGCAAGTCATTTAACCTCCTATTGCCCTAGTCAACTCCTTACAACTACAAGTTGCAGAATAGTTGCTGATCTGCATTGGTAGAAAGAATTTCCTCACCAGGAACTCCCTATACAGATGAAATCACAGCTATGTAAAAAGATAAATGCATACAAACATACATAGGTGTTATTCCAAATCATTCAACTTTCTTTCTCTCTTGTTTTCTCTTTCCATCTTGCCTAATATCAAACACTTCCACTGAAAATCTAAAGTGAATTAAAACTGAGGATAATTAAATTATAGATGTAGAGACAGAAGACAACTTAGAGGCCATCTACCTCAACTCCCTCATTTCACAGCTGAAGAAACCAAGGTACAGAAAGGTTAAGTGATGTTTTACTAAATGGATGAACCAGAATTCAAACCCAGATCCTCAGACTCCAAATCCAGCACTCTTTCCATTGACACATTATCTCAAGTTCATTTTTTTGACTGAGTTACCTCAACTAGCCAAAGCACTGTGAGGATACACATCACCTGGATCTCCATGTGAGCAAATTAACCTTTGCATAGAAAAAAATTGCCCTGAAGCTGGTCGTTTGTCTTGAAAATATATGACACAGGCCACAAGGGAAGCCCAATCAGACAACCCATTTCTGCTACTGGAACATGAACTGAAAGCATATATCCCCATAACAATGGCATCATGTTCTCTGTATAGGAAGGATATACATTTGAAATGCACATTATTAAAAATATCTTAAGCAACAGAGAGAGCAATTCTGTGCCTCATATAATATAGAAATTATTTCAATCACACTTTTTTAAAACTTCCCATATGTCCCTTTCTTGACTTTCCATTCTTTTGTAACTGTGTTTCCTCCTCTGATCTTTGAGATTTTCTTAATGCACAGTTTGAAATCAGTTAATTCACTTTCATAATTTTTTATATAAGGACACATCAAATACAGCTTTCATGATGTACATAAGGGCAAATGCACTTTAAAGAAAGAGCCATTTCATATTTTTTGCTATGATTTGAAAGTCACTGATAATTTGCCCACAATTGGAAATAATACAATCTGTCCAAAGGTAATATTGTGAGCTATGTCACCATAACTAAGTTCTAAGGTCTATATGTGTTTGTTTTTCATTATTCATCTATGAAACATATTACAAAAAGAGATATTCACTCATTGCTAAATGTATCTGTTGACATGGCCCCCAAATCAAACCTATATATTCTAAAAAACTATGTCCTTCCAACATTCTATTTGTCTACTGCATAGAGCTAAAAGGGACTTTAGATATCATCTAGTCCAATCCCCTATGTGATTTATGTAAAAAGTGCAACTTAAAATTGTTCTCATGTACAAAAATTTCCATAATGGAGAAAAAAAAAATCTTGGGGTTAAAGTGGATTATAAGCACAATACAAGTTCAAAAAGCTAATGTTACCTTTGGCTCTGTTAAGAACAGCATAATGTCTAGAACAAGGGAAACCATAGTTCTACCATACTCTGTCCTCATGAAACTATATTTGGAGTACTATACGCAATTCTATATACTGTGGGCGGCTAGGTGGTACAGTGGATAGAGTACTAGGTGATTCCTCTTCCTGAGTTCAAATATAGCCTCAGACACTTACTAGCTGGTGATCCTGGGCAAGTCATTTTAACCCTGTTTGCCTTAGTTTCCTCATCTGTAAAATGAGCTGGAGAAGGAAATGGCAAAATACTCCAGTATCTTTGCGAAGAAAACCCCAAATGGGGTCATGAAAAGTTGGACATGACTGAAAACAACTGAACAACAAATGAGCAATCCTAGGTGCTATATTTTAGGAAGAAAACTAATAAGTTGGATTGGGTAAATAAGAGGATAATGGGGTTGATGAAAGGTGGTATTATGTAAAGACCAAGTGAAAGAATTAGGGATGGTTAGCCTTAAGATACAACTACATGGAGACTTAGGGGAATGCAATCATTACCTACAATTACCCAAAGGGTCACCACATAGAAGTGAAATTGGACTTTTTTTGGCCCCAAAGACAAAAGTAGGAGCATCAGGTTGAAGAGGGGCTTGATGTCAGGAAAGATGCCCAAAGTGATCTGTGTAAGAGTAGATTTCACTGCCTGGGAAAGAATGGGGTCATTCTACTTAGAAGATCAAAGATCTTGAGGTCTTCAAGGAGAGAAGCAGGATCCCTGATCACTGATGTTATAGAGGTGATGCTTGTTCACAGATGGGTTGGCCTACATATCTCAAAGAATTTAAGGAAGAAAATGACTTATATGTACAAAAATATTCATATCAGCTCTTTTCATGGTAGTCAAAAATTGGAAACTAAAATGATATGCTCATACAGGGGAATGGCAAAACAAATTGTAATATATGAATGTGATAGAATATTATAATTTCCTAAGAAATGATGAAATGGAAAATTTCAGAGGAGACCGAGAAGACTGATGCAGAGTAAAGGATACAGAACTAGGAGAAAAAAATTATACAAGGCTAATAACATTACTGAGAAAAACAACTTTGAAAAACTTTGGAAATCTGATTAACCCAATGACAAAACTATGAGTCAAAAAGAATGAAAATGAAACATGTCAACTTACCTCCTGATAGAGTTACATTGTTGAATTTTAAAAGAAACACATTTTCAGACAAAGTCAAAGTGGGAATTTGTTTTTGCTGGACTATGTAACAATATATTGATGGGTATGATTTTTGTTTTGGGGGATTTTTAAAAAATTTAATAAATGGGGGATAGTGGGAATGAGAGATTAATAAAATATCTGAAAAATAAAAGTATTAAATAAATTATTAACATTATGTTATTGTATATTAAATTATTAATATACTAAATTTTATAAATGGTAAATAAATAAATATTAAATTTTAAAAATCAAAGAGTGGGATGAAGCCAAGATGGTGGAATAAAAGTAGGGACTCACTTGAGCTCTCCCCTGAACCTCTTCAAAGATCTGTAAAAATGACTCTAAACAAATTCTAGAGCAACAGAACCCACAGAAAGACAGAGTGAAACAAATTTCTAGCCAAAGGCAACCTGGAAGGTCAACAGGAATGGTCTGTTGCACCAGGCTGAAAGAGGAGCACATTCCAACATAAGTCGCACCAACAAAGACCAGGCCCCAGAAAACCCAGAGCAGGCGTCAGAGGATTGAATCACTGACAGCTGTGGCAGTTTCCAGACTTTTCAACCCATAAATGCCAAAGACAACTTAAAAAGTCAGTTAAAAAATGTCTGTCAGACCTGGGTGAGAGAGTAGCACAGTCCAGCTCCAACCCCAGCACAGCCCTGGGGCTGAAGCAGTGGTAGCAGTCACAGCGGCAGCAACAGCAGCAGCAGTGGTGGCAGTGACAGTAGCAGCTGCTTCTGGAGCTTTCAGCCCACATATGGCAAGGAGATTGAATAACTGATCAGAAAGAGATCACAGGGATCTCATCGTTGGCACTGAGGCAGTATTTTGTTGCTTTGCCCATACTTGAATCTGTGTCGCAGTCCTGGGTGGCAGTCCTGGGGTGAGGAGAAGCACTAGCATAGCAGAGCTTGTGGCAGCAGTGGAGAGGCGACCCTCCTCACACTTCCAGGGTGAAAAAGAGTGCTTGTGGTCACTCAGAGATCAGAGCACAGGTCAGGAGAGGAGTAAACATCTCTCCTTAGATCATACTACCTTGGAAGCACTGAAAACTTACAAGTCCCTAGAAGTATCTCTGGGAACAGCTGCATAAAACCCCTGAAGCTTGGGACAGTATACCCTCCACACTGGAAGCAAAGCCCTACCTTAACAAAGAGTTAAAAAGTCAAGTAATTTGTTGGGAAAATGAGCAAACAACAGAAAAAAAAACTCAGACTATAGAAACTTATTTGCTGACAAAGAAGATCAAAACATACAACTAGAAGAAGACAGCAAAGTCAAAGCTCCTACATCCAAAGCCTCTAAAAAACATGAATTGATCTCAGGCCATGGAAGAGCTCAAGAAGGATTTTGAAAATCAAGTAAGAGAAGTAGAGGAAAAATTGGGAAGAGAAATGAGAGTGATGCAAGAAAATCATGAAAAACAATTCAATAGCTTGCTAAAGGAAACCCAAAAAATACTGAAGAAAATAACACCTTAAAAAATAAACTAGACCAAATGGCAAAAAAGGTCCAAAAAGCCAATGAGGAGAAGAAGGCCTTAAAAAGCAGAATTGGCCAAATGGAAAAGGAAGTCCAAAAGGTCACTGAAGAAAATAATTGCTCAAAAATTAAAATGGAGCAAATGAAAACTAATGACTCTATGAGAAATCAAGAAATTATAAAATAAAACCAAAAGAATGAAAAAATAGAAGAGAATGTGACATATCTCAATGGAAAAATAACTGACCTGGAAAATAGATCCAGGGGAGATCATCTTTTTTTTTAGGCAATTGGGGTTAAGTGACTTGCCCAGAGTCACACAGCTAGTAAGTGTCAAGTGTTTGGTCTGAGGCCAGATTTGAACTCAGGTCCTCCTGACTTCAGTACCGGTGCTCTTTCCACTGTGCCACCTAGCTGCCCCCAAGAGAGATAATTTAAAAATCATTGGATTACCTGAAATTCAAGATAAAAAAAGAGCTTACACATGATTTTTCAATAAATTATCAAGGAAAACTGCATTGATATTCTAGAACCAGAGGGTAAAATAGAAATTGAAAGAATCCACCAATCATCTCCTGAAAGAGATCCCAAAAGGAAAACTCCTAGGAATATTATAGCCAAATTCCAGAGTTCCCAGGTCAAGGAGAAAATATTGCAAGTAGCCACAAATAACCAACTTAAGTACTGTGGAAACACAATCAGGATAACACAAGATTTAGCAACTTCTACATTAAGGGATCAGAAAGCTTGGAATATGATATTTCAGAGGTCAAAGAGCTAGGATTAAAACCAAGAATCACCTACCCAGCAAAACTGAGGGTAATCAGTAAGGGAGGAAAATTTATATTCAATGACATAGAGGAATTAAAAAAAAACAGCTAAATAGAAATTTTGACTTTCAAATACAAGACTCAAGAGAAGCGTGAAAAGGTAAATAGGAAAGAGAAATCATAAGGGACTTATTAAAGTTGATTAGAGGAAGGGATAATCAGAATGCAGGCAATCTTGGGTTAGGGGGAGAGGAAAGATGGAGAGAAAATTTGGAAATCAAAATCTTGTGGAAGTGAATGTTGAAAACTAAAAATAAATAAATCAATTTTTAAAAAATAAATATATTCTCTTTTTCTAAAAATCAAAGAAAAAAAGTATGACTTAGCCTTGAGAGGCTTTGAGATCATTTCTGAACCTATAATTTTGTGACTAAAAGAATTTGGCTCAGCTAATTATAATATTTTGAAGTAGGCTATAGATTTTTTTTTCTTTGAGACCTTTAATAAAACAGACTACAATTTTCAGCTCTGGTGTAACTATATAGGTTACCTAGCCCCACTTCTAGCAAATTTAGCCCCCCAAAATCTACATTGGCCATTAGGCCTCCAGATTTCCATTTTCCCTGGTTCTCTATCTGTGACAAGAAGTCTATCATGTCACCCACTTCACCAACCAACCTGACACAATAGAGTATAAAGAAAATACATTCTAGGCAAGATGACAGATGCAATCTTCATGCTACTGATCTAGTGATCACTGACTTTTTGGGAACTTTGAGATATCCAAATGCTCCTTTCTGAGCCATCCTCAGCCCTCTTACTGACCTTAACTATTCTGGATGACACATAATATTTAAATTTGTAAAAAATTGTAGTATAGTACCTTGAAAAAAACTTCTGGACTTGGAGTCAGAGGATTTGAGTTTGAGCCTCAATTCTGCTACTTGCTACCTATGTGATATTTGGTCAAGTATCTTAATCTCTCTGGGTGTCACTTTTCTCATTTTTTAAAAAGATAGTTGGATTAGATGATGTCTAAGGTCTCCTTCAGCTCTAAATTTAAGGTCTTATGATTAAAAATAATTTTATTTTAGGACAGTGAGATGGAAAAGGAAGGAAAAGTCACAAATTCAAGACTGGGAATCAATGACCCTGGGTTGGATTGTTTCCTTTCTAGGATACAAGGGCAGTGACTATAAAGGAAAGGTAGAAGGAAGTGGGTGGGTAGAAGTGCAAATGACTCTGGAAGAGGTAATGGAATAATGAATGCAAGAACTAGTATGTAAGAATGAACAAGAGAGAGAGTGAGAATGAAAGAGAGAGACAGAGACTGTGGCAAAGAACATGAGAGAAAAGGGCACGTGTGAGGGAAAAAAAGAAGAAAGGTGAGAGATAGTATACAAGATGAAGGATGGAGTGAGAATATGAAAGGACAAGGAGTTTATTGCAGTCCCTAGCAGGTGAGAGTTGCTTACAAGTGACTCTTGACACTCTCAAGCAAGACCACGTATTCCAGTTTATCCTTTGCCCAGCTGAAGCCCCGAAATATGAACCTTGTGAACACAAAACAAGGGTACAAGGACACTGAAAAATCAAACCAAACAAATAGTCCAAACTCTAAAATAGTGGTTCCTCACTAATAAAATCTAGATGCATACTCCCAAATAGCTGGGCTTTTGAAACAAATTCAAAACTGGCTGCAGAGTTCTATAAACATATCTCACCACATTATTTTTTGGGGGGGATGGGCTACTGTTTTCTGTTCATTGCTCTGAAAACTTAAGGAAAAGGGCAAAATCATATTTTTTAAACACAAAAAAAATTGTTGCAAAAACTATCTGAATTATATCCAATTCTCTTATGTTCCTTACACTGCCAGACATATTAGAACATAACGTTTTCATTACGGAATGCACCATTTTCACACTGACACAATTTCTTTTTCTTTAAAAACAGGGAGAGTTCAGGGGGGTGGGGAGAAAAACTTCAATGGATGGCATTTTTATACCAGAACAGCATTTACTGACTAAAATAACATATGTGGTTAGAGAAGGATGCACAAGTCTATGCAGTCAGTCCCCATAAAGACCAATTACTTTTGCACACATAAAAAAAAAAGAAATTCTTTTTTAAAAAAAAAAGTCACAGATCACTCCCATAATCATGAAGCCTCCCAAAGCATACTCTGAGTCATAAGGCACACTGATTAGAAAGCATCAATGAATCAATGCAAACTCAGGAACACCATGACAACTAAAAACAGTGAGCTGTTTGAGCTTTAATTAACATGAGAGTCAAAGTTAAACCACAAGCTTGAAGGTAGCCTATAATTTAATAACTACGTATTGAATGTCTTTTGGTTCCTATCACTGTTAATCAGAGGACCTTGCTAGAAGATGCAATTATTAGGTGCCTACTATGTGCAAGAGGTGATATAATTAGCATTTACATATAGAAATAAATTGAAAGCTTACCAAGTGCTAAACCACATTATACCACTTAAGCTTCCCATTGACCTCTGGAGGTATATATTTGAGATCCTAAGGACATAGGACTATAGTTTTAAGGCTGGAAGGAACCTTAGGGATCATCTAGACCAATTCTCTTATTTTACAGATGAAAAATTGAAGCCCAGAGAGTTGAAGGGATTTGACTAAAGTTATATGGATAGCAAGTGACAGAGCCAGGATTTGAATCTACATCCTCTGACTCCAAATTCAAAATGCTTTCCATATATTATGTTACCCTAATGTCATACATCTACTCTAGAGGCAATTGGGTGTCTCAGTCAATAGGTTTGGGCCTGAAGTTAGGAAGACCTGCATTCAAATTCAGCCTGAGACATATACAACTGTGTGACCTTGAGCAAGTCACCTAATTTCTCTCACCCTTAGTTTCCTCATCTGTAAAATTGGGGTAATAATAGTACCCACCTTCCAGGGTTGTTGTGAAGATCAAATGAGATAATACCTGTAAAATGCTTTGTAAACCTTTAAGTACTATATAAGTCATTATTATTCTAATTATTATTGAAGCGCCAATGTATATTTTATGACTAATATCAATCCTGTTTTTATTATGTAATACACAGATACATCTGCCTTTCATTTATTGGTCCACATCATGTTATCTGCCTAAAATAGTAACTCCTCAAATAGCCTGCTAGAGTGCACAGAGTTAAACTTACGTTAAGGAAGAGCTAGGTTCAAATCCTGTCTCTTACATTTACCAGCTGTGCAAGTCATTTGAGCTCTCTGAGCCTCAGTTTCCTTATCTTTAAAATGAGGACATTGGACTAGACATGTATAATACCCCCTTCCAACTCAAAATCTACAATGTGATGGTGTTCTTCAGTGATTTCAGTCATGTCTGACTCTTCATGACATTTGCGGTTTTCTTGTCAAAGATACTGGAGTGGTTTGTCATTTCCTTCTCCAGCTCATTTTACAGATGAGAAACTGAGGCAAATAGGGTGAAATGACTTGTTCAGGGTCACACAGCTAGTAAGTATCTGAGGCCAGATTTGAACTCAGAACATGAGTCTTCCAGACTCCAGACATCACATATTATCCACTGTACCACCTAGCTGCTCTTATAATGTGATGATACTATGGCCCTATAGCAGTAAGGACTACTACTACTGTTGCTTCTAAGGTGAGGCCAGGTCCACATACAGATTAGAACATAATAAATGGTTTTCTTAAATGAGAAGTATGACCAGAAGTGTTTGGCCCATTGTTTAAATGAATATTTCATAACTCAGAAAATAAAAGATCCAAGTTAGTAATGTGGTGCTCTAACCCGTCTCCTGTGAGTGATACTCCATCTGTTTCCAGGGGAAGAGGGAAATAGACAATCTGTTGTCAAAGACAAGAATGTGGGAAAGTGCTATAGAGAGCCACAGAAGATGTTCTTGGGAGAGCAACATTTGCATTTCCCCAAAGCTAAGCTATAATGATTGTGTGAGGATCAGAAAATTCCAACTGTCTTTGCTGAATAAAATAATTTAAGTGATTCTGTGATCTAATCTTTAGATACCCTTTCTTCTCTTCCTTCTTCCTTCTCTCTTTCCTTTTTTTCCATTTTCTCTCTTTCCTTTCTTCTTCCTTACTTCATTCAGTCTTCCTTCTTCCTTCATTCTTTCTTTCTTCTTTCATTCCTTACTTCTTCCATACTTTCCTCCTTCCCTTCCTTCACCCTTTTAAACTTAACTGAAGGAATGTGTTCCATTTCAGGAATCAATTTATTAAATATTCCTGTTAACATAATGATGAAAAGAATTACTTCACTGATAACATACAGGAAGATAATTTGAGGCAGCAAAACATACTTCATCCATGGGGTGAAAACAAAACAATTCCTGACATCAAGGAGTTGACATCCTACTGTCCTTCACATACATATATTCAAAACATTCACATGTCTAAAGCCCTGACTCTGACATGCCTCATTTATTAGAGAGGGAGCATAATGTAACAGATCACAATGCCTAGGAATCCAAAACCCCAGATTAAAGCCAGTTTCACCACCTATTAGTCATATGCTCTTGGGCAAATCACCTCTCTGAGCTTCAGTTTCACCATCTATAAAATGGGGATAACACCACCTACTCTGGCTGTTCTACAAGGTGATAAAGATAAAATGAGATAATAATGTCTATGAAAACTATAAAGCATCATAAAAACAGAAGGGATGGACAAATGAGATAATGTAAGTAAAGCAATTTGCAAACATCAAAGCACTATATAAATGCTACATATTATTAGAAATAATAATAATAAACAACATGAGATGTGATATGACATAGAGGACAGAGAGCTAGTCTTTAAGTCAAAAAAAATTCAACGTTCAAACACCTCTAACACATACTGATTCATTATCCTAGACAAGACACAAGCACACAATGACCCCAGGCAAACATGTTTTGCTTTACATTGGTGAAGGGAGTTTCCTCACTGGCAATTCATTATTCCAATAAAATTACAAGCAATGAAATATAGCGCAAAAATTTTAGACAGATGAAATTGAGAACTATGTTACATGAGGGATAGTGTCTGATAATAATGAAAAGTATGTTGCAGCATCTTAAAACTGATGGAAACTATCCAAACATACTAGACTGAAAGTAGTTTTGCATGCCAGCAAGGGAGGTAAGAAAACTAATAGGTTCTACACATATGAAGTTAACAGATTTTAGTTTAGTCAAAAAACACTGGAGTAGGGAAAAGGAAGAGAGAAAAGTGAAAAATGGGCATTTGCACCTTTCCTTTCTTTAGTCACCATGTGACTGTCCAGGGCATTATGCAACCAGCAGAGAATCCAAACTAGGACAAGGCACTGAAATATATATCTCTGGCAGCCCTAGGCACACAGCCCACTCATATATATTAGAGCATGAACACGCAAGAGAATCATGAAAATGAACATGCAGTATCCATGAGGTATTACTACTTTCCTTCCAAATTCTCAAGGTGGTACCAGAGACTGTCCCAGTGATATGGGGTCAGATTAATCAAGTACTGAATGCTTCCTACATAAAAGTGACTATGGAGGAACACCAAGAAAAACCACTGGAATGAAAATTAGGAGAGAGATTCTAGCCTCAGTTATGTCTCTAGCTAACTATGTGACTTTAAGCAAATCACCTAACTTTTTAGAAACTGTTTCCTCATCTATAAAATGGAAAGATTGGACCATATCACTGGTTCTCAACTCTTAGATCTTGGACACATGTGAGATGATGTGGGGTTATTGCAAAGACCCATGCAATTAAATGACTCAAAATGAATTAAATAAAAAAAAATGCCTTCTGTAGATTGAATACTGTCACATCTGTGAATTACTATTTTTTCATACTGTGTAGATGCTGTTGTGATTAACAAAATGCAAATTCATTGAAAGGTATTCATGAATTTTATTCCTGGAGAAGAGATGAAGAAATCCATCTGCCTCATTTCCTTGAAGAAGTTTGAGACTATGGATTCATAATGGTATACAAGCTCTTGTATGTCATCAATGTCTTTTGGCTTTGTTTAACTGTTGCTCATTGTTCAATGGGTCACTGGGGGGAAAGTAGTATATCGCTGTGTATATTAATCATTCTAGGTGACTAAAAATATTTATTCAGATGTGTATGTGCTATCTAAAGAGCATAATGGGAGGGTGTGCCTAGGTCATGCTTCAAAACCTCAGGCAAGTGCATGACTGGAACATTTAGAACCCTCTAGAGTTCCCTCCCCTCTTCTCCTCTCCTTTTCTTTCCTTTCCTTCTCCCTCCTCTCTCCTCTAGGTGACTAGAAATGACTGTGATATAAAAACAAAAGACATCAATGTAATTTTAATTTTGAAAAATCCTAATTTAGATGAAACTGGTACTGAGTTCAGAATAACTTTTCATCATCATGTATTTTTTCAATACATACTAATAAGCAACTATTGTCACATGAGAGAACACAAAATTTTGGACTTTAAGAAGGGCCTATGTACTCCAAAAGTTGAGGCTCTCCAAGATCTCTTCCAATTCTAACATTCTAAGAGACTACAGTTCTTAGGACAAGTCATCCCCTACCAATTAAACATTTAGCAAATTTTACCAATTTTACCAATAAAAACATTTAGCTCAGCAACACTGAGCCAGGCAGCGTATGTGTCAAATGAGGAGTACAGATAGTAAATGCTATTGGTATTCAAGGGAAGCAGACAGCACTGTGGGACATAGTAATCGGGCTAAACTTCATAGAAAATGCTTTTGTACTATACCATAAAAGATGGATGGAGAATAACTTGCCAAACAACTTACTTTAAATTCAAAGTCATTTTAGGATGTCTATTTCAGCCCTGAAGTCCCAAGAGGCCCTAGTGGATAGATTGGTGCTAGCTCTTTCTGAGATTTCCAATCCACTTGGAAAATTTTCACATGGTCCATAGTGAATCAAGCTCTTCAAACTTAGTGCCCACTTCAGAGCACACTGGAATTTATTGGTGTGCCCCAGAACTGAAATACCTCCCCGAGGTCCTTCTGCCTGAGCATCCTACCTGGCCTCAAAGTGGATCTCCAAGAACAGATTCATACTCTAGAGTGGAGGTGGGGAACCTTCTCTAGAGAAATGTCTAGACCCTGCAGATGGCTCTAAATGTTCCAACTATTTACCTGCTTGAGGTGTTGGAACATGACCTAGGCATACTTTCCCATCACATTCTTCAGATACCACACATACATCTGATTGAATGTGTGCTACAGATTGTTCAAACATTTGGTCATACAAAATGACTTCTGTAATCATGGTTTATTCATCTAGAAGCCACCAACAGACGGCAAACTTAAAAAAAAAAGACTTTGAGAGTCATCTATTATGCTCCTTGTTACTAACTCTAGTCACAATAGTAAAGGAGTTTGAAATTATTGGCTACAAAGGGACAAGCATCTCAGGATTTCACTTTCCAGATGAGCTGGCTTGCAGATAATTGAAATTTGACTTCAGTGTGATTTTTCAAATATTAAATCAATGACCAAACAAACAACTCTTGTATAGCTCAGGAGCTGTGGAGTTTCCTTCTTCCAACCCCCACCAATGACGTCAACTCATTCCAGCAACATCATAAAGCAAACAGCATAAAATCTGAATGTCCCTCACTGTTTGCTGTGCCAGTAATAGCTCCAGGATGAGTTGTTCTTCCAATTGGCTTGGCAAACATTTTGATGCACTGAAACTTTTGCAAAGTTTGTTGACTTTTCTGGGTATCTCATCTTAAACTTAAGAAACTCAGAAAAATTTCATTTTTTTTGTTGTGTTTTCTGTTCTCCCTTGAGAGAAAAGAAAGCTTTAAACCATCAACAAATGAACATGGTTATTAATGAAATGCTATCCATTCATTTTCCTTTCACAATAAGAGCATTTCTCATTTTGAATAAATTCTAAAAGGCCAAAGATGAAAGCTGGCACACTGGTGGTTGGAAAATATGTCCATAAACAGATGAAAATGTTTAAAAAATTAGGAATAAGTAAAGACATTAAAATATTAGAAATTACTCATCTTAACTTTCAAATATGAGCAATATAACTTGAACTACAAAATAAAGACTGTATGTACTCATATTACATGGGAGTATAACTTATTAGCTAGATAAGGGAAAGGGAGGAGAGATTCAGGAGTTATCTCCAACCTCTTACTGAGTCAGTCTGTGACTACATTAAGTCATCAGGCCTAATAGCTGTGACTCAGTCTCTATAAAATACAGTGATAATGTTCTAGTTTTCATCTTTGAGGTACTTTCTTCTAACAATCCTGGTCAGGGTAAAACTTCAAAATTTGTCAAGAGGGTGTGGGAAAGAACCCTGGAGCTAGAGTCTAAAGGCCTGGGTATGAATCCAAACTCTGTCATTTATCCCTCTTTTCACCTCAGTTTCCTTATTTGTAAAATTAAGATACCTATATTACAGGATTGCTATGAAGAAAAAACCTTGAAAACTTTGAAACCACTATTAAAAGGAATCAATAATAACCTTAAAATAAAAATAACAATAATAATTCAGTGTGCAAAAATTGCAACCAAAAGATTTCCGTTGTGTTATCTAAGAAGAAAGGGCTTGCTGATCAAATGGATAGTAAGGAAGATATGGGAGTGGTGGGGAAGTATTTTAAAACTACTAGGAGGAAAAAAATCATTAGCAATCACCTTGAAGTACTTCAGAAGAATTTTTTATATGCGGATAATTGATAAGATACAAATCACTCTTATCACACTTTATTAAAACCAATTACCTAGAGACCTGTATTCCTACTAAACAATCAGTTAGCCTGAAGTGAGTTACTATAAATATTTGTAAATAGCATAAAGTAATAAAACTGTATTTATTTTGTAATTTACACCTTTTGACAATTCAGACATATATTCCTCCCACCCAATTATGTCTCCCATCCCACAGTGGTTCAAATTGGTGAGGGTTCACTATACTTTCACCAACTGCTCTAATGGAAAGGATTTATTAACCCACTGATTCCATGTGGATCATTTTGGCCACATTTATGGGCATAAAAGTTCAGCTGTTTGGGTTAAACTGAAACCTAATACTTTTCTTCCAAGTAAGTAACCAGACATTTCAGTCAGAATGTTTCAGCCAGTCCAAGATGAAGACAAAAACATTACTGTCCCTTTGTTGAGAAACTACTACTATAAACTGGGGATGATAATGCTTTCTGCTTCCTCTCCAGGCTGCTTGACACATAATCTGTTCAAAATGCCCTAAACACTTTCAAGAAGAAACTAGCTGTCTAACTAGCTATCCATTAACTCATCATAAGTGACAATGAAACTGAAATTCACCAAAACATAAAACTCCAACCATCTTTTCTCTCATAATTATTTGCTGGTGATCAATGAGTTAATGAATGATTATAATAATATTAATGATTAATAATCAATCAGATCAGAGTGAGTAACAAAAGATCCTCTTCTGCCAGGAACCTAAGGCCATTTCTCCCACTAACAGGCCCCAGCTCTGGGCTCACTCCCAGGGTCAATCCTAAAATTTCAGTCTGGCCTCTAAAGGGAAAGGATGTATTTTTTTTTCTTGTTGCCTCTTTACATCTGCCTCACCAGAGCTCCAGAAAAAATACTTATAACTTAGTTATGGCTCATGTCTATGTCTCTTCAAAAGGGAATAGAAAAGTATTCAATGTACAGTACACATACACATATATATGTATATATATATATGTGTGTGTGTATATATATATATATATAGTATAGGACAATTATTTATTTCCTCCATAAAAAAGAAACACTTAAAGCACAAGACTCTCTTAAACATGTATTGGCAAAGACCTAAAACATGAAACATTCACTCCTATTATATATTATTTATATTCTTCCTGGATGTTGATACTTAAAATATTAAAACATGAGATACTTAATGGAATTGGCAAAAAAAAAAAACATTTTGCCTTTACCTCTTCTTTGCAATATCTAAACAAATTCCTCAAGTTCCATTTTTTCTGCCAAACTAGGGCATGGCTTGGGCTCAGCCTCCCTGAGGATGGTTATCTTCTCCAAGAGGATGTAGTTGTAGAAAATTCTTCCTGCTACCAATCAGTTATGACTTAGGATTATACGAGTTCCTCACTTCCCAAAATGGCCACTCCCCAAAGGTCTCTGAGGATCACTTCTGGGTCACCTATGCTAGGGAAAAGAAACACATGGGAAAGACAGCCAGATGTCCAAGGTATGGCCTCAGGCTTCTCTAGGCTGCAACAATATACTGGGTATATGTGCATACATGTCAAACCAAAGATAGTAACTACTATGGGAATTCTGATGAAGGAGATATCACTGTGCGTTAGAGTAACCAGGCTAGACTTCATAAAAAGGAGACCTGGAAGGGGCAGACCTAAGACGGCACAGTAGAGGCAGCAACCCAGCCAAAGTCTCTGAACATTCCCATCCAAACGACTTTAAAATAATGCATCAAATCAAATTCTGTAGCGGCAAAGCCAGTGAAAGTTCAGGGTGAGATATTTTTTCCAACCCAAGACAATTTAGGAGATTGGAAGACGAGGTCTATGACTCCCCTGAAATAATTTCCATAACACTTCTACAATAGTAAAAAAGCTATAACTAATACAGACAATTTATGTTTATGTGATTTACAAAGTGAATTAGGAGAAGAAAACGAATGTAGAAAAGTATCTTGTATGAGAGTGGACTTGAATTATTATTTGTAAGATGGAAGGAAGGCCATTTCAAAACAGAAGGGGCAACTAGGTTGTCCAGTGTCTAGAGTACTAGATTTTGTAACCAGGAGTTCAAAACCTGTTTCAAACACTTATTAGCTATGGGACTGTGGGAATTCACTCTTTCTGCCTCACCTTCTTCATCTGTAAAATAAGGGTAATAATAGCACCTCCTTTACAGGGTAGTTGCAAGGATCAAAGGAGGCAATAAATGCAAATTTTTATAAACCTTAAAGGACTATATTCATGTATGCTACTGTTAGTTATTATTTCACAGATGACGAAGAGGGTAGCAACAGGAAGACAGAGCAACAACGTAATTTGTCCAAAAGGCTTGAGTTGGGATTGAGTAATAAACAAGAGTACAAAGGTAGCATAGTGGGCATATTTGCAGGAAAAGTTTGCAACATTTGATCCACAAAGTTACGAGAAATTATTAGAGGGTTGTGAGCAACAGAAAGACTTGGAAAGACGGAAAGTTATTTGAGCAGCAGAACAGGCTACGTTGGAGCAGGTAGAACCCAGAAGCCACTATGAGGCCAAAATCCAAGCACACAGGATTTTGGTCAAATCTCAGGATGACACAAAGCTAGGGTGAAGAGCTACGGTGTAGAATACAGTCAGGATCCCAAAACACTAGGGCCATGGGCCAAAGCTAATATCAAATTTATTAAGAATAACTATAAAACCTTATACTTTAGTTACAAAAATCAACTTAATAAGTCTAAGATGGAAGAGGCACAGCTAGGAAAAAACATTCCTATATGAAAGATTTGGGAGTTTTGGTTAACTAGTAGGTCAATGCAAGTCAAGAGTTTGACGTGGAAGCTCCAAAAAGCTAACATGATCTAAAGGTTCATTAAGAGAGATAGAGTGTCCAGGCAAGGGAGGGAATAATTACATTTACTCTGTCCTGGTTAAACCATATCTAAAACAATGGGTAGTGATGTGGTACAGTGGATAGAGCACTGGGCTTAGAATCAGGAAGACTCATTTTCAAGTGTTCAAATCCGGCCTCAGACACTTACCAGCTGTGTGACCCTAGGCAAGTCACTTAACCCTGTTTGCTTCAGTTTCCTCATCTGTGAAATGAGCTAGAGAAGGAAATGGCAAACCACTCCAATATCTTTGCCAAGAAGACCCCAATAAGATCATGAAGAGTTAAAACGACTAAAGTGACTGAACAACAACAAAACATCAGGAATATGTAACAAGTTTTAGGAAAGACATTGATAAACTGGAAAGATCTCAGGATTGTGCCATAAAAAGATCAGCTGAAGGAAATGGAGATGTTTACCCTGTAGAAAAGAAGACTAAGTGGGGACATGTTCTCTATCTCCAAGTATTTGGAGGGTCCTCATGAAGATGAGAGATTAGACATGTTCTACTGGGCCCACCAGGACAGAAGGAAAAGCAAAGGGTGAAGGTTTCAGAGAAGAAAATTCAGGCTTGATGTCAGGAAAAACATACCAATAATTAGAGTTATCTAATATTGGAAATGGGCTGCCTTGAGAAGCAATGGGTTCTTCTTTGCAGAAAGTCTTCAAACAGAGGCTAGGCTGTTCAATGTGTTTTGGAAAGGACTTTTATTCTAGTATGGATTGGACTGAATGAGATCACTTCCATTCTGAGATTCTGTGTGAGTCTGCGTTATGCTGAGAAAAGAAGGAAGAATGAAAAGAAACAGGAACAAGGAATCAAAGAGGAAAGCAGAGTTGACAACTGTCCCTAGGCAGGAAAACAGAGAAAGGTTAAAGATTTTTGTAAGGTCCTCTGACAGACCGGAATGCTAAAGGGGCAGAGGAATCTTCAGAAGGAGGTGACTTATTTGAAAATATAGATGCTATTTCATTTTTATCTACCTTACAGACATAGTTATAGAAATTGAGAACAATCATAATTAGCCCAAGGCAAAAGTATTGATGTCTAACTTTTATTAATGTGTGTTTTCAAAACAATGAAGACATTTTATGTGTCTCAGTTCATTGCCTTCTTATCTCTAGCTAGGTGTTGAATAACCCTAGGGGGTAGATCTAGAATAATGCCGGGACTGAAAATACCCTGCCCTGAATCTCACTTACTCTCTGTAATTATCTTCTTTCTATGTATTTCCAGCGGAATACTTTACAAAGCTTAGCAATGATACAACACGCAAAGATGAAACCATGTCCAAAATAAAGGCAATCCTCCAATGGGAATGTGGAATGAGGAAAGAGTGACCCAGGGGAGCTCAGATAATAGTCAATATCAGACTAACTGGCCAAAGAGACAGTCTCTTCTTGAAAACTAACTCCAGCAGAAGTCAGATGTTCACAAAATGCCAATCATCGCCGACAGTAAAGCTAAGAAGTCGAAAGTCTTCTTTTCTGGGAGGAAACTGTTAGTGCAGGGTGGTGACAAGGACAGATAAATCTTATCATTAAATTATGACATTAGTGGGGAAACTATGTTACATTATCAGAGAGGTCATTTGCAATATATTCTTAGACAGGATTTTCCTTCCTTGTACTGAAATTTAGGTGGTGCCAAATACAAGCCACTCATTTGGACAAAAAAAAAAGCAATTAAAGACTAATATTTCTGAATACTCATTTTGACTTCCAAAGATTTGGAGGGAAAAAAATGTTCTTCTTTTTGGGAAATACACTAAATGCATGGAGTTATATAACTGCTATGCTTCTAGTCAAGGCCCTGATAAGCTTGCAGTGAATTTTTTAGCCACTACCTACTGAAGCAAATCCCACTTATAGACTCCTGATGGCTTTCATGTTAATAATACCAAGAAGCTTTCCCATTAATGTCATAATTTAATGATAAGACTTATCTGTACTTGTCACCTCCATGCTCTAACAGTCTCCTCCCAGATAAGAAGACACTGACATTTGGAAGGGAAATGGCAAAACATATTCATTCCCATCCTTCCTTAGCTCTAGTCTCCCTTTCATACTCCAAAGGGTACAGATTCTACCTCTGGAAGGAAGAATGCTGAGGAACCTTCCACACTGAATCCTTCTGAATGGAATTTAAAATATAATACATTCAACAAGTCATTTACCCAACATATCAGCACCTCTATCACACAGGAGCATTCGGTATCTCAGATGCAATATTTACAATAATGGATATTTGGAAGAGAAATACATTTCCCCTGGCGTATATGTAAATATAGATATACATATGTATGTGTGTGCAGTATAAACATATACATATGTGTGTTTATATATTTATCCTCCATGTTTATACATACAGACATATATACAAATACAGAGGATTTTTGCCTTGGGACATAATACCAATGAGAAGGGCAAATGGGGGCATATTCTTTCTCTGACAATTGCATTAACTGCTGGATTCACTATAGACTCATTTTGGTTCCTTGGCATTTTACTGAGGACAGACAATTACTGTGCTACCAAGTAGGCAGAACTGTTAGGGGCCACAAGCTAGGGCTGGGGCTCACCCTCCCACCTCTGGGCTATTTTATAAACAGTCTCACTGCATCTGTAGTATTTAAATAATCTCATCACCTATGCCAGGACTTGCCACTTTGGAAATAGCTCTGCCTTTATTTTGGCCATCTTCATATTCTATTCTATTCTATTCTGTTGTTCTGTTTCTGTTACAACAAATACCTATTAAAAGCTAATAGCTTCTAGCAGCTCTGGCAAGGTGATGGGGAAATAAACACACACACACACACACACACACACACACACAGAGCACAGCCCCTGTCCTCATGAAACTGGACCTAGTCTTGGTTTTAACTGAAATGTATTAGTATTGTTGTTTAGTCATTTTCAGTTGTGTCTGACTATTTGTGACCCCTTTTAGGGTTTTCTTGGCAAAGAGAAAAATGAGGCCAAAAAGGTCAAGTTATTTGCTTAAGGTAACACAGGAAGTGACAAAGCCATAATTTGAACTCGTTTCCACTGCTGCCAAAGCCAGAGTTTAATTTTTATATTGTACCTACCCGAAGGGAACCTTTGTTGTTGTTCAGTCGTTTTTAGTTATGTCTAACTCTTCATGATCCCTTTGTGGGTTTTCTTGGCAAAGATACTGGAGTGGTTTGCCATTTCCTTCTCCAGCTCATTTCACAGATGAGGAAACTGAGGCAAACAGGGTTAAGTGACTTGCCCAGGGTCACACAGCTAGTAAATGTCTGAAGTCATATTTGAACACAGATCCTCCTGACTCCAGACCCTGGACTCTATCCATTGTGCCACCTAACTGTCCCTACTGAAAAAGTCATTTTTTAGTGTAGCTATGAGAATCTCCTAACATATACAAAATGTTCAGCTATCAAATTCTTATGCCCAGCAATCTTCCACATAAAAGGACTGATGAAAAATGCTATCTTCCTCCAGAGAGAGAACCAATGAATATGGGACTTTGTCCATCAAACAACACTTATTGTTGCGCTGTGCCAGACATGATGCTAAGCATTATGGATACAAAGGAAAGGCAAAAAAATCTGTCCCTGCCCTCACTGAGTTCACACAACAATGGGAGATGGGAGGGAAGGGAAGGAGAACAACATATAAAATAACCAGGCATATAGAGGATGAACAGTAGATGGACAGTAATCTAAGGGGGGAACATACCAGCAGCTGGTGCAACCTAGAAAGGGCTCCTGGAGAAGACGGAATTTGAACTGTAGTTTTTTATTTGAAAACTAGGAGGCACAGTAAAGGGGTATAGAATGCCAGATGTGATGAACAGTAGAACAAAAACATAGAAAAGAGAGTAGGAATGCCAAGGCATGATAAAAAACAAGTAAGCCTCTATAGCAAGAAGATCACAGACTGGTGTGAAAGAAATGGTGAAAAATATGAGTGACTTGAAATGAGAAAGAAATGAAAAAACAATGGTCTTGGTGAATGCCCTCAATTTCTGTGTGTGTGTGTGTGTGTGTGTGTGTGTGTGTGTGTGTGTGTGTGTGTGTGTGAAGTATGAGGCAAGGATGTCAGCCAAGAAGGTGAGGAGAAAGAGTGACTCTGGAGGTTTGAGGAGAGACCACAAACTTTGGAATGTCTCCTGTGTTGAGTTGGAATTGATTAGGAAAGAATAAAATGCTTGCCTGGATGCAGTGAGGACCCAGATGAGAATAGTAACATGAATCTGTAGTGGACCCAATCATCTCAGTTTCAGTTTTTCTTTCAACTCAGTTGGATAACAAATGAATAGGAGCAAAGGAGAGATGATGAAAGCAACAGATGCTTAGTAGGACAAGAAGGCAAAAGATTTGAGAGGTGAGGAAAGTGCACAACTGAATTGGTTCCCTTAAGGACCAAGACAGAAAAAGGAAGATAGTGTAGCCCAAACAGGGTGATAGTGTAGGAAAGAACTAAAAGGTAGAGAGAACACAGATTACAATAAGGACAAAGAAGAGAAGTTAGGGTCATAAGGGTTAGGGAAAGAGGGAACTGTAAAAGATTGTGATCAGATAAATCAATTCTGAAGTTCACAAACAAGAATTATAGCTAATTTCTAATATAGTGGATAGAGATATAACCCACATAAACAAAAATTGGGGGGTCCTAAATATTTTAAGACTATAAAGGAGTTCTGGGACCAAAAATTTGATAACCACTGGTCTATGCTATCAATTTTTTTTTATTTTTAACATTGTTTTTTCAAAAATGTTGAGTTTCAAATTCTCCCCCTCCTTACACCTCACTCACTAAGAAGGCAAGCAATATATCAGTTATACATGTGAAAGCATGTAAAACATTTCTATATTAGCCATGTAGCAAAAAAATAAAGATAGTGAGAAAATTACACTTCAATTTATTCCCAAGTTCATTGGTTCTCTCTCTGGAGAAAGAGAGCATTTTTCATCATAAATCCTTTGGAATTGTCTTGGATCACTGTATTGATCAGAGTAGCTAAGTCATTCACAGCTGATCATCATTATAATATTGCTGTTACTCTATACAATGATCTCCTGGTTCTGTTCACTCCACTTTGCAACATTTTATATATGTCTTCCCAGGTTTTTCTGAAACCATCCTGCTCATCATTTCTAATAGTACAATAGTATTCCATCACTATCATATACCACAATTTACTCAGCCATTTCCCAATTAATGGGCATCCTCTCAATTTCCAATTCTTTGCCACCACTATGCTATCATTATTGATACATGTTAGTTTTATGAACACTTGCTGTAAGCTTGGTTAAAAGTACAAAAAAAAAAGAAATAAAGGAGTAGAAGATAGATAAAGAATACATACATATGCATACAAGTGAAAGAGGAAGAAGGTTGCTAATAAAAGCTATTCATTTCAGCTGTTTAAAAAACATCCCTTTTTCAAAGATCCTGATAGGAGAGCAAAAGAACAGTAATTAAATACATTACAATATACAAATATACTCTTGAAACTACGTATATAATGTTTTCTAGAGAAGAGTATGCTTCATAGGATGCTAAAGAAAAATAATCTCATTTTTCTCAAGTAAGACCATTTATTTCCCCAGAATTTAGTATGCAAGAAGGTATTCTCTCATTTTGCTCTTGGATTCCCTCCCCTGTTTGATTAATTCAATTCAATTCTTCAAGGCCAAACCAATCCTCTTCCATGAAGCCATCTTGAAAGTGAAAGTGGTTCAAGAGAGACTGATTTGGAATCTGAAGAACAAGTTCAAATCCTGGCTGTGTCACTTACTGTCTCTGTGACCTCGGTCAAGTCACAACCCTGAGCTTCAGTTTCCTCATCTGTATAATAAGGAAAATGAGCTCCATGACCTCTAAGAGCCCTTCCAGTTCTATATCTATGATTCTCTGAGTCCATATTCCTATTTCAATGCTCACTGATATCTCCTTTTCTGAACCCGTTTGTTAATTACAGTTTGTGACACTTGATTGAGTATTCAATAATTTCTTTCCCACCCCACCCCCAACAATCAACAAGCCTAGACGAGTTGTGATCAGCCCTCTTGAAGAGAATACTTGTATTGATGAGATTCTGGGCCCATTGAACAATACATTGAATTTTGAGTGACACAAACTTATAAAACTAAGATGTTTAGTAAGAAATCTTTGTGCCAGATGAACTCAGTAGCTCCCGTGGATTCAACTATCATTTCTATACTGATGATTCTCAGATCTTCTTATCCAGCACTCATCACTCACCTAACCTCTAGTACGGCATCTCTGTCTATTGGACATCTTGAACTGGATGTCCCATAGACATCTTAAACTCAAGGTCACCAAAACTAACTCATTATCTTTTCCAAAAACCCTCCCCCTTCCTAACTTCCCTATTACTATGGAGAGTGTCACCACCCTTCGAGTCACTTCAGCACACAAGCTAGTATCATCATCAACCCCTCACTATCCTTCATCGAAAAATAATCAATTGCCAAGTCTTTTCGGTTTTACTTTTGTAACATCTCTAGAATATACCCTCTTTTTTCTCTTCTGATACTACCAACACCCTAGTGCAGGCCCTTATCACCTAAATCAGCCTAAATAAGTGTGCTGGTTGGTCTTTTCCCTCAAGTATGTCCCTACTACAATCCATCTACCACTCCACTATCAAATTATTTTTCCTAAACCAAAGGTTTGACCATGTTACCACCACCCCACCTTCCTACTCAAACTCCAGTGGGCTCCTATCACCTCCAGGATCAAATATAAGATCCTCTGTTTGTGTTCAAGGCCCTTTATAACTTGGCCCCCCATTCCTTTCTTATTTTCTCATGCCTTATTCACCCCCAATGACTCTGAGATTCACTCACATTGACCTGATTGCTATTTTTTACACAAGGTACTGCATCTCCTGACTGTATTTTCCCTGGTTGTCCTTCATGCCTGGAATTCTCTCCCTCATCCCTGCCTCCTGACTTCCTCAGCTTCCTTCAAACCCCAGATAAAATTCTACCTTCTACAACAAGGCCTTCCCAATCCCCCTTAATGCTAGTGCCTTTCCTCTGTTAATTAGCTCCAATTTACCTTGTGTGTCTATGTAGTTGTTTTCATGTTGTCTCCAAGTGTTTAACACAGTGTCTGACATATAACAGGTGTTCAAGAAATGCTTGTGGACTGACTACCAGGCACTGTTCTAGGTGCTAAGGATACAAGAAAAAAGAGAGAGAAAAAAAACCTCTGGCCTCAAGGAGTTGTCTCACATTTTCTAATGAACATCTCAATTTCCAAATATATCCATAACCATGCCCCTATCCAAAGAGTCATACCCTGTATGCAAGGAAGAAAAATAAAGAGGAAGAAAAATAAGTAGGCCAACATAACTAGCCAACATATCAATAGCATCTAAAGGTCTGTGTGGTATTTCATACACATAGTTCCATGCTTGTACAAAGAACAAAGAGATGTAATTTCTCTCATTTCTTCCTCAGAGATAAGTTCAATCATTATAATTATACAGCATTCTAAGGGGTTTGTTCTTTCTAATTACACTGTTATAATCAATGTGCATGTTGTTTTCCTGTTTCTGTTTTCTTCACTTTCCATAAATTCATACGTCTCCCCATACTTCTCTGAATTCTTCATAGTTTTATACATATAGAAATATTTTATTATATTCATGTACCATAATTTGTTTAGTCATTTCTCAATGAATAGGGATTTAGGAATCTTATAGTATGTACTGGGGATATAGTGAATGGATGAATGGATAAATAAATTAATGAAACAAAGTATTAGTTCCACATTTTTATCAGATACTGTTAGGTTCCAGAATCTAATTATGAATGTGATACCACTCCTATCCTCAGGGAGCTTACATTCTAAAGCAGGAAATAACAAAATATAAGGAAATGGTGGCTGGCAAAAGGAGGTTTTGTCTGCAGAATCACAGAAATGCTGAATAAAGCCAGAGGGTAATCAGCTATCACACTTTTCCCAGAAGTTATATTATTGATTTGATTACTGTTCCTAGATCAAGAAGCAGAAAGGGAAGGGGACAGGGGAGATAGACATGGCAGGGCATTTAGCAAGATGTCTGGAGTGCATAAATGCTCATCTGTGTCTTCTAGACTCCCTGACTTCCTTTTCATTCTCAGCTGAAATCCCTCTGTCCATCCTCCTCTGTGCTCCTCCATCTTAGGGCCTTCTCTCTGAGTTTATCTCCAGCTTACTTTGTATGTATCCTATTTGTACAGCTGTTTGTATGTAATTTTCCTCCCTTAGACTGTGAGCTTCTTGAGAACAGAGACTGTCCTTTCTATGTTTCCTGAGCACATAGTAGGTGCCTAATAAATGCTGGTTAACTGACTCGTTAACTCATCCAGGACTGTCTGTGTATATTAGGCTCGCTCACTCAACAACAGGGACAACTCAAGTCCTGAGCAAAGTTCTAAGTGGGAAGGGGGAAGCAGCAGGTGGGCAGATGGCAATGTGCCCAGGGTGGATGGATGGATGCTCTGTAAATACCCGCTGAGTAAGTGACAGCAATGTGCTCTAGGCACTAACTCAGCCTATTATATACTTTATTTGTCACCTCAAATCCTCCCCTCAAAGTCCAGCAGTATATAAGCAGCATGTTTTCCCAGGTGTAAAGGAGAAGACACATTCTCCCAGATTTGTTTCCCAAATCAAATACTTCCTTGGCCACCCCGATGGACCTTTCTAACAGGTGTCAAATGTAGCAGAAGCAAGCTGAATTTCAAGGTGATAGAATACCAAACTAATCACTTTGCAAGAAGCAAACAGAAGCGTCTGGTAGACTTCAGCTATGACCCTTGCTGGGGCTAGAGGGAATAGTTTCCCTAAGCAAAGCCCAATACCCTAATTCACATTTATAAAAAACTGGGGGGTACTGTATAGCAAAATCAAACAGCTCACCTCTCTCCTGTCCTGTCAGACATTCACTACACTCTCACCACTCCATGCTTTGCCCAGGTTACATTTCACTTTCCATCAATTCATATGTCTTTCCATACTTCTTTGAATTCTTCATATATACTTGCTATGTGCTCCCCCCCACCTCCTGATCCCATGCCTAGAACATATTCCTTCATCACCTTCACATCTTAAAACCTGTTTCCTTCAAAACTCAAGGGCCACCTTCTATCTGAAGCCTTTCTTAATCCCCACGGTTGATAATTCTCTTCCCCACTCCAAATTCCTTTGAATATATGTGCGTATAGCTACACAAACTTATATATGTATAAACATACTTTGTCTCCCCACAAAAAAAGTAAGCTTCTTGAAGGTAGGTATAACTGCATTTTTTGACTTTGTATTTCCATAACTCAGCACAGTGCCTAGCACACAGGAGTTTGTTAAGGGCTTATTTAATTGATTTTATAATTCTCTGATAACACTTGTCATGTATTACACTGAGCCAGACTGGCGTCACTTCTCCTACTAGACTGTAGATACCTTGAGCAGAGGGACCCCATCTAATGTTATCTCCCCTTAGGTCCACTTCTCTTCCCTTCACTTGTTTAATTTCATGTTATCCCCTCCTTATCTCCCCCAGTGCCTAGCACAGTGTCCAATATAGCTAAGTGCTTTAATAAATGCTCACACATGAATAACTTTGTAACAAAATTCCTTCAAATAACAAGCTTCCCCAAGTGCATTTAGAATAGGGTTTCATTTACAGATTTTTTCTTTAGCATTCAGGATTTCAGGAACGTATCTTTTACAGAAAGCATGGTGTTATTTTGTGCTGTAGGACAGCCAGTGCCTGAGAAGCAGCTGCTGCATAGAACGATTCTATCTTCATGAGAGGAGAGCAAACTGTTCTTTGCTTTCCCTCTCTAAATCTTCCCCCCAATAAACCTTTCTGCAGTGGGTGAGTCAGCCCCATTTCATTTTATCATCACGATGCTAGGGGTCTGATAAAATTCTCCTGAAGGACAAGCTAATCTAAGATAAAATACTAACTCAGAATCCAGCTTGGCGTTTAAAGCCCTTAACGATCTCTCTCCAGCCCTACGTTTCAAGGCTTATTGCACATTCCTCCCCTTCACATGGTCAGTTTTCTCACCAAATTAGACTAGTGTTGCTCCCACAACTTAACCCATCATCCGCAGTCTCTATGCCTTTGTTGAGGCTCATCCCTAAGAGCCCTTATACTTGGGATGAACTTCCTTCTTCCTTAGAATTCTAAGCTTCTACCAGGTTCAGCTCAGATACAGGAAGCTTCCTTATCCCTTAGTTGGTAAAGCTCTCTCCCCTCCATTTCAAATTATTGTGTAATAACCACAAGGAGTGGCTAGGTGACATAATACTGGGCCTGTAGTCAGGAAGACCTGAGTTCAAATCCCACCTCAGACATCTGTGCAATCCTGGACAAGTCACTTAACCACTGTCTACCTCAGCTTCTTTATCTGTAAAATGGGGGAGAATAGGGTTGCTGTGAGGACTCAATGAGTTAAAATATGTAATATGCAAAAAAAAAAAGTTTTAAAAGTGCTATATAACAATTGTTGGCATTTGCACTTTAAAATACTTTACTTTACAATACTTTACATACATTATTTCACTAGATCTTCCCAATAACCATACAAGGTAGGTGCTATTATTATCCCCATTTTACAGGTAAGGAAACTAAAACTCAAAGAATTTAAGTGACTTGTCCAATCTATTTACATACTATATACTCCCAGTAGAATATAAGCCCCTTCGGTCATGGATCATTCCATCTTGCCTTTGTATCCCCCCAATCCAAATCCAGAGCTTTACACACATAGTAAATGCTAAATAAATGCTCATTAGATGGATTTGGACTAGCACAAGTTATGGTTAAAGTTTACTGGACTGAAAGTTCAGTCCAGTCTCAGCTCTCCCATTAAGTAACTATGTGAACTTGGGCAAATGACTTCATTCACCTCTTTGAGACTCAGATTCTTCTCCCTAAAATGACAGGGTAGAACTAGAAAATCTCTGAGTTTTATTCCATCTGAAAACATTTCTATCACTCTAAGCTTCTTAAAAGACTAGAGTGCATGATAAGGTATTTCTAAAGACAACTTGATGTTGATGCAAGCTGAAAAGGACCCTTCAATGCATGTCATGCTTACATAGTTCTAGAGTGTATCTTTGCTATTGTAAAGAAAAGAATCCAGTATTTACACAATAATTGATCCATGAATGTCAACAAGAAGCAAATACCCCCTCTGTACTCCTCAGATCTTAATCTAGGAACTCCAACTAATATTAAGCCTCATCAACTACTCAAAAAACCCTACCTTGGATTGCCTCTCAAACTGTGCTTTTCAGAGGCATATTTGTAATATGTATGTATGTATGCATATAGATAGATATAGATACAAATATTCAAAACAATGTGTTAAACCTAATGATGGAAGACTTAACTATGGGGGAGGGAGGCAGTCTATACCACTTTTCCAATTAACTGTTAAATATCTCTATGGATTTACTGCTATTAAAAGTCATATCTGTAAGGGTATGCAGCAGTATAACTGAAATTGTTGTTTCAGGCTGCTGGAATACCAAATGCTTATCTGACATGAAGAAATTCATCGGGACTTAAAAGAAGTCAGGCAAACAGAAAGTTAAATATTGCAATGGCTGGTGAACAGCAATCCACCAAACACAACCTCAATGTGTCTTTTATTTCATCATGACTACAGTAATTTCTGTACTTTAAGGCCTCTTAATTAAAAGAACGAATACATCAGGAAAATTGTTGGGTTATCTTGTCATGGTAAATTTTTGTGCATATAAATATCCACATATGTATCTACATGCAGATAGATTTGTACACACAATATGCATATACATACACACATATAGGGCAGAGGGGAGAAAACACAAGGTAAACTAACAAGGGAGTTGAGCAGAGTCTCACTATCTAATACAGGTTGACAAACTCCTTGGCCATGGGCCAAAAATCCAGCCCACTGACTGTTTTTATATGGCCCACATAAAAAATAATAGTTTCATTCTTAGCTTGCAGGCCCATACAAAAACATATGGTAGAACAGATTTAGCCTATGGTCCATAGTTTGCCAACTCCAGATCTATGATGCCAAGTCCTGTGAGACTGTCTAGGCCTAGATAGACATCTATACACACAAATACATACACACATACACACACACACACACACACACACACACACTTTATATTGGTCTGAACCAGTCATTCTCTTCAGTGATGAGATTAGCAACTCATCTGTAATTTAACAGCTAAGATTATATAATAGGGCCAACAAAACTTTAACTGTTATGATGTTTACCATAATGCCTGATCTCTGTAGTTACATCTTTTTTTATATTATGAGTATAAGAATATGGTTTCACTTTTGAACAATTTTATAACTAAAAGTGCTATCCTTCCTCACTCTGAGAAATGCAAATTAATTGCATCCATAGAATATTCACAAGCATATAAATACTAATGAGTAGGACCTTGTTAGGCTCTTTTTGTCTTAGTTTATGCTCCAGCATTCATATTTAGAATCCTAAGGGAAAAGCCCATAAGCACCTCTCTAAGTGATTTCTCACTTGACAGAATAACCCAAGGCCATTCTCCTGGAACTTGCCACATGATTGGTATGAACACTCTCTTGCTTTTTGCTTTCACCCCTAAAACCAGCCAAGAAGTTCTCCCCACTTTTCCGAATAATAACCTCATGGATAAAGTGTCCATTTGGGCCCGGATGTTACCTGTCGTCATAGACCAGGCCCTTCACACTCCTCCCCTTTTAGCTAACCTTGAATAAAACGGGGAATATTCTAATTTCATACTCTCATCCACCTCAACCAATTACTGCAAGCAAAGATTCTGAAGCACAGATCTGAAGGCAGCAATAGCAGACAACACTTTGCTCCTCACCAACCACTGTACTGGAAGCAAAAACAAAAGGAGACCTCTCTGACATATGTCAAGGAAGGCACTTTTCCTATACAGAAAGAGAAAGCTGAGAAACCATCTTTGGACTAACCATACGACCCCGTTTAGGGAACTGCCGGATCATCCCCAATTCCGGATGCCAATTTGGAAGCCTGCAGCATTCCTCTCCAATCTCCAGCCAGCTGTAAAAAATGTCTGTCAATAAATCTCTTTTTGACATATAAATCTTATGCATAGGTTTCCTCTTCCCTCTCCAGAGTGTGAGTTCAAGGTTACCACATGGTCACCCAACTGGAGAGACATTTGTCATCAAATGAAGAAATGGAAACAGGGAAGGAAAACTGAACACTTCTACCCTTTTTTTTAATCTTCTTGAACTCAGGGAACCCTCCTTCTGCTGGCTGCAGTGAGTAGCCCTGAGGCCCGAAGAGATGGCCCAAATAACTTACCTAAGCTCACACAGCTAGTGGGTTGCAGGAGCCTAGATTTAAACCAAGATCCTCTGATTCCAGACCCAAAGTTCTCCCTATGTAATCATGCTGCCTTCCTGGCATAAGGAAAAACTTTCTAAAAGAGGAAGTAGAAGGTTGCCCCTCACTGGGAATCTTCAAGCAAAGGCTTTATGACCACTTGTCACGTATAAAGCTTAGGTTGGACTAAATGGCCTCCATGATCTCTTTCAACCCTGAATTCCCATGATCTTGAGAGTTTTCTGAGACTCTCAAAGGTAAGTGACTTGTCCGTGACCACACAGGTAGTATGTGTCAAGGCAGGATTTGAATTTCAGACTTCCTAACTTTATGTGCAAGCCTCTATCCACTGTCCCAAGCCTCTCATGCTTATTTGTATACAACATACTGACATATATGTATACATACATGTAAACACACATATAGATATTCATGGCAGTAAACATAGATCATGTGTACACTTGTAAACATTCAGGCATGTGTGCATAACTATAAACATGTGCATAATGCATCCGTATATGTCCATACATAGCAACAGCAGTCGCTGAAAAGCTCTTGGTATCTGTCTCCAAATTATATTTTTTTTAATATTTGCAAAATCATGACATCTTTCTGCAAGATTTAAAAAGAAAAATAAAAGGGGTTTGCAATTATATGAAGCATAACAACCTTAGGCAAAACACTTCAGCTTTCTTGGCTTCAGTTTCCTCTTCTGTCTAAAGAGGGGACTGAAGTAGATGACCTCAAGGATCTCTTCCTGCTCTAAGTCTAGGAATGGATAAACTATGTTCTGATATCCTATGGATAATGATGAAATATGTCTGATACATCAAGTTTGAAGTCAGAAAGATCTGAGTTTAAACCCTACTTGACACTACCTATGCAACCCTGGACAGGTCACCTAACCTCTCTAAGCCTCAGTTTTTTATCTGCAAAATGGGAATAGTAGTAGCAGCTATCTCACAGGGTTGTTATCAGGGTCAAATGAGATAATTCACATAAAACACTTTGAAAACTTACATAAATATCAGTTATTAAATGTAAACCTTTGAAAAGGGATGTTTTTAAGGCAAAATGTCTTTTCATTTCATAAAAAAAGGTTGGAAAAAGTAAGTCAAAGGTTTAGCACCTAACACAGTGCCTCATCCCCAGTAGATGCTTGCTATCCATATTTGCAGATTTGATTGAATTTCCTCCAATACTTTCTAGAAATTGATCAGACTTTAAAAATGGCCAGCCTAGAACTCTAAGTGACAATAGTGTCTCAATGAAGAATTGATGGCAAAAAAAAAAAAGTTGACTAACTTCCCAAAGTTGACATAATGATTCACTGACACACCAGCCAATCCTGGAGCAAGGTTAATTTTTTTTCCCCTTGTGGTTCTTTTTTTCTTTCCTTTTTGGTTCTTACCCCATTGTGTGGTTATATCAGAAATCAGAGGTTGATGCCAATGAGTCCAGAACCACACCAGTTCCTAATAACAAAGGCATAAGGTATTCCACTATGTCACGGGAAGGTAGAGACTAGCTGGAGACAGAATAGTATAGCAAAGAGAGAGTCAGCCTTAGAGAGAGCTTCTGACACATACTAGCTGGGTGACCATGAGCACATCCCTTGCCCTCTCAGTCCTCAGGTAACTCTCTAAAACCAAGTTATAGATAAGCGGCTAAAGGGCATGAAGGTGGAGGGAGTTCCCTCAACAAAGAAGTTTCTCTCGCCAATGAAAGCACAGATCCAGTCAACCAAAAAGCATTTTTAAGTGCTTACTATTAGCACTAAACCAGTCTAAACCAAAAAGAAGAGGACTACGTGGAAATCAGTGTGACTGAGGGGAAAGGCAAGTGGATTAGGAGTCAGAGACATTGGATTCAGATTTCAGCCCTGACACTTACTCCCTATGGGCAAGCATTTTCCAGTTTCTTAGACTTAGTTTCCTCATCTGCCAAATGACAGGGATGGACAAAAAGGCCTTCAAGGGCCCTTCTTGCCCTAAACCTATGATCTTATCAGGTAAGAGTTGGAGTTCATAGGTCATCTTTGAAGTTCATTTTGATGCTAAGATTCTAGGATTTCATAACTCCATTTAAAGGCATCCATCTACTCTGGCCATTCTTTTAAATGGCTCATACCTGCTTCTCTGAGAATATATCATTTTTTTCCACTTAATATGTCAGTACTAAGACATAGGAAAGTGATTTTACCAGTTTTGTAATTACATAGACTTAAAAGGGTGAATAAATATTGCTTAAGAGGGAGGTATGGTTGCTAGAATTACGGACTTGGACTTAAGACCTGTGTTCATATACTTCCTTGACCACTTCCTAGCCAAGCGATCTTGAATAGGTTATTAAATTTCTCTGGGCCTTCATTTCTTCATCTGTAAAATGCAGGGGGTTGGGTGAGATAATCACTACAGTCCCTCCTTTAAAGCACATAGAATCCCCTTCTGAAAGTCCCAACTCTGATATGAAGACAGTACATAAGGATCATACCTTGAGAGATTCACTACAGTGGTGAAAAAACTGCTTCAATCCTTGATCAGTGATGGCATGGATGTCATCATGGCAGCGATGCAAAGTGAGGGACTGGGGATGATGGCGCCCCAAGGTGACCAGCCAGGTGTCATTCAAGGAATGGCAGTCTGAAATGTAGATTCGCTTCCCTGGGAAAAGAAAACCCTTTCTTGGTGGCCTGGATACTCCAAGATATCAGTACCAAATAACAATTCATAGGTTCATCGTTGAGTGAAATTGTTTTCTACTGATTTGATAAACTGATGCTAGAGTTCATCAGGCAAGAAGACAATAAATTGCTGGCTCTGATAGGTGAATTCGCTCTTTCAGGAAATGACTTCTGACCTTACATTCAATCATAGAAGGAGAGGGACTAGAACCGTGACTTCATTGGTATAGGGAACTCCCAGGTACAGGCATTCCCTCCACCAGCGTAGGTTAACGCCTTCTCTGCAAGTTACAGTTCTAGAGACTTCCCTAGAGCAGTGGTCTCAAACTCAGATATAAACAGATTAGAGGTATACCAGCTTAGAAAACCACCAATTAACATTATCTATGTTTTATTGTATTTTCATTTATTTTGTTAAACATTTCCCAATTACAATTTAATTTGGTTTAAGTTTGATGGTCTACTCTAGAGGTCTACCTTCATCACTAGAGATTAAGTAACTTATCCAAGGTCACACCCTCTATGGGTCAGACATGGGACATGAACCCAGGTTTTCTTGACTCTGAGACCAGTTCTCTATCCACTATGCCATGCTGCCTCTCAGTCAATCACGTAATACTTTTTATTGCTATTTTTTCACTTATGTTCTGCTTCCTTATCTAGATTGTAAGCCCCTTGAGAGTAGGCTCTATGTCTTAAACTTCCACATATCCTCAGTTAACATATAAGTCTGTCACAGTAAGCAATGAATAAATTTTTGATGAAAGGCAACATGATATAGTGACTTAGATTCTAGTCCTAGGCTTCACACTAACTAGATATGTGTCCTTAGAGCAAGTCACCCCACTCCTCTGGGTCTCAGATTTCTCCTTTGAAAAGTAAGGGGTTAGGCTAGACCGGGGTGGGGAACATGTGGCCTTCTAGGTCCTCAGGTGCAGCCTTTTGACTGATTCCAAGTTTTATAGAACAAATCCTTTTATTAAGGAGATTTGTTCTGTGAAGTTTAGATTCAGTCAAATGGCCGCACTTGAGGACCTAGAGGGCCACATGTGGCCTCAAGGCCGCAGGTTTCCACCCCTGGGCTAGACAGGTGAATTCTAATGTCCCTTCCAACTCCCAAGTTCTATAATTTGATGACAATGATCATTAGTGACCTGCAGGGATATTATGATGCCATTTCAAAGTAATGATGATTTCATTCTTTTCATCTGCTTTATCAGCACAAGGTCCATTATTTTCTTTCACACAGCGCAAACTTTTAATGAAAAATTGTTGTGCTATAATTATAAGACTAGCATTATAATCCAGGTGTGCTGAAGCCAGCTCCAACAGCCCCTTGAGAGCTGATTGTTAAATTTTCAGTGTAAGCATTTATACCTTGGATATCAGCAAAGGCTACAAATCAGGGCTTGATTTATTGTTTGCTTCATTGTTTAGACTTAAGAAAGTGATGGGAAAAACATAAATAATGCAGATTAAACTTAAAAGTGTGTTGTGCATACATTCTTCTCTTCCCCCAAAGCCAGGTGTTAAATATTTACCAGCATACCACTGATTATAACAGTATTATCATCTGGATAAACATTAGGAATCCTTCATAGTGTATAGACTTCTGTACTTGGAGACAGGAGGCTTACATTCCAATCCTGCCCTTGACACATATCACCAGAGAGTTCATACCACAATTCTCTGAGGTAGTGATTGCGGGATCTCATCATAGCATCACAGATTTAGAGCTAGATAAGATCTCAGAGACCATCTAGTCCAGCTCCCTCATTTTATGGATGAGAAAAATGAGGCCAGAAATGTCAAGCTACTTGCCTAAGGTAACACAGGAAGTGAAAAATCCATGATTTGAACTCATCTCCTCTGTTGCCAAAGCCAGAGCTTAGCCAATGAATTAAGACAGACCAGCCACTTGTCAAAAAAGTTTTCCCAAAGATTTATTCTTCAGTTAGGGATTGCCAACTCTAAGAATCTGTTATTATGTGAATTTCCATGAATCCATTGAAGTACAAATATGAAGGAACACCTAAGTGAAACATTATAGAAGCTGTGATTCAGGCAGCCTCCTTCCCAATCTGATTGTTATAATTATTACTGATGATGAGCTCAGTTTCCTAATTGAAGGTTCTGATAATTGAGCTTAACTCTTATTACAGATCCTTTTGCCTTCTGAGGCCAAATTTCAAAAAGTTCTAAATTCATAAAAATATCTAATCAAGAAAATGTGACTCATAAATGCCTCTTACTCCCCCCACCCCCAGACTGGACTCAAGCTTGATGAATTGCCCTGGGTGATCTTTCCTGGAGCCATATATCCCAAAAGTAACTTCCAAGGATCTTCTGCAAGAGAAAAAGCCATAAATTATAAAAACAGCAAAATTCAAATTCACCTTCATGGTCATAAAAGCAGACTTTCTGAATTCTAATCAACCCAGAAAAGTTTCTGTTCAAATAGCCTCTTCCTGAAATTGCTCTGCTCTTTGACACCATGAAATAATAGCATATGCTTGCCACCCACAACCTCTTTACTTAATGTCCAAAGCTTTCTGAAGTTTAGTTTATCAGAGGCTGTTGGCCACACCAGAGCTACCCACATATTCATTTTAATATCTTGCTGCTGCTTAAAAAAGATCTTTGCCCTCCAGGCATCTTGCCCTTTGGCAAGAACACCATCTATCTGTATTTAAGGCAATGAAGTAGAGTAGACAGAAGCCCTGATTTAGGGTCAAGAAGACCTAGGTTAAAGCTTTGCCTCTGACACATACTACCTCTGTGACTATCAGCAAGTTTCTTAGACTCTTGGTGCCCACAGCCAATTCACTAAGACTAAATTACAGACTATTTGCTGACTTCTAAACCCTTGTGCCCTCCATGAGCCCTGTTGATGCATTCCCTGGGCCCTACTGCCTTGCTATCCATACTGCCACTGTATCCTCCGGGCCCCTGCATCTTGCCATCTACCCTGCCTCTATCCTCCTGTATTGTCTTCCATTCTTGGAATGTGAGCTCCTTGAGAGGAAGGACTGTTACTTTTCTATTTGTACCCTCAATGCTTAGGACGGTATATGTAGTTCAGTGCTAAATAAACATTTTGTTTTGTTTTTTCATCCATCTTTACTGGAGGAGAGAATTGCCACACCTAAAGTTCTCTATACCACTAAAATCACAGATTCAACAAAAGGCATTAATGAAGTGTCAAGTATAATATCATTAGGAAGACATATTCCTTGAAGAGACCCCCATCAACTCTTCAGAGAAAAATTCTGTATGAATTACTTAGTCCCCTTTGTTTCAGTCTCTTAAGCCAAACTTAATTTCATTTTTCCGCATACCCAGATGACCTTCTACCTGAAGCACTCAATGCTCTCTCTTCTTTGATCTCCTAAAGACTCCCCAAACTGCATGGTATCAAAATAACTTCTTCATGCTAAATCATTTGGACAAGACCCCCACCCAGACCTCCATAAAACAATAGCCTTTCCTCTGAAAATCTCATTAAGTCTCCAGAACCTTTGAAATGACAGTCACATTTAGAAAATAAAAATAAAAACAAAAACAAAAACATCAAAGCTAAACAAAGCCCCAAATTAGTTATGTCCAGAGGATTTGTATTCCTGGATAGCACATCGTGTGTGTGTTCCATGTAGCCTTAGTACATGACCTCCTAAAGTCCAGGGACCGGGTCAGAAGTTTGTTCTGTTCTCCACTTAGTTCACCATGGATACACAACAAACACACAACTCTCCAACCTACATATTTTCCAGGCATGAGAATGCCCTGAGCACTCAGCATCTGCATCCATCTGATCCCCAGGTGTTCTTTGGAAACATAGCTTCAACAATCCGGTGGAACATTTGATCTTGATCTCCCTTAGAGACTCTGTGAGAAAATCAGCACCTGTTCGCCAAAGCTGGGTAGCCCTGTACTGGTGGGGTCTCTCCTCACATTCTGTCCTGACTTTGAGTGGACATCTAGTGCCACCAATGAGCAGAGTTCACAACTCTGGAAACACTAAAAGCCAGGAGACTCATCTTCTCAGGCTTTTTTTCTTTTTTTTAAGGCAGGCTGAACATTCACAACACAGAGGCTACCCTGAAGTTCTCCACATATATTTCCTCTATTGACAATCCTATAAAAATATCTATTTGGGCATGTTCTCTTCCCATTGGCTGCTTTTTAAAAAGAGACCAGACAGACAATGAGTATCATTCATCCCTTCCATAGGAAAAGGTAATTCTACTAAGCAAAGGGGATCCCAGAGAAGGAGGGACACAAGGACAATTCAATTCAACCAGGCAGTGCCTGACCTATTCAAAAACAAAGGTAATCTCTATCCCATACCAGGTAGATGTTAGGCCAGGGTTCTTAGCCTTTTTTGTGTGTGCCATGGACCCCTCTCAGTCTTTTTAGTCTATAAACTCCTTAACAAAATAATGTTTTTAAATTCATGACATAAATACATAAAATTAAAAAGGAAACTATGCTGAAATATAATCATAAAAATATTTTAAGTAAGTTGAGGGAACTCAGGTTAAGCTCTCCTAACAGCCTCTTTTCTTTAAAAAAAAATGTCCTGTGTAGATTTAGAGCTACAAAGGCCCTCAGAGACCATCCCTTCCTCACGAAATAATCTCTCCCTAATTCCCACATTTTACAGACGAGGAAAAAGAAACTCAGAAAGGCGGAGTAATTTGCTTTATGGCATAGATGTCAAACTCAAATACAAATAGGGACCATTAAACCATACATAAGGATCCCTGCAGGCTGTATCCCAACTTAGAAAGCCACACACACTTATGTATTTCTTTTTTTCTTTCTTTTTTTTAACTAATATATATACACATTAAAATCAAACAGGAACTATATTTTCATCTGGTTCTCTCAGGATTGTTGTGGGTCATGTTTGACACCTTAGGGCACAGAGCTAGTACCAAAGATTCAAAATTATATCTTCATTCCTAATTAAGAAAATTAAAAACCAACTCATCTAAAAATGTACAAAATAGTGAAAGTGGGACTATATCCAATAAATCTGTTCAACCCAGATGTACGCTATGGGACACATCAAAATGTAAGTGGGGAGAGAGAACTCCAGCTGAGACCCAGGTGTTCTCAGATACCCGAACATGATCGTATACCCCAATGCCATACTATGGAAAATGCCCTGGTTGTGCAGTGAGAGAACCTGAGTTCAAATCTCACTTCTGATGCCTTCTACCTGTGTGACTTTAGGCAAGTTGCTTGAACTCTCTGGGCCTTGGTTTTGTCATTTGTAATATTAGGGGGTTGGTCCCTTTTGACCCTATCTATGATAAAACACCAGAGAAATGACCCTAGAAACTATACCATGGGAAAGGAGACAATTATTTATAGAGAAATTAATAATAGTTAACTGCTATTAATAAAATGGCTACTTTAAGAGTTGTAATTCATTTTACACACATAATCTTATTTGATCCCCACAACAACCTTATGAGGTAAGGACTTCATATACTTTGAAAAATTAAGGGTAAATATAGTCAGTTCCATGAGCATAAAATCTATTGCATTTTTGTCTTTTTATGTCCCAGCACCAAACACAATGACCAGCACACATTAGGAACTTAATAAATGCTTGTTGATTAATCAATTGATTGACTTGCCTATGGTCACAAAGCTAATAATGTGAGGTGGTATTTGAACTTCAGTTTTCCTAACACCAGCATTCTATTTGCTGCCTCTACAAGGAAAGGTTAAATTAATCTTCTATTAAATCAGAAAAATGAACCAAGGGAGAGACTACCAAAAAAATGGCCACAACTTGAAACATCGTGGTTTTTATTTTTGTTTTTTCAAATCACCTTTAAAGAAAATTGTTTAGTGCTTACATAATCACTACAGTTTTACTCAGCGTCTACAAACAGCAATTCTCACTACATCCACATGAGAAGAGTGAAAATCAAATTTAAAAATCACATTTACCATCCCACCAGTTCTTTTCTCCATTCAAAGTTGTCTCTGAATCATATGCAGTTTGGCCACTGGGCACCAAAGTTAGAAAAGCTTAAAAAATGAAGCGATCACATCAAAATAAAAGAAAGAACCTTTGGTGGAATCATAAGATTCACAGAGATTGTAAGTTCAATGGTGAAACTAAAAGATTATATGATTATAGATAGACCCAGAGCTGGAAGGAACTTGTGAAATCATCTAGTCCAGCTCTCTCATTTTTCAGTTACAGAAACAGAGCTCCAAAAAGAGGTGCGGTGACTTGCCCAGGGTCACACATAGTGATAAGTAATTATTGGTAGATCCAAGCTTTGAACCCAGGTCTTCTGACTTCAAATCCATCACTTTTGGTCTCCCTACTCCAAGTCTCTACTCGCTCCAGTCAATCCTTCAAACAGTTGCCAAAAAGATATAAATATAGCTCTGACTATATCACTCCCTATAGTCAGTCAGTGGCTCTCTATTGCCTGTAGGAAAAAAAAAACGTGTGTGTGTGTACATCACTCTACATCCTGCACGCTGTGAATCAGCCAAATTGGCCTTGTGGCTCTGCCTCACACAGGAGATTCCATTTCCTGTCTCCGTCCTTTTGCACTGGCCATCCCTGAACACACTTGCTCCTCACCTCTACCTCACAACATCCCTCTTTTCCTTCGAGATGCAGCTCAAGCACCATCTTCTACATGAAGCCATTCCTGATCCCCCCAAATGCTAGTGCCCTCTCTCCTAAACTACATTGTATTTATCTATTTAGTTTATTTGTATTTATTGTCTTTTTATTTATTCTGTATATACACTTATGTGTATTTGTTATTTTTCCCCATTAGAATGTAGACTCCTCACGAGTAGGGCTTGTTTCATTCATTGTATTTGCATCCCTAATGCCTAGCACAGGATCTGGTATACAATAGACATTTAATAAATTCTTCCTGATTGCCTGATTGCACCTTAGCTGGCCTCAATGAAAGAAGGAGCTTGCCAACAGACAAAGTCTAGGAGGCAGGAGATTCCGCCACAGATTCTAGTTTCTGTTCTTTGACTTACTAGCTATGGGACTATGGGCAAGTCCCTTAGCTTCCCTGGGGCTTTCCTTTCACATCTGTAAAACAAGAGGACTGGATTCAATCATGTCTAAGGTCTCTTGACCCTGGTCAAGTGGCCTCTGTTTCCTCATCCTTAAAACAAATGGGTTGGCCCCCAAGATCCCTCCCAGCTCTAAATCTATGGTCCTCCCAGAGCTCACAGCCCGTGATCTGTGTGTAATTCACAAAAGATGAATTCCAGGAGCCCAGGAGCCGTAGGCGGTAACAGCTGTACAACGTAAAGATCCGGAGAGCCACCCTTCTTCCTCCCGGCTACAGAACACCTGATTGGGTCCCCATATCAGGAGCCAGAAACTCTGTTTGCAATGCCCCAATCCCAGCCCAAGAGCTGTTTGCTTAGCTCCTTCACTGTCCTGAGGTCTTATGTAATTTATTTTCCAAATAAGCCCTGTCCCTGCCTACTAAACAAATGACTGAGTGAGTGCTGATGACCCATAGTCCAGGAAGAAAAATTCCCTATGCTGGCTAGAGGATGGGCAAACTACTGGGGTCTCAAGTTAGGAGTCTTTTTTTTTTAATCTTCCTTTGCCTTTACAAATGAGTAAAGGAACAGGACTGGACAGTTAAGGAAAAGCATAGTTACACCATTCATTAAATATTTTCCAGACAGTGCCCTTCAACTGGAAAGACAGGTCCTCAAACAAGCCCCGGCTGCTATGCTGACATGACGCATAAAGGAGTAAGAGTCTAGAATAACACATCTTTGTTCCTGTCTCATGAGGAAAACAGGATGAAGATCAGGATATTATTTCTGCAGCATCCATGCCAGCCTGCTTTCTGTCCCCAGCAGCATTGACAAAAATTGTCGTGTCTGTGTTGGGGGTGAGGGAGGGATTCTTTAGTTAAGGAACTATCTCCTTCAGTTCCCTTCTTCAGAAAGGTTGTATTTCTAGGCAGGGTTTTTACAACATGTGTCACATGTGAACTTTGGCAGCCACCACTCTTTTCCCCTCCCACTAAGCCTAGTCACCTGATATACAAAGAATTAGTCCAATAACTGAAAAAAACAAATATGTAAACCACACAACTGTTGGATCCAGAGATTCAGGGATATTGCTCACCTTTTGTTTTAAGCTGATGTACACTTAAATACCCGCCACACTTGGGCAGAACTCCAATATTTTGTCCAAACCTCACTGAACCAACATATTGGTCTATCAGTATTATTTTTCCTGTAGCTAGTGCCTAGACTATGATAGTTAGAAGGGGGGATCTTCCTCTCTGCATCACTAGCCTCATTTGAGTGGCTATGAGCTCCTTCTGTTGGCCTTACCATTCAGGAAGAGCAAGCCATTAGAAGTACTTCACGACCTGGCTCCAACCTACATTTCCTATCTTGTTATATATTACTTCCCTTCACACACTCTACGGACAAATCAAACCAACCTTCCTGCCATTCCTCACACACAACACTCCATCTCTTCCTGCCCACCGCTGACTCTTAGAATGCCTAATTTCCTTCAATAATCAGTTCAAACACCACCTTCTACATGAAATTTTTCCTGATTTTCCCCAAACTGCATGTCTCCTCCCCTAAAGATATCTTGTATTCATTTTGGATATACTGTGTACATGTTTTTAGAGTACATGTGTTTCCCCCTCTTCATGCACTCCTCCCCCAAAGAGTGTAAGTTCTTTGAGAGCAGGGATTCAAGACAGAAAAAAGCCATCTCTGTCTTTCTGTCGCCTGATAAATACATATTGATCCATTGACTGACTTGACAAGAGAGTAGAGCCTGATCAAAGAACTGGGACCAAAAACCTCCCAGATGTTTTTAACTTAGTTTACTCTTTCTTTGGCTTGGAGGCACTTCTCTCCTTCAGCTACCTCAACTGCAACTATACACCTACCTCAGAGGGCCTTGGCCTCTATATCATTCAGATTCGCAAAGTAATGTTTATAAAGTGCCTGAGATAGAATGTATTTTTACCTCAAAGGCGATAAGAACTGTTATTTATGACAAATAACCACTGTGATTATTGTGAATGGATTTAGTAGTCAGTAAATAAGGTCATGACTGAAGTGCCTAACTATATAGGCTCACATTTGTAATAGCAGGAAAGGAAACATTGTGCAGTCAGACATGTATCTTAGACTTTATATCAAAACTATCACTAGCAACTTATTGGGCAAGCAGTACTTAAGGCACCCTCCAATCAACTTCTAGACATACTATATTCAAGTCAAATTGATCTATTTGCAGTTCTCTATATGAGATGTTCTATCTCTCACATCCATGCTGTTTACATGGGGCATCTTCCATGTTTGGAATGCTCTCTCTTTTCTCCTCCCTCTTTTGGAATCCCTAGCCCCCTCTAATGTTCAGCTTACAAGCCATCTCCTACAACAGATCTGATTTCCCCCATTGTTAGTGTTCACCCATCCCAAAACTACTTTGCATTTATTTTGCATATTTTTATTTCCTTATCTAGGCACAAATTTTCTTCCCTCTACCCTTGACCTAGAATATTCCTTCCTCGATGGCAGAGATTTTTTTTTTTCCAGCAATAGTTCCTGGAATATAATAGGCCTTAAATAAACACTTGTTGAATTTAATTGAATAACTGTGTGCCCAAGGAGAAATTATTTCTAATCTCTCTGAGCCTCAGTTTCCTCACATGTAAAATGAGAAGGTTGGATTGGATGGTTGCTAAGGTTCCTTTTAAATCTAAAACTTTATGATTCTATTATCTTGATTTCAGAAAAATGTTTCATAATCTGTTTGAGAATAACATGATAGACTGGGGCAACATTGTTCTGTGATTTTGATCTGTTTAAAAAATAGTTCCCAAGGGAATTAATTAATAGCTTTTATATCAACTTAAAAAATCTCTCCAGCAGCATGAAAATTCAACATTTTCATAAACTTAGATAGAAATATATCGAGAATATTTATCAAATTCATAGATGATACAAAATTAAGTTGGCTCAAAGACCAATGGTAGAATTAAGATTCAAGATGGTCTCAGTGTGTTAGAAAACTGGGTCAAAACCAACAATACAAAACATAGCAGAAACAGATTTCAAGTACTTAATTTAATTTATTTAAGAATCAATCACACAACCACAAGATTTAAGGAAATCTGGCTAAGCAGTTCATCTGGGAAAAAAACCTGAAATTTTAGTTGACCACAAATGTACTTTGAGTCAATAGTGTGAAACCACAGTTTTTTAATTTATTTATTTATTACATTTTGAGTTCCCAGTTGTCTCCCTTTTTCCCTCCCAACTCTGCATTAGAGAAGGTCAACATTTGAACATATACATGTGGAACCATACAAGACATACTTCCATATATCAGTTTTTTCTCTGGAGGCATTTTCCTTCATACGTCCCTCATCATTGATTTGAATGTTCGTATTTTAGAATAGTTAGGCATTCACAGTTACTCTTTGAACAATATTGCTGTTACCATCTAAAACATTCTCTTGGTTCTGCTCATTTCACCCTGCATTATTTCATGCAAGTCTTTCCATGGTTTTTCTAAAATCAACCTTCTCATCATTTCTTACAGGACAGTCGTATTCCGTCACAATCATATACCCCAACTTGTTTAGCTATTCCCCAGTTGATGGGCATACCCTCAATTTCCATTTCTTTACCATCAGAAAGAGAACAGAAAGTTATAAATACTTTAGAAATGTTTCTACTTTATAACAGAAAGTTATAAATACTTTAGAAATGTTTCCTTTGTCCATGATTACTTTCAGAAACAGACCTAGTGGTATTGCTGGGTCAAAGTTTGTACATAGTTTTATAACTCTTTGGACATAATTCCAAATTGCTCTCCAAAATGGTTAGATCAGTTCACACAATTCCACCAACAGTGTATTATTGTCCCAATTTTTCCACATCCCCTCCAACAGTTATCGTTTTCCCCTTCTATCATTTTAGCCAATCTGATAGATGTGAGATGCTACCTCAAAGTTGTTTTAACTTGCATTTATCTTACCAATAATGATTTAGAGAATTTTTCATATGATTATATATAGCTTTGGTTTCTTCTTCCAAAAACTTCCTGCTCTTATTCTTTGACCATATATCAATTGGGGAATAACTCATATTCTTTTTTTTTTTTGGTGAGGCAATTGGGGTTAAGTGACTTGCCTAGGGTCACGCAGCTAGTAAGTATCATGTGTCTGAGGCTGGATTTGAACCCAGGTCCTCCTGATTCCAGAGCCTGTGCTCTATACACTATGCCACCTAGCTGCCCCAAAAGAAGAGATGAACTTAATGCAGGGACCATCTTTTTATCTTTCTTTTTTTTTTTTTTTTTTGGTGAGGCAATAGGCGTTGTGACTCACCCATGGTCACACAACTAGTAAGTGTCAAGTGTCTGAGACCAGATTTGAACTCAGGTTCTCTTCACTCTAAGGCCAGAGCTCTATCCACTGCACCATCTAGCTGCCCCTTCATATTCTTACAAATTTAACTCAGTTCTCTCTATATATTTAAGATATGAGGTCTTTATATAAAAAAACCATCTATAAAAAGTTTTCCCCAATTTTCTGCTTTCCTTCTAATTTTGACTACATTGGTTTTATTAGTCCAAAAACCTTTTAATTTAATATAATCAAATTTATCTATTTTACATCTTGTAATGCTTTCTCTTGTTTATTCATAAAATCTTATCCACAAATCTGATAGATAATATATCCCACGCTTTTCTAATTTACTTATGATATCTCCCTATATGTCCAGGTTGTACATCCATTTTGACCTTGTCTTGGTAAACTGTGTAAATTTTGTTGGTCTATACATCATTTCTGGCACTACTAATGAGGGACAGTTAATGTTATCTTAGGCTATATTAAAAGATGAATGGTATTCCAGTTACAGTATGTAATAACACCAATGTACTAAGCATTCACTGGTTAGAACACATCTGGTATTCAATTTTGAGTGCCACATTTTAAAAGTAAAACTAAACTAATATATAACAAGGAAAGAGTAACCAGGATGATGAAAAGAATCTACCATACAAGGAAGATTTGGAAAAGCTGGGAATATTTAACTATATTTTGCCTGGGGAAGAAAAGTCTACGGGAAAACATAGTAACTATGTTCAAGTATTTTGAGAGTTATTATGTATAGGAGTACATAGAATTGATTTGCATGACTTTAAAGGTCATCTCTAAGCCAAGCTGCCCACATTCCAGCCTTCTCCTCCTCCTCCCACCAGAACTCAGACTCCTACCACTGAGACCTTAGTAGCTAGTCTCCTATGTACCATGTACTAACTGTGTTACCATGCGCAAATCACTTTCAAGCCATCTCCAATCTTCACACCTGTACTCTGGACTTCTCTAGAATTCAAACTCTGACTTCCAGGACCCAGGACTCTAATTGGGTTTCACCTTAACTTGCCCAGTCCCCAGCCTCCAAGCTATGCCTCTGAACTTGTACCCTCCTACCACCGTGGCTGCTTTTTCACCTCTAGCTTTTCCTTATGTGTTGTCAAAGATCAGGGACCATATTTTTGCCTTTCTTTGTATCTCTATTACTTAGCTTGTTGCTTGGCACATAGTAAATATTTAATAATTTTTTTCCTTCAATCAATATTAGCCGCAAAAGGTGGAATTTATTGCCAGGAAGTTTATAGCTTAATTCAGATCAATTCAATGCTTTTTTGTTGTTTTTTTAAAGAGCTTACTATGGAATTAAGAGGATATTGTGCTTCTAAGGGCAGTGCTAAGATAGCAGAATAGAGAAAGCACCCAGTCAAGCTCTTTCAACATTCCCCTCCAAACAACTTTAAAATAATACTTCATGGCCAAGAATTAGAAATTGAGGAGATGCCCATCAATTGGGGAATGGCTGAACAAGTTGTGGTTTATGAATGTAATAGAATACTATTGTGCTATAAGAAATGATGAGCAGGCTGACTTCAGAAAAACCTGGACTTATATGAACTGATGCTGAGTGAAGTGAGCAGAACCAGAAGAATATTGTTCACATTAACAGCAACTCTGAGTGATGACTAACTTTCAAAGAATTGACTATTCTCAGCAATTCAAGGATCTAAGACAACTCCAAAAGACTCATGATGGAAAATGCTATCCACATCCAGAAAAAGAACCATGGAGTCTGAATGTAGATGGAAGGATACTATTTGATCTCTTTTTTTCTTTTGTTGTTTTGTTTTCTTTCTTCTTTCTCATAGTTCCTCCCATTGGTTCTAATACTTCTTTACAATATGACTAATGTGAAAATAAATAAAATAAAACAACACCTCAAACGGAATTCTGGAATGGCAGAAGTGATCAGAAAGAGAGAACCGTGACATGGGGGTGGAGGTTGGCCCAGAGTTCATGTGGATGAAACACCAGTGGTGGGACTAGGTGGTGATAAAAGAAGAAGCAGCAGGTTTGGGAGCTCTGAAGTCAGAGATGGTAAGAGTCACTGGCAACTGGTGAGAAAGAAATTTCAGAGGACCCTTGAGCACTGTACATAGGACCTGATGCTGTTTGGCAAGTACATTGCCCACATCCACTTCTGGGTTACAATTCAAGGGCAGCAAGGAGTATTTTTGGTCAAGAGGGATCAGGGACCCTGAGGAACAGTATTGTTTCTGGTCCAAAGGGAACAGGAACCTTCAGGAGCAGTATTAATTGCAATGCCAAGGGATCAGGGACCCTTCCTGGGGAAGGACCAGAGTGCAGACCAGGAAAGCAGTGACCACACCTCTCCCCAGATCATACCACCTTGGAAGCACTGAAAACTCCCAAAGCCCCAGAACTATCTGTGAATACAACAATATGAAGAAGCTCAAAGTTTGAAAGAATGTCCCAGTGCCCCTATGGCTCACGGCCCATAAGGGACCCAATAAGTTTAAGCTATTTATTTTTCTATATGGGAAGATAATAAATGTAACTTCTAAGAACTTTATCATTATTAGGGCAGTTAGAAGGATTCTACATAAAAAGAAGGTACAAGACTGAGTTGATTGTATTGGGACCATCTAAAAAAAAATGAACGGGCAAGAAAGAGGGATTTCCTGGGGAAGGGAGAGGAAGAATGAGGAAAGTTATCTCACATAAAAGAGGTGCACACAAGGAAGAGCTTTTACAATGGAGAGGGAAATGATGGGGGAGAAGGCAATGTCTGAACTTCACTCACATCTAAATTGGTTCAAAAAAAGGGAGAAATATATGAATATTAACAAAAATATAAACTATCCAGATTAACAGAAGAGGAAGTAGAATACTTAAATAACCCTATCTTAGAAAAAGAAATTTAAAAAAAAAATCAATGAACCCTAAGGAAACCTTAAAGGAAATAATTCCCAGGACCAGATGGATTTACAAGTGAATTCTACCAAACATTTAAATAATTAATTCCAACACTATACAAACTATTTGAAAAAAATAAGCAAAGAAGTAGTTCTACCTAATTTCTTTTATGACACAAATATGGTTTGACAACTAAACAAGGGAGAGAAAAAACAGAAAAAGAAAACTACAGACCAATTTCCTTAAAGAATATTGATGCAAAAAAAAAATAAAATACAACAAGGAGATTACAGCAATATATTACAAAAATCATAAACAATAACCAGGTGGGATTTATACCAGGGATACAGGGCTGGTTCAATATTAGGAAAACTATCAGCATAATTCACCACATCAGAAACAACAAAAATCATATAATTATATCAATAGATGTAGAAATGACAAAATATAACACCATTCCTATTATAAACAATAGAAAGCATAGGAATAAGTGGAGCCTTGCTTTAAATAATAAGTATTATTTATCTAAAACCAAGAGCAAGCATCATCTGTAATGGGGATAAGCTTAAAGCTATCCCAATAAGATGAGGGATAAAGCAAGGATGTCCACTATCACCACTATTGTTCAATATCATTCTAGAAATGCTAGCTATCGCAATAAGATAGAGGGGGGAATTGAAGTAATAAAAGCAGGCAATAAGGAAACAAAATGATTATTCTTTGCAGATAATATGATTGCATAATTAAAGAACCTTAGGGAATCAACTAAAAAAACAAGTTGAAATAATTAACAACTTTCTCAAAGTTGTAAGATAGAAAATAAACCCACATAAATCACATGTATTTTATATACCAGTAAAACCTACCAAGAAGAAATGGAAAAATAAATTCTTTTTGAAATAATTGCATACAATATAGAATATTTGGGAATTTACTTGCTAAGACAAACCCAGGGATTATATAAGTACAATTACAAAACACTCTTCACACAACTAAAGACAGATGTAAATAATCAGAAAAATATTAATTGCTCATGTGTAAGTTGAACCAATATAATAAAAATAACAAATCTAAGTTAATTTACTTATTCAGTGCCATACCAATCAAACTATTAAAGAATTATTTTATAGAGCTAGAAAAAATAATAACAAAATTCATCTGGAAGAACAAAATGTTGAAAATATCAAGGGACTCAATGAAAAATGTAAAAAAAGGCAGACTAGCTGTACCTGATGTCAAATATTATATTATAAATTCTTTATATTATATTATATATATTTATAACATATTTTATATTATATTACAAAGTGGTAATCATCAAGAACAATCTGGTACTGGCTAAGAAATAGAATGGTGCATCAGTGGAATAGATTAGGTACACAATACACAGTAGTAAATGACCATAGTAATCTAGTGTTTAATAAATCCAAAGATTGGGGTAAGAACTCACCATTTGACAAAAAATTCCTGGGAAAACTAGAAAACAATTTGGAAGAAACTAGGTATAGACCAACATCTCACACTGTAAACCAAGGTAAGGTCCAAATGGATAAATAATTTGGACATAAAGGGTGATATCAAGACTAATTTAGGAGAGCATGGGAAATGTACCTGTCAGACCTATGGATAAGAGAAGAGTTTATGATCAAATGAAATAGAGAGGATGATAGGAAGTAAGATGGATAATTTTGATCATTTGAAATTCAAACATTTTTGTACAAAAAAACTAATGTAGCCAAAATTAGAAAGAAAACAGGAAACAGGGGAGGGACTATTTTAAAAGCAATTTTTTCTGATAAAGTTATTATTCCTCAAATATATAGGGAACTGAGCAAAATTTATAAAAATAAGAGCCATTCTCCAGTTGATAAATGATAAAAGGATATGAGCAGGCCATTTTTGGAAGAAGAAATCAAAGCCATCTATGTTGTTCAGTGATTTTTCAGTCATGTCCAACTCTTCATGACCCCATTTGGAGTTTTCTTGGCAAAGATACTGGAATAGTTTGCCATTTCCTTCTCCAGCACATTTTACAGATGAGGAAACTGAGGCAAACAGGGTTAAGTGACTTGTCCAGGGTCACAATTGATAAATGTTTATCTTAAAACTACCTATAGCCATATTTTTTTTAGATGTTCTAAATTACTAATGATTAGAGAAATGCAAAGTAAAACAACTCTGAGATACTAGCTCACACCTATCAGATTGGTTAACATAACAGAAAAGAAAAATGACAAATGTCGGAGGGAATGTGTAAAAATTGGGACACTCGGACACTACTGGTGGAATTGTTAACTAGTCCAACCATTCTGGAGAACAATTTAAAACTACACTCAAAGGGCTAAAAAATGTGTATACCCTTTGGCCCAGTAATACTACTATTAGGTCTATATGCCAAAGAGACTAAAAAAAAAAAAAAGGAAAATGACCTATTTCAAATATGTGTACACATGTGTCCATGTGTACATGTGTGTATGTATGTGTGTATACCACCTCTCTTTGTGGTGTTAAAGAATTGAAAACTGAGGGGATGCCCATCAATTGAATAAGTTATAGTATATATGATTATGATGGAATACTATTGTGCTATAAGAAATGATTCACAGGATAGTTTCAGAAAAACCTGGGATGACATATATGAACTGATGCAAAGTGAAGGGAGCAGAACCAGGAAAACATTATACATATTAACAGCAATACTGAAAGGATGTTTAACTATGAAAAATTTAGCTACTCTGGTCAAGATAATGATCCAAGACTATTCCAAATGAACCATTATGAAAAAAACCTATCCACCTCCAGAGAGAGAACTGATGAACTTTGGATGCAGATTGAAGAATATTTTTTTTTTACTTTCTTTGTTTTAATTGATTTTTGTCCCTGTTTTCTTTTGCAACATGACTAATATGGAAATATATTTTATATGACTTCACATGTATAATCAATATCAAATTATTTACCTTCTCAAGGAGGGGGTGGGGCAAGAGGGAGAGAGATAATTTGGAACTCAAAATTTGTAAAAATGAATGCTTAAAAAATTGCATGTAATTGGGAAACATTTTATGAAATAAATTTCAAAAATATTTTTAAATGAAAATTCTATGTATCAAGCACTGTGTAAGGCACTAATGGCAAAGGCAAAAGTAAAAACAGTTCCTGGCCTCAAGAACCATGTAGGTTTACTGGAGTGTGGAATGCAGAGAAAGAGGATTACATTAATAACTAAATATGTAATAACCATTCTGATTTTCTTGCATCATTCTCATTTCTCTTCCCAGTTTTTCCTCTACTTCTCTTACTTGCTTCTCAAAATATTTTTTGAGCTTTTCCCATGGCCTGGGACTGATTCCTATTTTTCTTGGAGGCTTTGGATGTAGGAGCTTTGACTTTGTTGTCTTCTTCTAGTTGTATGTTTTTATCTTCTTTGTCACCAAAGAAAGATTCTATGGTCTGACTTTTTTGCGCAGTTTGCTCATGATCCAGCCAATTTCTTGAGTTTTAAACTCTTTGTTAAGGTAGGAGTCTGCTTCCAGTGTGGAGAATATATTGTCCCAAGCTTCGGTGGTTTTATGCAGCTGTTTTCAGAGATACTTCTAGGGACCTGTAAGTTTTCAATTCTTCCAAGGTGGTATGATCAAGGATGAGGTGTTTACTCCTTTCCTGGCCTGTGCTCTGATCTCTGAGTGACACTCTTTTCTGTCTTGGAACTGTGAGGAGGATTCTCTCTCCACTTCCACTACAAGCTCCACCATGCCAGCACTCCTCCTCACCCAGGACTGCCACCCAGAACTGTGCCCAGATCCAAGCATGGGCAAAGCAAGAGAATCCTGCACCAGCACCAGCAAAGATATCCCTGCAATCCCCCTCTAATCAGTCACTAGATTCCCTCTCAGTCTGTGGGCCGGAAGCTCTGGAAGCAGCCACCACCCCACCCTGGGGGCTGCACCTGGACTAGGGCTGGGACCAAGCTTCTCTCTCACCATAGTCACAGACTTTTCCTACTGACTTTTTAAGTTGTCTTTGGCATCTGTGGGTTGAGAAGTCTGGAAGCTGCCACAGCTGCATGTGATTCAGTCCTCTGAGGCCTGCTCCAAGTTTGCTGAGGCTTGGTCTTTGCCTTCACACACCCAAGCTGAATTGAGTTTCTCTCCCAGCCCAGCATGATAGACCTTTCTAATCAACCATCCAAGTCGTCTTAGGCTGGAAATTTATTTCACTCTGTCTTTTTGTGGGTTCTGCTGCTCTAGAATTTGTTTAGAGCCATTTTACAGGTGTTTGGAGGGGTTTGGGGGGGGAGCTTAAGCAAGTCACTGCTTTTACTCCACCATGTTTCTTACATGTATCTATAACAACCATTTTGAACCTCTATTTCTTCATCTGTAATATGAGGATAATAACAGCACACACATACCCAATGAAGTTGTTGTAAGGATGGAATGAAATAATACATGAAAGGCTTTGCATACCTTAAAGCACTATATAAATGCCAGCTATCATTATTATGATGATAATACCTGTTAATACATACCTAACAGGGTCATTGAGGAAGTCAATTTATATAAAGCATGTAAAGGATTTTTCAAATTTAAAATATTCTATAAACATCATTATTTATTGTTAGCAATAATTAGGTAGCTAGAGAATGTGATGGATATAATTTTGGACATGAAGTCAGAAAGACCTCAGTTCAACTCCTGCCTTAGACACTAAAGAGCTGTGCGATCCTAGGCAAGTCACTTAACCTCTTCCAGCCTCAGTTTCCCTAGCTATAAAATAAAGATAATAATAATATCTTGCTCACAGAGTTGTTGAATGAATCAAATGAGATAGCATTTTTATAGTTCTTTGCAAACTTTAATGCCCTATATAAATGCAAGTTATTAGGCAGTATGTTATAGTTGAGAGAGAGCTTCCCTCCAAGTCAGGAATGAATCAATAAATGAACGAGTGAATCAATGAATAAAAAGTACTTATTATCTGCCAAACTCTATGTCAAGTGTTGAGAATATTCCCTGACCTCAAGAATTTTACATTCTAACGGGGGAGATTACACATATAAAGGAGCAATGGCTGAGGAATGGATTAAGAAACTGAGAAGTAGCAAGAGGTGGTGAGTGGAACAATAGGGCAAACCAATAGGGCAAAGTCATGCTCTTTCCAGGGGCTGATTTGTTTATAGTTTTCTTAACAAGATATGAAAAGGAGGTAGAGAGGGAGGGTTATGCTGGGCCTCTGGGTAGAAAGGGACTGGGTATAAGGTGAGGGCTTATGGTCTTAGGGTAAAACTGAAAGGGTTAACTCCTCCCAGACCTGGTCCCTGGGTGATGGGTCTGAAGAGTCAAACAGCAACAGTGGCAACAGCCATGGCTGGGCAACAGATGGCCAGTAGATCTAGACGCAGATCTCTCTGACACATACTGGCTTAATGACCTAGGCAAGAGATTTAAGTTCTCTGTGCCCTCAAGCAATTCTCTTATAACTTCGAAAAGGGAAGAAAGTAATAAGCACACAAGAGAACCTAGGGCTGGAGTTAGGAGGGGAGGTGGATGACTGGTTGCAAAGGATGGTTCATGAAACTGAAACTAAAGACTCTATTAATTCAGTGGAATAAGATGGACATAGCCATGATGGTAGGATGTCTTGGATTATGACACAGGATGCATACTCTACTCACAGAACAATAAATCCCTGACTCAAAGATTGGCCTGTCTTCTTTTACATACAGCTAATCATTCAGAGACCTAGACTTTTACATTTTGATTTCCTAAGATCAAAAAGCCATAAAATAGTCCATTTTCCATAAAAAGTAATTGCCATAATTAAAGATAGCATTATATTAAATGAAGAAATATCACTCAAATTACTCATACCTTATTTCTATTGTAGATACAAATGTAAACTTTAATTCTTCTGCATGTAACACTTTCCTAATCCATCAAAAGAACAACTCATCTAAAATAATTACAGTAACTCTAAGAAATAGTACAGACTATACTAAAACCTGCCAAAAATATTTCAGATTAGCAAGCTGATTATCACTGGTAATAAAGCACCAAACTAACCAGATGTAATCTGACATTGAATGTACCACCTCCATCCAATGCCAGCTGGACAGTTCTCTGAAAAACACTTCTATGATACTGAGTAATTGGAGAGGAAAATTACTCCTAATTGGCTGAAAGACCTCTGAGACAACAATACTAGGTACAATTTGCTATATCTTTATCAGAAATATTAAAAATTCAAGTTTAAAGTTAATCTTATATTAAAAATATGGATCTACCTATATATACATATAAACATATATATAAAACATTAAATATTAAAAGTCTCTGCCATCAAGGAACATAGATATTTTCAAACAGATGCACACATGCCCGAATACATATATATCTACATATATTCAAAGTTATATATATACATGAATAAATATGCACCTACATATTTCTGTGTATATATGGACATGTATACGCAAACACTTAAAAGATCTGTGATTTTAGTGGTGTAGATATGCCCTCTGCTGGTAAGATCACAAACCTTAGAAAGCCTTAGATGGTTTTGAGTTGCCTTGACCAAAAAAACCCAACCACCTCTTAGCCAATATGCTACTCATGAGTATCTGGAAGGAGATGTAGTTTTCTGATGGGCCTTTACTCAAAGTCTATTCAGCTTGGTAGAATCTGTTATAAATTGTGCCATGTTGGTATTCCTTTAAAAAAAAATCGTTACCTCCATTCCACAATGAGGCATCAAAGTAGTATGCAATTAATGCATATATCTATTTTTTTAGATCCATATCTAGAATTTCATTGGTATGGCAAACTCCTCCACTACTGCAGTAGAGGAAACTCTCTCCACTACTGCAGATTAACAACTGTTCTCAAACTTAAAGTTTTAGAGTATTCCCTAGAGCACTGAGGTTAAATGACCTAAGGTCACACAGCCAATATGGGACAGAGGTGACACTGGAAACCACATTTTTCCAACTATGAGGTAGCCTTTCTATCTCGTATACTATGTTGCCTCTCACACCTTTATAAATATAGATATTTAACACATTTTGATCTTAATATGTCAAATGAATGAGTTATTTGGGCCGATGGGTTCGTAGTTTTTAATTCAACTTGAAACTTAGGAAATTCAAACTGGTTTTGCCTCTTGTAAGCAAGGAATACTTCTCACTAAGGAAAACAATAAATGAGAAAAGTTAAACTACCACTCCCTCTAGATTACTTGTTGTCTGCTCCAATTTGTAGATTATTCCGGTCTATCAATGGCCTTTCCTCCTCCTGATTTCCCTTTAATTTCTTTACCATTTCATTGTTTAGTAGTTTCCCACAAGAGCTAGCAGGGAAGTCTTCCCTGCTAGCTACTCTCACCTCTCCTGGTACTTTAGACTTGCTACTCTTCACCCAATCACTCTTCCATTATCCCTTGTATTCCTCATTCCCACTTCCAACTGTTGCCTTGAAATTGTAATCACTGTTGATGACTGCCATCTTTCTTCATGATTCTTCTCTACTACTTAAGCAACAGGACCAACTTCACACATTGGTAGACTAGGCTGCCACTTGTGCACTATGACTTTAGGAATGCAGGAGAAAACTTAGTTTTATTGTTTTTGTTTTGGTTTTGCTGTTGTTGTTGTTGTTGTTTTGACAAGGCAATGGGGTTAAGCGACTTGCCCAGGGTCACACAGCTAATAAGTGTTATGTGTCTGAGGCCGGATTTGAACTCAGGTCCTTCTGAATCCAGGGCCGGTGCTCTATCCACTGTGCCACCTAGCTGCCCCTAGAAAACTTAGTTTTATAAGGAGAGGTTAAATTACTTGACTCTAGTCTACAACTAGAATAGTTGTGTAGAACTAGAACAGGTTATAGAATATACTGGGTGTCATTGTTACTCTTAGTAAATAGATAACCTTACCCTCTATTCTTTTCTTTTAAGCAGAGTGAAGTCTCACATTAGCTCTGCCTCAGGTACAATCTATAGACCAAGTTTCATCATTATTGAACAGAACTGTGAGCTATAGTAATGTGATGTTACTCCTGAACTGCCTTCTCATCTTCCAGCAATACACAAAGACCTCCAGGGCTGCTCAATGAAACCCTGTAGTGGGGTACATCATACATTGCTGGATTTGGAGTCTCTCTCCTCATTTCTTTTCTCTTTCTTCTTTTTCTATCTCTCTCTTCCCTTCTCTTTCTTATTCCTCCACTCTCTTTCCTTAACTCTTCCCCCCCTTCACTCTCTACCTTTCTTCCATCACCACCAGTCCAGTTTACCACTTCTCTCTCCCTCTTCTCTTTCTGTTTCTCCCTGCCCTGTTTTCTCTCCCTCCTCCTCTTTCCCCCCCAAACTTGGTTACAATAGTAACAACCTGTCCTCCAAAAGAAAATATAACAAGCTCTTCCAATAGAACGTAAGTTACTTGAGTACATAAACTGTATTCTTTTTTTTAGTATTTTATTTTTATTTCCCCAGTTGCATGTAAAAACTATTTTTAACATTCATCTTCAGAACTCTGAGTTCTAAATTCTCTCCCTTCCTCCCTCCCCATCCCACCCCCACTGAAAAGGCAAGCAGTTTGATATAGGTTATACATGTGTAGTCACACAAAACACATCCATAATAGTCATGTTGTGAAAGAAAACAGAGACAAAAAAAAACTCAAGAAAAATAAAGTTTAAAAAGGATGCTTCAATCTGTATTCAGATACCATCTGTTCCATCTCTGGGAATAGATAGCGATAGCATCCTTCATCATAAGTCCTGGCTGGTATTGCTAAGAATAGCTAAGTTATTCACAGCTGATCATCTTGCAATGCTGCTGTTACTTTATACACAGTACATTTCACTTTGCATCAGCCCATGCAAGTCTTTCTAGGTTTTTCTAAGAGCAGCCTGCCCATCATTTCTTATAGTACAATAGTATTGCATCATAATCACATACCACAACTTGTTCGGCCATTCCCCAACTGATGGGCATTCCCTGAAGTTCTAATTCTTTGCCCCCAGAAATGAGCTGCTATAAATATTTTTGTATATATAGATCCTTTTCATTTTTTAGCTTTCTTTTGGAATACAGACCTACTAGTGGTATTGCTAGGTCAAAGGGTATGCATGGTTTTATAGCCCTTTGGGCATAGCTCAAAATTGCTGTATAGAATGGTTGAATCAGTTCACAACTTCAGCAATAGTGCATTAATGTATCATTTTTCCCACATCCCCTCCAACATCTGTCATTTACCTTTTCTGTCCTATTAGCCAATCTAATAGTGAGGTATGAGGTTGTACCTCAGAATTGTTTTAATTTGCATTTCTACAATAAATAGTGAGAGTATTTTTTCATATAGCTATAAATAGCTTTGATTACTTCATCTGAAAAATAATCATATCTTTTGATTATTTATCAATAGGGAATGGCTCTTATTTTTATAAATTTGACTCAGTTCTCTGTTTGAGAAATGAGGCCTTTATCAAAGAAACTTGCTTCAAAAATTTTTTCAGTTACTATTGTTAACTGTATTTCCCTCAATCTTACTCCCCCCATTTATTCTATTCTCTCTATCCTTTCACTCTGTCTCTCTTCAAAAGTATTCTGCTTCTGACCACTCCCTCCCCCAATCTGCCTTCCCTTCTATCACCACCACCCCCTTCTCTTTCACCTTCCCCTCCTACTTGCTTGTAGGTTAAGATAGATTTCTATATACATTTGAGTGTCTATGTTATTCCCTCTTTGAGTGAATTCTGGTGAGAGTAAGGTTCACACACTACCCCTCACCTCCTCTCTTCCCTCCACTGTAAAAGCTTTTTCTTGCCTCTTTTATGCAAGATAATTTATGCCATTCTGCCTCTCCTTTTCTCTTTCTCCCAAGACATTCCTCTTTCTCATGCCTTAATTTTATTTTTTTAGATATCATCTCTTCATATTCAACTCAAACTTGTACCCTCTGTCCATATATACTCCTTCTAATAATACCCTAATAATGAGAAAGGTCTTATGAGCTACAAATCACCTTATTAAGTCTCTTATGATTTCCCTTTCCTGTTTATCTTTTTAATGCTTCTCTTGAATCTTGTACTTGAAAGTCAAAATTTCTATTCAGTTCTGGTCTTTTCATCAAGAATGCTTAAAAGTCCTCTATCTCACTTAATATCCATTTTTTCCCCTAAAGGAAGTTTCACTGGATAGGTGGATTCTTGGTTGTAATCCTAGCTCCTTCGCCCTCCAGAATATCATATTCCCAGCCCTTCAATCCTTTAATGTAGAAGCTGCTAAATCTTGTGTTATCTTGACTATGGTTCCACAATACTTGAACTGTTCCTTTCTAGCTGCTTGCAATATTTTCTCTTTGACCTGGGAACTCTGAAATTTGGCTATAATATTCCTGGCAGTTTTTGTTCAGGGATCTCTTTCAGGAGGAGATTGGTGAATTCTTTCCATTTCTATTTTACCCTATAGTTCTAGAATATCAGAGCAGTTTTCCTTGATAATTTCTTGAAAGATGATGTCTAGGCTCTTTTTTTGATCAGAGATTTCAGGTAGTCCAATAATTTTTAAATTATCTCTCCTGGATCTATTTTCCAGGTTAGTTGTTTTTCCAATGAGATCTGTCACAATCTCTTCTATTTTTTCATTCTTTTGGTTTTATTTTACAACATCTTGATTTCTCATAGCGTCATTAGCTTCCATTTGCTCCACTCTAATTTTTAAGAAATCATTTTCTCCAGTGAGTTTTTGGATCTTTATTTCCATTTGGTCAATTATGCTTTTTAAGACATTCTTCTCCTCGTTGGCTTTTTGGACCTCCTTTACCATTTGGCCTAGTCTATTTCTAAAATGTTATTTTCTTCAGTATTTTTTGTGTCTCCCTTACCAAGCTGTTGACTCATTTTTCATGATTTTCTTGCATCATTCTCATTTTTCTTCCCAATTTTCCTCTACCTCTCTTACTTGATTTTCAAAATCCTTTTTGAGCTCTTCCATGGCCTGAGACCAATTCCTGTTTTTCTTGGAGGCTTTGGATGTAGGAGCTTTGACTTTGTTGTCTGCTTCTGAGTCTGTTTTGATCTTCCTTGTCACCACAGTAACTTTCTATAGTCAGAGTTTTTCCTGTTGTTTGCTCACTTTCCCAGCCTATTACCTGACTTTTAACTTTTTGTCAAAGTAGGGCTCTGCTTCCAGGATGGAGGGCACACATTCCCAAGCTTCAGGGCTTTTGTGCAGCTGTTTCTGAGATACTTCTAGGGACCTGTAAGTTTTCAATTCTTCCAAGGTGGTATGATCTAAGAAGAGGTGTTTACTACTTTCCTGGTCTATGCTCTGCTCTGTGAGTGACCACAAGCACTCTTTTCTGCCCTGGAACTGTGAGGAGGGTCCCCCTTCCACTGTGGTCACAAGCTCTGCCATGCTAATAATGCTCCTCCTCACCCTGGGACTGCCATCCAGGACTGTAACCTGGATCTAAATATGGGCAAAGCAACAGAGTCCTGCCTCAGTGCTAGCAAAAAGAGCCCTGTAATTTCCCTTTGGCCAGTTGTTCAACCCCTTTACTATCTGTGGGTTGAGAGGGCCAGAAGCAGCTGCTGCTGCTGTTCCTGATTCAGTCACTCCCAAGGTCTACTTCTGGTTGGCTGGGGCTGTGCTGGCACAGCTTGCACTGGACTGCTTATGAACTATATTCTTTTTGGCCTTCACATCCCGTGCCTGACACATGGCAGGTTTAACAAATGCTTGCTGAATTGAATTGGAGGCACAACCCTCTTCTGAGCTGTTGAACACAAATTTACAGGAAGGGAGGATGGACACCAGAATACCAAACAGCTGAATGGATTGGATCAGCCAGTCGTGCAACAATGCTACTATACCAAAAGCTAACAGAGATTAGATACATCTACTCTGGAGATAACCTAGTACAAGAGGAATAGAAATGCCAGAGTCATAGAAACAACTAGGTGGTTGAGTGCCAAACCTGGAGTTCAAATCTGACCTCAGAGACTTACTAGCTGGGTGACCCTGAGCAAGTCATTTAACCTATTTACCTCAGTTTCCTCATCTGTAAAACAAGCTGGAGAAGGAAATGGCAAACCACTGCAGTATTTTTGCCAAGAAAACCTCAAATCGAGTTATGAAAAATCAGACACATCTGAAACAACTGAACAACAAGAGGCAATAATAGGCCAAGAGAAATTCTCTTCCCTGATGTTCAGGGATCCTGCCTCTTTGGGTTCTGTACTCAACACACCTTGCAGAGAAGCATCCTACTTTCTATTATAGGCTCTAGGCCAGGGTTGAGGATCCTGCGGCCTTGAGGCCACAGATCCCCACCCCTGCTCTAGGCAATGCACATACCTCTCATTGCTTAACACTAACAAATGTTACTGAATACTTGAATAACTTTTGGTACAGCCAGCTGTACCATTTGTACTCAATAGCCAAACTCAACCTGTAGAGCATTCCCTGAACTGTATCCCTACACTTGGAAAGAACACATTGGTATAAATTCTCAGCAAAGTATAAATAAATGATACCAGATCCTTTCCTGAAAGGCTGCTGAAGGTAGAGAGATACTTGAGTGCATGCGAATGCATCTAGGTGGCAATAATAGACATAATGATAGTCATAATCAACAACCACTAGCATTTCCATAGTATTTGGAGGTTTGCAAAGCACGATTATCTCACTTTATCTTCACACCAACCTTAGTAAGTACTATTATTATCCCAATCTTACAGATGAGGAAACTGAGGTAAGTAAAAGTTAAAAAGGCTTGCCCAGGGTCCCACAGCTAGTAAGCATCATGCTAGAACTTGACCTGGGTTCAAATCCCACCGCAGATACTTACTAGCTCTGGGATCCTGGGCAACTCTTTTAACCTCTCAATCTCAGTTCCCTCATCTGTAAAATGTGGATAATAAGAGCACTTACTTCACAGGGCAGTTGTGAGGTTAAAATGAGATAACCTATGAAAAGTGTTTTACAAACCTTAAAGCCCTATCTAAATGCTAGTTATTAGTATTATCTAAGATGACAAATGGTATATAAAGGGATAATTAGGTGTGGTGATGATGATGATGATGACAATGATGATGAATATCAAGGATAGCAAAACGGTACAGAAATAAAAGATTAGATGTGCCCAAAACAAAGAGCTCCTATTTCCCATTTTCTCCCTGGGGTCAGCCCTGGTTTCCACACCAAACTGGAAGCTCCACTGCCTGAACTCTTCTGTCAAAGGATCTGAAACAGTGACTAGTGCACAGGAAAAGTTAAATTACTAGAAAATAAACACAGGTCTAATTTTAACAAGAAGAATATATGAACAGCTCTTTCTTAAGCCACCTTCTTACCTAATTTGGAATATAGACAATAGTCTACCAATTTTTTCTATTAATTTTCTTCAACCAAATATATCGCGCGCGCGCACACACACACACACACACACACACACACACACACACACACACACACACACACACATTGCTACAAAGAGAATTAGAGTCTATTCTTCCCCCAAGCCTAGGAAAGAATCTAATCTCATTCATGGCTAGTTGAATTACCCTTCAGACCACAAGCGGCTTTAGCTGAACTCAAAGATGACCTTATTATCTCCTGGCCTGCTTTGTAACAACGCAACCGCTAAAAAACATTTGCTTTGGACTACAGAGGAGGCACAAGAGGGCAGCTGACTCAAAGGAACAATACATTTGGTGTCTAAAACATTTGTACAGCATCTCTGAAATACGGACGTCTGCTGCTTGGAGGCCCTCACCTTTGTTAGCACGGGGTGTTAATTATTAGCTTTGGACTTCACCCGTGAGAATGTTACAGAAGCTACACTCAGCAGAGATCAGCAAAGGAACTCCAGTTTGGTTTGCTGACATAACCACAGCCTCGAAAATGTTCTTCTTCACTACGTACACTTCTTGTTTCAGTCACAAGGACTGGTGGCCCCACCCTCCACTCCAACTGTCAACTGCTGACGGATCATAACCAATAATAAAGCACTCCTTTTAAAAATGTCACTAAGACTGTGAAATTCACTTTCCAAAAATTCAATACACATATAATTTTAGAAGGAGACCTCTTAGGAAAAGTAAAGTACACCTGACCAACTTGTGTCTTCCCACAAGCCAAACAAAGATGATCATTTAAACTAAAACTTAGTTTATATTTCTGTTACTTTTTATGTAATGGGTAGAGTCCTGGGCTTGGATTTAGGAAAAAACCTAGAATCATATCCTACCTCTGACACTCACCAGCTGCAGAAACGCAAGAAAATCACTGAACCTCTCTGAGCCTTGGTTTCTTCACCTTTAAAATGGGAATTGAAAAAATGTCTGCCCCAGCATCTCACAGAGTTGTTGTAAGAATTAAATGACAAAAAGGTGCATCAAATCTTATAAAGCTTAATGGACTGTGTAAAAACTCAGCTATCATTATTATCGAGATCATACACCTTAGAGATCATCCAATAAAATCCCTTCACTGGACAGATAGAGCACCTGCATTTCAGAGTGGTCAAGGTCAGGCAATATGTACCAGAAGCAAGAGCCAGATACAAATCCTATAACTCCAAACACAGTTCTCCACCTCCACCATCCCAGTGTTCTCACCAGTGTATTGTTATATAATTATCATTTCTAATAATGATTTGTTATTACATAATCATTTCTACTAATGATGATAATATTGCAGTTTTACAACGAAATAAATATCCTAATGGCTTGCATTTATATAGTACTTTAAGGTTTGCAAAATGCTTTACATATATTATCTCATTTGATCCTCACAACCCTGTGGACTAGGTGTTAACATTATCCCCATTTTATATGTGAGGAAATTGAGACTGAGTAAGGTTAAATGACTTTCTAGTAAGTAATTGGGGCAGGATTTGAACTTGGGTCTTCCTAAATCCAAGTCCAATGCTCTATCACTGTATCACCTAGCTGCTGCATTATCACTTGGTGTTCAGTCATTTCATTAGTGTTTGACTCTTTGTGACCCCATTTGGGGTTTTCTTGGCAGAGATCCTGGAGTGGTTTGCCATTTCCTTTTCCAGCTCATTTTATAGATGAGGAAACTGAGGCAAATAAAGTTAAGTGACTTACCCAGGGTCACACATCTAGTGTCTCAGGCTGGATTTGAACTCAGGAAGATGAGTTTTCCTGACTCTAGGCCTGGCAGTCTATCCACTGTGCCACCTAGCTGCAAGTTACAAAAACTTAGTCCTTACTTAATAAATACCTAGGAAGACATAATAAAGTAGTCAGAATTAAAGACTAGAATCTCACTATCCTTCATTGAGGGAAAAAAAACCACCAATTCCCATACTAAAAATATGAACCCAGAATGTCCTTGAGAATTTGGCAAATATACCACACTGGAATGAGAACACCATCACAGATGACACTGGTGTCTGCACACCTCCAGTGTTATTTATACTGACCCACAAGATGTAAGAAGAACATTTTAAATAGCTCTCTCTCCTCTAAAAAATACTCATAATCTTTAAACCACATGTACAGAAGCTCTCAGTATATAGAATTGGTAGAAGAATTTTTTTACATGCATGAACAGGGTGAAATACTTATCATGCCTCTTGACTTGTTTTTTGGCCTCTTCTCAATCCTCATTCCTCTCAACCTCTCTATAGCATTTGACAATGCCGATCCTCCTCTTCTCCCTGATACTCTTTTTGCCCTAGGTCTTCAGAGTACCAACTCTCTCCTGGTTCTCTTCCTACCAATCTGAATGCTTCTTCTCTGTATCCTTTGCTAGATCGTCATCCAGGTCAAGTCCACTAATTGTGTATATCTCACAGGGCCCTTTTCTCTTCTCCCTCTATAGTCTTTCACTTGGTAGGCTCATCTGCTCCCATGAATTTCATTATCACCTCTATGCAGATGCTTCTTAAATTTACCTATCCAACCCTAACCTCTCTGCTGACCTTCAGTTTTGCATCACCAGCTACCTTTCAGACATCTTGAATAGAACGTCCAGGAGACTTCTTAAACTCAATGTGCCCAAAACTCAACTCATTATCTCTCCCTCCAACCTAACTTTGCTATTGCCATCAAGGGTAACACCATCCTCCCAGTCCCTCAGGCTTGCAACCTAGGTATTGCCAACTCCTCACTATCTCTTAGCCCCCACATCCAAGCTGTTGTCAAAGTCTGCCAATTTCACCTTTGCCACTTCTCTAAAATACGACCCCCTCTCTCCTCTGACACTGCCACTACCCTGGTACAGAACCAAATCACCTCATGCCTGGATTACTACAATAGCCTGCGGGTGGGTCTGCCTGCTTCAAGTCTCTCCCCACTACAATCCACCCTCCATTCAGCTACTAAAGTGATTTTCCAAGCACAGGTGCAACTATGTTGCCTCCACACTCAATAAACTCCAGTAACTCCCTGTAAGGAAGATACTTCTAATAAAAAAAAACCTCCATTTGGCATTCAAAACCCTTTATAACCAGCCTCGCCAATCTTTTTATAACTTACACCATCACCATACCCTAGCCACAAACTCTCAATCTAGTGACACTGGCCTGCTGGCTGTTCCACAAACAAGATGCTCCAAGTCTCAGCTCTAGGCTCTTCTCTGGCTTTCCCCCATGTTTGGAATGCTCTCCTTCCACATCTCCACCTCTTCATTTCCTAAGCTTCCTTCAAGTCCCAACTAAAATCTCTCCAGGAAGTCTTTCCCAATCTCTCTTAATTCTAGTACCTTCCTCCTATTAACTATTTCCTCTTTATCCTGTATATGGCTTATGTGTACATATTTGTTTGGTCATTTACTCCCCCTTTATACAGTGAGTTTCTTAATGGCAGAGACTGTCTTTTGATCTCTCTGTATCCCCAGAGTTTAGCACAGTTCCTGGCACATAGTGAACGTTTAATAAATACTTAATTGAATGACTGACTCCCTGGGTCTTTTGTCCCGAAGATGCTTTCTATACGTGTACAGACGATAAACTTTCATCCCAATGCTCCTATTCAATTACGAAAGTCATCATTTTATTCACCATCTCAATAGTTTAATAAGATGTTTGGCAAACTGAGCCCAAGAGCCTGTTTCTGGAGAGAAGGGCTGGGGAAGAGAAAGAAAGGGGTGGGGAGGGAAGGAGCAAAAGGGTAAGAGGGAGAAGGAAGGTGAGAAAGGGAGGGAAAGAGAAAGCAGGAGGGAGGGAAGAGAGGGAGGGAGGGAGAGGGGGAGAGAGAGAGAGAGTAGATAAGATACAGCATTTATTACGCACTTACTATATGCCAGATACTGTGCTAAGAATTGAGGATACAAACACAAGTAAGCAAAATATTCCCTGCCCTCAAAGAACTTACATTCTAAGGAGGAAGACAAAAATGATAGTCAGAAGGGGAAATTGTGTACCCAAGGCACAGTTTGTACATGGCCTGGAAGTGAAGGCTTGGATTTGGGCAAAATAATAATAATAATAATAATTCATAAGGCCATTTTAGAGATGAGGAAACTGAGATACAGGGAAGTTAAGTGATTTGCCCAGGGTCACACAGTTAGCAAGTGTCTGAAAGCAGGATCTGAACTCAGATCATCCTATCTCTATCCACTGTTCTGTAACCATCTTGGAAAAAGTTATCTTTCCCAGGTAAATACACAAGGAAAAAATGTTTCCTTCATGGAGATGTACCTTGTTTCTTGTTTTACATTCTTCCTCCCTCTAGGGTGATCTATTACTAGGACAAATAAGAAGGATTTGAGAAAATCTGAAAATTTAAACTGACAAGCTTTTTAATCAAGAAAATTGAAATTATCTTTAGGAAGTTTTTTTTATACCTACAACCAGATAGCTTGCTTTTTTTTTCATTGCTATTATCAGGTTTGTTAGCATACTTGAAAGCATTCATTATTTATGGCATAATTACAATCATTTAAAAAATCCTAAGTGGTCAGGGTGCAAATACCATCTAATGAAACCAGTGAATTCCTTTTTTTTTTTTCTTTTTTAACCTAGGGATGAAGTATCCTCATTTGGTTTTTAAAGCAAACCACCAAGGAAATTAAAACTATACCTCTCAAGGGGATTTTAAAATGGAGTATCTTAAATCTTAGAGTGGAGTGCAAGTAATTAGAGAACAGAACATGAGGCCAGGAAGAGAAGAGAATGTTCCTTCTGGGAGAGGTTCTGAGCTCACTAAGCTTTCTTCATGGAGCAACAGAAGGGAAATTAGAGTTGACAAGAAATGATGGAAGTAGAGGGCACAAGTAAGGAGAGAAAAGATGGATTTTTCCTTGAGATGAGTTCCTAACTAAACTCCAGGCATACGGATTTCCAAAGTGGAAGTGCCTGCAGTGACCAAGAAGTGCTTTAAAGAATTTGCTTATTTGGAAAAACTCAAGCACATTCAATTGTTTTGAGTGTTTCCTTTCAAAAATTAGATCTTCATCATATCCTCTGACAGAAATATCACCCTGACAGCAGATGATGATGATAGCTAACATTTATATAGTGCTTTCCATATGCCAGGCATTGTGCTAAGCACTTTATGATATTATCTCATTTCATTTTCACAATAACCCTGAGAGTTCAGTGCTATTATTGTCCCCATTTTACAGATAAGGAAACTGAGGCAAATAGGTGCAATGACTTGCCCAGGGTCACATAGCTAGAAAGTGTTTGAGGTATGATTTGAACTCAGGTCTTTCTGACTCTAGGCTCAGCGCTCTATCCACTGCATCACCTAGCAAGAACAATTACTAGAGTCTGGTTAAATACTGCCTCTGATGCCTCTGTGTGATTTTAGTTAAGTCACTTAAGCTCCCTCAGACTCAAGATTCCTCGTCTTTAAAATGAGGGGATTTGAACTAGCTTGCCTCTGAGTTCCTTTCTAGCGCTAAGTCTGGGATCCTATGACCTGATCAATTAACTGGAAATAGCTTTGAACTAGGCCTTGGTAGGCCCTTTTTGAAAGGACATTTATGCTCTCGACTGTGAAGAAGCTAATTGTTTCTCATATTTAAGAAGCAGAGTTAGCTCAGTCACCGTTTTCTGAACTGTGTCCTTCTGCTCAGAAAATAGGACAAATATGTTTCTGAATAAGGACACTGTAGCTAAACTCCAATAAATCTTATCTGTGGGATTGTTCTGTCTCTTGCAAGTGTGTGTACTGGACCATTCCCTTTCAGTGAACATTTCTGCCACAGTCTATGCTTACAGTCTCTCTTGAACCACCACAAAGCCTGTCCTGACAGTTTTATACAGATTGTCCAAAAGAAAACAATGATAAATGAGCAGGTTTGGGAAAACATTAGCTCAACCCATCAACTTGAGAAAGTCAAAAGAAAAAGCAGATTCTTCCTAATCGTTTGTTATTAAAAAATAGCTTTTAAAAATTATTTGTCAGTTAGTTATGATTGCCTAGAATGACTTCTTTGAAACTTGAAATAAAAATCTGTAACTTAAAAAACAAAAGCAGAAACCCTGCCTTTTGAAGTCATAGGTTTAAAGCCAGAGGGTCCTAACCCCAAACAGGGAAGGCCAGTATGGATTTTTACTGTGCTGGAAGATTCCAATCCCCTTTCCTTCTAAATCAGTCTGTCCTTTCTCTACTGCAGGGATGGTCATGTTATAAGACCATGAAGAATTAGAAGTCAGGAAATAATCTCTTCACCTCCACTACATAGGTTAGCTTTGTTCTTTAATACCTATGTCCATCATCACATCACTTCACCTGTCTGGGTTTCAGTTTCCTCATCTATAAAATGAATGAGTTGCCCTGGATTGTCTTTAAGGTCAATACCAGCTTAAAATCTTACAATAATAATAAAAGGAGCTTATTTTTATATAATACTTTACATGAGGCATGGTGGATTGGAAATTGGCCTTAGGGTCAGAAAGATCAAGGCCTGCCTCTGATACATACTAGTTGTGCAGCCCTGGGCAGGTCAATTGAACTTTCAGTGCCCTTAGACAGCTCTATTAAGACTATAAATTGGAGAGAAGGTGCTCACCTGCACTGGTAGAGTGTCCCTAGAGTAATGAAATCCAAACATTGAGGGGGTGGAGCCAAGATGGTGGAGTAAAATCAGTGACTAGCTTGAGCTGTCCCCCAAACCCCTCCAAATACCTGTAAAAAATGGCTCTAAACATATTCTACAGCATCAGAACCCACAAAAAGACGGAGTGAAACAAATTTCCAGCCTAAGACAATCTGTATGGTTGATTAGAAAGGTCTATATTGTGCTGGGCTGGGAGAGAAACTCAGTTCAGCATGGGAGTGTGCAGGCAAAGACCAAGCCTTAGCAAGCCTGGAACAGGACTCAGAGGACTGAATCACAGGCAGCTGTGGCAGCTTCCAGACTTCTCAACCCACAAATGCCAAAGACAACTTAAAAGGTCAGTAGGAAAAGTCTGACTATGATGAGAAAGAAGCTTGGTTCCAGCCCCAGTCCTGGCACAGTCCTGGGGTGGGGAGGCTGCTTCCAGAACTTCCAGCCCACAGACTGAGGGGGAACCTAGTGGCTCATCAGAGGGGGATTGCAGGGATCTCTTTGCAGGTGCTGGTGCAGGATTCTCTTGCTTAACCTGTGCTTGGATCTGGGTCACAATTCTGGGTGGTGGTCCTGGGGTGAGGAGGAGTGCTGGTGTGGTGGAGCTTGTAGTGGCAGTGGAGAGGGAATCCTCCTCACAGTTCCAAGGCAGAAAAGAGTGCTTGTGGTCACTCAGAGATCAAACCACAGGCCAGGAGAGGAGTAAACACCTCGCCCTTGGTCATACCACCTTGGAAGAACTGAAAACTTACAGGTCCCTAGCAGTATCTCTGAAAACAGCTGCATAAAACCCCTGAAGCTTGGGACAGTGCATTTGCCACACTGGAAGCAGACCCCTATCTTGACAAAGAGTTTAAAACTCAAGAAATTGGCTGGGATCATGAGAAAACTTTGCAAAAAAAAAAGTCAGACCATAGAATCTTTCTTTAGTGACAAAGAAGATCAAAACATACAACCAGAAGAAAACAACAAAGTCAAAACTCCTACATCCAAAGTCTCCAAGAAAAATATGAATCAGTCCCAGGCCATAGAAGAGCTCAAAAAAGATTCTGAGAAGCAAGTAAGAGAAGTAGAGGAAAAACTGGGAAGAGAAATGAGAGTGATGCAAGAAAATCATGAAAAACAAGTCAACAGCTTGCTAAAGGAGACCCAAAAAAATACTGAAGAAAATAACACCTTAAAAAATAGCCTAACCCAAATGGCAAAAGAGGTCCAAAAAGCCAATGAGGAGAAGAATGCCCTAAAAAGCAAAATTGGCCAAATGGAAAAGGAAGTCCAAAAGCTCATTGAAGAAAATATTTCCTTAAAAATTAGAATGGAGCAATTGGAAACTAGTGACTTTATGAGAAATCAAGACATTGTAAAACAAAACCAAAAGAATGAAAAAATAGAAGACAATGTGAAATATCTCACTGGAAAAACAACTGACCTGGAAAATAGATCCAGGAGAGAGAATTTAAAAATTATTGGGCTATCTGAAAGCCATGATCAAAAAAAGAGCCTAGACATCATCTTTCAAGAAATTATTAAGGAAAATTGCCCTGATATTCTAGAACCAGAGGGTAAAATAGAAATGGAAAGAATTCACCAATCTCCTCCTGAAAGAGATCCCCAAAGGAAAACTCCTAGGAATATTATAGCCAAATTCCAGAGTTCCCAGGTCAAGGAGAAAATATTGCAAGCAGCCAGAAAGAAACAATTCAAGTATTGTGTAAACACAATCAGGGTAACACAGGATTTAGCAGCTTATACATTGAGGGACCACAGGGCTTGAAATATGATATTCTGGAGGGCAAAGGAGATAGGATTACAGCCAAGTATCACCTATCCAGCAAAACTGAATATAATCCTTCAGGGGAAAAAAATGTATATTCAGTGAAATAGAGGACTTTCAAGCAATCTTGATGAAAAGACCAGAACTGAATAAAAAAATTGACTTTCAAGTACAAGACTCAAGAGAGGCATGAAGAGGTAAACAGGAAAGAGAAATCATAAGGGACTTATTAAGGTTGAACTGTTTACATTCCTACATGGAAAGATGATATTTGTAATTCATGAGACCTTTGTCAGTATTAGGGTAGTTGGAGGGAAAAAAATTATATGTATAGATAGATTGATAGAGGGCACAGGGTGAGTTGAAGATGAAAGGTTGATATCTAGAGAATAAAATTAAGGAGTGAGACAGGGTTATACTGGAAGGAGAAAAGGAGAGGTAGAATGGAGTAAATTATCTCACACAAAACAGATAAGAAAAGGCTTTTACAGTGGAGGAAAAGTGAGGGAAGGTGAGAGGGAATGAGTGAATCTTATTCTCATCGGCTCAATTGGGTATGGAAAGCTATGTTACCCTGCAGGAAAATAGGGGGCAAGAGGATAAGAGAGTGTGGGGATGATAGAGGGGAGGGCAGATTGGGAGAGGGGGTAATCAGAAGCAAACACTTCTGAGGAGGGACAGGATCAAAAGAGAGAACAGAATAAACGGGAGAGGGGGGCTGGGATAGGATGAAGAGAAATATAGTTAGTTTTCCACAGCATGACCACTATGGAAGTGTTTTGCATGACTACACAAGTATAACTTATATTGAGTTGCTTGCCTTCTCAAAGAGGGTGGGTGGGGAGGGAGGAAGGGAGAAAATTTGGTACTCAAAGTTTTAAAAACAAATATTAAAAATTTGTTTTCACATGCAACTGGGAAATAAGATATACAGGCAATGGGGTATAGAAATCTACCCTGCCCTACAGGAAAATAGAAGAGGAAGGGGATAAGAGAAGGGCAAGGGATAGAAGAGAGGGTAGATTAGGAGAAAGGGTAGTCAGAATGCACGTTGTCTAGGGTTTGGGGGAGGGATGAGATGGGGAGAAAATTTGGAACTCAAAATCTTGTGGAGGGGCAGCTAGGTGGTGCAGTAGATAGAGCACCGGACCTAAGTTCAGGAGGACCTGAGTTCAAATCTGGCCTCAGATACATAACACTTACTAGCTGGGTGACCCTGGGCAAGTCATTTAACCCCACTGCCTAGCCAAAAAAAAACCCAAAAAACAAAACAAACAAAAAAAAAACCAACAAAATCTTGTGGAAATCCAAATGCTAGTCCTTATCCCTACTTTACATAGACTATAACATTTGTTCCTTAGGAAAGCTATTATACAGTAGGGCCTAAAAGCATCAACACCCTCATTTTATAGTAAGGAAACTGAAGCTTAGGCTTAGAGAATTTAGGTCACTTTCTCATGGTAGTGAATATCAAGTTCTCCTCCTTCTCCTCTTCTCCCTCTGTCCATGTGTAGAGTCACATCCTTACATGTGGGTGCTCTGTCCAAAGGAACATAAATTTTGATCACAGACTTCGCAAGGTATTTTTGGGTTTGGGGGCTAGAATTTTTTCTTCCCTAATTCTTTATTCTGTCTTTTTCCCCCCAGAAAACTGGAACAATCAACTCTTTTGTCTCAAGTACTTTTCATTTATGATTTCTTGAAATAGGGTTCTAGAAAACCAGGCTTTGATAAAGCTCATTGGGATTCAAATGGAGCTTCTTGACTGTGCCTTTAAACCCAAATCACCACGGCTCTCACTGATTGGCCAATAATAGGTCCCAGACCAAGGCTCACTCCCTTTCTGTTTGGTTTTTGATGGCTCAGAGTGAGTGTAAATAGCAATTCTTTCTGTTCTGGCCAGAAACTCTGGGAGTCTTGCCCTCCCAGACTGATTCTTTTGTGATGGCAAACTATACCATCTTTTGCCTCAGTTCTTACCTAGCCTTTAATTACTGAACAGGTGCTGCCTCAAACTGACACCTGGGAAAGACCTTAGCTTAAAAAGGCCAAGGTCTCCCACTGCATCCAGGGCCATCACCGGTCGTCCTGACCTATGTCTTGCCACTGCATTCTGATGACTCTGGAGAAAGTGAGGCTGATGACTTTGCACAGCCCTACCTCACTTAAATCCAATTCACATGAAGGTCAAGACATCACTCTTGTGATGTCATTGGTCCTCTTCAAGAACTAAGGATGAACAACAACAAATGTCAGCGGAGGGATTGGAACCCAAGTCATCCCAACTCTAAGCCAGTGGTTCCTGGCACTATAACGCACCCTCAGGAGCCTTGGAAGTTCTCCTTTCTACTCGAATATCTTTGCTCACACCATTTCTTCCATGTGCAGTGCCATAGTATCACAAGAATATTTACCTAGAGACAGAAAGGACTTCAGAGGTCATATAATCTAATTTTACAGATGAGGAAACCAAGGCCCAGGTGGTTAAATGCCTTGCCCACGGTCACAGAGATAGAAAGCATCAGAGCAGGAATTTAAACCAGACTCACCAGTACCATGCTAGCCACTGACAAAGGTACCACACATATACAAATGCTGTTAACTGGCACTCCCAATGCTGACTGATGTCTGATTCATTCCTAATTTTCCTTTAAAAATTTTTTCTCATTCTAATGCTTCCAACCATAGTAATTACAAGGGTTGCCTAAGCAATCAGTTGTGCAGGAAAGGCCTCCAGACATAATTACCCTCTCACTACAGAGCAGAGGAATTCTACTTATTTCCTAACTAAGCCAACAGTGATCTAACCATTCATTCCCCCAGTGAAGCTCCCAGTGCCATGCAGCATCAGAGCTGTATAGTGACCTCCCATCACAGGGACCCATGAATAATTAGGAGCTTTTCCTTTTGTCAATTTTTCCATAGGAAAATTTTTGTTTTAATATGAGACATTGTTAACAAATTAATGAAAATGTGCAGGAGAGAGAGGGATAAAAAGAGGGAAAGAGAAAAAGAGAAGGAAGAAAGAAGGGAAGCAGAGAGGGGGGAGGGAAGGAGGGAGGGAGAGAGAGACAGAGAGATGAGAAACAGAGAGAGAGAAGAGGGAGAGGGGGAAAAAAGGGAGAGGAAGCAGGAGAGGGAGAGGAAGTGAGGGGGAAGGGAGAACTGCTAGGGATGCCAAAGTATTTACCATCATGTTTCTAGGACATTCGGCTTCTAAAGCTATTTTCGGAATAGTGCAGCCATCACCAATTTTTAAAGGAAGAATTTCCCTTGTCCCAGAAGACCAACCATCACCAAAATCACGCTCACACAGCAACATGTGATTCAGTGGACTCAGGAATCAAAAAGGCTGAACATTGGCTTCTTGGAGGTCACCCGATTCTGACTTCCACTGAGGGTTTATTATTATATTATCAGTAGTATTATTATACAATACTAAGTAAGTTCTAATCACTAGGAATCCTATGATTTTCCAGCTATTTCCAACAAAATTTCTCTCTACTATATGAGTATGATGAAGCTTGAATTTTGACCATCACCTTTTGAATCTTGCTGTTAGGGGGAGCCCAGCCACTTGCCAGAGAGCAGAGCCACCCCTAAATATAGTTAGCATTCGATCTTTCACTGAGCCTAGTTCTCCCAGGGCCCTCCATCAGAAGTGCCTCACTTAATAATGAGGGACACACATCTACCCTCATGGATTGTTGCAACAGCACTGCTCTCACTGGTATGCTAATGGCCAGAGTAAAACACAGAGCACCTTCAAAGGGTCAGCACCTTCCAAAGAGGCAATGTGGGATAGTGAGACCAACAGCCTGAAACCTGGGCTTCAGTCTCTGTTCCACCATTTGCCATCTTGGACAAGTCATTTCTTCCTGAACCTCAGTTTACTTCTTGGGAAATGGAGAAAAAATATATCTGCCTCATATATAAAGAAAAAATACCTTTGTCCTTCTCTCTACTCTACATCTACTACCCCAGTAATAGATACATACTAGTTGTATGACCTTGGGCAAGTCTTTTAACTTCTATTTGCCTCAGATTCTTCATCTATAAAATGGGGATAATAATAGCACTTACCTTGAAGAGTTGTTAGGAGGATCAAATAAGATATTATTTTTAAAGTATTTAGTATAACACCTGGTACATAGTAGCCATCTCAAAATAAATTTCAAAAGAGAATTGTGTGTGTTGCTGGGTGGGTAAGGCATTGAGCAAGAATAAATGAGAAATCAAGGGAAGGCATCTTACAGCATGTAGCACTTATACTGAGCCTTGACCACATCTATTACAGTAGGTCAAATGAGGAAGGAGGGCAGTCTGGCAAAAGAGGCCACCCTATAGAAAATGACAGACATAGGAGATAGGATGTTGTATAGGGTAAACGTGACTAGAGGAATGGAATCAAGAAAACCTGAGAAAAAATCCCACCTCAGACATTTAACTAGCTGTGTGACCCTGGACAAGTCCCTTAATTTGTTTGCCTTAATTTTCACATTTGTAAAATATGCATAATAATAGCACCTATTTCACATTATTGCTTCAAGGATCAAATGAGATACTTGTAAAGTTCTTAGCATATAGTAGGCACTCAATAAATGCTTTTTCCTCTATGTATTTTGTATTTAGTTAACTTGTCCATGATGTTTCCCCCAGTAGTATGTATGCTCCTTGAGGGCAGGATTATTTTGGCTTTGACTTTGTACCCTCAATGCCTAGTATAGTTCCTGATACGTAGTAGGACCTTAATAAATGCTTATTGAATGAATAAATCAAAGGAGCTGATGAAAATGAAAGTACTTTGTAAACTAGAAAGGGATATACAAATGATAAATGATATTAATATTCTAAAATGTTTCATTCAGTTAACAGGGAAATCATCCTATGAAGGATAAAGTTAGTTGCCAAATGAGATCACAAGGTTTTGATCACAAGGTCCCTCCTGAATTTTGGATCCTAGGAGTTAGAGATGAAAAGGCTTTTAGAAATCCTCTAATCCAATTTGCTCATTTTACAGATGAAATTGAATAATTTTTAGAAGTGGATAGAAAAAGCACTGGACCTAGAATCAAGAAGATCTGAGTTCAATTCTAACCTCAGATGTTTACTATCTGTGTGACCTTGGGCAATTCACTTAACTTCTGTCTGCCTCAATTTCCTCAACTGTAAAATGGAATAACAATACACCTACCTCCCAGGGTTGTTGTAAGGATCACATGAGATAATATTTGCAAAGCCCTTAGCACAGTACCTGGCGTTTAGTAAGTGCTATGTAAATGTGAGTTGTTGTTATTGTTAAAAATTAAATCACCTTTCCCAGGTCACAGAAAGCAGAGTCAGGTTTCTAATTTGAGTCCTTTGACCTAAATTCAGTGTTCTTGCCAATACACCATAGAATGCAATATTTGTTTAAAATAAAAAATATGGGATATATATGCGCATGTGTGTGTTGTGTGTGTTTCTTTCTACTTACAAAAGCTGTTATCACTCGCAAGCCGGCAGAAATGATGGCAAACTTGTGCAATACAGGAGAGTTCCTTATGAGACAGAAGGGAAAAGATGCAGATCCATATTTCATCTGGCAGAAGCTGCCACAAAGAGAGTGCTGAGTCTCCTTTATTCTTCTAGAAGGAAACAGAGTTAATATGTGACCAAATATTCCAGGTTCAAGGAAAGATTCCATGTATTTAAAATGAAGTCACTTCAGCTAGGTGGCACAGTGAATAGAGCACAGGGCTTGGAATCAGGAGGACTGGAGTTCATATCTGGCCTCATACACTTACTAGCTAAGTGACCATGGCCAAGTCACTTAACACCAATTGCCTCAAAAAATAAAATAAAATAAAGCCACTTTACCTAACCTGAGTAGAGAAAGGAACAGATCTTAGACATCTGCAAGGAAAGAAGCTCAGAGGAGTCTACACATGTCCAACAAGAACTATCCCTTTCTCCTATTTTCCCAGTGAGCCTAGTTACCCAGTTGTGGTACCAGCAATGACTCAGAACGATTTCCTCAGTCAATAGATCCCACCTATGATAGCTACAAAGTAGCTCAGGACTTTGAACCTTATAACAGAAGTTGAGTATGTCTATCCTGAGAATACCTAGTGGGATGATTTGTGGATTAAAAATCACATACTCTTTATGAAAAAATCCCCCATAGGTAGGTTTTATTTTTTTATGTAGTCTATAGAGCATTGAGCAGGTGGAAGGAAATCAACATTTATTAAATACTTAAATACAGAATTAAAAGGAGTATCTGTAGCTAGAAGAATATTATTCATTAAACCTAGGCATAAAATATAATCAACAAGCAAATACTTGGGCCTATTATGCCTTTAAGAAATCTGGCCCTCATTTATATTAATCTTCAGATGTGTGAAGTTTCCAAACTTTAAATTCTTTTGGGCCATTTGTCATATTTTCAATGTTTTATAGTTCTCTCACTTACAAGCCCCTTGAGGACAAGGGTCTTCCATCTAATTCATTATCTCTGTATCCCCTACAGGACCCTGAGCAGACTAAGCCCTCAAGAACTATTTGTGGGATGCTTTTGTCCTATCATTTACTCACAGTTACATTTTCATCATATAAATCATATTTTTTACACTATCATAGATGGCCTAGAGAAAAGAAAATACACAGGAAAAGATATTGTCCACCAAGATCTTTAGCAAAACTTGGGAGATTCACACCTTTATTTACAAGAGCCATGGGCTTTTTAGAAGACACTGCAAACAACTACAGCTCTCCAGAACACAAATTTAAATGATAGAGTTTAGTATTAAACTGGCAAGGCTAATTGATTAAGATAAGAAGCGATAGATAGCAGGTGAATGAATTCAATCTCTACTTTGCCCTACCCATTCCTGACATCCTGCCCCAGAGGCACTCTGGGGTCTCTGTTTTCTCCTCCTCCTCCCTCAAATTTGTGTCCAGTTCTACTTGTCCCTTGTACAAAAGTTCTTAGTGATAGCTCTGATCATTTGATTCATATGTATATATAAATATATGAAAATCATGATTAAGCACCTTCTATGTACCAAACGCTATGCTTAAAAACTGAGGATACACTATCAAGAAAGAAAAAAAAAAGTCCCTGCTATCAAGGAATTCTCACTGTAATTGGGGGAGACCACATATAAAATTATGTAATTATATGTGTCATAATACATATTATATATAATTATGATATATAATTATCAGCAATTGTTTTAGGACTCAGGAATATATTCTGTCTATAATTTTTATGACTCCATTAGGGGAAATAATTTGGAGAAATATGTAATTTTTTTAAGAAAAGAAAGAAGCAAGAATTCAGGCTAGAGAATAACTGGAAATTAAATCTATTCATCTTTCTTATTCTGCATTCCCATGCACCTATGCCATTGTCTAGTGACTTATTCTTGCTGAACAAGGTTTGCTTCTCATTGTTTTTGCTTTTTGTGCATATTGTGGGGTGGGGTTAGGAATCAAAGAAATAACAGCAAGACCATTTCATTGGCTATCTCATGCTATGCATGACACAATTACCTTATTTGCCATTTCTCTCTCCAAATCATTCTTGCAAAGGTATTTGGGTGTAGACCCTAGGAAAAGGTAATAGAATATTTAGCATGGAAACTTCAGAAAGTGGTATATAAATGTGTTACAATGCATCCACGTATATATCTATTGAGGGATGGGAAGAGAAAAAAATAAAGAGAAGCCAAATGTCCCCAAGGTTCTCCCCCACCCCCACTAAGCCTCACAGAAACAAGGGGGCCTTACAATGAAGAACTCACTTGGGAAGAATCAGGTGAGCTGATCCATTTTAAACCTGTAATCAGTGGCTATTTTATCAAGGTCATACAAAGGGACCATGATATTTTAGCAAACAAAAAGGAATGAGGTATAGAAATTAATTGCATACTCTTTTCAGATCTATTCCAGTTTTTGTTTGCCTTTTACAATAACTGGGAGTATCTGCTGAAAGGATATAGCATGTCTGGAAATGAGTTCAGATTACCATAAGTGAGATTAGGTCCTTCAAGGTGGGAGAATGTGGAATAGGATTATATTTGTACTTGCCTTTTCATGTTATATCTGCTTCTGGATAAGAAGGAAAAAAGTATGTGAAGAAGTGGGACAAGTATTGACAAATGTAGGCAGGACTAATAATGATGGGGGATAAATACAGAACTATAGATTGTTAGACTCATAAGGCTTTATAAAAGTCAGGAAACCAAGGCAGGTGAGCTATGGGGCTATCAAGCACCCCCTATAGAAAAAAAGCCTTGAAGACCAAACTAGAGCTTCTTCCACCCTGAGGCTGCTCTAAGACAGAAAACACAGGAAGAACCAAGACTCCTCTCTTAATCTCAATTCCTTCATATACAAAATGGGGGGGAGGGGTTAATAATAACTTAATGTGTATAATGGGTTATTTCTTTCAGATGTGGATGGTTTCCAAAGGGAAAGGGGTAGAATCAAGGACAGGTGTTAGAAAAGCACTGAAAAAAACAGCCAACAGATAAAAAATACTCAGACGACCAATGTATCCTATTTCCCAGGATCTAATTTTCATATGACTGATATGAGAATTTTAAGGATGAAAGCTGATATTTAGAATTGTTTCTTGACTATGGGACAAAAGTATCTTGCCTAATAGTTACATGGCTGGCAGAAATATGAATTTGGGCTTTTCTTCATGAGATTAAGGTGAGTTATTTCACATAATAGATACTACTTCAAAGCAGCAGAGTTGGTCAAGACTAGCTCTCTAAATGAATTAAAGCATATATGTGTGTGCATATATATGTATGCATGTATGTATGTGTAATATATAATCAGAGAGGATATAGAGACTGATATATATATATATAGTGTGTATACACACACACACATATCAGAGAAGAGAGAGACAGAGACAGAGAGAGACAGAGAGACTCTTCAGAGGTAGGACAACATAGGTCAGGTCTGGAAACAGAGAGGAGAGCTCAAACTGAGAGATAAAAAACCTTCAAAGCCCAGCCAAAGAGAGAGACCTGGAAAAGCTTTACAGATCCCAGGCTTAGGGCTTCTCTTTTGATGAAAGAGCATAATGCTTCCTTAGCAACTCCAAAGAGAAGTCCCCAGCTGGGAATCAGCCTTTCCCAGCAGGAGAAAAGAGAGACCCAGAAGAGGAGTGGTCCCAGCCCTCATTGAATTGTTGCACACATGGACCCTAAGGGAGATAGATGAATTCAAAGACTATAGTCCAGAGTTGTGAGTTGCCCCAGGCAAAAATGATTCCCTAAGCATGTGCTTCCCACTATGGCTCCGTGAATTTGTGCCCACTCTCTCCTCTGAGGACACTGTGTGCATAAGGAGAATGTGTCCCTGGTTTATAGGTAAAGTGTTATAATTATTCTTGCTTTACCTTCAGTTTAGTAAATATTTCTGATTAAGAGTAGATGTAGTTCATCTGGCTAATTTGTTCAATGAGAAACACATTGGTGTAGGGATCAGGAGTAGCATGTAAAGCAGAAAGAATGCATTTATTCCCACAAGGATTACCCTGAAAGTGAGTTGTAGAATCATGGCTTCCTGCTCTGGGAACCTCAAACAGGGTAAGTGCAGATTGGGTAATAAAACCATTCCAGAAAAATAAGAAAGAAGAGAAAGTGGGTTGAGGTATCACACCCACATTATACACACTATAAAAACTTTAAAGTGCATCATGATGATAATGAAGATGATGATGAAGAGGAAGAAGAGAAAAGAAGATGAGATGAAGAAGATAAAGATGAAGAAAAGATGAAGACAGATGGAGGAGGAAGAGGAGGAGGAGGGGGAGAAGGAGGGGGAGAGGGGGAGGAGGAGGGAGGGGAGGAGGAGGGAGGGGAGGGGGAGGGGGAGGAGGAGGAGCAGGAGGAGGAGGAGAAGCCCTAAGGATGTCCAGTGAGTTGAGCCATTGTGGAAGTTGCCTGGGGTCTTGAGTACACAGAACACCTTACAGTTTAGTTTAGGCAATGATGATTATATATCAAAAAGTCAGGGAGAGCTGCATTATTGAGGACAGCTTTTGAGTCCTTCTCAAGCATGGGTCTGTGCAGGGGTGACATGTTTCTGGCAATCAAAAGTCAAAGGACCCTGAAGGAAGGGACCTTCCAGAGCATCTAGTTCTAGTCCAACCCCTTTATTTAGATCCCTCATCCATGTCATACCCTCCAACTACAGGTGTCCTTAAGGGTTCTATCCTGGACCCTTTTTCCCCTCCATGGTACTTTACTTAGTGACATCATCAACTCCCATGGATTTAATTGTCATCTCTATGCTGATGATTCTCAAATTTACCTATCCTGCCTCAAACTCTCTGCTGATCTTCAATCTCACATCTCCAACTGTCTTTCAGACATCTCAAACTCAATGTCCAGAAGACATCTTAAACTCAACATGTCCAGAACTGAATTTTTACCTTTCCCAAAAACCATCCCCTCCCTCCTACCTTCCCTATGACTATCAAGGGCAGCACAATCCTCCCAATCCCTCAGACTCATAACCTAGGAATCATCCTTGGCCCTTCACTCACCCTCTTCCTCCCCACCACCCACCATATTCAATCCGTTGCCTATGGATTTTACCTTTCCAACATCTTTTGAATATGCCTTCTTCTGGCAATGCCACCACAGACCTTCATCACCTCACACTACATTATTGCAACAGCCTGCTGGTGAGACTGCCTGCTTCAAGACTATCCCCACTCTGGTTCATCCTGCATTCAGCCAACAAAGTCATTTCCCTAAAGTTCAGGTCTAATCATGCCATCCCCCTACTCAATAAACTCGAGTGGCTTCCTGTTGCCTCCCGGATCAAATATAAAATTCCCTCTTTGGCATTTAATGTCCTTCACAAACTAGCCCCCTCCTACCTTTCCAGTCTTCTTCTACCTTCCTCTTAACCACATACTCTTCCATCTAGTGACACTGGCCTCCTGGCTATACCATGAAGAAGACCTCTATCTCTTGTCTCTGGACATTTTCGCTGGCTGTCCCCCATGCCTGGAACATTCTCCTTCCTTATCTCTTCCTACTGACTTTTCTGTCTTCCTTTAAATCCCAAACTAAAATCCCATCTTTTACTGGAAGCCTTTCCCAGACCTTAATTCTAATGCCTTCTTTCTGTTAATTTGTCCTATTTATCCTGTCTATACGTTATTTTGAATATATTTGTTTTCATATTGTCTCTTTCATTAGATTATAAGCTCCTTGAGAGTAGGGACTGTCTTTTGACTCTTTTTTTTAATCTGCAGTTCTTAGCATAGTGCCTGGCACAGAGTAGGCCCTTTAAAAATGTTTATTCATTGATTGATTTACAGGTGATAAAATTGAAAAAGAGAGATGTGAAGTAACTTACTGAAAATCACAAGACTAGTCAGTAACAGATTTAGTATTAAAATTCACACAAATACCACCTGTGGCTTTACATGTGACTAATATAAATTAGTCTAAGTGTCATAGCATGGTACCTTAAAAAGAGACCTAGCTTGGAAGTAAGAACACCTGTATTTGTGTTAGACACACTCACTAGCTGTGTGGTAAGGGGCAAGCTATTTTATCTCTTTGAGAGTTGTTTCCTCGTCTGTAAAATGATGATAATAAAATTTATACTACCCACTGCCTCCTAAGATTTTTATGAGGAAAGTGCTTTGTAAACCATAAAGTGCCATAAAAATGTGAGATACTGTTGTTATTTTTAAAACAACAACTATTTTCAAGGCTACCATAAAGTAATTTTCCTTTGATGCTTTTTTTTTAAACTTTTAGGTCAGTGTCAGTGGAACTATAGATCACAACCAAAGCTAAAAGCAGACTATAGGATAACCTCTTAATCATTCAGTACAATTGTCCTTAAAAACAATTATCTTACTGAAAAAGTATCCATATGCTGATCAATTGTTTTCTAGGGAACAGAATGCTGAGCCGGCCAGCTTTTACCCTATGACAAAGTTGTCTGAGGACACAGAAGCTAATGCCATCAGAAAGAAGGCTGAATGCCTCTTGAAAACAATAATACAGATTATAAAGGAAGAAAGTGGAGAATGGAATGAAATACACAAGGTTCTCTGAACACCTCAGGCATCTCTACCACCCCCCTTAATCCCCTATTTACCTGTGCAAACTTTGCCACAAAGTCCTGTTGAGTTTTGATATCGCATTGGCTGCTGCTGGTCTTTGGTAAGCAGAGGACTCATTGATGTTTGGGCAGGGTATACATTTATTTCCTCAATAACTGCACAACCTATCAGAAACAGAAAAATTGTAACTATAAAATTATCGACTATTTCCAGTAAAGATCCTACTTACTTCTTCAAGGAGCCTTTCCCAGTTCCTGCCCCAATAGTGACTTACCTCTGCAATTACTTTCATTTACACTGTGTGTGGATATGTGTATATATATTTATATCATATATGTACTTAATTATGTACATACTGTTTCCCCAGTTGGAATGCATATTCCTTAAGGTCAGGGACCATGTTTTTGCCTTTCTTTGTATCTTCTGTAACCTTTTGTTTACCTTCTGAAAAATTTTGTATCACTGCAACTCAGTGTCTGGCAGAGTAAACACTTAATAAATCCCTGTTGACTCACTAGTATAACACAAGAGAAGGTATATGACTCTTTGAATTCTCTTCCTCAAGAAGTAGCATCCAAACGATCTTATTGGTAGAGAAGACGATGTTTTTCAAACTTGTATCCGATAGGTTTTCATAGGTATCACTGGGCTGGGCAGGTAGATAAGTCACTTCAACACCTGATTTTTTTTTTTTTATTTCACCAGGGTACCAATGATGATCATGATTCCTCTACACATTAGCAGACTATGTCATAAGTTCCTGAAGTGTGTCATAAGTCATAAGGTCGTGAAAAGATCTGTCCCCCAGGGCCTAACCTTCTGAAGGTGATGAACCTAGACTAGGATAACCAACAGATATGCAACCCACCATCAGTGCAGTATCCAATGCCTTTCCAACTTGATAGAATTTGTCAGAGTTTTTGCTCCATTGCCATAGCCTTCAAAAACTCAAGCTCCCTTCCATTGCTCCAGTGAAGCAGTCAATCAATAAACATTTTAAAGGACCTGCTATGTGCCAGGTACTTAGCTAAGCACTGCAGAGAAAAAAAAAAGGAAAAAGATAGTCCCTGCCCTCAAGGAGCTTACAATCTAATGAGAGAGACAATATGAAAATGAATATATAAAAAGCAAGGTATATACAAAGCTTCCAGTAAAAGATGGGATTTTAGCTGAGACTTAAAGACAGAAAAGTCAGTAGAAGCATATGAGGAAGGAGAACATTCCAGGCATGGGGGACAGCCAGAGAAAATGTTCAGAGACAAGAGATAGATGTCTTCTTCATGGAACAGCAAGGAGGTCAGTGTTACTGGATAGAAGAGTATGTGGTTAGGAGTAAGGTAGAAGGAGATTGGAAAGGTAAGGGGGGGCTAGTTTATGAAGGACTTTAAATGCCAAGCAGAGCATTTTGTATTTGATCCAGGAAGCAATAGGAAGCCTCTGGAGTTTATTAAGTAGAGCGGTGGCACAATTAGACTTTGGTGGCTGAATGGAGAATGAACCAGAGAGGTAATAGTCTTGAAGCAGGCAGACCCTGCAATAGCATGCTGTTGCAATAATGTAGTGGGAGGTGATGAGGGTCTATGGTGGCATTGCCAGAGGATAGAAGGAGGCATATTCAAAAGATGTTGGGAAGGTAAAATCCACAGGCCTTGGCAACAGATTGGATATGGAGGGTGGTGGGGAGGAAGAGGGTGAGAGATAGTGAAGGGCCAACGGTGATTCCTAGGTTGTGAGTCTGAGGGATTGGGAGGATTGTGCTGCCTTTGATGGTCATAGGGAAGGTGGAAGGGAAGGGATGGTTTTTGGGAAAGGTAAAAATGCCATTCTGGACATGTTGAGTTTAAGATATCTTCTGGACATTGAGTATGAGATGTCTGAAAGACAGTTGGAGATGTGAGATTGGAGATCAGCAGAGAGTTTGGGGCAAGATAGGTAGATTTGAGAATCATCAGCATAGAGATGACAATTAAATCCATGAGAATTGATCACTAAATCACTAAACAAAGTATAGAGGGAAAAAAGAGAGTTCAGGACAGAGCTTTGTGGGACATCTATGGTTAAAAGGCATGATTTGGAAGATGGTCCAACAAAGGAGACAGAGAAGGAGTGACCAGATAGGTAGGAGGAGAACCAGGAGAAAATGGTTTGGGGAAAATCTAGAGAGAAAAGAGTATCAAGGAGAAGAGGGTGATAAACAGTGTCAAGCCTGCGGAGAGGTCAATGAGGATTGAAAAAAAAGCCATTGGATTTGGCAACTAAGAAATCATTAGTAACTTTGGAGAGAACAGTTTCAATGCTCTCAGATAAGGTTGGAAGCTGAATTATAGGAGGTTAAGAAGAGAGTGAGAGGACAGAAAGAGGAGGTGCCTTTTGTAAATGGCCTTTTTAAGGAGTTTAGCTACAAAGTGCAGAAGAAATATAGGATGATAGTGAGGATGGAAGGATCAAATGAGGGAATTCTTCAGGATGAGGGAGACAAGGGCATGTTTGTAGACAGTAAGAAATGAGCCAGTAGACAGGGAGAAATTGAAAATAAGTGATAGAGTGGGGATGGCAGAAGGGGCAATCGATTGGATCACTTGAGCGAGTAGAGGGTTCAGCCTTGGTAAAGAGTGAGGTTATTTTATCATGTGAGACAGGGGTAAAGGAGGAGAGAGTGACAGAAGGCATTAGAATGATAAAAGATGAAGAAGAGGGCAGAAGAGGCAGCACATGGTGAGTGGTCTCATTTTTTTCAGTAAAATATGAGGTCAAGTTCTCAGCTGAGAGGGTAGGGGGAAGATGAAACGGTTTGGAAGAGCTGTTATAGAGAGTGGGATCGTGAATTGGTAAGGGAGGTATAGTAGAATTGCCAAAGAAGTGAGGGCCTCAGGACTGAAGGCAGCAAATGGTGGGAGTGATCCATGGCTGTGGATTTGTTAAGGAGGCTTAGGATTCAAGAGAGGAGAACAGTGTCGAGGTGAATTGGTTCGCCAAGAGACCAAGATGGGGAAAAGAGAAAAGAGTGGCTAGTCAGGGGAGGTAGCCTATGAGAGAACTGAAGGTTCAAGGGATTGGAGTTCACAGTGCAAACAAAATATGGGGTTTTATAAGAGTAATCAGAGAGATGTGAAAAGCCAATAGATTGTGGTTGGATAAGATTTCAGAATTCTGGAACACAAAGGCAATACATTCATGGGTGAAATTAGGAAATCTCAATTCAAGTCAGACCTCTGACACTTACTAGCTTCGGGACCCTATTTAAGAAATTTTCCTAGGGGCGGCTAGGTGGCGCAGTAGATAGAGAACCAACCTTGAAGTCAGGACGACCTGAGTTCACATCCACACCAAACACTTAACACTTACTAGCTGTGTGACCCTGCGCAAGTCACTTAACCCCAATTGCCCCCCCAAAAAAATTGTTTTTAAATGTCTGACCCTCAGTTTTGTCATTCATGAATTAACACTTGTATTACCTACTACATAGGGTAGTTGTAAAGAAACTGCTTTATAAACCTTAAAGCTCCATATAAATTTAAGTCACTATTATTACTGGAAATGATGGAAAGCTGGATGGGCATTTCTATGGGACTTGTGTTAGACCATCCTAGGACCAGCAGCCTAACTTTACATGGGGACACTCAGCAGCATAACTTAGCTTCCAGAAAATATGATCTTATACAACCCCAGCAATTCAGAGAAAGCACTTACTTAGGCATAAAACAATTACTGTCAGTCAATGGAGGGAATATTCATGTTCATAAAACCACAGGCCCTTAAAGCTATTGCTTATATAGGAAGATAAATATGTAGACATATATATGTATATATATATGATCATAAATCATTATATATAGGATCACAGATTTAAAGCTAGAAGAGACTTTAGAGATCATCAAGTCCAATCTCTTCATTTTACAGATGAGGAAACTGAGACCCAAAAAGGTTAAATGATTTGCCAAAGGTAACACAACTAAATGGCATATCAGGGATTCAAACCAATGTGCATTACTTAACACAGGCCAACTGTAAATTGAACTTTTTTTCATCAATTTACCCTTTTTTACCTAGTGATATTCATTTACAACAGTGTTTATAAGTAATAAGTCAAGTAATCAGAAAACAGCAAAAAATAAATTATTTTGTATTTTGCTATTCTATAATTTGAACTTATTATTCATTCAAACTAAACTTCACTACCAAGGATTCTGCTTTAGAGGCATGGAAATTCAACTTTCCAAATCTATATTTTGGAACAGGATTCTACATAATAGAGCACCTCCCTACTTAATACTTGTGTCATTTTCTAACTGTTGCAAGTGGGTGTGACTCACTACCCCAACCATACTATAAGCTCCATAAGTGCAGGGACTACATTGCATATATATCTGTATCTCCCATGTTGTACATATAATAGCCCCTCAGTAAATACATGTTAAATTGAAAATGACCATACCCAAAAAGCTGAGGATGGGAAGAAAGATTGACTTCTGTCACTCTACCAATAACCATGATAAACAGTGGACATGAACAGCTGTGTTTCTGGCATTCATCTATCTGAAAGCTTGACTGCCCTGCATTTTGTCAAAGGCAGTGCTCAAGCCTGGTGTCAGAGAGGAATCTCCTGTCTCCTGTCCACTAACAAAGCTAAATTAATATCGGTAACAATCAGATGAGAGAGAGATAGAGACAGAGACAGAGAAAGAGAGACAGAGAGACACAGAGAGAGAGACAAGAAAGAGACAGAGACACAGAGAGAGAGAGACAGAGAGACAGAGAGAGAGAGCGAGCAAACTCTGGCAAATGTTGGGAAAAGTAGATAAAAGCACTTATCACACAACTCTGCTCTAGCTGGACTCAATTAGGAGTTAACTACTATGTCTTTGATTATCTTCTTTTTAAAGTTGCAAGCAGAGTTTTTTAAAGATGTTGGCAAAATCCTTTGCTATAAGAAATAACTCTCTGGAAAGGAATAGAGAAAGGGAAATCTAGGCAATGTTAAATACAGAAGATATGATTTCAAAAGACATTTTTAAAACATGTTATCAATAAGATTTTTCCTTCCTTAACTATCAGTCAAGTGGCTAATTTGCACCCTCCTTGGCCTGAATAATCCAGCTCACATATTCACATCCACTGGTCTTCCCTAACTGGAAGATGGAAGTGACAAGCAATGTGGTAAAGTCATAAAATGAGGAAAGGAGCTGATTGATATTTAGTGAAACCACCTACTCTGACTTAATGCACCCTACCCCTTCCCAAATGTTGTTTTCCTGCCTGGGTTCTGGGTATACCCCATGGCTTTGGACCTGTTCTTTCTAAACTCGAAGCAGATCTTGCTGCCCAGCCTACTGGAGCTGTTACTTCATGGATTTCTCGCTAAGATTTTTGACCTATTAGGTTCTCTTTGATCTCTGGAACCTATGAACATTGTGTTTAGACCACTATAAAGAATGACTTTGTTGACATTCTCTGTTTGTTAATCACTCACAAAGCCCCAGCTCATACACTGCCCACCTCCCCACATCACGGGGCTAAGGGCCATAAGCAATCCTTCCATCTCCCCCAAAGAATAAAGTAAACTCTTTGCACTAATGTCTGTAAGTAATTGTTTCAGTGGTTCAGTGTTGGTCAAAATATGGGCAGGGGTGTGTGCGCTACTTGGTATTTGTGTAAGTTATTATTTGTTTTAGGACAAAACCTCATGGAAAGCAGTGACCGTACCTGCTGAACTTGCCTTGGCCAACAGTGCCCGGCACGTGCCATGCAATAATGAATGAACATTCTGATGATGACAATGACCATTACTTAATAATTAACATAGTCATTTATAAAGTGAAGCATAACAAGCTTTCTGATCTTCAATACTCAGCTAATTAGGATTCTATTAGCCTTTGTAAGGTTGATTTATGCATATCATTTCAAAAATGCAACATGATTTTTAAATATGGTCTTTGATGATACTGTAAAACTACACAGGACAGTGGTGTTTCCTTTTGAAAGAAGACCTAAATTTCAAAATAAGGTTCCACAATACCCCCTCCCATTCCCAAAGCAAAAAGATTTGTTGACTTCAGGGTTTTTTGACACACAAAAATAAGACAAAATACAATTTTGATAATTGTGTTTGCATCTCTAAGCTAGGATTTTTTTTACTACTTAAAGATGCTAGAATGTATTATGAAATCTAGAAATGTATATGTGTTTTTGATTTGGCTTGATTTATTGATCTGATGAAAAGTATACCAGGTTTGGAGTTAAAAGACCTAAATTCAAATCCTGATCCTTGGATAATGTCATTTCTCCTCTCTAGGCCTCATTTTTTCTCAGCAATAAAAAGCAATAAAAAAGAAGTTATATTATCTCTATGGTCCGTTGTACAGAATAATCTTTTACAGATACAACATTCTACATAGTTCTTATTAACTATGGTGCATCCTTCCAGCAGACTTCTGAGTCATTCAGGAAAGATTAAGTTATGCTCACTTAAAAGTTTAGTGACAAACTTTATTGTATTCTATTCCACTTCTTTGATAACTGTAATCCCTGTGTTGTCAACAGAATATCTGCACCAGAAAGACCTTTAGAGATGACCAATCCCAAATTCCTACTTTTACCAATAAGAAAAATGAAGCTCAAAGTGGAGACATGATTTCTCCAATGTCACACAGCTAGTCAGAGGCCCAGCTCTCTTGACTTCCAGCCCAAAAGAGGACTTGGAGTCAGGAAAACCTGGATTTGAATCTAGACTCAAACACATGAACTATGTAACGCTGGGCAAGCCACTTACCCTCTCTAAGCTTTGCTTTCCATGTTTATAAAATGGGGATTGTGGTAGTAATTTTGTCAGGATTGTTGTGAGGATTAAGTAAGATCATAAGTGTAAAATACCTGCAAATCTTTAAGCGTGTGAGTCATAGTTCTAGTAATTATTGTGCCATGTTGCCTCCCTATAGTAACTCTGAGTTGACCAGACTATTTGATATGCCAGAATCCCCTGATCATTAACCTTTCCAGATAAAACTAAATGTGCATTGTTGAAGCAATCCAATCAGAATAGAACTCTTTGTCATAGAGGGAGAAGGGGAGTCACACAGATGAAAATAACCAGAATGACTGATGAATCCACAGGCATAACCAATGAGCATCAAAGGAATTGTACCAACCTGTATGGACCTTTTCAGCTTATTCCTGATTACATTCAAAGGTACCTGTGAAACTGGCACATCTAAAAATGGCCCCAAATCTCTGTTTATTCTTAAGCATAAAATTGTGTAAACTCCAGTGTTCTTGGGCAATTTAATTCAATCTGCAGTTTTGGCAGAGTTGACCAACACCTGATTGGATCTACAAGTGTGCAAAGAGTGTGGGCCCAATGTGACGGCATATGAAGCCTATATTCTATACATGCCTGGGGTTGAACTTCACTTAAGCTGTTGTATTTCCCAGATTTGTGACAGGGTGAACTCATGGATATGTCACAGTCTGGCACATTCCCTTGTATTCTTTGTTTTAACACCAATAAACATAACTAGCTAAGCTTCCTCTGAGTGCGAGTAGGTACCTCTTCCTTGAAGTCCCTAACTAAACTATAACATTTAAAGAATGGGATAAAATCATCAACACATCAAGGATGGTTTGTATATAGAGATAGATTTTTTTTTCCAAAAGGGCCCTAAAGAAATAGATCATTCCCAAGTCACCCAATATGTTATTCAATAATACCAAGGTAGATGGGAAAATGGTCAGGACACAAGGTACTTCAAGGGGTTCTCTAGACATGGAGAGTACATTCCTACTTCTGTGGAGGTGGTCAGGGCAGTGAGAAAAGCTGGGAAAGGAGCAGCTATGTGTCGGGGTTTTAATTAGTCTTTGCCACAGCACAAGATACTTTTTCCTAAACTGACTTGCCATTTTCAACAAAGGCCTATCAAGGATGGGCCCACGGCCCTAATAAACTTTAGGACCCAAGAATATTGTTGGGCCCCTCTGCTTAGTGTAACTTGATAGTAAGGGACATTTTTCTAATTCCCTATAAACTAACACACATTCCTTAAGTCAAAGCAATTTATGGTGTGTATTGCCTTTCTCCACCTACCATATATGTTCTACTAGTTGCTACTCACTGAAAATAATATTTCCATGGTTGGGTTTTTTTTCCTCCATACCACAAGACATGCAAACCAATCTTCAGAGTGGCTCAGTAGTCAAAAAGCACCTGCAGACATACTCATCTGAGGATAATTCACTGAGTTTTTCACCAACAGTAATAAATGCCTCCTAACAAATAAAAAAAATCATTATACAAAGAAGCAACATATGTTAATCATGACTGATCAACAAAGGTAACTGCTGTCTTCGATCGAGGTCAAAGAAAGCATTTCAAGAAGCCCCTGACTTCTAGAAGCTTATGACTTGATAAGGCTGAATGTTGGACTAAGAGTAAAGACGACCCAAGTTCAACTTCTGCCCCAGACATTTGCTAGCTTGTGTGACCCTAGAGAAGTCACTTAAGCTCAACTTAAGTTTCCTCATCTGGAAAACGGAGATAATGATAGCATAATAAAATTCCCTTCCATCTCCAAGTCTTTGTGTTCCCTCCTCCAGTTAGAGCATAAGCTCCTTGAGGGCAGGAACTGTTTTCATTCTTTTCCTTGTATTCCTAATACCTAATATGGTGTATGATACATAGTAGGATAGGGAGAGGGACTGAACTTTTGATTTTATTGATATAGGGAACTCCTGAAACTTCCCCTAATAATCCAGGTTAGTATCTTCTCTATAATTGATGATCTCAGACAGCTGTCTGGAGCTAAGAGCTCTCTAACTGACATAGCCAGGACCATCTAGCTAATATGTGTTAGAATCAAGACTTGAACCAAGACCTTCCTGGTTTCAAGAATACCCTTCTTTATCTATTACTACAGCATACCAGCCTCTCAGTAAATACAAGGAATTTAATAAATGCCTGTTGACTAACTGATCTAAGGTATCTGCATCAATGGATGGAATGCCCACAATGACTAAACTACAGGAAGCTGAAATTTAGCTCACTGAAAAGATAAGAAAGGAGACTAGTGAAAGGGAAAGAGCACTGGACTTTGAAGTCAGAGAACTACAGATGATCCTATGATCAGGGGATGCACAATTTTATGGATGTATACATTTTGTTGTTAAGTTGTTTCAGTTGTGTACAACTCTTCATGACCCAATTAGGGTTTTCTTGGCAAAGATACTGGAGTGGCTTGCCATTTCCTTCTCCAGCTCATTTTACAGATGAGAAACTGAGGCAAAGTGACTTGCCCAGAGTCACTCAGCTAGTAAATATCTGAGGCGAACTTAGATCCTCCTAACCCCAAGGCCTGCACCCTATCCACTGTGTCATCTAGCTGCCCTATTGTGTATACTAGAGAACACAAAAAAAGATAATTTTAAGACAAAGTCTTGGTGAGATTTGACAAAAATGCACATGTCATCTCCTACACCCAACCTCTAACAAGCCGTAATGTCCAATCCTATCATAACTTTCTCTGGTTTATTAGAATGTAACCTTTGGAGTTTTAGAATTTATCTGAGCATGACAACTCTATATTTACAATGTAGGTAACCAGGATTATTATGTATCTCTAACCTGAGGATAACCACCATATCTTTACAAGTTAAGTAGATCCTCTTTTATACCCATTGCGTATCTGATCATTTAAGACAAAAAAGGAATATTAGTGTAATATTAACAGATCAACAATGCCAATAACCATCAGCAAGGTTTCTAGGATAAAGCTGAGTAGTATGAGTAGGGACAGAACGGTGAGGAGGTTTTGTAAAGAGGTAACTTGAAAGTACTTATCTGAGAAAGGTAAAAACAAACAAACAAACATTAGTAGTTTGTCCATCTTGGACCTATATTGGACCTACATACCCTGTTCTAATTCTTTATTCTTTTGCCAGAGGTCTTTATCTGGGGTTCATGAACTTGTTTTTTTAATGTATAATTGTATTTCAATGTAATTGATTTCCTTTGTAGTTCTATGTGTTTTATTTTGTGCATTTAAAGACATTATGCTGAGGAGGGATCACAAACTTCACCAGACTGCCAAAGGGGTCTGTGACACAAAAAGAGGCCAAGGACCTCTGGTCTATTGATTCTTCATTTTAGAATTATTACTCAGGCATAAACAACTCTTCTCTCTGCAATTCCTCTGGCCAAATGCATTTGAGCATTTGGCCCGCTGGTTAGTTGGCCACCTACCAGATGGACAAATGCTGTGAGAGCTGTCGGTGCTTTTTCTCTTTTCTGCCTTGGCTGAACTTGGTCGTGACATGTTTTGTGATCTAGAGAGCAATAGGAACACAGAAAATACCTCAGGATTAATATCTCCATCACTCTTTTATTTGCGCATCAGCTAGTAAAAAAGAATGTTATACAGAACAACAACTTAATAGTATGATGTGCTGGTTGGAGAATTGTCCAAAGGCATTACTTCTCACTGAATTATTGAGCTGTTTCTGTTAACTGTATTGAGTGACTGTGGCCATGGCCAGGCCTATGCACTTTACAACGGAGGGAACAGGCCCTGTGGACCCAATAGGATTACATCGTGGTGGGAATTAGAGGATGCTCCTTGTCAAGTAGACCCTGACTCTAGGCTTTGAGCACAAAGTTTTCTTTGTTTCACACAAAATGGAAGGTTTTATACTGGTAACTTAGTGCCTCGAAGTTTCACAGAGAGATAAAAATCCTTAGTGTTAGGGCCTCAGAGCCTCTTCAGACCTTGTGAGTGAGTCTCCCACCTGGTATTGGTACCATTTTGAAAGGAAAGGAGACAAAGGAATAGGTATTGCTCAACCAAAATGAGAATTATTAGAATATATTCTTGCCCTGAGTATGACAATTGTGTCTTTACAAGCTAGGTAAACCCTCTTTTATACTCCATTGCTTATGTCTGATTGAGTTCTTTACATCATAGCAACACCTGAGCTTAGGGTAGCTACCAGCGGCCTCCTTAAGACATTCTTATATAGTCGAGAGATTTAGAACTGAGAATTCCCTAATCCAACCCATTCATTTTTACAGATAAGGATACCGAAGTACTTGTCCATAGTTATACATATAACAAGTGTAGAGTTACTCAGAATCCACACCGAGGTCTTTTGAGTACAAGCCCAGTGATCTTTCCACTACTTCAGGTTATTTTCTTATCCTTTCAGTGACCTGTATTTAGCAAGCTGCAATTTAATTGGTGTGAGTATTCCTTCTACTGATGCAGGTAATTTAGAAGCTAAATCAATCAACAAGCATTAATTAAATGCATAGTGTGGACCAGGTACTGTACCAGGCAGTGGGTATACAAAATCATGAAAACAGCCTCTGCCTTCAAGGAGATTGCAGGAAAAGCAGTTGAAGTTGTGGTTCTTAAACAGAGCCCTGAAACAGGGGGTAGCTCTCAAAACTTGCTGAAGTTAAAAAGTCATCGCCCTTCAGCCAGGAGACTCGTACATGTAGGTGCTGTTCTAAGTGTATACTCCAGACAATTTGTGGCCTACCTAATGAGTGTGCCGCAGTTCACCCTTTGGGGGAAATAAACATGGAGCCTGTGTTTATTTAACTGACTGTGTCTGGTAGTACCACAAGAAAATAAATACTAACACCTCAGACAGCCACAGCTATTCTGATGATAATGATCAATAACCTCAACTTTCCTTGTTAGTATTTAACACAATCTCATCACCTTAGCCCCCAAACATGTCCTGTTAAATAGGAATAGCATTCCATGGGCATGCTATTGATAAACTGGATAGTGCCAGTTTATCATCACAGCATGTCATTCCACATAACAACCATATACAAAGAGGACACATTTCACTTATATGTGTTACAGGTCTTTCAGTTCCTTAAATATGCAGAAATTGTGAGAGTTTGGGTTAGAAGCTCACCACTGTCACAGTCATCCAAATCAACCATGTTATAAACAACTGAAGAACAGTAATTCTTACAGAAGGAAGATACCAAAACATGCCTAGGATGACCTCTGTAGAGTTAAAAAAAAAAAAAGGTTGCTACAAAACCATGCAAAATTGACTATTTTCGTAAGTAAAAAGGAATAAAGAGGGCTGATTAGAAAAAACAATCTCGTATACAAAAAAGGGTCACTAAAAGGGATTATTAAAATCAAATGACTCTTGTAAGCTGTTATGGGCTTCCATCCTAAATTAAGTTTATTATTAATTATTATTATAAGGCTATTACACACATGTTCCACAGAGTAGGCAGGAACTAATGAGCTTTCAAAAGGTAAACATGGGGGCAGCTAGGTGGCTCAGTAGATAGAGCTCCAGCCTTGGAGTCAGGAAGACCTAAGTTCAAATCTGGCCTCAGGTACTTCACACTTACTAGCTGTGTGATCCTGGGCAAGTCATTTAACCCCGATTGCCTCACCAAAAAAAAAATCTAAATATGTTTGGTGCCATGAAACAAATTAAATTCCATATTGGAGGATTAGAAGGCTGAAAATCTATTATGCATGCGTAGGTGTGTGTGTGTGTGTGTGTGTGTGTGTGTGTGTATGGTGTTACGTACATTTTGGTTTACAAGAAAAACTTCAGATTTTTGAAATGGATTTGAAGTCAGGCTCTAGGAAGATACAATATTTAACTTTATTTCTATGTCACAGATCTACTTTGAGGGATATACATTTTAGATAAAATTTAGATCTATCCATCTATATGTGTATATGTAGGCATCTGCATCCATACACCACATATGACAGTGTATGTACATATGTATGAATATATGAACTATAGATGTACATTGTAGGCATATTTCTTATGGGGGAGGGGGAAAGAGAGGAGAGAGGAACACAGCCCAATGTGGCTCCTTTACCAGAGGCTAGAATGAGACCCTCAGATTCAGTATCATTTGAGGCCATAATATATCATAGGAGTCCCCCACAAAATCTAAGGTGGATTTGGAGAAAACTGAAGCAGGAAAACTTCAGTAAACCTATGCAAAATTGCAGTTAACACCTAATGCACAACATGATATGGTGACTTTTTCTTTACTGGCCATACTAACCTTCTAAAGCCGTACCTTACTTTGAAATGCCAATCACTCCTCATGGCCCTGTCAACTGCATTTGCCCACAAATATACTTTTCCCTTTCAGTTGGCATTGAGTTCTCACAGTGAAGAGCTCAGATATCCTGAGCCCAATTATATGTAGACATTTTCTTCCATATTTAGCACAACATTCAAATCAGACCTCTTGCAATGACAAAAACTACTGGACATTTTAGTAGTCCCATACAGTGTGATGACAAAGAATGAAAGACACATGTGCACAAAGTGGCAGAGTAATGGATAGCAATGGGTAAGAAACAGAATTATAAGAAGTCAACATATGCTGCAGTCTAAAAAAATTTTAAGTGGATCGTAAGAGTGATCATTTCCCTTTGTTCTGAGAGGCAAAGACTTTGAATTTAATCCCAACTCTTCCATTAATTTGTTTTGTTGTTGTTTTGTTTGTTTTTGTCCTGGGGAAGTTCCTTTACCTAATAGCCTTGGTTTTGCCATCTGTAAAGTTGAGGGCCCTAGACCAGATGACCTCTAAGAGCCCTTCCAGATCTAAAATATTATTCGCTCAGAACATCCATGAAGAGGAGAAGCGACTGTAGAGATTGTAGCAGTTGTTGAAATGGATTTCTCATCACCGGAAGGAAGCAAAGGCTAGATGCCCACTTGTCAGGGATGTTACAGAGAGGATTCTTTCTCAAGCATAGATAGCCCCTGGTGTCCCTTCTAACTCTGAGATTCCATCATGGCACATTCTATGTGTGGTTCTCAAAGAATAGATAGCAACTGCAAAGGATTAACATTGCTACAGGCAAATGCATTCCATAAAATCACAGCTTTAGAGTTTGGAAAAGACCTTAGAGGCTGATGAGTGACTAGCCCAAAGTGACACAGTTATTTGGGACCATCGCCAGTTGTCTTGACCTATGTCTTGCTACTGGACTGACTACTTTGGAGGAGAAAGTAAAGCTGATGACTTCACACAGCTCTACCTCACTTAAATCCAATTCACTTGAGAGTTCAGACATCACCCTCCTGATGTCATTGGTCCTCTTAGATAATGAAGGACAAACTATAACAACACATAGCTATTAAGTATCTAAGATGTAATTCCAACTGAGGTCCTCCTGACTCCAAGTCTAGCATTCTTTCTCCTATATCACACTTTGAGCCAAGTTTAGAAGGGGGACATCAGCATTTCAAATTAAGGTTTAATTTGTAAGATTCATATCATTTCCCACCTGGTTGCTCATTGTCTCCTGAAACTCATCTTCCAGTAAGATCACATCACCTCTGAAACTCACATCTCATTACTACCACCTGCCCCTGGGGCCCTTCCCTCCCTCCAACTGGAGAGGGTAGAGTGGTGGACATCAGAGACCTCCTCCCAGATCCTCCTCTTAAGGTGGCCATCTCATCACTTCTCACCTCATTGTTGTCCTGGACTTCATTACTGCCTCTAGAAACTCATCTTTCTGCAAGATGACATCAACTTTCAAACTCAAATCTCCTCAGTACCTCCCCAGCCTTCCCCTGAGGCTCCTCCCTTGCTGTCATTGGAGAAGGTGGAGTACTTCCTCCCAGATCCGCCACTTAAGGAGGAGGCTTCAAACAGCCAACTCATCATTTCCAACCCAGCTTCAGGACTTCAAGATGTTTATCATGCCCCCATTTGAGGACTTCTTCATTTTCACCTCCTTTTAATTTGTCTTCCCATATTAGATTGTGAGCTCCTTTAGGGTGCAAAGACTGTCTTTTTGCCTTCTTTGTATCCCCCAACACTTAGCACAGTGCCTCACCCATAGTAGTCAAGTAATAAATGTTTATTGACTGACTGAATATGGATAGGAGAAAAAAAAATAACCATGAAAGTACATGACCATTTTGTACCTTTTTCAGAGAAGCCATTTCTAAACACAATCTATCCCTTGAACAATTTTACAATGTTGATGAAACTGGCCAATTCACACAATGGTTTATAGGTTCTACCCTGGCATGACAATAAATCTTGTGCCTCTAGGTACAAGCAGAATAAACATAGCTTGACTATATCTGCATGGGCCATTGCTATAGGTTTGCTTACATAGACTTGCTTACTTACACACACACACACACACACACACACACACACCTCTCTGGGGTTCAGAAAACTTAATGATTCTCAGGTTTTTAAAGGTAGCACACATTTACCTGTTGCTTTCAGGAATAGAGGAAAATGTGTTGTTCTTGCTAATGATTTCTTTCATATTGTGTACCATCAAGCAGATAACATTTCAGAATTGTAAGCTTAGTTGAGCATAGCAAAGCTACTCAATTCAATTCAACAACCACTTATTAAGTTCCTACTGTATTCAACACATTGTTATAGTGCCAGAGGAGATAAGTTTAGAGAAGACATGGCAACTAGGTGGTGCAGTGGATGGAGCACATGACCTGGAGTCAGGAAGACCTGAGTTCAAAACAGACCTCAGACACTTACCAGCTGTGTGACCCTGAGCAAATCACTCAATCTGTTTGTCTCGGTGTCTTGAACTATAAGATGGGAATAATAACCTCACAGAGTTGTTGTGAAGATCAAATGAGATCATATTTGTAAAGTATTTAACACAGTGCCTCGTCCATTATAGGCAGTATATAAATACTTATTCCCTTCTATTAATAGTGCTTACATAAATTACACATGCCTTCTGAGGAAGAACAGCATTTGCAAATGTATTATATACATGCATTGTGTGTATATATATATATATTACATATGTAGTATACATGGAGAGAGAGAGAGAGAGATATTCTTTAAATACAAAAGCTAAAATCTAAAGGCTAGAATGTGGGAGGTGAAAAAAGGTCATCACTTAGTGGCACCATGGAATGAACACGGGCCTCAGAATCAGAAATCTCAGGTTGAGGTTTCCTCAATTTTTTAAGATATAAAATGGGCAAAATAACACCTGTATAACTCATCTCCTAGGCTTGTTGTGAAGAAAGTGTTTGGAAAACATAAAATAGGAGTCTCTATTATTGTTATTATTAATATTAGGATTATCTAGTTTATTTTTTTGCATATGAATGCACAAAGGCCTACCTAAAGAGATTAAGAGCCCTACCCAGGTCACAAAGCAAGTTACAGCTGGAATTAGTCCCCAGGTCTACTTATTCCTAATGAATAAGTATACTTTCCACTAAATTATATTTATTCATTAGCACATACAGAGGACTGTCAAAAGATTTTAACTTCTTTTAAAATGCAAATACAAATTTTAAAATTTGATGCCTTATAGGAGGTTACTACATAGTTGAACAGTAATTTACCCAAGGGACTTGACTCTGTTATTCTAGCAGTTATGTGACCTTAGTAAAATCACTTAACTTAATCTCTCTAAACCTCAGTGTATTCATCTGTAAAATGAGGCAGTTGGACTAGATTATCTCTAAGGCCCCCTCCATCTCTAAATCTGTGACCTTATCATGATTTCTTAGTAGTCAGAATCTACCCAATCATAGATTTTTAGAATCTATGAAAAATCTTTAGAGGTTACCTAGCTTAACCTGATTTTACAAATGAGAAAAGTGAAGCCCAGACTTTCCTAAGATCATGCAAGTAGCAAATGGTGAAGCCAGCATTTGAACTCAGGACTTCTGACTGTAGGTCCAGCACTCTACCCACTAGACCACCATAACGGTGTTTTCCTATCATTTTTCCTATAATCATTTTGCACTGTCTTATCCCCTCCTAGAGCTAGAGCAGAAAACGACGGAATCTTAGCATTTATGAGGAAAAGAAAAGCTTTCATCATATAACAATGTCTCAAACACCGATCCATCTCTGGGGGCCAAAAATTCCAGCCATGAGCTCTTGCTTCAACATTTAGCAAACTAGAAATAAAAGGGAAAGGTTAAAAAAAAAAGCCACACATGCACACACGTCAATTACACAGGCCAAGAGTACATCATGTGTTAGTGTCAATTTTAAGGACTCTTTTTCTCTACTTCTGCATCCCTGACAACAAATTAGCTACCACCTAAGGATTTAGCCCTAGTTAGCATAGAGATAGATAAAATTACTTAATGTAATTTCATGCTTGGTCTGGGTTTTTATCAATTCTATTTATCAAGAACCCTGTTTAATAGTTTTGGATAATTAAAAGCAAAGCCATGCATGTGCTTTTTAGAGGCACCTGCATGCGTATAAAGGCAGCATGCCATGCGTCAGCATTGGACTTAGAGTCAAGAACCCCCGAGTTTGAATCCTGACTCAGACCCTTACTAGCAGTGTGATCCTAGGAAAATTATTTTATCTGAGTCTCAAAAGTCTCCTTGCTCAAAATATGAGGATAACATTAACATCCATCTCACAGCATTATTGTGAGGAACAAATGAGAAAGTTACATAAAATTCTTTGTAAACTGTAAAATACCATATAAACATGAGCTCTTAGTATTATAGTAACACTACACTTATCTCAAGGTCAGAATTCCAGACATCTCAACCCTCCAGAATACAATCCTAAACTCAGCCTCTGAACTACCCCCACAAAAAAAGCATCATTATCATCATAACTAGCATTTATAGAGCACTTTAAGGTTAACTGAATTTAGTAGGATTAGCAAGAGCGGGCCTTGAAAGGCAGGCATCAGACTTTAGATTTGCTCTAGCATGTAACGGAGTGAATGTGAAACAAGACTAGGAAGCAGATCTGGATATTTCTGTATAAAGAGCACTTACTTATTGTAACAAATAACACCTTCCAAACCAAGGACAAATCACATCATGACGTATTTTTAAAGTGGCAGGCTTAAACCATCATCCTTTAGAAATATAGTGCTCTTTGGACTTGAATTAATGAGGATTTGGAAGGTAATGGGAATTCTCAAGAAGGTGAGGAGATAAAAGGACCCTCCTGGCAACTCTAAAACAAAGTTCACCATTGCCAGATTTGGGCTGTGCTTAATTAGGCTATAGAAGCTCTTAGTTAAATCAGTCCTTGCGGTGAATGAAGGGTCGTTCTCCCAGCTATGATGGGTATGGATCATTGGTTTAGATTTGGAAATAACAGTAACTTCCGTCTTGGGATCTGCCAGCCTCCAGGCTCTCATTTCTCTAATACTCCACTACAAAGGTGGGAAAATAATCTTCCTAAGGCATGAGTCTGGACACATGACTGCCCTCCTCAAAAATCTTCAATGGCTTTCTATTGCCTATGGGATAAAGTAGAAGTTCTTCAGGCTAACATGTAAAGTCCCCCACATATAGCCTCCAACATGTCTTTCCACTTTGCTTCATTATACTCTCTTCTACATGCTAACCCCACTGTACTAGTGGTCTATCTCTGTGAATTTGTCCAGTCTGTTTCCTGCGCCCGAAGGCACGCCTTCCTCATCGCTGCCTTTCAGAATCTTGCACTTCTTTCCAAGGTCATCATGATGTAGTCGATAGAGTGCTGGACGTGGAGCAAGGGAGACCTAGATGCAAATCCTGTGTCAGTCATTTGCTAGCTACACGGCCCTGGGCAAGTCACTCAACCTCTTTGTACCTCAGTTTCCTCACCTGTAAAATAAGAAGTGTAGACTGAGTGGCCTCTAAAGTCCCTACCATCTCTAAATCTGTGGTATTCCACAAAGCCTCCTCAGCTCCCTCCCACATGAATGTTCACTTTCCTCTATACTCCTTACAGGTCTTTGGAGCTCACCTTTGTCTGAATGACACCTTTATTTTTGTTTTAACAACACCAGGTCCCAGGGAGGATCAGTCAAGAGAGTGGGAGAGATGGGACTTAAACCCAGGTCTTGCTGACTAAAAGGCCAGCCCTCTGTCCCCGACACCATGGCTGCCTCTCATATCACATTCTAGCTTCTATTATATTTACTTGTTTACATGTCACATTCCCACTAATGAAAATGTAAGTTCCTAGAGGAAAGGGACCATATCCCTTTACTGTATCATGTATACAGTATCCATATGCATTCATATATACACACATATACATACCCATACACATATATGTGCCTTGCATAATGTATACAGTATATAGGCATATACATATATGTGTATAATCTATGTAGTATATGCACACACACATTCACATGTGTATAAATGTGCATGAGCTACATATGTGCACATTACACATGTGTATATGCATGTGTGTAGTATACTATGTACGTGTATGTATATGTGCTGTATGTGTTCAGCATCTGTGTATATGCGTGGGTGTGCACGTATGTACTGTGTGTATATATTATATATATGTATGTATATACATACACACATATGCATATCCACAGGGTACTTAACACAAGGCCTTGAACATAGTAAGTACTTTGTAAATTTAGAATTTGTTGAATTTCAAGATCCCAATTCACTGAAAAGTACAAACTATTTTCATAGTTTATTAGTTTAGCTTCTCTGATCTCAAGGAAAGTTGTTGATTTCAGCTATTTAACTGCTTGAAATTAACATTGTATAACAGAAAAAAGAAAGAGGGCGGTCAAACCTTAATTTCTGTTCCCCACGTTTATGAGAAGGCCATGCCACACTGGATTTCTCACAGTAGTTCTTATAACCAGTTGCTTTGGAGGTAATTTTTATGGAGGAAGCAAATGGCCTCTCTAATAAAAAAACAAAAACACCACAAAGTTAAAGATGCATGATTTTCAGCATTAAATCCATGCATTGTATTCTACAGATGTAGGCAGTTTAAGTCTGATTTCTCAAATACTTATATACAACTTCTACCATGATATATTAGTCAGAGGATTTAGTTAGTAGAGCACATTTTAATATGAATGTTGTGATCTATTTGTAAAAATATTCTCATATACAAATAACTATATAATGTGCAGATGGAGAGAGACCTTTTAAAAAATCAGGAACAGTTATCAGGATGGAGTAATCTGGGCTTTTCCCCAGGGCATCAAAATTTAAGGGCTGCCAAAATTTAAACTTATGATTTTTGAAGATTGCACAATTTAAAAAATTCATAACATTCATATGTTCATAGTACATGCACTCCTTCAACAGCTAGAAATAACAGAATTTCACTCAGTGGAATTAGTAGAAATAGGAAGCTACCAGATGGTAATATTGCTAATAATGCCTATTTGTGAACAACTCTAGTAATTAATTCCCCCATCAACTCAAATGAATTCATCTTAATTATTTCTTGCATTATTTTCCCATTTAGAATTAAAAAATAGATTTGAGGGTACTTTTCACTACTACTAAGATTCAGGTATGTAGCTTGCAAAGGGCACCAAAATTATGTCTATTTAAAACAAGCAGAATACAGAAATCTCCAGGTCAACTAATGAAGCTACATAATATTCAAAGCAAGTTTCTCAAAGTCTAAATACCTTACAAGTATCTTCTAATAGAGTAATTTTTAAGAAATTCTACTTATCCCAAGTCAGAGGTACATATTAATAGTCCTCTTTCAAAGCATCAAGGTACTTAAATTAGTTTTAAGTGGCAGGAGAGAGGGAAAGGGAGGGAGAAAGAGGGAGAGAAGGAAAGGGGTAGGGGAAGAGGAAGAGGAGGAGAGGGGGAGAGGGAGAAAAAGAGGGAGGAAGGGAGGGGGAGGAGAGAGAGGGAGAGAGAGAGGGAGAGGGAGAGAAAGAGAGAGAGAGAGAAAGAGAGAGAAAGAAAGAGAGAGAGAAAGAAAGACAGACACAGAAAGAAAGAACAAATTCTGTTTAGCTACACTATAAGAGATTTTAACTACATAGTCTGGGTTGGGTTTTTTTTTTCTATGAAACCAAAATGATTTAATCAATTTCAATCTACAGTGCACTCTGAATTAGGAAGATGTGCACCATTTTCCAGGGCTCAGTTACTAAAATGTATTTTAGATGAAAGGCACATGAAAATGCTGATTTACATATAAACTACTAGGTAGCAAAATGAATAGAATCATCAGGCTCATTGTAAAACAAATAGTTGAAATATATATTCCACAGAGGAAATAGTAGAGTATTTGTCCTCAAAAAACTCATCTTCTAGATTGTTTTTAATTAGCTGAAAGATTCTTAGTCTACCAAAATAGGTGCTGGAATTAGCAAACATAAATCAGTTCTTTCATTATGAGACCTTCTGGGCGAAGCTTTGACTCCTTAATAAGATTGCTCAAAGACTTTGGAAAGAGGTGTTTTTCAGGAGTTTCTTCTTCAACAGAATCATGCTGTGCATTCTTCCATCCTGGTTGATCAATGTCTCTGCAAGCAATAGCTTGAAATACACCGCTCTCATCATTGGGTCTGATTTCTTCACCTATGTCTTTCTTCTCTGGATCCCCTTTGCCGGCATTGTTTTCCAAAAGCCCAGTGACGTGGCTGGAGAAAGATAAACTTCCTTCTTCTGAACTACAACCCCTGATCTTGTTCAATTGATGCAAGTAAAAAAAATATGTCTCCAGCACACTGGCTTTCTGCTCTGATTTCTCTGGCAGAGCATCATCCCGAGAGATCCTACAGCTACCATCACCACCTATTTGCCAGGACAAGGAGTCCTCTGAAATGATTTCAGGCAGGTCTGTGGAGACAGTGTAACTTGAGAAAACAGTCTTTTCCTTACTTTCCCAAGTCATCTCCTTAGCAATCACTTTGGGTGTCTCTATAATTTTCCAGTCTATCCCTGTTGGGGATCTGCTGTTGATCTGTTGATCAGCCCTTATATTGCGGCACATGACACAATGGAGGCCCGAAGTGAGCTCACATTCTGACACACAGTCAGAACAAACTTTAGAAGTGACATTTTCTGAGGGATCTCCTAGTGAATTCAGTTGAGGGTTAGAAATTTGAATAACTGAATCATTCTCCCGGCACCTCTCATTAATTTGTCTTTGGCCTGTCTTCTGGGTTTTGCTTTTACTGACATCAAATCCACCTTTAATACTAACTTCCTGACTTCCTCTTATTGCTTGACCAACAAAAGTCTTATCCTCCCCACACTCCGGTAGCAATCCACTTCTGTAGTTGAGGTCCCTTAGGGATACCACAAAGTCTAACTTCTGAGAGCGTGATTCTCCTTTTCTCATCCTGAAGTCATCAACAGGGGAGTCAAATTGGTCAGCAGACAATTTGCTGATAAGCATTGAGTCATTTTTATCCCAAGGGCTGTCAACCTGAAACCTGGATACAAAATCCCTGGGTTTCCAAATAGTTATTTCTCCTCCTTTGGATTTTTCACTGACATCAGCCTCCCATCTGGAGAAAACACTGCCTTCCAACTTTGGGGACCTCAAGCCCATTGTACAAGGACTTCTGGGAGACAGGGAAATTCCTGAACTCTCTGTAGAGTCTCTGAGCTGAATAACTTTTCTAAAAGTTCTCCAGTTTTCCCCATTTTCATCTGTACATTCATCTTCAGAGCTATCTGTTAGTGGGGCCCAAAAGTAACCATTTCCATGACAATCCTCATCGGTTTTCTCAAAAAGACTCCTTTCACGACTGTCTTTGGGCCGTGGCTGAACATCGTCTCTCTCTCCTGTCTCACCTTGATTGTGAGAAGATGTATTTCCAGGCCTATCACATGTTGGTTGAATAAGAGTACGCTGCCTGAAACCAACTAGAGGTGAGACTGGGGGCCTTTTCTCCTGAAATCTAGCTTCCTGCCACCCACTAGACCAATTACCAGGAAACTTCCTCTCCTCAAAAGAACTTAAAAGGTCCACAGAAAAACATGATAAATTTTCTGTAGGCAATGAAGAAAAGCTAAATTTTTTTTGAGAATCTGTGTGCATCCTCAGGCCATCATCTTGGGACTGTGAGGGAGGGTGGCAGGAGCTCACAGAGGCATCTTGACAACAATCTTGTACTCTTTTGCTTTGGCCAAGCAGAGACAAAGCAAAGGGTGGATTCTGTCCAGGACTCTCCAGCTCCTGGTCTTCATGGCACTTGGTCAGAAACCTCTGGGCCCAATTCATCACATGCCTTAGTTTCTGTGTTTCTGGAACCAGTACATCGTCAAGCAGGGACAGATCTAATTCAGAAGGGCAACTGTTTCTCCTGCCTTCTTGCTGGACTCGCTTCCCCACCTTAGTTTTATCTGTGGTTTTTTCACCAGCCACTTTGGTTAATTGCTGACATATATTCACCTCCTCATTGGCTGCAGAGTGAGGTGACTGCCGGCGACTTCTTGAAGTGGAAGCCTGACTTTCTGAGGGGTTTGTTTTGGAACCCAAAGCAGCTCTTGGGGAAGCTTTTAGTGCTGATTTATTGCCATTTCCAGGAGAACCAGTCTTGAGGATCCCAATGCTTTCATAGTAAGACACTCGTCTAGCCCGTAAGAGCTTCAGCTCACAGGTTCGAGGGGAATCTGTCTCAGCAGCGCAGTCACAGGATTGCCATGTACTTGTTTTTCTGGATAAATAATCCATCTGCAAACAAAAAGGCAGAAACTTTCAAACTTATAACTGGTCAATCATTTATCTGCAAAGAAAGAATTGCTCGGGCTGCGATTAAACTATCGTTCTGATTAAACCCGTTAGAGCAGTTTTGTAACACAAGAACAAAGCAACTAATGAGCTGTGGAACAAGAAAAGGAAAAACTTTACCATCTGGATTTAATTACATTTAGTCAAGATATGGTTCTTGGTCACCAAACAATAAAAGGGCAACTCTGACTTTTATAGTGGCATATGCTCATTTAATGTGTAGAAATCCCAGGAAGAGTTTTAAATAATTTCTTTTCAAGAGTTGCCCTCAGTTCAATTCAACATTTATTAAGGACCTACTATGTTCAAAGCACTGTGCTTGTCACTGAGAATAGAAAGACGAAAAGCTAGTCTGTGCCCTCAAGCATCTTTCACTCTACTGAAGAAATAAAGCACACACACTGATAAGTCATTAGAAATACATATAAAGTAATATAGAGAAATTTCAAGAAGAATAACAGACTAGTAACTGGGGCATCACTTACTGCAATGTGCTTTGAAAGAAGCTCTAAAGATGGTGAGGCAGAGATGAGGAGAGAATGAATTCCATGGGAGAACCATTTGTACAAAGATAAAGTGGAAAGAGGTAGAATAGTGCATTCAATAAAGAACCAGCAGGGCGGTTTGTCAGGAACAGAAAATATATGAAGTGGAGTGATATAATAAGGCTGGAAGGGTAGATGAGAGCCATCCTGTCAGGCATTTAAATGTCAAGCTGATGATTTTGTATTTTATCTTAGAGGCAGGACATCAATAAGGAGCCATTGATGACTTTCAGGTTGGGAAGTGAGGTAGTCAAATCTGTTTCATTTATGGAGTCAATCAAGGCAGTCACCAAGGACAGTTTCCTAATATACCCTTGACATCAGAAACATGTGCCCCATAGAACATTTAATATAGATTCATACTTACTCCAGACAACTATCCCCTATCTATTAATCTCCTGCCCTTGCTTACCTGCCCTGAGTCAGGACACTTAATTTTTGTCTTCCCCACCATGCTGAGCACATAGTAGACATTTAATAAATACTTGTAAATTGATTGACTTGTAATTCCCATAAGTCCTAGGACAATGTCATGCATAGTAGGTGCTCAATCAATACTGGTTAGTTGTTCTGATTGATTGATCTCAAACAAATATCTATTCTGGTTTTCCTAAAGACAGCTCTGTGCTAAAATGGTTATCCTCAACAGTTTTTAAGTCCTGACCATTCCTACATATCAAATCACCAAAAAAAGCTTTCTCTTTTGTAGAAATTGACCACCAAACATCTTAGAATCCTACTCCTAGTACAGAGTTTTCCATCACTACTCACAGCAGAAGAATCCTCTCACCTCTCACTCCCTCTTTATCAGGGTATTCATGTTGCCCACATTTTGCTATTTCTATTCCCTTTGAATACCATCTTGAGTCAATTTTTCCTCATTAACTGGATAGTCTGCCTACACACAATCCCACTTCTATAGTAGGTTAGTTTTAGGAAAGGTATATACCACTGACTCTAGAAATCATGAAACAAAATAGCTCCACGAAATATTTTTGGGTGTAGTATTTGGAATAAGGCAGACCTGGATTCAAATTCTGCTTCAGATATTTCCTTGCTGTGTGATCCTGAGCAAGTAATTTAACTACTCTGTGTTCAGCTTCCTTATTTCTAAAATGAGAGGGTTGGACTTCATAGGCTTAAGCTCATTTGCAGGTGTAGATCTACGACATCTAAATCTATGATCCAAATCTACAATCTCTAAATATATGATCTCTAAATCAATAGTACCAGGACCTGTGATTTCCCTGGTGTGGATAATTCTCCATGCAGGCATTCACTCTATCAATGCAGATCACTAACATCTCTGTAACCTGTAGTCTTTTAGAGAGACTTGTCCAATGTCTAACACAATTATGTGTTAACAGCATAACTTGAACCCAGAACTCAGTTAAGCAAACTAAATAAGGTCCATCTCATCAAGATTCCAGGTCAGGTTTGGGTTTTTTTTTTTTTTTTTTTTTTTGCTTTTGTTTATTTTTTCCTCATTCTGCTGCAGGTTTTATGTCAGAATAGTCAGTAGCTCAACTTTTGTTTTTAGATCCAAAATTGACAAGAGATTAATTCAAACATAAACAAGCTGGCCTGCCAATGAAAAAGAAAACACATGAGGGAAAACAGAAGAACCACATTCTTAAAATTTGTTTCGCACCCACTTAAGAACACTGTACAGACTGGCAGTGTCACTATAAACAGATGTTTGTTTAATAAAGTCTATATCTTATTCTTTATTTAATGCCAACATTTCTTTCCTGACAGTACATCATTGTTCCATCAGGAGCTAGCTTCAAGCCACCAAAAAATACAAGAAAATTTAGTCTTCACTTATCTTGCTCAGACTGCAGTCTACAATTGCCATCTACAGGCTTAAATGAGACATACTAGTTGTCTCAATAACCAAAAGATCTCTGGGTTACTGATCTGTTCTAGCCTCCTGAAGGCCGGAGCAAAGCAGAAATAAGGAGGAGAGAGAAGGGGTCACAGCAGGTGCCCACATCAGTGAAATCACAGGTCTGGCAGGCTGGCAGGGACCTTAAAGAAAGAGTAGAAAAATGAATCACAACAAAAAAAGAAAGAAAAAATGAGCAAGATGGCTGGCCAAATGTGGTAGAAATGGAGTGATTTTGTTTAAGGTTACACAGAAGGAAGAGTATAAATGAAAGGAAAAGTGATTTTTTTACCTAAGGCAACCCACAGTACAGCAAAAAAGGCTAAACATGTATGGAGTCCCCAAATTCCCCAGTGGGAAGATGAACCTATTAGAAGTTTTTAAGTTAATTTAAAAAAAAAGATTTTTAGATCTAGGCATTTATGAAAGGCCATATGTGTATATCTGAATTCCTTGCAAGTGTGTATTGTGTTTCTGGTAATTTTTTAAATCATTTTTAATTTTTAAAAAAATTCCATTTTTCTCAGAAAGCTTGGGAGACAATTTCCCCCAAGAGATCTGATGGATTGGACTGTTATTTAATATTTTAGAATACTTTAATATTAGAATGTTAATTAATATTTGGAATGCTTTAATATTAAAATATTAATTTATATTTAGAATACTTTAATATTTTTAGAATATTTTATCATGGTGGAGAGGGTATGACCAGGAGGATTCCTAGTCAGGACTGATAAGGTTAAAGATCTTTGCTCTTAAAAAAAAATATCCCTAAGGCATGAATGTACCCATTGTTATCACACTGAGGTAATTTTATGGATTCCTATGAGTTCTTTGTAGAATTTTTGCATTTTCTGGCAGGTGAAATGAAAGCTGTCTTATTTCCAACATATTGTTGGTTGAGTACTCACTTGGCAGTTGAGAAACCTTTCAACTCATATCTGTAGAAGTCTCAACATGATTTGTATTTTCTTATACCCAGCTGAAATCCCAGGGGGCACACAATCCAAAGTCCCCCAGTGCTGAACCCCACCCCAACCATTTAAACACAAAGCTTGAAGTCACTAGGCCAAGGGTTGATTACAATGACAAAAGCAAATTTGTCCTCTCAAAAAAAATTTTAACAAAATGTTTGAATTCTCCTCATTCTCTCACCTAGTAATAAATGTTATAAGCCTCTGACACATTCCTAATCCAGTCTTAGTATGGCACATCTGGCACTTACTGTAGGGCTAGTACCCCTTTTTATCCTTAGTTAACTTTTCACATGTCTTGTCTCTCCAAGTAGATGGCAAGTTCTTTGAGGGAAGGGATCCTGTCAAATACTTATTTCTATACCATCCCCCTCATTGGGGTATTATCTTCATTGAGAGAAATGGAACCTCTTGGGAGAAGAATATCTATCAACAAGGATCCAAAGACTGTGAGTCAAAGAGAGGAGGTCAAACTGAAAGTAAAAATATTTACTAGCATGCTAAGGAAGACTGATATCATGCTGATAGCAGCTCCATCTCCCTAGAGCATAGATTTTCATTTTTATAACCTTTCAGGCCTTGCTTCTAATACACAGCCAATCAGCAGCACTTTGCAGTCATTGAGGATATATAAGGAAAGCATTTCATTGGAAAAAGAGGGATAGAGAAAGTGGGGGTTCAACCAAGGGGAAAAAGGACAGTCGTATGCAACTGTTGGGTTTATTATCAGAATAAGAAAGCATTCACTGTTCAGGGGCAAAAGATAAGAGAAGTGACCAAATACTTTTATAAATATGAAAGAAGTCCTTTCTAGACAAAACTGCAGGATGTTTTATCCAATGACAGCAAGTAATTGTTATAATAGTGGATGAGACAATCAGCTTTATCATGTCCTTGCATAGAGGTTAGGGAGCTTTTAATATTAGGCCATGAGATGGTTTGGGGATTTCTACATTTTTAGTCAATCAAGATGTTGTAAAATGATTGTGGTTCCTGTTCCCACACACCCACATTCATACCCCCCCATACACAAGGGCTAATATAGTGGCTTTAAAACATGAAGGTTCAATAAATGTGTTAATTGATTGACTGAAGGGGTGTCCCAAGTCTGATTTATGAGTTTTCATTATTAAAATAACCTCTTTAATTTCTCCCTACCCTGTGTCCCAGTGTATCACTTATCACCAACTGCCTAGTTAATTTATCCATGGGGAAGTCCTAAAGCTGGAAGGAAGGACTGAAGGAGGATAATTTTGGAGCTGGGTAGAGAAGGGAGGAGCCAGGGAGTGAGGAGCCAAGTGGTACAGGAGCATGCCAATGCCAGTGGCCAGCTGATTCAAAGTAATAAGTGCTGCTACCCTGAATTGAATATAATCAAGAGCAGGTAAAGTCATGTTTGACTCACTGAACCACTGAAGGAATAATATGCAGGGACAGAATTTTGCTGTCTTGCTGTTACTGGGATGTGGTGAATTTGCTCCCTCTTCATTTCTTCCCCCTCCCGCACTTCATCCAGTCTGGTGTACTGGCATTGCTTACCCTTAAAATGTGTTTATTTGATGCCTGTACATTTATAATAATTTTTTATCTCCAAATAAAGATAAGCTGGCTTTTATTGCTTTCTGAGGGTTTGCTATGAGCAGACCACAACAAAGACGAAGATCCACCTCTGGTTAAATAGCCCCATAGGTGTGAAGCTATACTAAATCAATCAATCAATCAATCAATCAATCTCTCTCTCTCTCTCTCTCTCACTCTGTGTGTGTGTGTGTGTGTGTGTGTGTGTATGTGTGTGTCTCCCTCCTGGAAAAGCCTGGAATGAGTGACAGACTTGATGACAGACTTAGGAAGATTTGGGTTAAAATCTCATTCCTGACACTTCCTAATTATGTGATCATGGACAAATCCCAAAATCTAAGCCTCAGTTTCCTTAGCTGTAAAATTACCATAATATCTGTAATAACCACCTCATAGGCCTATTGTAAAGATCAAAGGAAGACAGCAAATGAAAAGTGCTTTGCAAGCCTCAAAATGCTACAGAAACATTAGCTATTGTATTATTACCAAAGGCAAGGGTTGACAAACTATATATATAATCTACATCTATCTATATCTGTATATATAAACACACATATATACAATAATACATATGTATATAAATACATACATGCATATAAATGCATGTAAGTATTGTGTAGATACACACATATGATTAGATTTTACCCAGAGGCTGTAATTTGCCATCCCTTGACCTAGGGAATAGTTAAATTCATGCCAAAAGTTTCCCCAAAAAGGACCCTAGATTTAAAGCTAAAAGAAACTTCAGAGGTAATTTAATCTAACCTTTTCATTTTATAGTTGAGGACAGTGAAGCCCAGAAGAGAACTTCAGTAACTTGCCCAAGGCCACATAGATACTAAATGTCACAAGTAGAATTTGAACCCAGGTCTTCTGGTTCCAGAACCAGTATTCTCCACTGTACCACACTACCTAGTAAAAGAGAAAAAAAAACCACACTAAATCACATCGATTATTCTACCATTCACTTGAAAGGAAGAATATTAGCTTTTTCCTTGGTTATTCTGAAATCAAGACTATCCCCCAGCCCCAAATCACTTTTAGAGGCCTTGTAATCTTTTAGTCAGATTGGGGGAGGGATATCAATGACTGCTAGCATTTTACATCATAGATCTAGAACATGAAATCAAATTTCAGAGGCCATACAGTTCAACCCCCTCATTTTACAGATAAGGAAACTGAGACCCAAGGAGATCAAGTGACTTACCCAAGATCACACATGTAATAATCATCCAAGCTTGAACCCAGGTCTTTTAACTCCAGAGCTGGTGCTCTTTCCACTAGACCCACAGACAACATTTCTTACCATCAGCAAATATTAGATAGCCTTTGGCAACCCAATCAACCATCCTGCTCAAGCTAGGAAAGATCATTATTGAGCCTACTCAGTAGCCACCTTGGTCCACAGCTGCTTGGTAAAAGTCAATGAACCCACTACCCCATAGCATCATAAGATAGCTATCTAACTCTATTAAAAGCAATTTGATTTTTCCTAACAAAAGTCTACTCTCAGTGTTTCTGAGCAGCTAAGTAGATATCAGTAGTAATTCAGTAGGGAGATGTAACCACTAGACAGCATAGCATGGCAGCTTTAGTCCTCATCTTGGAGTCAGGAAGCTCTTACCTCCTAAGCACTTACTCAATAGGTGACCCTAGGCAAGTACCAATCATAGACTATTTGAAGCTAGAGCAGTTCCGGAATCCCTATTCTTAAAAATGATTTGTCAATGAACCAACAAGTATTTATTAAGCACCTACCGGGTGCTAGGCACTGGGGATACAAGTACAAATAATTAAATAATTTCTACTCACAAGGAGTTTAACATTCTAATGGGGGAGAGAGCACCTCCATATAAAATAGATATGGCCTAAACATAAAATTAATATAAATATCCACAATATAGTTAAATACAAGGTACTTCAGGTAGAAGGACACTAGCACTGGAGAAGAATTAGGAAAATCTTCATGCAGATGATAGTGCCTGAGTTGAATCTTAAAAGAAGAAAAGGACTCTGTGAGGTAGAGGTGAGGAAGGAGTGAATTGGTAACCATTTACTATTATTGTACATTTCTTGGTACATGCATCAGTTATGTGCATGAACTGGGAAAAATGGCTCTTTCCCCTCGGAGCCGGTGGCGGTGCGGCTGTTTCACAATCATGGCAAAACTCAAGGCCAGGGATCTTCATGGGAAGAAGAAGGAGGAGGAGCTACTCAAACAGGTAGATGATTTAAAGGTAGAACTTTCCAAATTGAGAGAGGCGAAGATCACTGGAGGAGCTGCATCCAAGCTAAGATCCAAGTCGTCCGAAAATCTATTGCCCGCGTTCTGACTGTCATCAACCAGACACAGAAAGAGAACCTCAGGAAATTCTATAACGGCAAGAAATACAAGCCCCTGGACTTTATTAAGGGGCATTAAGCCAAAGGCTTAATAAGCACAAGGAAAGCCTGAAGACCAAAAAAACAGCAGAGGAAGGAACGCCTGTATCCCCTTCAGAAATTTGCCGTTAAGACATAATTTGTTAAGGCGCTCAATAAAACTACAAATTGTTATTTTAAAAAAAAGTGGCAAAAATGGAATCCCACCTTGGTGATCACAACTGCTACAGATATTGAACCCCAAAGAAATTTAAAGGAGCCACCATGACCTCCTCCCTTCTCAATCACAGGTTTTAAATTACAACAGAGACTTTTCAGCCAAATTCTGGTAGTAGTTCCACAATGTCTAGTGCCATTGATTGAATCGATCTCTTGTATTTCCACATGGGACTAGAACCATGCTCATCTAAGGACCCCTCCCCTAAATTTGCCCAGCTGAAGCAGCCTTCAAGGTCAATGCAGCTTTACTGATATAACATATGAGAGAAGAAACACTACAGGAAGATTAAAAACACAGCTGCTGGAAATCACCATCCTAGGCTGGCCTTAAATTGAGTGGGTCCTTTTTAGAGCAAAATTCTATGCCTGTGTTCTCTCTTCCACAACGTGGATTCGGTGCAAAGGTAGATTACTAAAGCACTTCTCTGCAAAGGAAAGACAATGTGGTCTAGAAGAAAGAGCAAGAGACCTGAAATCAGGAGAGGCCTGGGCTGGAATCCTGCTTATGACCCTTATTAACTGTGCACTTTGGACAAGTCACCTAACCCAAGTCTCAGTTACCTCGACTATACAACAAAGATGATAATACTTGTAGTTATCAGCCTCATAAAACTGTTATAAAGCACAAACAAGGTCATGCAAACACTCTGCAACTCTTAAAGTACCATATAAATGCCAATCATTTTTCCAAGGTTTATTGATGACTTTGTTTTCAGATCAGTTTAATTCTAAATATTATTAATATGTAGATCTCACACTGATGCTTCTTTTGTGACAAAGAAACAGTTAACCAAACCAATCCACATAGCCTCTTATGGTGTATGCAACATTCCACACCCATAGTTCCCCACTGCTCCAATGAAAAGAGGGCCAAAGTACCAGCTATTACTACAGAGGAAGATTGTTAAGGTCATGGCTATAATACTTCAACTTTAATGCCTCAAAAGATACAAGTGATTTTCTCAATGTGGGCACCCCCTCCACCAACCCATGAATTAAACTTTATATGAATTAGAGAACAATTCAATGAGTTTCTGTAGACAGAAAAACTAATTACCTAGTGGCCAATTTACTGGTCCTAAATTCAAGGCAAATACTTGTTGTTCTTCAGTTGTTTTAGTGGAATCTAACTTTCTGTGACCCCATTTAGAGTTTCCTTGGTTTCTTGGCAAAGATACTAGAGTGGTTTGCCATTCCCTTCTCCAACTCATTTTACAGATGAGGAACTGAGAGAAAAGGGCTAAGTGACTTGCCCAGGGACACACAGCTAGTAAGTGTCTGAGGCTGGATTTCAACTCAAGGTGTCCCAACTCCAGGGTTGATTCTCCATCCACTGAGCCAAATATTTACTGGCAATTACAACTATATACCACTGTCTGTCACAGTCTGGAATTTAAAGTCCTTCACAACCTGACCCCAATCTACCTCTCGCCAACCTTATTTCACATTATTTCCCTTCCTGAACACTATCGTCCAACCATGTTGGCCTTCTTTCTGTTCTTCACATATGACATTTCCATCTCTGGTCTCTGTGTTCTTGTACAATATGTCTCCCCACCCTCCCTTGCCCATGCTGAGAATGCACTCAGCCTCAAAGACCAAATTCAAACACTACCTTCTACGTGAACCTTAACTGATTGCTAGCTTTTAGTGCCCTCTCTTCCAAAATTACCTGGTATTTACTTTCTATTTATCCTTTATACATTTATTTGGGTGTAAATTTATATCTCCCTCTGCAGAATGTAAGCTGAGGTCAAATTTTTTTTTAATTTTTGCATATACTCAACGCCTAGCATAGTACCTAGGTGCTTAATAAATGTTTATCAATTGTCATCAGCCTAAATACCAAGACTTTATAACTTTCCAGGACCTGCATTTCACTGTTCCATCATCTTCCATCACCTTTATATCAGATGAGACCTAGGAATAACTCCTATCTATATAGTACTTAAATTTTTTCCAGGTGCTTTCCTCACAAAAAGCCTTGTAGGGGTAAGCAGTGCAAACATCATTAACCCCATCTTATAAATGTGGAAACCAAGACTCTAAGAAGTCACCTAATTTGTCCATGGTCACTTAGAGTGGAGGCAGTATCTGAATCCTGTGAAAGTCCTAAATGGGCATGTAAACTTATGAGAAAAGAACTGATTGATTGATTGATTGATTGATAGATAGATACTTGTGTATATATGTGTGTATTTGTATGTATTTGTATATGTGGTATTCCAAAGGTCTTACTGAAATCTTAAGCTATTAAAGTTTATATGTGTATGTATTAGGTATAGATTTAGATATTTTCAAAACCTTAGCTAAATTTAAGGATAAATCCCACAAGGTACTGAAATTAATAATATTTCTATAGTGCTTTGCTTTGTAAAGTGCTCTACAAATGTCATCTCATTTTATCCTCACAACTATCTTGGAGGTGATATTATTATCCCCATTTTGCAGATGAAGAGGCAGAGTCAGGCAGAGGTTAAGGGACTTGCAAAGGGTCTGCAGTTTCATTTGAACTCGGGTCTTCCTGACTTCAGGTCCAGTACGGAGTCAAAGAATTCAAAACATTTACACCTCAGGTCAGGCTGATTCTCCCTAAGCACCCAGTTATTGCGCCCCCACTCCCTACCTGGGCAACCGGATCCAGCTCCTCTGTTGTTTGGAGGAGGATGAGAGCAGCGAGACTGTTGGAACGTTCACATCTACAGCTGGAAGAGAGTGGGGTGGGGCTAGAACGCTCTGTATCAAGCGGTCCCCATGGAAACTGAAGAGTTGGGGCGGAGGGGAAAGAAGAGGAAGCGGGATTCGGCTTCCTGATTGGAGGTTTCTTCCGTCTCTCTTCCACCGCTGCCTGGCGACAGATTCAAGAGCCCACCTTCTAAGATGCAGCTGCCGAAGAAACCCTTCAGTCGTGTCCAGGGCAGAGAATGGAGATCCCGCCAGGGAAAGGACCAGGAAAGGAGAAGAAGACAAAGGGAAAGCTTTCTGTTACCCATCCTTTTTCACATAATGACTAAGCTTCCCAGCGTGGGAAGGATATTTGAAATGTCCTTCTGGAAAAGTATGATCCTGCCGCCCGCGCGACCGCAGAGGGTGCGTGGAGCAGACAGTTCACTGAGTCTCTGGGGTAAAGCAAATTTGGCCCGCTCCATCCACGGGGGCCAAAGCGGGGGTCCAGCCAGGTGTAGGGCCCGCAGGTGCTGCCGATCTCCCACTAGAGGGCAGCCTTGCCCCGTACTCTCGCTCACATTGTAATGCCAGGAATGGGGACTGTCTCCTTCATCCCACTCCTTGTAGGAGCATGACATCTTATAGGATCTTAGTTTGAGAACTTAGATTTACAGCACAGATCAACCTTTTTGTGTGTTATGAACCACTTTTGTCAGTCTAGGGAAGCCCTATGGGACCCCTTCTCAGAATAATGGTTTTAAATATACAAAATAAAATAAGATTACAAGGGAAACTAATTATATTGAAATACAGTTACCAAATTTTTTTGAAGTTTATGGATTCCAGGTCTGTGATACTACGACTCTAGTAGGCTAGCGATGTCCTACTTTATAGAAAGGGTAGGGATCTCCCTCTAGGGTAGTTATCCCTATCTTAAAGGATATCTAGTTCAACTCCTTCCTTTCAAACATCAACAGAGAAGTTAAGTGATTTGCCTGAAGTCTCACAGACAGTAAGTGGCAAAAACCAACATTTGAACCTCAGCTCAGTAGCCGATTAGGAGCAGGCACATACCTAATCAGTGGTTACTTAATTATATTGAATGCTTCGGCCACAAACAGCCCCCACCATTTAGAAGTCTGAATACATCTGAGGATCCACCTCATTTGGGAGCCACAAACAGAAGTTCCAAACAAAGCACCTAAATCCAGTGGGAGCTCAGGTATTAGGGGAGACATGGATGAGATGAGACAATGTCTGTGTCCTCAAGGAGGTAATACAAGGATACTAATAATTAAATCAAATTAGAATGTGTTAAGTGAGAGGTGAGTGAGTGAGAGGAGATTTCTGTGGATCATCTTTGTGCCCTAGAAAGAGGTCTAGAATAAGCTGTTAGATGAAGTCCTTATAGGGCTTGATTTAACCTTTTTTTTCTATTTTTATAAGGGGGGGGGGAGGCAGGCAAAGAAGGATTATATCTTCCCAAGGTCCTTAAACCCTGGAATATCCCAGGATGGTTGAAATCTCTTAAAGAGTCATTGTCAGAGGGAGCAAAAGTTGTAGTTAGATCTTCAGCTGGGCCAAAATGAGCTTGAATTCAGTGGGAACTGGGTTCAGTAAATAGTATTATCATAAGATTGCAGTAAAATGAGAAAGGAAACATAGAAGTAAGAAATCTGGTTAATAAACCAAATTATCCTTCCTACCTACAGGATAGGCTCTTAGAGATCATCCAGTCCAGTGTTCTCCAAAGTGGGCGTGCCCAAGTATTATTATTATAGTTGTTGTTTGCTGATGGCAAATATCCTAGCAATACATGATCAAAAGAGATTTGGAGGTCATAATCTAATCCATCCAACCCCCTTCACTTGCAAGTAAGGAAGCAGGCTCAGAAGGGAATTCTGTAAATATTTGGACAAAAAAAATATTTTCTTGATCTTTCCTTACATACATGTGCAGTACCAAGAAATGACTTTAAAAGACTTTGCTCTGCAAAGTAGTAAGATACCCTGAGTCAAACAGGAGTTTACCCTGAGATGTAAATGTATTTCGCAAGAGTCCTTTGTGAACTCAAAGCAGATCATTTCCACCTGTTTTACCTACAGAGTCTACCCCAAGAGACAAAGGGGATGGGCATGGGCTGAGAGCCTAGAATAAAAGATTCTTTAGGGAAGGGGGAGGGTACCTAGGAGACAACCCTAGGAATAAGAGGGGTTATAGGCAGAGCTCACACTGTCTGGAGCCAACTATAAACAGTAAGAGCTGGTGAAAGAGCTGGGGAACCAAGGGACCTTCAGTTCTATGCCAATGACCATTAAGGACAGCTTTGATTGTGAAACTTTAAAGACTTCTCTGCAGCTTTCCTCTTGCATGTACAAAAAAAGACAAACAAAAAACAAACTTTCCCTTTTTTTATTAGTGGGGAAAAAAACTTAGGAAAACTGAAAAGAGTAATGTGCCTGCTTCAGAGGGTCAGGGAAAAGTCGAAAATCTCCTTTAATAAGACTTCCCTGTTGCTTCTGTTACCTTTTTCCTTCCTCAAGTTATCTTGTATTTACTCATCTGTGTATGTGTTGTATTTTGAGTGCCTACATGTCTCCAGACTGGGAGAAGAGAAGCAAAGATGGCAGAATGGATGGTAATGTCCAAGAAGGTAAATTAGGTACGGCAGTCTCAGGGATGAGCAGAAGAAATACATTAATGGACCTAAAAGTGACAGGTTTCATCTTCATCAGCAGGACAGCCCACTTTAAACTAGAGTAACTTTGGGGGGTAACAAACTGTAAATAACAGGTTTACTCATTAGAAACCCCATTTTCAGTAAGGATTTAGAACAGGATTCAAAATGTAATTTACAGAATCAGTCAATAGTACTCAAGTGGAAAATTAAATTTGATGCATCCAAAACCAAATGTAATTGTCTCCCTCCCCCACTCCCAATCTGCTCCTCTCCTTGACTTTTCCATTTCTGTTAAGAGCAGCAGCATTCTCTCTGTCATCCATTTTCAAATTTTTGGTCATATTTGATTTCTCTCTTCCATTCTATATACAATCTCCCCGCCTAGTGGATATATCTCTTCCCTGAATCTCATATCCTGGGCCTCATTTCATTTTACTCAAAGCCCTCACTGCCTCTTGCTGGACCTACTGCAGTATCCTCACTCCTGGCTATATCTGCTTCCAAGCCATCCTACATGTCATAGCCAGATTAATTTCTCAGTAGAATGTAAGTCCCTTGAGGTCAGGGATTATTTCATATTTGTCTTGATATCTTCATGGTCTACAACAGTGTTGGGCACATAGTAGGTGCTTAGTAAGTGCTTCTTGATTGACTGGTTGATTCCAAATGTACATATCTGATCACATCATTCCAAAATTCAAAGACCTTCATTAGTTCCATTGCCTAATGAATAAAGTCCAAATTCCTTAGCTTAGAATTCAAGGCCCTCACAATTTGATTCTAAAGTCCATCTTTCTAGTTTATCTAATGCTGTCAGAACATGGCTATTACTTTGAAGCCTAGAAATGTTATTATATTATATTTAGCATTAAATTGTATTAAATACATAATATTGTATTAAAATTGTATTTTATATTAAAACTTTGAATTCTGACTCTGTATTTGTATTTGTAGTTTGCTTCTAAAGAACTCAATAAGTACAAGGAATTAAATTTTAAAGCTGCCAGAGGTTTTCAAGATATCTATATTTTAAGAATGAAATAAAAGATTTCAACAAGCAGTCTAGTATCACTCTGCTCTTCCAGAGTAGTTTCCCTCGAGATGGAACCTTTCTCTGCCCATCATCTTTGATGTTCACATGCTCCTCTTCCTTATTCTGTCTGAAACAGAGAAATTGACCTTCCAAGGAGCTTTCCTGCCAGGATATATCTATCCTTCATTCTTTGGTCTGACTTTACCTATCTATCGCAGAGCAAATCCCAGCTCACAAAGATTCAGAAGTAGCCTATAGATAACAGGAAGGCCTGTCCAGCTGGAGTATTACCCCCAGATTGACCCGACAGCATCCCATGGCTCCACAAAACTGCTTTCGAATGCTTTAATTAGCCCATAGGCATAAAACAGGTACATAAAACATAAAACCCAAATTGAAAAAAAAATTTTAAACCTAGAGACTGACAAGTGACAGGGGTTTTTTTTTTTGTTATTGATCTTTCATTTGGATTCACCCTCTTGAGGGTTTCCTCTGTCTCAGTCCTTTCTTTGGATTATGGCACTGAACTTTGCACATGGTCTATGAAGAAGAAAAGTTTCTTGGAAGGCTTAAATAACTCATAATGTTTCCTTAGAACTAAGCATGAATAAATGACTGCTCAGTGTTATTTTTCAGACAAATTCACTACTCAATGTCTGTCAATTTAACTCAATTCGATATGTATTCATTAAGTGCCTACTGTATGCAAGGCACTGTCCTGAGATTTAGAGGGATGAGGGAACTTACATGAAATACATGAAAAGTTTAATGTCATAACAAAAATGTCAGAGCTGAGATTCAAATCGAGGTCTCCTGACTCTAAATTCAGTGTCCTCTCTACTACATGTGACTCTTGCATTTATATTCATGTATGTATTTGTATGTAAACATACATGTTTTTGTATGGAGAAGTACTGGAACGTAATGGGGGCCATGCTAGACATGGAGTCAGGAAGACCTAGATTCAAATTCTGACTGTGTGACCCTGGACATCATTTAATTTTAGCCCCAGTTTGTAATATGGGGATAAAAATAACTGTAATATCCAATTCACAGAGTGGTTGTGATCAATCAGTGAGATAAATGTATGGCTTTTTGCAACCCATAAAGCGTAATATAAATGTTAGCCATTATTAATACTGTACATGTGTATGTATATGTAGAGTGTCCCAAAAGTCTTAGGGCAATTTAAACTTAAATTTTAAGGCAATCTTAGGGCAACTTAAATTTAGGGCAATTTAAAATTAGGACAATTTAAAACTTAAAGCTTAAAATTGCCCTAAGACTTTTGGTATACTCAATATACTTATATGTATCAGAATTGTTGCTCAGTCAATTTCACTTGTCTGACTCTTCATGACCCCATATGGGGTTTTCTTGGTGAAGATACTGGAATGGTTTGCCATTTCTTTCCCCAGCTCATTTTACAGATGAGGGACTAAAGCAAACAGGGTTGGGTGACTTGCCCAGAGTCACACAGCTAGTGTCTGACACCAGGTTTGAACTCAGGAAGATGAGTCTTCCTGACTCCAGGCCCAGTATTTTATCCACTGTGCTACCTATCTGCTCATATCAAAGTTAATGCATATAAATTATTAACAAATTGGTAAATTGAACCTATGTTAATGCTGTTTCCCTGAAACTGACGGTTTGTTACAAGGATTATGTATTATTAACTGTTCTGATTAGTTGGGGTTTCTTAAGTAAAAAGACTTTCCTTTTTGGGACAAAAAAATCATCTTTTACAAGGGTAAACCAAAACATAATTTATTAGCATTTTCATATCCTGTGACCCCTCATGAAGGCAGAAACCCTCAAATAAACCATCTCAAACCATTAGGTTGAGAACAACAGTACCCATGCAGATACAATATGCTAATTAACTCACTGATCACTAATGGATATTACTGACAACATGGGTTGTGATACATTATGGATTTTAGAATCTAAAATCTAGACAGAACATTGGAAAATGGCATTAGTCATCTCCTCCTCCCCTCCCTCAATTGTCATGAGCCCCAACCACACTTTCCCTACCTGCTTGGGCCTATCATCTGATGGAGTTGCTAATAGTGAAATTGCAAGTCATACAAACGAGTGTGGGGACTAGAATGGGCCACAGGGAAAAAGAGTTTAAACATGGAAAATGCCCTATAATTGTATAAGGTAGGTATAGAAATTTTGCTACCCTCACTTTCTGAATGAGGAAACTAAATCCCAAAGAAGTCAAAATGACTTGTCAAGGACGACACAGTCAATGTCAGAAATTTGAACCCAGGGTCCAAAGACAAAGATAGAAAACTCTAAGGAATGGTCCCAGTAGCCCTTGGCTCCTGTGGGCGTCCTCACTCTCTTAGAAGCAGCCAAACCCAAAACCAGAAAGTATCTGCAACTCAAAATTCAAGGGCTTACCTTTTGTTTGTACCATATGTCCTCGCTCACATCCGCAAACCCCTGCTCACTTGCCCAGTACAAAGAGAGACTCCCCAGAATGCCTTGCACCAGACCAGACCGGATGATTGACTCTAAGAGTGACTTATGGTCCAGGTTCTCCTGAAAACCCTTCCCTCTCCTCTGTGCCTCCGACCTGTGAGCTGCCCTGTTCACCATTTCTCCTTTCCCTGTCATTCAAGCCTACCTTCCAACCTCCCCACCGAGCTATAATCAATAAAAAACTGTATTCAGAGAAGATGAAAAAAGCCATCCTGGTCTAATTCCTCTCTTGACTATTCTAACCTTGACACCTAGAGGCAGCTAAGTGGCACTGTGGATCCAGCCTGGCATCCAGCGTCAGAGAGATGTAAGTTCAAATTCAGCTTCAGACACTAGCTGTGTGATCCTAGGCAAATCACTTAACACTTCAGCTTCCTCAAATGAGCAAACTGAGGATCCTAATAGCACTTACTTCCCAGCGTTATTGTAAAGATCAAATAAGATATATGTGGATAGCTTAGCAAAGTGCCTGGCACTTAATAAGTGCTTGTTACTTCTCCCTTGCTAAGCAGGTGTTTTTTAACTGCCCTGAGACTTTCAGGATATCCTATACTGTACTACTATAATAAACAAAGTAGATACTACTGTAGCCCAACATGAAAACTTGTAGCACAGGATATGAAAAACTCTGTAAGGTTGCTCATCTATATTCGTATAAAGAGTGTCCTCTCCCAGGAACTTCCTACCTCAACAAAAACAGATTAGATAGATAGATAGATAGATAGATAGATAGATAGATAGATAGATAG